>NC_092642.1:25671537-26317423 GCF_039555335.1 Amphiura filiformis
ATTTCCTTTAAGGTATTACACCCATGTGGTAAATTTTCTCAAAAAATAATTACACACTGGTAACAAAAGTTATATATATTATTGGGGCAAGTGTTGTAAGGTAAAAGATAAAAATAGTACCGGTAAAAAAAGAACTGAAACTTTAAAAACTGTAAAGAATGTCAAAATTGGCAAGAAAACTGAAAATGATTTTTGTGGTGAGTGTGTAAGAAAAATCTTAAAAAATGATCTTTATGTAACTTGTAATAATTGTACTCTTGATTTTCACCTTAGATGTGTTGATGATAATGATGTTAAGCTAAATAATAATTGGTATTGTAAGAATTGTTTTCACAAACTTGCTAATGATGAACTTCCTCTTAATGAGGGCTTTATTGATTTAAAGTGTAAGATTAGGAAGGGTCTTAAAATAGCTCATTTAAATATCCAGGGTTTAATCCACAAAGTTGATGAGGTTAATTTCCTTTTGAATGACAATGCTATTGATGCATTATGTATTAATGAGACTTGGTTAGATAAGGATGTTGATGACTCAGAAGTAGAAATAGATGGTTATAATACTTATAGACTTGATAGACAAAATGGTAAAATACGGGTGGAGTTTTATGTTATGTTAAAAACAGTATTTTGTCAAAACAAAATGAGGATTTATATGATAATGATATTGAAGGTATTTTTATTGAACTTAATTTAACCAACACAAAGCCTATTTTAGTTGGCAGTATTTATCGCCCACCAGACTGTACTGTTGATTTTCTTGATAATCTTGATGATATATTTAAGAAATGTAACAATTTATATGATGATGTATATATTTTAGGAGACTTTAATTTAGATCAGGTTAAAATTGGTAATTTAAGAAAAGTGACAAGGTTGGCAAACAATTCTAATATGAAACAAATTATAACAGATTATACAAGAATCACTGAAACTAGTAAAACAAAAATTGATTTAATATTTGTATCAAAACCAGAACTTATTATCTCATCTGGTGTTCATAGTTTAGGTCTTAGTGATCATTCATTAATATATGCTGTAAGAAAATGTAATAAGTTGAAAAAAAAAAAAAAAATTGTAAGATCCAGATGTTTCAAAAACTTTAATGAAGCAGATTATATTGATACAATCAAAAATATTGATTGGGGTAGAATTGTAATATAAATGATGTCAATGAAGCACTTAATGAATGGCAGTCTTCATTCAATGCTGCCTGTGACAAGCATGCACCATTTAAGGAAAAGAAAGTTAAAGGTTGTTTACCTGAATGGGTGAATAGTGAATTTTGAGACTAAGTAAAGATAGGGACTACTATTTTTCAAAAGCACATAAGACAAATAATGCTGAAGATTGGAGTAAAGCAAAGTCTCTTAGAAATAAAGTAAACAATATGAAATATTCACTGAAAAAGAGTTATTGTAACGAGGCTATAAGTAACAACATAAATAATAGTAAAAATCTTTGGAAAACAATTAAGAAAATTATACCAAACAAAACATCAAGTATACCTACAGCAGTTGTTAAAAAGAATGGTAATTACTCAGGTAACAAAAAGGATATGGCAAATGAGTTCAATGAGTTTTTCACTCAATAGGTAATGAACTTGGGAGTAAATTTAATAATAACAATGATAATTATGTATGCACTTGTAATACTATATGTTCTCATCAAAATCATAGTGTAAACAAATTTAGTTTTAGAGCAATATCTAATGAATTTGTTCTCAAACAAATAAGTAAAATGCAAAATTGTAAATCGTCAGGATTAGATCCATTCAATGTAAGGTTATTAAAGTTGGCTGCGCCTTTCATCTCAAAAAATGCCTTGTTCATATTTGCAACCTGTCTTTGAATGGGTCTACTTTTCCTGATGCATGGAAGAAGGCTAAAGTAACTCCAATATTTAAATCGGGTGATAAAACTAATGTTAGTAACTATAGACCTATCTCTGTATTACTAATTGTATCAAAGATCATTGAAAGAGCTGTCCATGATCAATTATATGAATATATGAGTAATGTAGGACTGTTATCAAATGCTCAATCAGGATTTCGTCCGAATCATTCCACAACAACAACCCTTCTAGATGTGCAAGATTACATTTTAAAGAATATGGATACAGGTTATGCTACAGGCGTTTTATTTATAGACTTAAAGAAAGCATTTGATACTGTAAATCATGATATTCTGATTAGGAAACTTAAACAATATGGGGTATATGGGGATGAATTATTATGGTTTAAATTATACTTAAACAACAGAGAACAAACTGTTAATGTTAACTCAACTCTTTCTGACTTTAGGCCAATTGATATTGGTATTCCTCAGGGCTCAATTTTAGGTCCTTTACTGTTTATCATTTTTGTTAACTGTTTACCTAATGCTGTGTCTGAATGTAAAACTGTAATGTATGCTGATGATACCTCTTTAATGTGTAAAGCTAAAAATGAATCTGATCTTAAAATTCAAATGGAGTCATGTCTAAGTAGGGTAGCTGAATGGTTCAAAGTAAACAAACTCACTTTAAATGTTGAAAAGACTAAGTTTATGATCTTTGGTACAAACAAAATGCTTGAAAAGTTCAACAATGTACATTTATTATATAACAACAATGATATTGAAAGAGTAGATGAGTTTAAATATCTAGGTGTAAAATTTGATAGCAAGATGTCTTGGTCAGCTCACGTTGATAATGTTAGTAAAACTATTTCCAAAAGAACTGGTATAATAAAACGTATAAAATATTTCCTTCCATGTAAAACCACTGTAATGTTATCAAATGCTCTTGTTATTCCCCACTTTGATTATGGCAGCATGGTCTGGTCAAATTTTAGTTGTAGAGTACCATAATAGGCTTCAGGTACTTCATAATAATTTAGCTAGAATAATTCTCTCAGCAGATATAAGGACACCAACTAATGATTTAATGAATACATTGCAGTGGGTTAAACTTGATCAAAGATGGCATAATACTCTATTAATGACTGTTTTCAAATGTTTAAAGAACGAATATCCATCATACTTATCTTCTCAATTTGATTTTGTTCATGATAACCATAATCATATAACTAGAAATCATACTTCTAATACATTGATTGTTCCAAAATTTAAATCAAATTCAGGTTAACGTACTTTTCACGTCAGGGCAGCCTATGCATGGAATTCTTTGCCACCGACAGTAAGAGCGCAGATGGATATGACTTTAGGCCAATTTCAGTCAAAAATTAAAGAAATTTAGGCCTGTCTTTATCTACATTTTGTTCATTTGCTTGCTTATTTTTTGTATAAATATAATTATTGTATTTCTGTATTTTGAATCATGGTATTTATAATTTTCTTGTATTTGATGATACCATTATACTAGTATATTTATGTATGCTATTTTTGTAAATATTGTGTATCGTAATATATTTTGTTGCTAGGCCTATAACATGTATACAATGAGGGCCTGCTTGAAAAGCAGTGCTTGTCACTGAAGCAGTATTACCCTCAATAAAGAAAGAATAAATAATAATAAATAATAATAATCCAATTACTACACTGAAATTTCAGTAACTCAAGACAGGCGGTTCAGTATATATGATAGGAAACGAGGTACATCCTAGCGGTACCTTATTTCTGATCATAAAAAACAAACCGCTTGTCTTGGGTCACTGAAATTCCAGTATATTAATTGGATTCCTTGCCCCTGTAATATACATAACTTTTGTTACCACTGTGTCATTAGTTTTTGAGAAAAATGCAAAAATAGACACACATTTATCGAGGGGTGTAATACCCCCTTAAGACATGGGGTGGCATAAATGAATTAACATAAACATAGTTTATTTCAGTTCAGTTTAGTAATATACATAACTAAATGTAACTAGATATGTAGTGCAACATCCACTGATGCAGAAACACATACATAACCACTCAAGCTTCAACTGTTGCATCTGAGCCTTTGTTTTGCTTCTAAATACTTAAATGGCTGCCAGAAACTTACACGCTAACATTGAAGACAGAAAGGTCCACAGTTCGGCAAAAAACAATACAAAACACCCCAGATCTTTCACCTCCCCGCTTTTGTTTACTTTATGTTTTGAATTTTGTGAAAATTTTTGGAAATAAGGACCAAAAAAATCTGTTTTTAGGGCATTTTTCATATGCTGTGACAATCAAACCCAAAGACTTGTACAAAAACTTATTTCAAGTTATGCATACTAATTTTTGGAAAATATATTTTCTAATCTTATTCACAATCAATTATCAATAATCACATAGAACATTAAAATTATGAGCTAATTCTTTAAAATCTATCAAGATTTTGAATGCTTAGTCTTGTGCCAAAACTTAGAATTTTGTGCCTAAAATTGGCCCATTTTCCCTCAAATTGGCCAAATATTAAAATTTTACTTTTATTGCCGATTAGAACTAACTAAAGGAAACGGTGTTAGCTATGTTTCATTTGGCTCAACATGATAAAAAAAATTTAATTCCAAAAAAATAAGTGCTGTATTTTTCTGGAACAGGGAGTTAAGATACTGCGCCAGCACCCACTTCATTACAAAAATTCAGGTGAAACAAAGTACATATATATATATGGACAGTAGTTCACTCAACAAGTAGAACCATTCATATTAAACTTTAATATGATTCTACCTTCATGCCTATTGGCTACTCATGATATGATATACCATCATAATTATCCAATTTCAAGTAACCCTTTAAGGTGGAAAACTATACTATATATAAATTATTACTGTGTGCATCTTAAAAGCAATATAATCTATCATCAGACCTGATGATTTTCCTTTCAAATGAGCGCCGTAACAGGTGAAATCCATTGACGTATCAATGACTCACCGAGGGATTTCAACCGCTCTTTCTTTCTATTGTCTGAGCCAATTTTTCAACTTTTTACCATCAAACCCATAGGTGTTATCGCAATAAATCTTATCTTTTTTGTCATATTACATGGAATTGTATAGCGAGGCAAGGTTAGACATTGTACTGCTGCCACAAGATGCATCAGAAATTGACGCCACTGGTGATTTCATGATGATTTACTGTCTTAAGCAGTACCACCTACACAGGCATTTAGATTTCAAAGATATTTTGAAAAATAATAGCTAGCTGACTCAAAAACCGTTCAGGCAGTATTCCTACTGACTTGATAAAAATTATCTTGTTCTTGTTGAATTTTGATCTCCAATAACTTGCATTTTCACAATGTAACAACATTTTGCAAGACTCAATACCTGTTGCAAAGGTTATCAGCAGGAACAAAATTGTATTATAACACAGTTATGAGGGACTTGGCTTCCCTTTTCAATTAATTAATAATAATGCAGCTACAGTGTTCCAAGAAAATATAAAAAAAGGTGAATATATTCTTTGATATAGGCATATTGTAAGAGAACTCAAAATCGTGAAGTAGCTCAAAATCAGCAAAGTGCAAAAGAATTACACACATGACAATAATCACTTTCACAGTACACATTTTAAGTACGGAACCAATAATTCACTTCAGACCAGAGCACCTAATTAGACACTTGCAAATGTGATAAAATTTCACCCTCGTCTTGTATGCTTCGAAGCAAGAAGTTCAATGCTTTTAGAAATGAGCTTATTCCAGTAGAAATTCATACACCCTATATGTAAGACATGACCTACAGCTCCCACACAGGAGGTGCAGATTTCAAATCGAACCACCCATTCACGTAATGCTATTTGAAATTTACACTCCCTGTGTGGAAGATTAAGGTCATGTCTTGTATAGGGGGTGCATGGATTCAAATGGAATATCCCAAAGTTCCAATTACAATGCCCTGTGTGAAGCCCAGGTGTGTACACACAATACTGACCCTCAAGATGAAATTTCTTGGCATTTGAGACATAATTGGTTCAGTTTTGTCCATTAAGTTCGATTAAACCACTTGACCAATGGGGGATAAAATGGCTTTATTACCTATTGACCATATTTAGAATCTGCAAGTTTGGAAAATATTCCTTTGTTGACTATGCACTTGGATAAATATGATTCTCAGAAGTGATATACAAGTCACCTTCAATTCTACATGTTATTTTGGGTTTTTATTTTTAAAAAAAAAAGCAAACTTTCTTTCCGTTATACTGTTGAGTTTCATACTCAGTAAATTAATTCCACATCCGAGATATCAAGGCTAGAATTTTGGCATACATCTCAGGGGTGTGATTGCATTTACCAAAATAACCATGAAATAGCTGGAAACAGCTGATAAAAAGTTTTGAAAATGTCACTCTCCTATACCCCTACAATCTGGGGTAATCCTTAGAAATCACACCCCTGGGATATGCAAATTGGTTATAATCCTAAAAAAGATCGCATGAATCAGTTAATTCTGGTTTCTTTTACAAATTCACATAAGATTAATATGTGACATAATCTGGTTCATGGAGGACAAATTTGAAATCGAGATCATAAAGGCAAAAATATGGAGATCACAAACTTCATAACTTTAGACCTTTGGTGCTTGTTGCGCTTTGTATATGGTGATAATAACTCAATTTTCACAAATGCATCCTTTGGCCTCCATTGACCAGATTATGTCACATATATCAAATGATTCCTGCAAGAATCAATATTGATTTTAAACTAATCAATAAAATGCTAACCCGGACATTTACATAAGGCAGCTATGCCATTGACGACATCGTCACCTTTGTATGGTTATCAGTTACTGCACACTCCATGAAACATTATCACAGAAATCTATCCGCCTGGAACAAGTTGCCTAGTGCTATATGCACTATATATGCACTCCGTCATTATCCTGGTCCAAGTTTTAATATACTTCATCTATACTTTATTCAGAACCAAAACGGCAGATATTATTTGGTCTATCGTCCCACCTCCCATGTGTCTACAACAAAAGGTAGTTACACATACATAGATACTCCCTTGCATACATGTACTAACCAATTGTATAAACACACATGGTAGGGCTCATGAAGTCATAGAGTTACTATCTACTGAAGATAGCAACAAATTGCATACACAACACACACATAGAAACCACACTCATGGAAGGGAACACGAAGTCATCGAGTTACTACCTACTGAAGATAGCAACAAATTGCATACACAACCCAAACAAAGAAACCACACTCATGGTAGAGGTTGTGAATTCATAGATTTACTATCTACTGAAGATAGCAACAAATTGCATACACAACACACACATAGAAACCACACTAATGGAAGGGATCATGACGTCAGAGTTACTATCTTCTGAAGATAGCAGATTGAATGCACAGTTGAATACATGTTGTTCTGCATTGACTGGGCTATTCCATTTGAAATTCATACTCCCTATGTAGAAGATTCAGGTCATGTCTTCCATAGATGGTGTCCATAGTCATAGAATTACTATTTACTGATGATAGCAACAAATAGCATTCACAACACACATACAAACCACACTCTTGCTAGGGATCATGAAGTCATAGACTTACTATCTACTGAAGATAGCAACAAATTGCATACACAAACATACAAAGCACGCTCATGGTAGAGGTTGTTAAGTCATAGAGTTACTATCTACTGAAGATAGCAACAAATTGCATACACAATGCACACATAGAAACCACACTTATGGAAGGGAAAATGAAGTCATAGAGTTACTATCTACTGAAGATAGCAACAAATTGCAAACACAACACACACATAGAAACCGCACTCATGCCAGGGATCGTGAAGTCATAGATTTACTATCTACTGAAGATAGCAACAAATTGCATTCACAACACATACATAGAAACCGCACTCATGGTAGAGGTTGTGAAGTCATAGAGTTACTATCTACTGAAGATAGCAACAAATTGCAAACACAACACACACATAGAAACCGCACTCATGCCAGGGATCGTGAAGTCATAGATTTACTATCTACTGAAGATAGCAACAAATTGCATTCACAACACATACATAGAAACCGCACTCATGGTAGAGGTTGTGAAGTCATAGAGTTACTATCTACTGAAGATAGCAACAAATTGCATTCACAACACATACATAGAAACCGCACTCATGGTAGAGGTTGTGAAGTCATAGAGTTACTATCTACTGAAGATAGCAACAAATTGCATTCACAACACATACATAGAAACCGCTCATGGTAGAGGTTGTGAAGTCATAGAGTTACTATCTACTGAAGATAGCAACAAATTGCATACACAACACACATCATACTCAGGGAAGGGAACAGGAAGTCATAGAGGTACTATCTACTGAAGATAGCACATGACCATATGCTCTGTTGAATACATGCTGTTCTGCATCAAGTGGGCTATGCCAGTTAACATTCGTTTCACCCCATAAGGAAGACATGACCTTCTCCCACACACGGGGTGTAGATTTTATGTAGGAGATTCAGGTCTTGTCTTCCATAGCTATATATGGATTTCAACAGCATAGCCCATTTTCTGCCAATTTACAATGTTGAATTCTGCCAACGTAGTATTAGTGATAGTATAGTGATGTATGGCGCTCTTTAATATGATACCGCCATTATACATAGTGAAGGCACATGACCAAGTCAAATGGGAAATATGAGACTCTTGTAGTACTATTTGTCATCATAACTGATATCACACTCACTTATTGACAGTCGCATCTCTGAGTACTAAGTCCAATGATCCCTAATACAAATTACACAATGAAAATGAACAGAGAACAAATATCTGCATATAGTGACTAATATCCCAAGGACAAAGTCTGCAACTCTTATTGATGGATAAACCAAACTTTTCATGAAGGTATGATGTTGTTTTTAATAGATGAGAATCTGGTCACCATTAATTCTTAATTACCATAGAAATGGTAACAAAGATATTAGATATGACTTATCTACAAAAGGTCACTTAGATAAAATTGTCATCTTATGACATATTGATAACTACTATATTTCACCAAAATTTTAAAAAAAATCATTTATACTAGTATTTTATTGACTGGTTTTTCAGATGGGTTTGATGTTATCGAATAAATCAGAATGGGAAACTTGCAGCATATCAATGTAAGTGGCATTAATAGCCATTTGAAGCCATTACTCATACAAGTAACTCCAACAACAAAGTGAACTGATCGTGTTTGCATGTGAATATTTGATATGGATGGTGTACCCAGTGGTAAATTTAGGTAAACAAACACTTTATTGTGACAGGAATTTCAATGAAATTTGGATCACTCAAAGACCACATTGCAACATGGTCATGTGTGTTGAGATTATAAATCAGATTTATAGGACAGAGTAATTCCCAGGAGAAATTGAAGCTAAATTTGTTCCTGGGTTCAAATGCTAGAGTGGCTATCTCTCTTTCAAATCATTGGGCCAGTCTCATCTTGATACACTATGCTGAGGAGGGGAGGGTTCACTACACCTCCAGGACAGCAAGACTGTTTACCGTACCAGCGTATGCCGGTACCTTCTAAAGCACCAAGATATCGAGCAGCAATAGAGGCGGAGAGTCTTGCCAAAGTGACAACACCATGGCACCATCAGCAGTGGAAGCACCAATTTTATATTTTTAAGGGAGGGGTGGGCAAAGTAAATTTCAGGGGAATCTAAAAAATTATGTTCCAAGATTGTAGTCTTTATGCCTAAATCAATGGTACAATGCAGAGTTACAGTGTATATCTAGTGCAGGGCAATACATTCAGAAATTGTTTTACCTATCGCTATGGTAATTAATCCTGTTACATCACTACTTCTGCATCAAATAGCAACATGACACATATGTACAAAGAGAAGCTAGGATTTAAATTATAAGACAAGCTGATGTAGCATGGTCTGTAACTATGCCACTCAAGTCAGGACTGCAATTTGCTTCAGCCATCAAAAATCGGATAGCTGATACATATTGAAATTGAAGTTCAACTTATGTAGGGCATAATGGCGCCTGTGTGGAATACATTGTTTCTGTTAGTGTTTGTGTGGTCCATGCGATGTTCTATATATTAATACAGGTAACAGGTGATGTTATACAGAGCACATGTGGTGAGATCACACGACATGATTCATACTTCTCACAAAATCAGTCATGTAAATTTTCTCCTATAGATATATTACATGTAACATACTGGTCAGAATGTAACTCAAACAGTTACCAAATTCCAGCACTTGTAGTTTTGAAGACTATGGTGGCTCTTTTGCATTTATAATATCAGTACACCGGGTAACAAGTGGTAGCCAATACTTTCTGCACCATACTTCTAGGCAGAACTATCTACTTTTCTAATAGTATCAATAATACAAATTGTGTTATCTTTTACTTGTATGCTTTTAAATATTGTAAAGTACTTTCAGATATGTAATGCGTTATATAAGAAATAAATATTATTTAAAGTTGCAATATATTTCACATGATCAAATTATAGCTAGTAACAAGTTTTCCTTGCAACCAACAGAAAGACATAGTTATTGATTTGCTGGTAGTCAATCACATTACACACTGCTATTACCTGTAGACAGAGAAGATATCTCACTCTTCCCATAATCCTTTGCAATATGATGCATCACCTCATTACATCAAATGACACTCCTATTACTTTGTACTGGTTTCCTCTGTTTTCATGTTGAAAATAGACTGGCTCAAAATGGGTTGATAGTGAAGAAATAAACATCTTTTGCAAGATCTGGATGTGCTCTGTTCCGTACTTTTTGTCACTATCAACCCATGTTGCACTAGATACATGCAGCAAATCAGTGCAGAAAACTGAATTGGAAGAAATGCATTGTGGGAAGTGTAAGATATCGTCTGTGCCTGTAGACAAGTAAAGTGAGTATACTTCCTAATTGTTTAATTATAGACATCCTCCTTCCTACTCATGGGTTTTAACAACAATGAATTATACACAGTACCTCAGCTTAACTTGGATTATAGAGTGGTGGTACAAAAATAATTGACAATCAAATTAACAAAGGGTCTAGACTATGCATTGTGTCCTACATTGAGTAAGCTAACAAGTTGTTTATAAAGTACTGGAACTTTGTTGCTCTCAGTAGTGGTATGCTCATCAACATTACATGCAATGTCAATGAAGGGTATTCCAGTGTCAAAAATGTGCTATCTACTGAATATAGCACTAATAATAAATTATTGAAATTTGATATTTACTGAGGATATCTTTGATAAGATATTTCAATAGGAAGTCACAGATGTAATAACTCTTTAGACCACATTTCTTATCAACTTAGGATAGCACATTGTTTCAGTGTGAAGAATTTTGCTATCTACTCAAGACAGCCCTCTTAAGATTATTTGCTCTCTATTGAATACAGTAGGTTTTTTTCTATTAGTATGAAGCATTTTTTAATTTATTTGCCATTAACTGAAGATGGCATTTCTTAGATTTGCTATCTACTAAGATAGCATTTCTTAAGATTATTTGCTATCTACTACAGATAGCATGTTTTTTAATTATTTGCTATCTACTGAAGATAGCATTAATTAGATTATTTGCCATCAACTGAAGACAGCATTTCGTGTATTATTTTCTATCTACTGAAAATAGCATTTCTTAGATCATTTGCTATCTACTGAAAATGGCATTTCTTAGATATTTGCTATCTACTGAAGATAGCACTTCTTGGCATTTTCTAAGATTACTTACCATCTACTGAAGATAACACTTCTTAGATTATTTGCTATCTATTAAAGATGGCATTTCTAAGATTATTTGCCATCTTCTAAATAGAGCATTTCTCATATTATTTGCCATCTACTGAAAAAACCATGTCTTATATTATTTGCTCTCTACTACAGACGGCATTTAAAAAAACTATTTGCTATCTACTGAAGATAACATTTCTTACATTATTTGTTATTTACAACAGACAGCATTTGTAAAATTATTTACCATCTACTGAAGATAGTATTTCATAGCTTATTTGTCATCTACTGAAGATAGCATTTCATGTATTATTTGTTATATACTTCATTAATATATTCTTGTTCATTGATTGGTTAAAAGTGGATCACATGACCAAAAATAGTTCTACCATCAGTACTCCTATCCGCAAATAGTACCTCTAAGCCGTAAATAGTATTTTCAATGTCCCGGATGAGCCGTAAATAGTACCTCCAAGCCGTAAATAGTACTTTTGACCATGCCTTCCGCGTGCGTGCATTCGATGCGACGGAACAGTTCACGCACGCCAAACTGGGTTAGCCCGATTTTAGCCTATTCGATTTTTTTGAAGGGCAAAATATAGGTTGTGCTTAAATTAGGCGTTGTTCACTCAGGATAGTAGCTGGAGAGTCAAAACGCCAAATAATTTTCTTTTAACCAATCAATGAACAAAGAACATATTAATGAAGTATATAAAACAAATATATACTGCCTTTATTCAAGTTCTGGTTAAAACTATGGTCCCTCTTTGAGATCCAATTAATACTATTTTCCTTCGGGGCTGCGCCCCTCAGGAAAATAGTACAATTTATCTCACCTCGGGGCCCATAGTTTTAACCAGAACCTCTCATGGCAGTATATATTTGTATACTATCTACTAAAGATAGCATTCCTTAGATCATTTGCTATCTACTGAATATAGCATGTTTAGATTATTTGCTATCTACTGAAGACAGCCCTTTTTAAAATTATTTGCTATCAACTGAAGATAGCATTTCTTAGATTTGCTATCAACTGAAGATATCATTTCATGTATTAGTTGGCATCTTCAAATTAAGTGGTAATCTGGGCATCCCAGAAATTCACTGAAGGTTATCCATCGGACGCACATATACTTAATTTTTTCTTTCTTTCTTTTTTTAGTTATATATTTTTCCGCTTTTGGATTGTCCCTGGACCTAGAGCTAAATGCTAGGATCATTTATGGTTGACATTTAATAGAATATGCCTGATTGTTTTTAATATGAAAAGTTATAATTTGTGTTCATGTCATACTCTATTGATGATTTCAATATGGATATGAATTAAATGGAAAAATTTTCACCTAAATATATATAGATGACCAAAAATGTTGGCCGATGACCAGATTTTATTACATTGTCATCTTGTGGAAGACCGGATTAAATTGAACACAAACTCAAGATAGCATTTCTTAGATTATTTGCTATCTATTGAAGATAGCATTTCATAGATTTGTTATCTACTGAAGATAGCCTTTCATGTATTACTTCCTAGCTACTGAAGATAGCATTTCTTAGATCATTTGCTATCTACTGAAGATAGCATTTCTTAGATCATTTGCTATCTACTGAAGATAACATTTCTTAGATTATTTGCAATCTATTGAAGATACATGTAGCATTTTGTTTCATATTATTTGCTGTCTACTGAAGATAGAATTTCTTTTATTATTTGCTATCTACTAAAGATGGTATTTCTTAGATTACTTGCTATCTACTGAAGACAGCACTTTTTAGATTAGTTGATATCTAGTTGCAATCTACAGAAACAGTGTTTAAATTAAGTGGTAATCTGGGCATCCTAGAAATTCACTGAAGGTTATCCGTCGGACGCCCATTTACCCCATGATTTTTGTCTATAGTATTAAGTACAAGTACCATACCAGAGAAGATATATTACCCTTCCCAGAATCCTTTGCAACATTAGACATCACCTTACTACTATATATCAAATTCCACTCCTATAGTATTACTTAACTTTTATATCTTAATAGAATCTCTTAACCAAACCAAAAAGTCACATTTTTGACATTTTCAGAATTCAAAGCAAACAATAGAAGAACCTTCCAAATGATACTTAAGAAATGTACTTAGCATTAGCTTTTAAGCCATGATGTTGTAAAGGAGAGATGCCTTGGTATTATACATCATTACCATTATCAGAATTAGGCCAAGTACTTTATATTTAACACACAATCTAATGCGGATTCGTGTCATTCAACAGATACGTTATTATAATCCAGCATTACAAAAATCCATGAGGCAATGTTATGTATTATAGTTTAAAACTATAATCTAGTCCCACACTTGCACACACATTAAATGTTCAGTTTATTTTCTATTCTGATTAATTCTGACACTTTTTTTTACATAAAAAAAAAGCGCAGTGATTTATAGCGCGCTGCGCACAGGCCTAGCCATTGATCCACAAGCCTCAGCACACTTTACATACAACTTGGACATGTTTTACAACTTGCTCCGTTTTGTGAAAGTATGGCACAAGTTCTTCAGAAATAGCATTCTTAAGGCAACAACAAAACCCTAGTCCTACAGGTGATGATGACCCAGATTCTACATCTTGGTGGATTCTGTGTTTCTGTATCCATGTAACTCATTTCAGGGTGTGTTTTGTTTAATTAAAACAGTACCAGCAACAGCCACAATGCCTATTTGCATTCCCTCTGTGATTCATAGCCATGTTTTACTTTCCTAGAATATGTCATGAAACTGTCCAAAGGGCTGAATAAATAAAGCCTTAACACATACACATGATATCCTTCAACTATGCTCCTGGATCATAACTAAATGACATATCTCATGCACCAGCTATTCATTATTATAACTGAAAAGTGTAACTGTAACTGTGAAAGATACTTCAATGTGCTTTCCCTACAGATCTACCCTTAACTAATCTATTTTACAAATAACATACAAATCACAAAAATTCCACTGCAACTCGAACCACCAACCTGGGGACCACAAGACTAATAACTACCATACAGTCCGAACAAGCAGAATGTTTTTTCCCCTAAGAGAATAAATGATAGGAATTTTTATTTTGACTATCCTCTACCGTGTGATAGACGACAGGCAGGTCCAATATTTTGAGTAGCGGATGCCGGCGCAGCCGGTATCCACTACGATAAAAAGATTGGACCTGCATGTCGTCTTTCATAGGTAGAGGATAGTCAAAATAAAAATTTGTATCGTTTATTCTCATTCTTAGTCAGTTAAATATCATTTTAATAACTATAAAAACTCCCCTTTTTCTAAAATGAACGAAACTTGTTTACAACTTCACATCTTTTGTTGCGCGTACTGCTAGCGCTTGCGAGTATTCCTCACTGCGGCTACGCATACAACGCCATACATACACGCACATTTATGAGCGTGTTATGTGTTATCAACACTCAGGATGACGTGGGGTTGTCTACAGCCTGATAGACGACACCCAAAGTCATGCGATTGTCCAATCAGATTAAGTGTCTACGTAATAGACCACTCCCACTGACTAAGAATGCTTAAATAAGTAACTAACCAAATAGATCCTGTTATATACGAGGGGCAGTCAGTATGTTTTAAGAGTTGACTCGTGACGTCATTTGTGGATTGTTTTCATGGCATTTCTCAATGATTACATAAACACTGTACCTTTGTCATTCAAACAACACGAGTAAAGCAGTATACAGACTTTTTATTGTACGTACAATATTGTATGTACAATATGTACGTTATTTAATCTATTGCCATTCTATTTCCAGTACTGTTTAAGTTCTAACGAATGTTTGATGACGTAAAATCGATAATATATTTCTGCTAGATATTGTATGTAACATATTATCGATTTTTCGTCATCAAACATTCGTTAGAACTTAAACATTACTGGAAATAGAATGGCAATAGATTAAATAACGTATATATTGTACATACAATATTGTACGCATAATACTGGAGTCTGAAGCGCTTAAAAATTATGTCGCATTACATGATTACGTAACAGCATTAGCATAAAATCAATGGTCTAGAGTCACCTGGTGAAATTGAGTGGTTTTTGTTAAGGGAAATAAGAGGCTGAAAAGAGGTATTGTTGTATATTCTATATTTTCTCGGGAATTAAAGTATGGAGAATGCTGCCTTTTGGAACAGAAATAGAACACAAACTACCAGTTTATTTAACCATGTTCGTTGTGCTGTAAAGGTTTTAGTTTATTAAAAACGCGTGGTCAAATGTGTCTTATTTTTGACAAAAACATGGTTTTTCTTTCTATAAAAATCTTGATATTGCCAAAAATAGCAAACGTGGAAATTTAAATTTTTTTGCCAGTTCTGTTGACTAATCTCCAAACATTAGAACGGGAATCTCCCTAGAAAATATTTGAATCTGTGATTAAAATATAACCGTTATTCTACCATAGTTACATTTATACAAAAAGTAGTGGTACAGAGAGAGAGCCATCGCTTGAATGAGAAATTTATTTTTAAAACTTTTCTGTTCATTTCAGGTTGAGATCATCCATAAAAATTCATATGAATATTTAAATTCCTATTTTCATAGCATTTTGTAATATTTTAGGCCCTATTTACATGGAATTTTGCAATTTTCGTGCATTTCCACCATGTTGTATCGGTCATCCTACCTACGCATGCGCAGATTGTTGTTTAATTTGCACCAGTTATCATTGCACTGAGTACCAGCTCTCGCACGTGACCAGTCATTAAATTTTAGTCTGCTTCTTTTTGGAGATAATTAATGTCATTTGTAATAACTGCTTTTTCATTTTCGCCATTTTTGCAGAATAATTTTGCTTCCATTTAAGCCCTAAAGTTGTTGAAGTTTCCAGACGTCTCATTTCCACCCAAGTTTAATGGCAAGTCTCATATTTTACCAAATGCAAACTGAGGACCTAGTGTTTATTCCTGCCCAAAACTAGCCATATGCACCTTGTACTTTTGCTGTTCTCGGACATTGTAAACACGTGTTTAAGGCCCGCCTTTTTGCGTGATTTGGCAGTGTCCCTAGTGTATTGATTTTATGCTCATGCTGTTACGTAATCATGTGTATGATATAATTTTTACATGTGTTGTTTGAAAGACAAAGGTACAATGTTTATGTAATCATTGAGAAATGCCATGAAAACAATCCACATATGACGTCACGAGTCAACTCTTAAAACATACTGACTGCCCCTCGTAGTAATGACCAGCACTACTCGTAAGGTGATTCAATTTCTTATGGTCCAGGAGCATGTTTGCTGGTCAAAATCTCACAAGTGCACCTTATCAAACTCCTTGACAAGCTATAACCAATCTGTACATGACAAACAATACATCTTTGATTGGCTATTCCAGTAGAAATCCATACACCCTCTATGGAAGATATGGCCTTAACATTCCACACAGGGAGTGTGAATTTCAAATTGGATTACCTGAATGGGTGACTTCATTTGAAATCTACACCCTCTGTGTGGAAGATTAAGGTCACGTCTCCCATAGGGGGTTTATGGATTTCAACTAGAATGGCCCATTGCTATGATGTCGCCTGGTATGAGAAATTATTACCATTCGAGTCTACTGCCTCATTGCGTAAACACAACAGTGGCATGGCCAGACCAAAATTAATTGAGGATTGAAATCTTGCTGTCATTTTGCACGTATCCATGTAACATATGGTGCTATGGTCAACAAAGATACTGATTACATAGCATTTTCTGACAAGTGCGTGTCTGTATTCATTTGTTTTTAATATTTATATTTAAAGGAGAATGATACAGTTTCATCATATGCTATCTCTACCTTGGTTGAATGACCTTGACGCCCACTCCCTACCTGGGCTCCCTACATTATTATCATAAGTTTTCATGCTGGTATTTCAATTCCTTTTCAGGGGTTCAGTTTTGAAAATAGCAGGCTTGATACAACAACTTGCACTTCTGGAAATGTTGAGGGCTGTCAGGTGTGCTATTAAATTACACTCGGTAAGAAGTTTAGGAATTGAGATTTAAGGCGTGCGATCGCACTCACATGCCTTAAAACTCAATCCTTACCTTTTGATATGAGATAAAAAAAATGCATTTTGAAAGTACTATAGGGGACTGTTTGAATGATAAATGGTTAACCTGCCACATTTCCGTTTTAAAAATCCGAACAAAATGTTTGTCAGCCCTGATGCATGTATTTCACAGGGTCAATGAGAAAAAAGGTGGAGACGAGGCTTTTGATCGGACCATTCTCCTTTAATTACCATTTGCTGAAACTCAGATTCTAATCCTCTCATATAAGTAATTCCTTAAAAATTGAAATTTTGATCAGTTGTAAAAATTGTTTTCCTTAGGACCAAATAGTCAGCTCAAAAAAACAAACAGTCCTATATTAAATTGATCGTGTTGAACCAAATCTTCAAACACCCAATTCAATATGCAAAAGTCAATTGAATTTCAAAATGGAAAGAGCCAGCGATAAAGAGACAAGAGAGAAAAAGACCTTGAGTTAACCCAGAGCGATTCCGCTATCATACACAAAGCAGGTTGACCCCAAAAAGTGTCGGCCGCATCTTGTAGAGGCAAGCCTTGAAACCCACTTGCATATATTCAGCTTGCTTGCTGTGCTAGAAGGATGGATGTACAATAGTTGCTATGCTACATTGTATATTCGAAATTCAGCATATGGAGCATTTGATTTTCATTAGATTGGATTTACAGTAAAATGTATATGAATCGTACAAATTTGTGTTTATGTAACCACTAACCTACATCTTAGACAGCATGAAGTGGATTTTACAACTTGTCTGGAACAATATATTATGACTATTAAAAGACCAACTAATATCTATTTTTGGATAATGAGTTGTATCCAGTCACTACATTATTGACAGCATAAAATGTTACATGACTTGGAAGTTAGCCAGCTATAATATGACTCATAATACTGTCTCATGGCACAACAATTGTGCATAAAAACCACTGCCCCACATCACAATCACGTCTGTTATTACAAATATCATAATAACAACAATAATAAAAGACTTTGTTATCAGGCAGCTATCTTATTTACAGCCATCTTGAAATCACATACTCCTCCTACATAATTGGCATATATCTGTACAGTGCTGCAATCACAATGTTGTGCTAGCTTTTGTGCATTTTTATTACATTTACTCTGGCAAAACAGGACTCCACATCAAGCTTTCTGAATTCAGGTTGATCTGGGTTTGTATAGAATTGTCATCATCCATACATCATGGAATCATAGGGGCATTTACCCTAAGTCTGATTTTATCCTTCCTCATTTTACCACCCACTAAAAATAATTAATAATACATACAAATTCATTTGTACTAAAATTTTAAAGCTTCAGTAATTTTAGGGGGGAAATCCTACTTATACAATGAAACAAGAGCCTGTTTTAGGCTGCAGTTGATTGATTTTGACAGAAATGTTTTGAACATTTTCCAAATATGTTTGCAAAAAACTATTGCAGAATTTTGTCAGATTTTTCAAGCTTTCTGTGATTTTTTAGGGTCGTTTAACCCCTTCAAGGAAAAGGAAAAAAATCTAAATCTACTGACCTTACTTGTCTGTCTGCTTATAAAACAAAGTTTTTCTTTGTCGCTTGACCAAACTATTTTTTTAACCTTAAGGAATTCCCCTTCCAATCTTATCAAGCTTTACCCCCTCCCCTCTTACCCTAGGAATTCAATTATGACACCTCTACATAATTCACATGGTAACTGTCAAGATAACCAATACAGACTCTCAAGCCCTTCAAGAGACTTAGCATTTTATGTTCAGCAATAAATATGCAAAGTTCTACCACAAACCATAGACTTTGAAGATGTCTTCAGAGTCTATGCACAAACCACATTTCATCCACATTAGAGAGTCCATATTGAAGTGGATCTCAAATTACCAAATGAATAGCCACCAGTTTGTTATCTGTCCCTACATCTCAATTGTTTATTTTCAATTTGAGAAATATTTTATAACATTTCCATCACAACATAAAATTGAAAAGATTTTGAACAATATCAACTTTCAGAATCAAGGTCAGTTTATGGATGCCTCTGGCTATAAATATAATTTGATATCTACAGTTATGAGATACCCCTCTTACTGCATTATCAAGTACTTCTATATTTAGCTAAAATGCCCATTTTCAATATAGCATTGCCTTTCTCGGAATACATAAATTGCACCATCTTTTGAAGTTCTTGGATGGCAGTCCGGGTTTGAATTTCACCAAAGTGGTGATTTATTAAAAAGACGGCCATTTATTATTATCCTTTCATATCAGTTGTCACTAGCATGTCCAAACTAAATTCTTAGGATGGAATCAAACATATTGGTGTGAAATATACAAAATATAATGAAATTCTTATTTAATTTCTCAAATTAATTTGGGAATTCTTCCAGTATGCCATACCAATTTTCTTAAATGCTCTTCCATTACTACAATCTTTACATTTAATTTTGCATTTTATCTTTTTTTTATATCTTTATATCAGTATTAATCCAATGATTCAACCAATCTTTCTACAGTTGTTTTTGACTCATACCTGATGAAATCTTTACTTCGTACGTGAGAGTCGGAAACTAAACTGGTTTTTATCATGTCCTAATATCTGCTAATCTAAAAGGCAGGTCTAATAATCTCACTGTGGTTTCAAGATCAAGACTCATTGTGAGGCAAAGGATTAAGGTATGGTTTGGTTTGGTTAGATTTGGTGGAGCAAATGGTGGACACAGAACTCTGATACTGAGAGGGGGGTGCACAACTTTTCTAGGTAACCTGAGGGAGGGAGCATTCCCGACTTGAAACATTATACTAAAATTTCTGAATAATATCTGATCAAGATTTCCTACCAATTTGCTATTCTATTTACATAATAAGAAAAAATTAATTAATAATTAATTTATTTGTACCCAAGGTTGCACACTCATAGAACCGATCACTGTCGTGTCCACAAAATGAGTAATGCTGGTTAAAATCCCTGTCTGGAAAGAATTTGGACGACTGAACCAAAATCAACAGTTTGCATTACCCCATATCCTACAAGTTTCACAAAAACAGTGGAAAAGATGTGGAAGATTTGAATAAAATACAACCACATTATTCAAAGTACTCAAAGTTAGTATTCAACAAGAAAAAATTCTAATTGAATTGAATATTTTGTGGATTGCACAAAACACCATTGTTACCCAACAAGATACAAATATTGTGCAGGGTACGCAAGCATTTTAAAAATCATGATAACTATTCCATATTTGCTATGTTTTTCCGCTTCATGCTATTCCAACATTTCATCCAATCTTTCCACAGTTAGTTTTGAGTCAGAGCTGACAAAATCATTACATCATATATCAAAGGTGAAAATAAATCTGACTTTTAGTTAGTCCTTCAACTGTGAGTCATTCTCAAAATTACTAGTACATCATGTCTTACTGGCTTTTTATAACCAATTCATACTTCAAAAGCTAGCACACACAAATACATTTCGGCCAATTAACTGGATTGTATTATTTGATGTAGGAAGTAACGAAGCATGTCATTGGTCAGTGACTGATTGCTCCTTGGTTGTGATTGGACAATGAATTGAGCTTTACTAACATGTATTTGTTGTGATAACAGATAAATTAGTACAAGAAATGAGAACAGTACAGAAGCATCTCTCACCACAGTGATCATCAAGTCCTCTTACACATCAACCATATGTCTACTTTTTAATGTACATGTGAAAATTGCAATCTACAATCAAGGGCAAAATTCCCTGGGATGCTTGTTCATATTTCGTGTATGTGGTTACGTAAAATCGTCCTTATGATGTTCACCATATTATATTTCAATTGTATAGATTCAAGCAGCACCTACATGAACATGTATGCCAAACCATCTCCTGCCCTCATCAACCAATATTGGAGCAAACATGCCACATATTTCAAATTGAGGTGTTTGGTACATACCATTGAATAAAGGAAGGGAAGGGTCACTGAACTGCACAAGTGTCCCAGTAATTTTGCACTTGCTTGTAATGCAATTTATTTCATGTTTCTTGTCAAATATTTGTGTAAATCCTATAGAGGAATAGTTAGTTATCATGATCTGTACACTATTTGTCTTATGGGGTAACAATAGGGTATATTTTCTCTCTCTCTTTTTTTTGTTGTTGTCTTGTGGAGATTTGAACCCGGGACCTCTTGCACCAAAGGCAAAGACTGTAACCAGTGTGCCACGCTGCTCCCTGTTTGCCTATTAATCCACTGCAATTACAAAGGAAAAGCCTACCCACAAGAACAAACAATAACAAAACAATTAAGGTGCGAATTGTTTGACAATTATCTTCACTACAAAAGGCATCAGGTAAATGCTTATGGCTGTTTGATTTAAATCGCTCAAACAAGTAGGAGAAGAATAACAAATGGGCTATTCCAGTTGAAATCCACACTACCCCTGTGGAAGATTTTGAAAATATCTTCCACAGGGGGAGTATGTTTTTCAAATGTAAATGGTCAGGGTTAATCATTTTGAAACCCATACTCCCCCTGTATTATGGCTACCTTCTGCAACTGGAGCAAGTATTTCAAATGGAAGTTACCCAATTTGCCTATACTAGTCAAAACTCATACTCCCTCTGTGGAAGACTTCAGCTAAATCTTCCACAGGGGTAGCGTGGATTTTAATTGGAACAGCCCAAATGACTTAGGTGAGCTTAGGCTGCCTTGTGGGTTTTTCATTGTTATTTGTTTATTTATGACAACTTATTTGTTTGTCAGCTTTTTGTTTTTTTAAAAGGGTGTGGGTGATGATAGGCGTTTAATACTACATTTACCATAAGACCGCATAAAACAATTTTTTATGGTTCTCGTCCGGAGGATTTTCATGAATTGATGAGGGCAGGTTTGATATATCACATATTTACATCTGACGCTTTCAATTGACCTACTTCTGTCCTGCTTTGACAAGAAATCAAACAAGGAAATACAAACACTAAGCGAGGTTTAGCTTAAAATCCTACCATCCATTATAGAAGTAATAGGCAATTGATCGTAAACATAGGCAAGCATGTAGGTAGTAAGTACAATAGCTATATTTAAGATGAAACAGGGTATTTTTCTATAGGACAAAAAATTACCAAAAACATGCAGCGCAGCCAATGCCAAAAAGTAACCCAATTTTTTTCTTAGCTATTGGTTCTATATGGAAAAGCAATCTATGAAAATCTCCAAAATGTACCCAATTTGACTACTAAATTGCAGGTTTGGTAACTCTATTCCCAAGTTGCCTTTTTGATTCTAGCCACCAAAGCACATGGTGTTCCTGTTTGTATGTTTGAGCATTTACCTTCGAGATAAATATGACTTATTCAACAACCAATATCTTCAGAATGACCCTGATAGAGCATGTTCAGCATCACCCCATTTTTCATTGGGCAGGAAAAGCCTCCTATGTGTCATTTGCCCTTCAACAACTCTTCCTATACCTTTGTACAGGAGCCAAGTGTTGTTAATCCTGTGATCCGTGACACAGTCCAGTAGCGTATATGCGAACGCAAGGTTACGCATACGCGTTAGGCATGAGCGCGTAAAATTCGTCATGTATGGAATGTATGCGTAAACATGAACGAGATCTCTTTGGCGGCAGCAGCTAAATACATGAAATAATACCGCTTTATTCTTTAGTTTTATTGCTGATATCAACAGAGAAATTCCGTGATCTTCTTGTAAGGTTGAGCGGCAATGACAAATGGACATTCCATATGAAAGAATCTACTGGACTGTGATCCGTGACACAGCCCAGTAGCGTATATGCGAACGCAAGGTTACGCATGAGCGCGTAAAATTCGTCATGTATGGAATGTATGCGTAAACATGAACGAGATCTCTTTGGCGGCAGCAGCTAAATACATGAAATAATACCGCTTTATTCTTTAGTTTTATTGCTGATATCAACAGAGAAATTCCGTGATCTTCTTGTAAGGTTGAGCGGCAATGACAAATGGACATTCCATATGAAAGAATCGTGTGAATTAGATATCTTTAGCTTGTTTCGTTGTTGAAAGGGATTCAATCTGAATAACAACTCGCGTCCAGCGCGTCTGTGTGATGCTGAGACTTTGACTGCTTAAACGCGGTCTGTTATCTCTTTCGTCCATATATAGGCGGTTTTTCCTACCCAATGACAAATTTGATCAAATAGCAGCTATTGTACATACAACGTTCTGCCATTCCAATTCCAATGTGGACTATGTTAAGAGCATTAACACAAAGTATAGCTAAGTCACAAACCAAACAACCTTTGAATTGTCAATCCACATTGTAAACCGAATCTGTAACGTTAACCACAAATCATTTACTGTGCAGTCACCCGGCCACAATTTCCCTTGACCATTGCAGTAAATTCGCTAGCTAAAAGAAGTTAATTAGCTCTCTAGAGTGTCGTGTACCAGCAAAAATTTGCACAAATTAATAACATGGCGGCAATCCCAAGGGTTATAAAGCCGGACAGTGTAGATTAACTCTGTGTGCACTGTAGGCCAGCAGACGACAAAAATACAAATTTTACGAATATTTTGCAAATTTTTCACAAATTGTTAATTTTTGCAAGGATATAAATAATCCTATCATACCAAATTATTACGATTTGTCATTATTTTGCCACAAAGATTCTGGTAATAATATTTGTTACTGAACTAAAGGAAAACACCAAAATACATCATAACATTTGGAAACCAGAAAATAAAACCAGAACGATAAACCGTAGTTACATGTAGCACAGATTGGACGAATTAGAACAGTGACCTAGATGGAATGAAATAAGTCAAATGAAAATAAAATCATCAGAAGTAACTACTTTGGTTTTGGTTAATTCAAAAGCTTATGGCAGGAAAACAGGATTTTGGCATGAAATCCACAAATCATACGATCTATCAGTCTCCTTATCCATGCTGACATCTGAAAAAAGAACCTAAATGATATAATACTACATGCAGGCCTACATGATATGTGACACGGTCTAGTCCATGGGGGCAAAAGGAGGCATTTTTGAAAATTGAGTTACTATGATCATTAACTTATACCAACATTAGGCTAGTTACTGAATACATCAAAGGTCTAGCATACTTGGCTCTGAAGTTTTGTGATGTCTATTTTCTTATGTATTTTATTGTTTGTTTACTCCCTATTTTTGTCTTTATCTCAATTTCAACTTTGGCCTCCATGGACCAGATCATGTCACATACCGTAAAAACTTGATAGTTAGCATATGTGCTTTCTTTCAAGTGCTTTTGAAAACATGAAATTGTACCAAAGTCCGGCGGTTTACCAACTGAGCTAATGGGGTTGAGACACACATTTGCAGGTTTACTTGTTCGTATATAATTATGTGTATCGATGATTTGCTTAAAACCCTTTACACTTTTGTGGTTGGGGCTCTTCATGTTTGCATGTTTTAAAAGCGCTCAATAGTAAGCAGTAGCACATATGCTAACTATCAAGTTTTTACAGTATAACAAAATGTGGTAACTTATAAAATTTCAGATGTAAAATGCAGTATATCCTGAGACTGCCTTGTGTTAGTTCTGTCATAAATAGCACCATTAAATTTCATTTTGTCTAAATATTTTTGTATGCCAGTGCTTTTTAAAGGATTTTCTATTGAAATAATTTTAATAATAAACTATTCACCTTTTATTTCGAAATTTGTTATGATATTCTTCATATTAAAATAATCAATATTAATACAAAAAAAACATATGGTAGTGATGGGATATATGATCACTTTTTGCATCTGAATTCTTCATACATGACCCAATCTGATCCACTCAGGCCAAGTCGGAAATTTTGAAAATTGAAAACCATTACTAACTTAACTTGCTCAGTACCTACACCTACTGATTGAATCCCCAAGTCTCTTGAATACTTGGTTGCAAAGTTATGAACCTTTTATATATCAATTTTATAATGTTTTTTATTGTTTTCCTCTCACTTTTTGCCTACACCCCGTTTCATTATTGCCACCTTTAGCCTGAATGGATCAGATCTGGTCACATATTATCTTGTAGGATGCAACACACCCATGAAGCTCTTATGTATGTTTGATTCAGTAAAAACATGCTATGTATCTATAAAGCACACCCAACCAGAGTTTCTGAACCTAGTGTTACAGGTCTTTCAAATAATTTATGATCATCATGGAACATACCCATCACATGCATATAGCATACACAGCTTAAGATAGATGCAGTCTACTCAGTAATATTATCGCAACAGCATGATTTGTCATTTCTGCAATGGTTCCAGCTGCACCGTATGCCCATGTGTACAACATACAAGGGTTACATGATGGACAATTCAGTTGAAAGACCTGTAGGTTTACTTCGTTCTTTTATACAAGCCGAGTTTGGCACTTCTGATACATAGCAAATCTTTTTGAACCCACCCCTAGGAACTTACCTCTTTTTCCTCTCTTCTGTAATTCTAGCCTTCCTAGCATCTTCTGCCATCTTCTTCACAGTATGCGGTTGTAAAATCCACACAGGCTCTGGTGGCGCTTCTTGGACGTAAAACGAGGGCGTCTTCATTAGGGCACTCTTGCTGGTGGACAACGCGTCTTGTAATTCCTTCATTGTCTCTTTGATATTCACTTGGGGCCCTTGGTCGTGGTTGGTACTTCGCGGCATATTACGTCCGGAGTAGGTTCCTGAATCGGGAGTTTCCGTTCCATAATCTAACGATGAGCCTGAATAAGTTGAGTTGCCATCAACATACTGATCCGATGAGCCGTTTGGATTTGAACTAGAGGCTGCAGGAGTGTCGTTCTCTTCCGCGTCCGAGAATTGATCTTCCTCCGGTTGTAGAGGATTACTACTAAGATCCATGTTATTGTCATTAATGGTTGCTGAATGCCCAGCTAGTCTAAGTCCAATTACATCGTATTCCATAGGACTAATATTGGGTAGTACTTTCCTTGGTTCAGGTCTGTTATTATGCTCTCCCGGAGTCATGGGAGGACTGGAATAATCTGACGCCGTCGACTGGCGACTTGAATCTTGTCTAATCCCGCTATCGGTAGATTCACTCGGTTTAAGCCTCTCGTGTGATTTCCATAGGTTTGCTAATTCTCTCTCTGCTAATTTAGCCAATAGGTTATCGTCGACACCAGTGGATGGAATAGCTGGTCTGTCGTCGTTAAGTTTATTGTCCACATTATCATACTTGCTACCATTTGTAGCAATTAGTGAGCTTAAATCCTCCTTTCTGTGCTGCGTTAGATGACTAGGAGGAGCAAATAAACCATTGATGTCGTCATCTTCCTCTTCACTGGAGGACATACGATTTGCCATCTCATAACTATTACGACGTCGTATCGGACCTACTTCTTTTGCTGCAGGTGCCCGATATTCTCTTCCGCTGTTGTGGTTGGCGTATTTCTCAACCTGCCCTGATGCCGGTTCATCTTGGTAACTCATGATTTTATCTTCGAGATACGCTCCACATTCTGCACAATCATCAAAAACCACTTCACCCGAAGCATTGGACTGTGTTTCCTGGACATCGTAGGCGGCGAAGGATCTGTTATTGACGGCAGAATTGCCTTGATTTAAGGCACTTGGTAATGAGTTGGATTTAGAGTGGTCTAGCCTTCCACCAGCAGGTAGATGGTTGGCATTGGAGTTGTTGCGTGGCTGTTCCTGACGAGTTTGCTGCTGAGATCGTGCTGGACCTGTTATCCTCCTTGCAGGAGATGTGGATGGCTTTGTTGCTGTTCTACCTCCCTCTGGTGAAGATCTTTGTGGAGGTGGTCTTGGTGATCTGTTCAGTTGTGTAGACTGTTGTGGTATTGCTTGCGAATTGTTACCAGACATAGGAGATACAGGAGATGGACGATGATTAATATCCTGCCCGCGTCGGTTATCTTGCCCCTGACGATTTTCCTGTCCTCTCCTGAGTGATGAAACCGATGAATATTCATCATTGTGCCTAGCACTGACAGGACTTGTTTTCTGTGGCTCTGAGGAGCCCCCTGCAGCAGGCCGTCTCGGTGCATTTTGAGTCCTCCTAGCATGTTGCTGCACATTATTCTGTTGGGCAGTAACAGCTAGGGTTTTCTCAATTCAAGCATGGCCTGTCGCTCACTCTGTAATCTTGACTTCAACGATGCTACCGGGTTGACATTGCCTATAGAAGCTACTGGCTTGGCACTTCCTGGAGCAGGTTTCATTGACCGTTGCTGACCACCGCCACCAGTTTCTGCTTTAGGTTTCATTCCCAGCATTCCTTGATCTGTGTCTTGCCTTCTTTCTGATTTCACCATAGGACTTCTATCTGTATTCAGTGCAGGAGGATTTGGGGACGATGGAGAATTCTGGGATAGCATTCTCCTCTCTCCAAGAGGAGGTTGCTGGCTTCTTGGTGGCTGACTTTGAGCTTGCACAGGAGGTGTACGTGTAGCAGCCCCTGGTGCTTGTCGAATCACTTTTCTTGGAACTTGACTAGTGGGCGTGGTTATGGTGGTGTTTTTCTGCATAGGTACAGCTGTGTTATTATTAGGGGATATCTGTTGCTCTCTTCGTATTGGCATAATTGGTGACTGCTCAGGAGGAGAATCAGGAGATGTTCTCATCATCTCTTTTCTTTCTCCAAATTGAGTCCTATCAGGTTCTGATTTAGTCTCATGTGATACAGAAATTGGTTTAAAACTGTTCAGATCAGGCACAATGGCCTTAAATTTATCCTCATGAATTGGAATGTCTGGTTCTTTCATATCATTAATGTCTTCCACATCAATAAATTTATCCTCTGTATCATCATTAAATTTATCCTCCAAGTCATTAAGATCGTCCTGATCCAACACAGATGGTTTCTCGATCACAACTGGTTCTGACTTTAATTCCATCACAATAGGTTCACTATGATCAAGAAATATTTTGGCTTCACTGCTTGCGAGTGGAGCTAATAGTGGAGGCTCTTCCTGATCGGCCTCGACCGAATCATTCTCTCCGAGTTCAGCCTGCCTGGTTTTATTCAAACCCTCCTCTATATGAGTGGGATTTGCACCAGGGGTTGTGAGTTCAACGCTATCACACTCCATCCATTGATCAGGTTCATCTTGATAGGAATCTTCTTCTTCATAATCCTCCTGAGCGGCTGGATTATATTCAATATCAGCCCCTTCTGCTTCATTGCTATCCGCGCTGGAAATAACCTGCGAATCGGGCAAATCACTCTCCGTATATTCCACTTGATTCCTTGCATATCTTTGTTCATCCCCTTCTTCATCGACGTTATCATTGTAATATTCCTGTACCGGATTGGTGTTGTTATTTTCCACCACTTCACTTTCAATCTCACCATCAACTTGGGCTCCTACATTGGTGTCATATTCCTCTGGTGTGTAATCTTCCTCAGCCACTTGATGCGACTCTACCATTTCACTGTGGGGGTGCTCTTCCTGGTAGTGCTCCTCAGGTTCATCATTTAGCTGTGGGTTGTCCTCATAGATTCGGTCACTTTCTGTGACCTCCTCATGAGTGTATCTTTGGTCATCTGCATATCCATTAGCCCTATGCCCATTATAGTCCACTTCAAAATCATCATCGCTTTCATGTCTATCTTCCGGATAATGGTCCTCACTATAATTATTCATCACGTCATCCCCACCGTTGACCTCTTCTGTGATTTCCCCACCGCAGTCCGATTCTGCATTTTCAGACTCGGGTAGTTCACCATTGGTTCTGGTTAGACTTGGTGCATCGATGTCATTTGAATAGCCTGAATCTTGAGACATGATGCCTTTTGAGGTCAAAAGATCACTCTCAGCCTCCTCCATAGCATCATCAAATTGATTATCATCCTGTCGGCTGGCCATGGTTTAATTAACATATGGTCTGAAAGAACAAAATGAAAAATAGAAACCATTAGTAAGGAATATACCAGTATTTCTATAGTAACCCAATCCTAATATGTAAGGGAATGTCATCAAACCCCAAACCTAATATTAATATGACTTTACTATCAAACATTTGAGCTCAAATATTTACTTATTTTGGTTCAATTAATTTATTTCTTGTTTGATCAAAAGAAATTGCCACCAGCTGTTAATGGCAAAAATTGATTTTATACTAAACTGTTTGACAACCAAGAGTCAGCACTTTTAACACACATTTTTGAATGACACAGCCCTCATTACATATAAAGATCAGATTACAAACATGTTTCTTCTTTAAAAATGCATCAAGACACATGATATATACCTGAAATATTAAGTCTACAAGAACCCTAACAAACAAGGTAGCACGTTTAATACAAATTTTTTGTACGAAGATTAGATTACAAACAAGTGTCTTCTATAAAAATGTATCAAGACACATGATATATAACTGAAATATAAAATCTACAAGAAACCTAACAAACAAGAAGTATTCTACCATGTATATTAATGCTAAAAAATAGCTTTAGCACCTTTATCAACCTTCATCAAGTTAGACCACTATAGAGTACCGAAGTGATGACGTCACATAAAACTTTTTTTGCATTTTTTTCTTTTGAATACCATGTATCAGTGGAGCATGATGAAAAACATCCACAGTCCAAATTTGGTGGGAATCGGATCATGAGGGCCCGAGATATGGCCGCATGAATACCTAATTAGCCCCATTGAAATCAGTGTAAATTGGCCTGGTTCCAAACAGTGGATGTATTTCATCATGTTCTACTGAAATATGGTCATGAAAATACTGAAATGCAAAAAATAAAATTTCATGATGTCACACTTCGGTACTCTATAGCCTGGACCAGTTTTCAGAACATTAGATGGGTTTACTGACTAAATCAAGAAGTTACTTTCATGTCCATAGAATAAAACATCAAGTTGAATCCTCCAAGGATTAAGTTTACATGTATGTCAATCAATTATAAGATTGAGCCTTTGTCAAGCTCATTTCTGACATAGACAATATATAACATAAGTCATCAACAGAAAACTAGACCAAATCATAAACATTTATACCCCGACTAGATGAATAAATCCACCTGTCCATGGACCTTAAGTATCTAGAGCAAAGCCTGTAAGTGCAATCAAACGCATTATTTTCTTTATGGTGTAAGAATATCAGGTATATTGTGTCAGAGAATTTTGTATCGTCTACAAACATAGGATTTAATCAAGAATGCCAAAGCTGTTGCTGAGAAAATTGCAGTCTAGGTCATTCACACCAAGAAGCAACTTGCATGGCAATGAAACAAACATTGTGCAAGCTTCTAATTTCTGTATCACACAAAGTGTAAATGGAAAATAACGCCCGGCAGCCTTTTCCACATTGTACCAGGCTCATAGAATACTGGGAGGCCCGTTTGTCTAAAATAGACCCCATAAAATGAGCGAAATTGAATGGACCAGGGTGATTTTTCTGAAGAATGTTGATAAAATAGCCCCCATAAAATGGTCAATTTTCTGCGGCCTGCATTGGACCTGCGAGAATTTGAATTTATACCTTTATTTCCTTTCATTTGTGTTTCTTCCATCATTTATCCTTACATACGGCAGCCTTGCCTTATAGCTCTCTATTGGTGATTAATGTTGCCATACATTCACCATTTGCATGGACTATGTTAAGTTACAACATCGACATGGCCACATGAATTGCTGGATATTGCACTTCTCTATAGCTGCTCAACATATTAATTTTAAAAGCTTTCATGGTTGTATTAAAAGACAAATCGTAGTTTGCTTTTTCACACTGGAACTAGAAGGTTTAATTTGTAACTTTTCTTTCGTATCATATTTCTCAAATTGATCTCAAATAGGTGCATTTAGCTAATACAGGGCCGTTACAAACATGTAACCTCCAATTAGAGAACACTACTTGAGGCCCAAAAAGCCTCATTGAGCCATTTTATTTGAAATTACACTCCCTCTGTGGGAGATTTAGCTTAAGTCTTCCACAGCGGGAGTGTGAGTTTCAAATAGAATAGACAATTGGGTAACTTCCATTTGAAATACTCACTCTAGTTGTGGAAGATATAGGTAAAGCTATTATACAGAGGGAGTATGAGTTACAAAATAATTTACCCTTGCCAAATCCACTTGAAAAACACTCCAGGGGGAATGTGGGTTTCAAATGGAATAGCCCATTGCATTCTACAAATTATCACCTTGGCCCACGACAAATCACAATCTATTTCTGAATCAAGAACATGATGAATAGAAACTCTGAAACACCTCATTAGAGCCTCTGCCCTTATCATCTGAAAAGATTGAGCTTTACTAGCGGAAACAGCTTGAATGGTAATTCCACGCAAATAAATGGACTACAACTAATCAGTCATTTTGGAAATGGGAGTTTTAAGAAATATAGCTGAGCTAGCAAAGCCTCGTGTAATGCAAGCACATCCCCACAAACCAGCCCAGCCCTACCCACAAACACAAACATATCCTATGATTGTTGTACATGTCAAATCATTTAGAAACTAAGTTCATACACAAGCGGATCCCTCGTAACAACATATACCATGTACAATGTGATTTCCACAAAATATAAATTGTAATATAAAGTTGACAATCAGTGATGATCTTATGAAGAAAAATCACCTTTGAAGTTCTGTACCTCTTTCCAAATATCCATAGCAACGCTCCTACTACTCAACTATAACATCTTTTCATGCTGATAATAAGGCAGTCAGTTGAATCGCGTAGTCGTACATAGTACCACAGCCTTGTGAAAATATGCAGCAAAATCCCTGACATGTATTGAGCGACATCTATTGTGAACAAATTTACTCCCACCAAGACAAAACCCGTTTTTTTTACTTTTCCTGAAAGAGTTTTTCTTTCAGTAATTGTCTCCCCGAGACAAGCCCAGATTGATTACCGAAGTACACACTACAAAGCCATGCATGTAATCCATGAATCAGACTCCTATGTTGCAGTGTAAACTCCCATAGTTTGTATTATGCACCCATCTATGTTGCCTGTTTCGTGAGCATGATCACTGGGCTATTCCATTTAAAATCCACACTACCCCTGTGGAATATTATGGAAATATCTGCCACAAGGGGAGTATGAATTTCAAATGGAATGAACACATTAGGCAGTTCCATTTGAATTTCATATACCCTCTGAGAAAGATTCAATCTGAATCTTCCACTGTGGGAGGATGAGTTACAAATGGAGCTACTAATGTGTTCATTCCATTTGAAATCCATACTCCCTCTGTGGAAGATATTTCCAAAATCTTCCACATGGGGAGTGTGGATTTCAACTGAATAGCCCATTACCAGATTGATGCTAAGGAAACAATGAGTACTCTCTGATCAAAAAATCTAGAGCAAACAAAAGTCAAGAGTTATAATAAGTCTGCAGCTGAATACTATATGATTCAGAGGCCTATTTATAACCTTTTGGATTTTTTTTCATTAAATGGAAGCCAACATAATCTGAAATTTACATTTTTAATAATTGGGACAGATTTCAACTAAATGCCTAGATCTATGAGGAATTTTAAGTGAGAAAGTGTGCTTTTTCTGTTTTCTTAGTTGTGAAAACGAGTTACAGTAAAAAATAGAGCCTTTTAAAAGATATGTGGAAATGCTTTGGGGCAACAGGTTGCGTAATCACAAAAATCACTCATTTTCTTTAAAAAGATTGATGCTTACATAAAATTAAGTACTCAAATGGAATTCACCACTTTTCAGAATTACAAATAATATTTTTATGTACATTATCAAAAATTTGTAATGGTAACCCAAAGCAATTTGAGTATAATTTAATGAAAATCACACAAAACTGTGCAATTTGTTTGACTTAAATATTTATCTCGATCTATTTGCCAACTAATGCATCTTTGCTTGTTCTAATTAAGTAAATCATTCCAAATATCTGTACTTGCAGCAACTGCAGCAGACTTTTGATAATGAATTATTCATGAAGTAGACAATAGGTTGGCTACCGAATGACTACGAGCAAAAATGGTCTCGATCCCAACACCACAGTTTAGTTATCCCTATCCAACAGTCAAAGCCTAAAAGTTGACCCAATGTTGCATGAGTGAACAAGCATAATATTTAAGGTTAACAAACTCTGTCCCTACAGATGAAAATGTTGGAGACCCTAGTCTAGTGAATAGAAAACATCCATGGTTGCCAAGCCCTTGATTTGGTAGCCCAATTTGGCAATATTTTTAAATTAAATTGATTGATTGATTGATTGATTGATTGATTGATTGATTGATTGATTGATGTTCCCATGACTTTTGACAACTTCTTGTCCCATAGACAGCAATGGTTAAGAGATAAATTGGGTGACTTTTTGACATAGGCACCTGCAACTTTTGGTAGATTCATGTCCCATAGAAACCAATGGATAAGATATGAATTGAGCAATTTTTCAATGATTTGACCCACGATTCCAGCTGATAATTCTTGGTAATCCTATGTGACCACATCAGACTTGGAGACCAAAATGTTGCACATAACCACAAAGTCATCAGATGAACATTTGATATACCGGGTCAAATTTCAGGCGATGAAATTTCTTCTTTGCAAATGAGAAAAGAAGGGTGCAGTAACCTTATTAAATTACACATATGCATCTGAAGCATCTTTTTATGAATTTTTCATAAAAAGAGAAATAACATAAAATTTAAATCTTCCCACAGATGATTTAACAGTGTTGCTAGATCAACCTATGTCATTGGTTGGTAATTGCATCAAATTTCATTCAATTGTTAATTTCTTGACCCATCACCTTATTTGGTGAATTTTGGTGGAAATATCAGGCTCCTTCCTCATTTTCTTTTGACAGACGTAAGAAATAAAAACAATAACATACATACAAGTTTTATCATAAGCGAAGTTGACAATAGATTTAACACCAACCATTTGATAAATCAATTCTGATAATTTCCGATTCAAACTCATGTTTTCCCATATGGATGATGCTTGACATCAATTTGCGATTATACATTACTAGAAATAGAAAAAGCGATCTCATATTTTAGAGTGCAGACCATCCGTCCCTTAGCTATCCCAAAGCATGGTTACATTGTCACGCTTTTGCTTTTGTTACGGGAAAATCATATCCTTTTAACTTGATGTACTCATCTCCCAATAGATAACGAACTCGGTAAAGATGCACCACAACAACATCATACCTGAGGGCAAAGTCATCTGACCTATATTTACCAGTGAGAGAGAGGGAGACAGTAACAACATTGGTGTGTAATATCAAGGGAAATTAATGTGTCTCTATATTTTGATGTACTTTCTCCCAATAGAGGCATATATTTTGGGATGAATCCCTTGAAACAACATCATACCCACAGGCTTAGTCCTATGACCTGCATTTACCAGAATGAATAAATGTGTTGAACTTTCATATCACTAGTACTATTTGTCTGGTACTATTCCAGAAGGATAGCATCTTGTTCACACCAGTATATTACTAAAATACAAGATACTTGGTTTCAATAGCAATGTGAGAAAAAATTAATATTTAAGATTCGTCACAAAACATAAGAAAAGAAATGTTTTCAAATTAAATAGCAATGTGTGAAAAATTATATATTTAACTTTCGTCACAAAACATAAGAAGAGAAATGTTTTAAAATTAAATAACAATGTGTGAAAAATTAAATATTTAAGATTCGTCATAAAGCATAAGAAAAGAAATGTTTTAAAATTCAAGTGCCATATCAAGCCATAATATATGATTTTCATCTTTTGTTATTCTTTACCAAAAATGATGAAAATAATTGTCTTTTGAAAATTGCAGGTGACAAATCATTCTCCTCAAAACTTGTCAGGTGAGCTGTAGGCGAGTGTTGGTAATCACTTGTATTATTATTGCAGCAAATGTAGGCGAGTGATAAAAAGCTCTCCTCAGCTTCATTTTAGGCGAGTGATGGCGAGCTCTCGCTCTCGCTCACCTCAAAAGACAAGGCCTTAAATTATTAGTAATAACTGTCAGGAAGGATGCCAAAATAATGAGGTAAAAGAAAGGGTACCCCCAACTGACTACCTTGGACGTTTAACATGGATCTGTAATGGGTATTTAATGTCGTAATTATGACATTAAAAAATTATAACATTAAATCAAAATTGCTCTGTTATCCTATAAACACAAGAAAAGAAATGCAATAAAAAAAAATTATACAATTCCATTTTAGGTGTAAGTTGGGACATGTGAACAAACAAACAAATATGCCAAAAAGATCAGGCTTGATAAAAAATTAACCAATTTCATTTTAAAAGATTGTACATTATGGCTTTAAAATTAAGAATTTTTGAATTTTTGAATTCCTGTGGAAAATGTGTTGTCAGTAAAATTTATTGTCAGAACCCACACATAGGGAGCACTATCCCTGGTGACAGGTGAGATATCCCATGGGATTTCTTTTTCAACAGTATGCAGTTTGGCACTGCTAAAAAATTCTGTAAATAATTGACAATCAAATGCATATTGATCACATGTAATAGACGCGATTGTCAGACCAGCTGTGTATGAACGGAATAATAACAGCAGCTGTACTCTTCATAAATACCGATTATTATTGCTATGTTGTACTCTGCAAGTATGCCTGGCCATAAAAGACATTATTTAATGTTTACTACCCATTATGAACATGTATGCATACTCATATAACAACCCATGCTGAACACATAAAGTACAGTATACTGTAACGAGACTCAACTTGGATCAAAAAACCACTTTAATTATAACGCTAAGCATAATCCTATCAAACTCTACAATTTGCATCTCCAAGGCCAAAAGCTATAATATAAAGACTTTTTTGGCACTACAAATGAACAAATAAAAAACAAACTCGCTGACGTTATATATCACTATTGATATCAAAATCTGAGCATATCGAGGAGTCAGTACACAAAAATTAGTTTGAAGATAATTTGACATTGACTTGTGTAGTCGTATGTTTCACTGGCCATTGATTTCAATGGGGTGCTAAATGGAGTTAATTCAATGCCTTATTGGAAAGTGCTCATATTTCTGAAAATGTTGATATCAAAATCTCATTTTCGCAAAAAATGGAGTTTCGTCTTTGTGTCACTGACCCCTCAATATATCATCCTAATTTGATTTACTAGCAGTATTAAACAAACAAAAACATTTTGACATTGTATGTCAAACCTGGCCCAATAATCCTAATTTGACTTCTTAATTTAGTTCTGAACATGATTTCATTCTTCACTTCATTTCATTTAAATGTGTTTGTTTGTTCATTTATTATTGCATATAACATTTTCACAGCAGAAAAATAGATGCAAGGCTAAGCTTAACAGTCCTGCACCATTACATCACTCTTTCTTGTTTCACCCTGTATATTTATTTCACATTTGCAACTCCTGTCGTCTGCTAGTAGCCCACAGGATGTGTAACTTGAAGGAGTCAAATTTGGCACCCTCGTGTCTCACATCTATACCCGACACCTTACTGCTGACAGAGGCATGTGCACATAATCCTAATGTTTCAAACTTGCCAGGGCACGATCGTGTTAACACCATAGGGAAATTCACCTGTGGACAGGTTTACATAAATCTAACACTACAAGTACAAAACGGATGGTCAAGACACACACGTTTTATGTGCCCACGTTTTTAAAACAAAACATTTTTGTTTAATATAAACCAAATATTCTAAATTACATTTTTCCAAGTACTGCTTTTATATGTAAGTGTTTTAAAAGGTGCAATGCATTAAAGCATATCAGACATATCGAATTGCATTCTGAATATGAGGAATATCCTTCCAATATCAATTTTGATTTTTGGCGCGATATAATATAGATTTTATGGCAAATAATTAAAAATTGATATTTTTGATATTTAACAGTCCTCAAAGTAAACTATGTAAATCTAATGATATAGCTTGGAGGAAAAGCTGTCCATCATTTGAAAAATTTGACCATTCATATTAAAGATACATTTTTCCCCAAAGACCTTAATGGTCTTTTGAGAAAAAATGTAACACCTTGGAAATTGCGCTATGATCCGCAACAAAAATTAAACACATATATTTTCTTCAGTCCAGCACTTTTTGAAGGCTATGTTTTTCAGCTATCAAGCCTCACTATATGGACCAAAAGAGCCTCATCCCAATGGCATAGTCCAATAACCTCAATTATATAATCATAGTGCAACATTTGACCTCAAGTTGCAGAGTATGAGTTTTAGTACCCAAATTTTCAAAGGTCATTCAATGAATGTATAAATGTATTAGGGCTTAAGAACTGTTCCCCTGATAGATGAGCATGTTGTGGATCCTAGTGCCTAAAGTCAGCACAACAAAATTTCAATGTAATGCAATGATATATATCGCAACATCGCAGCTGCGATGTGGGGTCTGCATCAGGTTTTCCTTTTATTATGACAACCATGATTTTTCCAACAGCCAATCACGATATCGCAAGAAAGTGCAAAAAAGTTGAACAAAATTCAACTCTGATTACCGATGAAAATTCCACCGTAAAGACAGCTCAGATTTCATCGTGGCCACTATATATTGCGGCTACTATGTGGAGTCTGAATTGGGCTTAACACAAATAATATGCACAGTTCGGTAAACGACGAATGATTCAGTCTAGCTTTGGGGTGGATGTACCATCGAGTGTGAATGAGCATATTTACATGCATCTATTACTATTTTGCATGTTGATCCTTGGAACAAATACCCATGGCAATTTGATTCATAAACTGAATCTCTTGCAAATTATGTTTTTAAAGCATACAACATGTTGTAAATTTATACAATGAAAGTACACCATTTTGAAATTCAAACTTATAGGTTAACAATGTCCTTACTAGTCAGTGAAGCTATATATTTACCATATGAAATATTGATTTTTTCATCTGGAATACTATACAAGACATTACTTATTTTCTTCATATTGCAAAGCAGACGATATGAAAATCAATCCGACAGACGACACAAATACTACACTTAGACCATCTCTAGATTGTCAAGAATCATCTGTGTCATATCTACCTGAGTAGAACATAAAATAACTCCTCATCATGCCTTACAGTGACTTTCAGAGATCAAAAATATCTGTAACAATTTTGAATTTGAGCCAATGATTTACTATAACCTTATTCTGAATTGCGAAGGAATTTAGGTTATAGTATATAGGCCTAGACATAGCATATTGATTTTGTTAAGATCGACTTCTTTCAAGGAGCTGATTTTGACATGTAGGCTATATATTGTCATATCTCATTTACCAAGTCATTTATGTCATATACTAAAGCAGCAGTTTCCAAACCATTTATAGAACATGACCCCATCTTCTTATAAGTCAGATCACTCATGACCCCTGTACACTTGTGTCGCATTTCCAACCATATTTCCTCAAATTTCTAAGACATAGGCCTAGTTATCTTTCCTGGCTTGTACTATTAAATAAATTACACCCAAAGCTAAATAACATCATAGAGCACATGTATATAATCACAGCAGCTGAAAGGAGTATCCCATCATGCATTGCAGTATATCTGCTTGCTCCATAGCAAATGTATACAAAATATAAACAAGAGCCGCTTAGATACTGAGAGCTATTGATAGATTCACAATACTCTATGGGTGATATTTTTTCAAACAAAAGTCTAAGCTTCCCTGATTTAAGAGAGTAATTGGAAGTTGAAGTGTGGGATTTTGTGTACATTTTCTATGGCACAATCAGTTCTATAATGGTACCGCAAAGCATAATGGGATACTCCCTTCAGCTGCTGTGGTATATAATATGTGACAAGTAAAATAAAACATATGCCGCAATAAAATGAGAGAAAATGCAAAGTGAAGCATTGATGGTGTGAAATTATTGCCTACTGTCATTTACCAAGACAGAGTATAGTCACTTTCTCCAGACAAGGACCTCAATTCTCCACCCACCCACCATTTCTAGCGATACCCCATACATTATAAAACAAGCACACACAGCTGATAGTCATTTGTATAAAAGCTAATTAGCTACAAGCAAGTCTGTTAATACACTGCAAGGACGCAACATTATTAAGACGATGATGCCTGTTTCGTGACCGTATGCCATCCATCAACTTTGTCGGTATACATGTATACCATAAAAGCTAACAAGAGGCACTTAGTAATGTTTGCCAAGATGATAGTATCCAGAATAGAACTGACTTTAATTCAAAGATTTTGCTGAAAAAAATAATAAATCCAAATTAGCGAGAACTAAATCAATACGTAATAAGACACGATTGAATTCAAGCATAGGGCTATTCCATTTAAAATCCACACTACCCCTGTGGAAGATTTTGGAAATATCTTCCAAAGGGGAGTATGAATTTCAAATGGAATGAACACATTAGGCAGCTCCATTTGAAACTTGCCCTCCCTCAGTGAAAGATTCAGGATGAATCTTTATCAGAGGGTGTATGAAAGTCAAATGGAGCTGCTAATATGTTCATTCCATTTGAAATTCATACTCCCCCTGTGGAAGTTATTTCCGAAATCTTCCACAGGGGTAGAGTGGATTTTAAATGGAATAGCCCATTCTGGCACCAAATATGACACAGAATGGTGAAGTTCTGTCATTTCTGTCAAAAATATTTGCCATGACTACCTTGTACAGCAGTCAACCACTTCACAACATTATATGTATGCATCTCCAAAATAGGGTGATGAAAAATTTGAATTTGACAAATTTTACATTTTCTGGAGCCAAATATGACTTATATTTAATAAGTAGTCAGCACAGCACATGAGTTGTCAACCACTCGCAGATGGTTGGTTATATCACCAAGAATATAATAACCTAGACAAAATGATGCATGACAGACTCACTGTACATTTGCATTGATATCACAGCTAGCATTCACTTTCCCCACGTAGATAAGAGACGGAGATACCGGAAACACTAGCATATCAAATCATCTCTCACAAAAGTAATACGCCAAGAAGTGAGTGGCGGCGCCCTTTTCGTCAAGTTTCACGGCTTGATTTATTACGATCACTTACACAAGAAGCCGGTGGGATAAAAACGCGCTTCAATTTACTTATTTGTGTTGAAAAGCCGACAAAATGGACAAGTCCTGTTGTGACATCGAGCATTTGGTATATTCCACATCCGTTATTCCGCACAATAGGTGTTGGTCATTTAGGTCTCATTGGAAAAGCATAGTTATTTCCTGCCTATATCCATCTTGTGTTTCACTTGATAGGTTTCTTAAAGGTGGCTCTTTCCTGACGGCTAAGCATGTGAGTAAAAATAGCCAGACCAGCAGAGAATGATGATCTGTACATCTATGCATCACTATACCACTAATAACAACAAAGTGTGGGTTAGTGATACTGGAGTCACAACATGAGTCATTGTAAGGACATATACTATGATAAATAATAATTGACTACTCATATTGACAATATACTTAAATCTAAGTATTTTAATCAGTAATTAATACAGTGAAAATACTGTTGTTGTTGGGAGTGTAGCTGGCGGCAGTTCATATCCGAGTTCTATTTTCCAAGACATAAAATATGCTTGTTTTGAGTGGCTTCTAGGTCATCAGTCTAAGTTCCAGTGCTTCGGATCACTTGTCTCTTTACTGTTCCAAATTTACACCAGTAACATTTTTCTTTCACCAATATCAAATAGGATATATTACAACAAAGTCACCCCAAAGAGTTGAGACTTGGGTTTTTGGGTTAGGATTGCAGCTAGTATTACACTTAGGATTTAGTGTATTAGTTTGAATAGGATACAGGCATGGCTTAGAGATGATAAGGATTAAATTTTTGTTGTGCTTTTAAAATTAGGCTTTGGATTAAATCGGATTGTGCTTGGCATTCATATTTTTCATATTAAAACCAAAGATAGGTTTGAATCGGGAATATTTCGCAAAAGGGTGCAACCCACAGAGTTGAGACTTCAGTTTTTGGGTTAGGATTGCAGCTAGGATTACACTTAGGATTTAGTGTATTAGTTTGAATAGGATACAGGCATGGCTTAGAGATGATAAGGATTAAATTTTTGTTGTGCTTTTAAAATTAGGCTTTGGATTAAATCGGATTGTGCTTGGCATTCATATTTTTCATATTAAAACCAAAGATTATTTTATTGCCTTATCCATCACATTATTTAAGCTAGTCCTATTTAATTTCAAACATTTTTATTAGGATCACCGATAGAGTATTTAAATAGAACATTTGCAAATGTCTGTACTGCATATTTTATCACCAGATATACCAAAGCCCTCTAAAATACTTGATGAAAGACCCGGGATTATCTTGACATCGACAAATACGTGACTTATGAATTATTGAAATCCAGATAAACTAGGCCAAAGAAAGAGTCATTCTTTAAATACACACACACTTGCAAATTCATGTTCTTACAAGTGAAATAAATCAGAATTGCATGCATATTACAACCATGCTATACCAGAGAAGATGAGTATGCAGGGATATCTCTTATAGTCAGATGTATATACAAGGTGATACTGACCACATTAATAGCATGTTTTTCCTGAATTTTAATTTGCAAAATACTACAACATTGTTGAGGGTATAATTAATGTGATGCCATCACATACTTGAGTCCTTTAAAATGTAATATCAATTTTCAACCATAAGTCATATCATCTTGCCAATTTAACAGGCTGAAATGTTGAAAATTCCACCGTATTTGGATCTATCTGGTTCCTCAGATATTTTTTATATGACAATTATGAAATAGAAAAGAAATTCAATGCTTCTTTTTGAAGTTCACATCACATTTGACCATACTTCACAAGAACATTGGACTAGTTCATCTAGAACCCCGTTGTTATTTATTTATTTATTTTTTATGTGCAATATTTTGGGTATGGGAGTTATTTATTTATTTATTTGGTTATGTTGCCTGATCTGCTTGTTTCCCCCATTTCTTTTTTCTTTAAGGACCCCAATGGAAATAAGCCTCAATTTGGTACTCGTCTGGTGTAATTACTCCATAATCCATATATTTCGTTGCTATATATCTGGTATTTCATGCAATTGACCACATCTTGTATGTATAATGTATATTTTTGCTGAACCATGAAATGGTATCAGCCTATATGTGTGAATGTTACTAGCTTACTTACTAGCTTACTTACTAGCTTACTTACTAGCTTACTTACTAGCTTACTAGCTTACTAACTAACCATTTGGTCTTAAATGGACATATCTCTAAATGCCACGAAGGTATGACCCCATGAGTGGTGTCATATGAAAGAGGAAAACATAAAGAATATAATAAAAATATTTCCAAACGTCAGAGGTCATCCTGGGGTCACAGGGGTCAAAAAGGTCATTTTAACCTAAAATGCTCGATTGAGCTCAAATTTCAATGCAATGATCCTTATGACATTCTAAACATGTTTAAAACATTTAAAAATTTATTTAAGGTCATTAAGGGGTTATAAAGGGGTCAAAGGTCACGGTTTTCAAAATGCTCCAATTGAGCTGAAATTTAAATGCAATGATCCTTATGACATTGTAAACATTTAAAAAATATTTTAAAATTCATTTAAGGTCATTAAGGGGTCACAAAGGGGTCAAAGGTCAAGTTTTTCAAAATGCTCCAATTGAGCTGAAATTTATATGCAATGATCCTTACATGTATGACATTCTAAACATTTTAAAATATTTTGAAATTCATTTAAGGTCATTAAGGGGCAATAAAGGGGTCAAATGTCAAGTTTTCAAAATGCTTCAATTGAGCTGAAATTTAAATGCAATGATGACAGTGGTATAGGCCTACCACGATATACTGCCGAAGCCACATGGTTCAGCTATGGTGCGGTTATCGCTCTAGTTTTTATAATATGTGCTGTAATATTTTTATGTGAGTACTGAATAAATATGAATGAATGAATTGGGCCCTTTGAAATTTCAGTAGCCCTGATTTTATGTCACATAATTTTAAAAGTGTCAAATACCTACTAGTCTGACAAACTGACAGGCAATGGCATGTCAGTGGTTTTGGTTGATCTGGGACATCAGGTGTCTGATTTTTCCAGCCCTGATTTTAAACAGGACATTCCATTACGTGTTTAGATACATTTCTTCCTAAACAAACAACTGCAAGGCCTACTTTAAAACAATTTCAGTCCAACAGCACATTTCTCTCAAGATGTACAGATTGGTATCAATTACTCCAGCACATATTTAGCAATGCAGCTGAACCTGTTATCATCACCTTAACGTTAGTTGAGGAGACCAGACTCATTCTGTAATTACAACATAGACCTAGATCCTACCCTGAAATGAAATCATAAGTATGATGTAGCAAGTATCTTTCATAACCATATTCAATGTCTAAGCAAACATCAGTTGATTTTCAAATCAATACTCTTCATAATGTTCTGTATATTGTGCTACAGAAATTGTGAGGACTAACAATGATTAGAAAATGACAACGGATAGACAAAGAGCTAATGAGCGAACAGCTGAATAAATTTAATTCTTAAATACACCACTTGATCCATAATTTCTAAGTTAAATACTCAACACTATTCATCAAATGCAAATTGAATTGAACAGGGTTGTTAAGTGCAGAGAATTAATAGCATTACTCATCAGCAGGGCTCAAAATAAGGGGAGCCCAAGGGCCCTCGGCCCCCGAAAATCAGTGAGGGCCCACAAAAGACACATCCGGCGGGCAAATGGCCCGCAAAATTTGTGACAATTTGCTCACTTTTATGTGGGGTTCATAGGTTAAAACCAATGGCCCAAATTTGGGCCCACAAAAATTTGTGAGGGCCCTCAAACATTTAAGATCAAGGGCCCAAATGACCCTCAGAAATTCTGGCTTATTTCGAGGCCTGCTCATCAGATAGGGGAACTACCTTTATCATAGTTTAAAATCACTTTTTCTTGTTGATCTTGCATGTTATCTTCAGTAGATAACATCACAGTTGCACACATGGTCAGATGGTGTCTGCTGGGACACCGCTACATACACACCCCGGCACCCCCCATACTCACCCCTACAAATGTACACACACCCCACACACCACCTGAACACACCCCTGCGTATTGCTATCCAGACACGAACATGTGTATGGTGTTTTCATCACCTAACCTTGGACTAAAAATGGCGGATTTTTGGTGTGCATGATAAGAAACGAAATTTTACCCATCAACTGCTAACCATATTTTTTACACATATGGTCTGCAGTTTTGAGCAAGTGTCACTCAAATGCATTTAGCATGCATTTGCGGTCTACTGCAGCAGTTTGAAACAGCGAACGTCGCTGGGTTGTAGGAATGTCATCGGTGGAAGGTGAACAATATCAAAGAACATCATAACCTTGTCTGAAAATTGCTATCTTCAGTAGATAGCACTTTTTCCAACCTAAACTGACAAGTACCATAAGTCACTGTTAAATTGGAAAGTCTAATGCGGCATATACACGATCAAAATATTGATCAATATTACAGACCCTAAATGCAGGAGTGGATACAAAATCTACCATTGTGCGTGTTCAATGGTAAATTTTGTATCCACTCTTGTATCTAGAGTCTTTGATATTGATCAATAAGACTGAATGTGTATGGGCTGCATAACACAGACACACACCCCAACAAAACACAAATACACTCCAATACACATAAAACAGTACATAATACAAGTAGGAAAGTGCATCATAACCTTAAACATGAAACAGTGCTATGTTGAATAGATAACATTTTACCCAGCATGAGTGTCTGCTGCATGTGAATAGAGCACTGTAGTCAACGTACACTTGACTTCCTAACATACAGGTTGATCAATGTGAATAAATTATTGGGAGACAGTAAGTCAGTGAGTGAGTCTGTTCATAGACACACCTGGGATAGATATACTGCTGTTAACATAACACAGACTGCTTATATACACTCAACTCACTTGGATCTCATGCATGCTCATCCATCAGTACCCAGTTCTTGACCACAATAGGTTTGTACATTCATGGAATGAACTTTGAATGGGTTGAGTGTAAAAACTTGTCCTCTACAGCTTCAGGTCAAATTTTGGCTGTGGTTATAAGAAAAAGTCACAGATTCATGCCTTGCCGTATAGATTATGAAGGCGAGTGGTCAATCACTCGCTACCATGATACTAGGTGAGTGGTCGAATCACTCTCTAGCTTAGAAAGATCATTCATACCAATAAGAACACTTACGCACTGTTGACACCCTTTTTCAGGGATTTTCTGGGATTAAGACTAATCTATTATCATGATAAATCAAATACTTTGAAAATGCTGAAACTTGAAAGCCAATATTTAGTGTCTATGGCGAGTGGAAAATCGCTCACTAGAAACCGAGTTTGGGAGAGCGGTGGCGAGCGAGAGCAAGAGCTTGCCTCAAACAGCAAGGCCTTCAGATTTATATAGCCCTATTACATAAGATCATTGTGCCTAATACAGAAAGTCGCTGACCACTTTGGCTCTAGATAAACCTCATAAACCATTAAGCATCAATTAAGGACATAGCCTCAATCAGGGACATACCCTTATATACATGCACATAACCCCAATCAGCCTACACATATAATAACCATCACCGCCAGGATCAGCTCCCAAAGGTTTGCACAGGTAGACTGGACAATTAGCATAAAGTCCCTTGCCCAGGGGAATATCAAGCTAGCTCAATTTTTCCACAATAGAAATATGACACTGTGGATGCAGGGGGCTCAAATTTATACCATCACACAACAGAGTCTAGCGCCTTACTGAATAAGCCATTTTGGCTAACAGGCCAAATAGACTTTTGGAATAACATGACTCAAGTGCACTGGAAGCTTTATAGAAGAATCAATTATTTTGTTCGTTTTATTTTTGCTTGCAACTGTATTTCACAAAATATAGAGAGAGATTAAAGAGTCTTGAAGTTGAACGTGATTTAATTATTGATACAATTTTAAAATCTGATACCAGTCTCCTCCATCGCTGGTTTGATTCCACACAAACTGTCTGCGAATGATAACATCACAAGCCCTTTTTGATAAGCTGAAATCTTTCCCACAAAGTCACCAAGCACGACTTGAAACAATACTCTCAATATGCTAATCAGCGTCTTAATATTCATTAACATCATTGACCATTATGATAGTCTTTTGTTAGTATCGAACTCAAACCCTGAAAAAGTTCCCGGATGTACCTTTCTTGAGTTACATCTTTAATAACCAATCAGAAGAGACGTTATGGAAGACGGTTTGTGCGGAGAGCAAGCAGAATCAAGCTGGCGGCTGAGGAGACTAATCTGAAGTTGTAGTCTAGACACTTTCTAAAGCTACCTCAGTCCTTCATGAACTAAAACTGAAAATTCATCATGCTCAGTGGTATTAAAACTTGACAAAATCATGACAAATCAATAATTCATTGATACACACTTTAATATTTGTTGTTGATAATGATAATACTACTTTAAACACATTTCAAATCACATGCAACAATTTTTTTTCTTATTCAACCAACACACACATTTTTCCAAAACAATGTTTCAAAGTGCTATCTTTAATTAAATTTAGTCTGTTTGCAAATGCATATTTTGGCCTGAAAACTTATACACTATATTAATAACTTCTGGGTTAAATAATATAATTTCTACAGAAAGAGAAGAACAAACTGTGGAGGTAGGCTATGTGACATTCCCGTTGAAATCCACACACCCCATATGGAAGACATGACCTTAATCTTCCACACAGAGAGTGTGAATTTCAAATGGGGTTACCAAAATATGGGACTCCATTTGAAATCTAAACCCCCTGTGTGGGAGATTAAGATTGTGTCTTCCATAGGGGGTGTATAGATTTCAGCTGTAATCGCCCTATGTGTAGGCAGCCAGCCACTGAATTGGTGAAGTGATGCATGTTATTACATGCTTGCTATCTTGCAGTACATTTGATAAAAACAAGAGCAATAGAGAAAAGTGAAAAGCAATTAATAGCATCCTCGTAGCAAGACAAGAGGAGGTTTGACACATCTTATCTCCATTTTGACTCACTTCAATTGAAATAATATGATAAAAATCTTGATCTTATTGAACATGGATCTCGGCAAAGCAAAAACTTGTCTAACTTTGTGTCAGGCTATATTTAATTACACTGTAAAAATGAGAGTTGCAATTATCATCATGCATTATGTTAGGATTATTTTATTGTATCATGTTGATAGGATGACAAATGCAAAACAGGATAAATCAGGAAATTGATCAAGTGTAAAGGAAGTGAAAATGAAAAGGCCTGAAATAGAGTGAGTTATGTGTTTATGTGAAAGTGATGTACATGTACCGGTAATGAGAGAACGGCAAGATGGGGATAAAAGTGATGAAGTGAGGTGCAAAATGGGGAGGGAAGGATATAGTGTGTATGTGTGTGAGAGAGAGGAGAGAGGGAACAAGAGAGTGACAGCAGTGAAGAGAGAAAGAAAGGAGCAAGTAGACAAGAGGCAGGCAGTATAAGTACATGATGCGCTATCTTCAGTAGATAACACATAGTTAACTATGTGTTATCTTCAGTAGATAGCATTCGTTAACTATGTGTTATCTTCAGTAGATAACATTCGTTAACTATGTGTTATCTTCAGTAGATAACATTAGTTAACTATGTGTTATCTTCAGTAGATAGCATTCGTTAACTATGTGTTATCTTCAGTAGATAACATTAGTTACCTATGTGTTATCTTCAGTAGATAACATTAGTTAACTATGTGTTATCTTCATAGCATTAGTTAACTATGTGCTATCTACAGTAGATAGCATTGGTGAGAAGGGGAAAGACAAGTGAAAGAGATAAAAGAAGATGGTAAACGAAGCAAACAAACATACATACATACATATGTTTGCCATCAAATGAGGAACATCACACAATATACAGCACAGACATGACACCGCAAAAACCTACAAGTTGGGCTTTCTTTCATTATATCAGATATACACTCATAATAAAAAAATTCTTAGCTCTGTATAAGATGAAAACAATCTCCATATAATCCCATGTATGAATGAGACACTATTATGGGACAACTAATTAAAACATAATGCAAAATAATGACATAAACCAACTGCAAAGTGTGGAAAAAATATCCCTAATGACATGTCCCTTTCAGTTAAACCAAAAAGCCTTTTTTTCCACCTGATGTAACCAACTCTAGTTGCCAATGATATACACCTATTCATACCATACCGAATACACACATTAACATGTAACAGGTTACCAGCAGCAAAACTTTCAGCATAATTTGCTGTTTTGTTTACACAGATACACTTGATGCCAGAGGGTTCCCTACCAAATCAAAAATTAACATTTCGTAAACACTGCATCATGTTGTAGAACATCGCCAAGACTGATGTGATAAAATCCCCACACACGCTCAACATGCATGTGACCATTTTATTATAAAAATGGATTATCTGTTCTTGACAAATAACGCATGATAAATTCTTTTGCCTGAATTTTGATCGCAACTTCAACCTATACAGGTTTCTTGTTCCACAGGGTCTATAACATTAACCACACATCAGATGGGTTTCCTGGTAATTTGGATGGCATCCCATGATGCATTACTGTCACATGATCAAATATTGTGTTACTCATTTGGAACATGAAATATGCTTTGAAAAATAACAATGCATGATGGGAATGATAAATGATTCTATTAATCCTACAGGTTTTAATGATGGGTTCACTGACTGTTAGTGCAATATCCCACAATGCACCAGTATCATTTACACAAATTGTACAAGCCCTCCAGTATAACAACAAGACACGCATTGCAAAAGCACACTTTTGGAACTGCATGATGGGAAAGAGACAACCCCCTAAAGGTTATTTGGGGAGTAATTTTATGAGCCTGTGACCTAAAACTATTTATAGACCGCTGTAAGCTGCAAGCATATTCTGTCACATTGTTACTTCCACGAATTACTGAATTTGTCATTCGGGTACATCGACGGCAGGTTTTCCCTTTCCAATCACGGCTCCTTCTCTTCTTTTTTTCCCTCCTCTCTTCTGATGTTACTACATTATCCTATCTGGAACTGCATGCATAATGTATGGCAATTTACTATGCAAAAGATTAATGAAGGAGTTAATTACAAGGTTTTAGCTCCAGTTAGATTACATGTGAAGGTAATTTGACATTTCTACCAATCTATTTCTTCATGCTAATACAGTATTTAAATTAACAGGTAGACAGATTTTTTCATTATTAAAAATGTAAGAGATTTATATGCTGCAAAGGCACAAAGACATTATTTGAAGCACTTTATATGAACATAAATATTTAATTGTTTTGTAATAAGGTCATCATCATTCAATATCATCATAATAATGATGATATCCTCATGACAACATCATGATGTTTCTGTTATCTTCAGCTGATAGCAACATTAATTTATCTTGGTGTCACACACAAAGTAGTATGTCCCAATTTTAAACCACAAAATAGGGTCTAAGCTGAATTGCTGGTAAATAAAATAAGTGTTTTCATTCTGAGATATAATGGGGGAAAAGTTAGAACATAAGGAAGATGTGTTATTTTTCAGTGATAGCTGTACTTTGCTTTTCTCAACATCTAAGCATAAAAAGATTACAATTTGTTACAATTTCAAAATTTGAGGCGCATTTTTAGTTCGACATCCCCAGATGACGCACGACATAAAAGCAGTCTGCTGTCAGATTCCGATAGAATTTTCATAGTTTTCGATGCACCACTGTAAAAAAATCGAGCTCCTTACCTACCAAAAACATTGTTGGTTTTATTATGGTAGAAGATATCATAAACGTTACATAAATAACGGTATTTTGAATAGATCAAGACGTTTTAACAATGAGAGAACAATGATATTTCTTTGCACATTTTAAAAAAGAATAAGAGCTTAACTCAGTGGTGTACACCTTCCTCAGTGCAGGGGCGTAACCAGCCTTTTACTGTGGAGGGGGAAAGCCAAATTTTTGTCCCCATTTATTTATTTTTTTGTCAGGTTGTAGGGGGCAAAGCCAATTTTTCATTCCCATTCCCCGTCTGTCAATTTTTTCATCCCATTTTTAGTCGTTTTAAGGACACTTCACTCACCCCATTTTCATCACTGAACATTTCTGGGGGGGGGGGCACAGATTACCATCCCCACCACGGCTTCCCCTGGCTACACCACTGCCTCAATGCACTTTATATAAAATAAGCTGAGAAGATTTGAGCTATCTTCAGTAGAAAGAATGATGATACATAAACAATCATGATCTAGATCATCCCTTCATCACCATTTTTCTTATACATTTTACCCAGCTGTTCATGCACATCAGTAACACATTTACACCTGCGTTAATATATGGTCTTTTTCTTCATGGCTGCACAAAGCCACAATAGAGGTGAACAAACACCATGTCAACTGTGGTGGCAAAGTACTCACAGTGGATAGGACACAGCCATTTTGCCCTATTTTTAACTAAAAGACTCTCCGTGATGTCTCAAATACACACAGGTATACATCGGTACATCCACTGCATAGATGTTAGTCTAACAGGTGGAACCTCTTCTTTTCCTTACTTAACAAGCCAATACATGTAGATTCTGGAGAACTATACTATTCTTTGGTTCACCTCAAGTTTGGTTGTGAAAATTTAGAAAATCCCATAAGAAAATTACCTAAAAATGGCCTGTGCCCCCCAATCAGACCCAGTGCCCCTCCCTCAATCATGGTCGGTTCCCCCCAATATATATATATATATACCCATGCTATGCCACTGGCACAGTTCTTAAATTATCATCAAAAAATTGGAAATTCCCAGTCCCCTTCAAGATGACCGATAAAATTTCACCTGAAACTTTGTGAATTCCTATTGTTGTTTTTTATTTTGTTTTGTTTGTTATGACAGGGTATCCTAAGGCCAAAAAAAAATAATGGTTTGTCTCAAAGATCACGAGTGGTTTGAAAACAAATGCGAAATGCGATTTTTTTTTTTCACGAATATTTAAATAAAAAAAATTCTGCATTTCTTTTTTTCCAAATATCACGATTTTACAAATGCACGCTCGCAAGCTTTGAAACAAACCTTTTTTTTTTTGGCCTAAGGCTAAATGATGTAATTTCTTGGAATTAACTCGGCTGAGAATGTTCTCTTTGGGAGGGGTTCCCAATAATGTCTGGAATAGCCTATTTTACCACTACATAGTAGTCTGCATAAAGGAAAAAATGATATATAGAGGTTAGACTAGCAAGATATATGCACTGTGTTAGTAGGCTCGAGTGCAATTGAATCACACACACTATATTTGCTTAAGTCAGCCATTAGATACAGACTGTTTATGTAATGGTACCACTGGGATCATCCAACCCTGTGTGTTCTACTCACAGTAATCATACTTAAGACATGTTTTTGTGTGCTTTTTGTCAAATAACTAGAAAGCTTTTTAGCTCATTTTGAGCACATGTTGGACTAGTTACGGTTATGCAGCATTAAGGGGATTATTATTGCTAGTTTGAACAGCAATTTTGTGCAATGTTATTATTATTGCTATCATTATTACACACATTGAATGAGTTATAACATGAGATTAATAATACTGAACGGGAATGCTCAACAACATGTGACATTTTCATTTATTAAAAAGCAAAATAGTAGTCATTGCTAGTTAGCATTGGCAAAGTAAAGTTCAGTCCCTATAGAGCTTTATACATCAGCACTAAGCTTTCGATACTTTTCAAGATAAGAAAGTGTCATGTCCCACCTACTCATGGCTTCAGGAGAATGCAAAAAGTTTGTTAACTGACAATGAAATACAACTGCAATTCCAACCTTCTTGCATTTTTTCATGTTATCTACTGTATATAGCAATGTGCCTAGTACAAAATAGGGATGTTACTGACATTGACTGCAACTACTGAAGATTGCACATTATGCACATTATGCACAACCTTTAACAATGTCAGAGTAACTATAGAATGGTGATTGCCACCCCAGCTATAATCCTAACCCTAACCTCTTGATCTGAACCCTAATCTTACCCAGACGTTAATGCTACAACCGAGTCCCAATCATATTTCTAACCCTAAAACCCTAACCCTACCTCTAATCTTTATGATGGTTGCCTAAAGAAGATAGCAATCCTTAGCATGATTAACGCCATCTACTGAAGAGAGCATTTTACTAAGTGTACTAGAAAATTAATATATATTAATGGTCTCTACTTGAAATAGCAATATACATGAATTTTATGCATGTAATAAGTGCTGTAGAACTGAAGAAATTCAAAAGGAGAAATATCAATAGATGGTTACTATCTACTGAAGATAGTAAAATACCTGGTCTACCAATGTCATACTCTCAAAATAGCAAGTTACTATCTACTGAAGATAGTAAAATACCTGGTCTACCAATGTCATACTCTCAAAATAGCAAGTTACTATCTACTGAAGATAGTGTAATACCTGGTCTACCAATGTCTTACTCTCAAAATAGCAAGTTACTATCTACTGAAGATAGTGTAATACCTGGGTCTACCAATGTTGTACTCTCAAAATAGCAAGTTACTATCTACTGAAGATAGTGTAATTACCTGGTCTACCAATGTCTTACTCTCAAAATAGCAAGTTACTATCTACTGAAGATAGTGTAATACCTGGTATATCAATGTCGTACTAGCAAATAGCAAGTTACTATCTACTGAAGATAGTATAATAACTGGTCTATCAATGTTGTTCTATCAAAATAGCAAGTTACTATCTACTACAGATAGTGTAATACCTGGTCTACCAATGTCTTACTCTCAAAATAGCAAGTTACTATCTACTGAAGATAGTATAATAACTGGTCTATCAATGTTGTACTCTCAAAATAGCAAGTTACTATCTTCTGAAGATAGTGTAATACCTGGTCTACCAATGTCATACTCTCAAAATAGCAAGTTACTATCTACTGAAGATAGTGTAATACCTGGTCTACCAATGTCTTACTCTCAAAATAGCAAGTTACTATCTACTGAAGATAGTGTAATACCTGGGTCTACCAATGTTGTACTCTCAAAATAGCAAGTTACTATCTACTGAAGATAGTGTAATACCTGGTATATCGATGTCGTACTAGCAAATAGCAAGTTACTATCTACTGAAGATAGTGTAATACCTGGTCTACCAATGTCATACTCTCAAAATAGCAAGTTACTATCTACTGAAGATAGTGTAATACCTGGTCTACCAATGTCTTAAAATAGCAAGTTACTATCTACTGAAGATAGTGTAATACCTGGGTCTACCAATGTTGTACTCTCAAAATAGCAAGTTACTATCTACTGAAGATAGTGTAATACCTGGTCTACCAATGTCTTACTCTCAAAATAGCAAGTTACTATCTACTGAAGATAGTGTAATACCTGGTATATCGATGTCATACTAGCAAATAGCAAGTTACTATCTACTGAAGATAGTATAATAACTGGTCTATCAATGTTGTACTATCAAAATAGCAAGTTACTATCTACTAAAGATAGTGTAATACCTGGTCTACCAATGTCTTACTCTCAAAATAGCAAGTTACTATCTACTGAAGATAGTATAATAACTGGTCTATCAATGTTGTACTATCAAAATAGCAAGTTACTATCTACTACAGATAGTGTAATACCTGGTCTACCAATGTCTTACTCTCAAAATAGCAAGTTACTATCTACTGAAGATAGTATAATAACTGGTCTATCAATGTTGTACTATCAAAATAGCAAGTTACTATCTACTAAAGATAGTGTAATACCTGGTCTACCAATGTCTTACTCTCAAAATAGCAAGTTACCATCTACTGAAGATAGTGTAATACCTGGTCTACCAATGTCTTACTCTCAAAATAGCAAGTTACTATCTACTGAAGATAGTGTAATACCTGGTCTACCAATGTCGTACTCTCAAAATACCAAAATAACATGCAAAGCACAAGCACATTAATGCTGTCTACTGGAGACAGCAGATTGCACTCAGATTTGGCTTGTAATAAGTACTGTCTGCAAGATGACGGCAATCAAATATAATCCATACAGCTTTAGCATGCAAGAATTGAGAAGTATTGTCTGCCGAAAATAGAGAATTTAATTTTACCAGACAATTAATACTGTCTACTATTAGAGAGGACTGGCCAGGATGCTATAGCATCTGCTTTGTACTGTCACCTGAAGAAGCCCAATCGCCAATTTAACTTCCAGTTATTTTGTGACACTTTGACCTCTGACATATCGGGAGAATTGCTGTAATTATTATTAATTAATTTATTACTGTCATAACGCTATCATTAAATATATTGAAATAATTAATTTATTCAATAATTATGTTTTTTGGGTTTGTTTTCATTCTTGTCAAACATTTTAGATTATATTTTATACGCACAAAACCATTTTTTCTGAATATTCCCAATAGGTCAGAGGGCAAAGTGTCCCAAAACAGCAAAAACTGTCTCACAATGCATTGCAAACTTCCAATGCCGATTGGGCTTATTATTACTGAATTATATCAGGTATGCTTGAAATATTAAGTGCAAACTTACTTTTAGGAGAAATTATTCTATACAATTTATGATTTTTTTACTTGATACCATCATGAAAATACATGACAACTCATGGTGGTATTAGCAATAGCCTTCAAACTTTTAAGAAATTATCTCACTCAAGAATGCCTAAATATGAATGCCTTCAGCCACTTTGAAAACACTATACACCATTCTGATCAAAATACAAAAATGGCTAGTGCTGCAGGGAAGTTTAGATAATCTGTGGCTGAACTCATTTGCAATTCCTGCTATCCTTTATATGACATCCATCACCGATATTATGAAAATACTTTAGAAGTAAAAGAATATGCCTTTGAGTTCTGGTCAGAATGCGTTTTTCTTTTCCTAAAGAATAGCTATAAATTTATTACATCATTTCAGAGATTTGCTTTCCTGTAAGTTAATCCTTTCATACCGAGCGATTTTAAAACATGCAAACATGGAGAGTCCCATCCACAAAAGTGTTAAGGGTTTTGAGTAAATCATCGATACACATAGTTATATACGAACAAGTAAACCTGCAAATGTGTGTTTCAACCCCATTAGCTCAGTTGGTAAAGAACTGGACTTGTGTACAATTTCATATTTTCGTGAGCGCTTGATAGTAAGCACATATGCTAACTATCAAGTTTTTACAGTATTTTCACATCAAACAATTTCATTTTAAATTTCTATGCATCTTAATTTAAGCATGTTTGCTAAGAACCTGTTACATGAGTTTTTACAAAAGCCTGTCATAGACAACACTTCAACAAAACCAATTAAGTACATTTGTCCTTACAAAAATAGCTACATTGTGGGAGTAAAAGTATGTAGAAAGTTACATTATGAGCATAAATGGACCTTGTTTGCATGCAGTCTCCTGCCAATGGCATTTTAACATAGAGGGGGTAGGTATAGTCTTAAAAAATACCCTTGGGGTTTTCATACAATCACCCCCACAACCTGTCACTGGCAAACTATGGCACATCACTATGATAGTAAAATATATCACACAAGGATGCTGATGGTAATAATGGTAAATGGCAATCAACCAAGGAACTGTCTAGAAATTATGTATGAGTGATATAACATAGGGTAAGCTATAAGCTATCTTCAGTTCATAGCATAAGAAAACAATATCTTCAGTTGATAGTATTAGTAAAACATGCGCTAATTTTAGATAATAGCATTTGTTTACTATGTACCATCTTCAGTTGACAGCACAAGTAGACCAATTATTGTTATATCTTTAGTAAAAAGCATTGGAAACTCTTACAGTGCATCTCTTTAGTAAATCGCTATCTTTAATAGATATGATTAGTAAAGCAATAAATAACATTAATAAACTACATATTTCCAGTAGATAGCATTGGTAAACTACATGCTATCTTCAGTTGATAGCATTAGTTAACTAGGTGCTATCTTCAGTAGACAGCATTAGTTTATTAGTTATTAACTACTATCTTCAGTAGATAACATTAGTAAACTACATATCTTCAGTAGATAGCATTGATAAATTATGTGTTATCTTCAGTAGAGAGCATTAGGCACCTATGTGCTATCTACAGTAGATAGCAATAGTCCTCTCATGCTATCTTCAATAGATAGCATGAGTATCTTCAATAGATAGCATCTTTACATGTGTTATCTTCAGTAGATAACATTAGTTAACTATGTGCTATCTACAGAAGATAGCTTGGTTTTAATTATGTACTCTCTTCAATAGACAACATAAGTAAACTACATGCTATCTTCAGTAGATAGCATTAGTAAACCACATGCTATCTCAAGTGGATAGCATTGGTAAATTACATATCTTCAGTAGATAGCATTAGTAAACTACATGCTATCTTCAGTAGATAGCATTAGGAACCTATGTGTTATATTCAGCAGATAAACCATGTTTATCTTCCATAGATAGCATTAGAAAACATTAGTGAATGTCACTTGGTCAAGACCATAGACCAGCTGTTCAGATCAGTTTGAGAAAACATCCTGAAAGGATATGAAATGTCACTGCTATAATAATAGATAGTCAGTTTTGGATTTTACTGATAAGTAAACTGTTCTATCTTCAATAGATAGCATGAGTAAACTGCATGCCATCTTATATACCATTTTAAATTCTTCATACCATGTACTTGTAAATTCTACAAAGAGAGTCATCGATTCATCTTGCATGCAACTAGATATAACATTGCTTTGCAGACCTATGCATAGCACTAACACCCACCTTGAAGTATCGATTCACATTATATAACACATTTTAAGGCTTAAAATATCTCTAGCAGGTTTTGACTCAATGCAGATTCAAATTACCAATCAGAAAAAAATGCTAATATATCTCAACAATTATGCAATTTGATCCTTCTCATACTACAGACCCAGTAAATATGACACTACATATCATGACCAAGACACATTAAAGTGAAAATTCCACTTAAGTCTTGCATCAATCATGCAGGCTTTTCACAGAGGTCTATGACCATTTAATACATTCATTGAGGACCAGGCATTTCACTTCCCATTTAATTTTGATTTTGTACGTCAAACAATTTCAAACATATTTTTTGCCTTACTTTTTTTTAATTTTAGGATTATGATAGCAACAAAGGACTACACACTTGGATATTTAGGTTATAAATAGAGTGCTGGCATTAGTTTGTACAAGCATGAAAATCTAAGTTGCACAAAAATTTACTTTTTAGTACATTAGTTGGACAATATGTGTAATGAAACATTTACTGAAATCACATCTAAATGGACAAACATTAATCACAATCACACATGTGTGCGAAATATGACAGGACCAGAAATCTCTCCTTCATTGGTGAATAACTGTACAACTTGGCTAATATGTTGTGCAACTAGGGTGATATATTTCACTCTGTTACTGAGCAATACAAATGGTTGTATTGATGATAGCAGCTTGATGTCTGGATGCAATTCATCATTTTCTCATGTATCCATAAGGAATACATTTACTGCCATTTTGATATGGTTTGAATGTAAAAACATTTATTATATGTCGACTTTCCAAGTCGGCACTCAAACAGAGCACAACAAATGGTCGCTTTCAAGAAGCACTTTACAATCTACATGCACTTTGATGAGTTAGCACAAGAAGGCCATAACTACAATAGCTGCCCTGTATACTTTTAAACAATTATTGCATTCTTTTGTACACATATGACAGCTAGCAGCTATTACAGACTATAATTTCTTGCAAGACCTCCCCATTTTTTCACTATGTTGTGGCAAAGCTTTCATGACAAATAACTTGATTACGGATGTATGAAAACAAGGGATAGCAAGCAGGCACTGTTGATTTGCACACAAGGTAATTGACTGAGCAAGAAAAGGTCACGAGCCTGAAATAATCAGCAATGGCCACCCTACTATTTTGATTTCTTCTCCGTCAAGCGCATCTTACACAATGTAGCAATTAAGTGCATCTGAACAACCCTCAGTACCTGCATGCTAACAGAACTCGCATCTGGATTTTGATGCACAAAATTATCAAATCCAAAAAAATTATGCAATTTTATATTGTCAAATAATAAATACATTCATTTTAGAGTATACATTACTGGTCTGGATCAGCATGATCAGTGGATATTTATAGTTAACAATGTCTGCTGACATCTGTATTTTGTGCAGCCATATGGATACAAAAATAATATGCACAATATGATTGCTTGTAGGTGTGCATAACACATCTGGTCCATGTTCTCTCAAATTAGTTCTTTCTCAATTAGGTACTGGTGTACACAGGTGTGTGACCACAATCATCATCTCATTTTTCTTTTCTCAAAATGTACTCAAAATGCTGGCACTTTCTAAAATTTAGTCCAACAAGTAAACATGTTTACGCCAATTTGACCTCATGTCATATCAAATCAACATTTTCCAAACACTTGTACTGTTCAAGGGCACAATACCTGCCTTTTGAGTATAAAAAAGCAAGCAATTTTGATGGATAGAATCTCCCATGAGAGCAAACATAAACTACAATCACCTCACAAGACTGTTTACATGTACTGCATTCACTGTGTACTAAGAGCATAATGCTGCATCTTTAGTGGTTATAAATACAAGCATAATTTATAATGTTTATAATGCGCTAAGGTCATGTTCATATGATGCAGCATCCCAAGATTTCAATTACTTAGTGTAATGGTGATTCATCAATCATCTTACAAGTTTGTAATTTCTGCATCATTTGCCATCACCAATATCTCATATAAAAGAAAACATTCTTAAGGCTGGTTCAAAGTGAATATTCAAGGCGAATATTCGGCTTCAATACGCTTTTAAGGCCAAAATATATGCGGCTTCGAATATAAAACTATGAACCGGAGAAAGATATATTTCTACAATTCATAGCGTTGCCCGACTGTTAACAAGTATTGCCCGTTGACCAAGGTAAGCAAAATTTAGAGAATTTCTTTAACGAAGGTAATAAAATCATAATAGGTAAACTCCATTGAACTATTGTCATGATTTAATGTCTGTATAAATGGGTCAAATAGGAGCAGTGGCATAACCAGTGGGGGCCGGGTGCAAGCTGCCCCGGACACAAAAAACCTGGAAGAAGAGTCCCCGGAAGAGTCAAAAATTGGGAAGGGGGAAAGAGAAAAAGAGGGAAGAAAAAAGAGGGAAGAGAAAGGGGAAAGAAGAGAAAAAATGGGAAGGGAGAAGGGAAAAAAGGGAAAAAAGAGGGAAGAAAAGGGGAAAGAAGAAAAGAAAAAGAGGGAAGAAAGGGGGAAGGAGAAGAGAAAAGGGAAGGGACTCAAGGGAGAAGAGAAAAGGGAAAGAAAGAGAGAATAAGATCTATAGGCCTACTACTTTCATTGTGAAATTTGTACTCTGAAACACTGATATTTTCTAATATGCCAAAAACCAGGAGCTTCATGGCGCTCAGCCCCCTTCACCCCCCCTGGGCTTTGCCCCTGGACCCCACCGACTCCACCCGTTTAACGCTTCGTGGCAAGCGAGCGTTCTCTCGAATATAAATACTAAAACGTTTGATCAGAAATTGGGAAATTCTTCAATCTTGCCCCCGGATGGTCAGGTCTGGTTACGCCTGACCTGAATAGGAGTCAAAAGATTTGGTTTTCGGGCATTTACGACCTGCCTGTAACAGGCGCGGAGGTTGACCCATACCTTCTTGTAGGTTTCAACTGCAAAGCAAATCAAGAAATGAATGAGTAATAGATAAATAAATAAATAAAATAAATAAATAAATAAATAAATAAATAAGTCAATAAATAAGTCAATAAAAAAATAAATAATTAAATAAATAAATAAATAAATAAATATATAAATATATATAAATAAATAAATAAATAAATAAATAAATAAATAAATAAATAAATAAATAAATAAATAAATAAATAAATAAATAAATAAATAAATAAATAAATAAAAATAAATAAATAAATAAATAAATAAATAAATAAATAAATAAATAAATAAATAAATAAATAAATAAATATATAAATAAATAAATATATAAATAAATATATAAATATCATAAGATATGATTGAAGCGACGACAAATATGACAGCCCTCACAAGTGTTATATATGAGACCACCCACGGTGACCCACCAAATATATATCTGTCGAGTTCAACAAAATTCAACTCCCACAAATATATTTCCGGTGAATACTTTTTTCATTGGCTGATATCCACTTGAGATCGGTATCATCAAAGTAGTATTGCTCTCATTTCATGACTCATTGAGCAATCTATTTTGGCATTTGACCGAAATACGCGTCAAAAGATAAAAAGTCTCGTTCCGAACTTGTGTAGGCCTACATTGCTAGGGCCTAAGTGTGTTTTAATGCCTGATTCACAAATTATAGAAATAAACAAGAATTTATTTTAAAAGAACACGCAATGATAGGGTACCAACGCCGTGGTTTTGGTTGTTCTGCATAGTTTATGAAGAGATTCATTGCAAAGCGCTATGTATCCATTCCTACATATTACTTATATTTCGCTCTTTATTATTAATTATAATTATGAATTTGACTGATAACAACGCATTACATCTTTATTCGCCCAAAATAACAAAAATGGGTGAACTTCCATGGCAACGATTTTTATATCAATAACCAATGATTTACCACCCCGACCTCACACGTCCTTCTGCCAGGGGCAGATGCATATGGGGACCTAGAACTGGGGCCAAACATTATTTATGTAAAACCGTGTGGAGGCATAAATCTGAATTTGGAGTTAGACTTTTTTTCTGCATCAGTCGATTTAAATAGAGCTACGTTAATATGGAAACATTCACTTGTACATCTAGGTTATGTTTGTAAGCCTAAATATCATATTATTTGCATAAAACATTACTAATCATATAAAAATGGGTACTCTTGTACCGCACTAATAAGGGGGCACATCACTAAATCAATGCGCAGTAGGTCTATTTATTGTGGGACATTGGAGCACATCAGACATGTCGAATAGGATTCTGAATACGAAGAATGTCCTTCTGATATCAAATAATTTTGATTTTTTTGAAATTCGCAATGAAATACACAATTTATGGCAAATGATTAAAAATTGATATTTTTGATATTTAACAGTACTCAAATGAAACTTAATAAATCTTATGATTTATACTTATAGCGTATGTAGGTGGGATGAAAAGTCGACAATCAATTGAAAATTTTGACCTTTCGTATTGAAGATATGGATTTTTTTCCCAAAACACCAAAAAAATAGGTCTTTTTGGGAAAAAAAATCCATATCTTCAATATGAAAGGGCAAAATTTTCAATTGATCGCCGGCTTTTCCTCCCAGCTACATACACTTTAAGAAAATATCATTAGATTTATAATAGTTACTTCGAGGACTGTTATATATCAATATGTGAAAAATATCACATTCTAATAATTTGTCATAAAATTTGTATTATATATCGTGAATTTCAAAAATGAAAATTATTTGATATCAGAAAGACATTCTTCGTATTCATGATGTAATTCGATATGTCTGATGTGCTCTCATGTCCCACAAAAATACTGTCGAAACGCTCAAAACGCTCATTCCAGATCCTTTAATTTTCATTGGGGATTTTTGAAATCATCGTTCGCTGAATCGATATTCAGGTGACCTCGAGCCTTTCATATAAATCAATAGTATCTCGCTATCAGTTGCGCGATATTTAATCCGATTCAACTCATATTTTATTCGTTGCCGTATATATTTTGACGTCACAAAAAGTATTCGAAGCCGAATATTCGTCTTCGAATATGCACTATGAACCGACCCTTACTCAACCTCACTTTGGCTGTGGTGTCATGTTTGTGTAAAAAGAATAGGGTAGGGAGGAAGGAATGGATTTTTTTTTTACTTTTAAAGCTGCAAATTGCTGTAAAAAAAGGCCCTGAATCTTTCTTTTCTTTTTTGCAAAAAAAAGAAAAAATTCAGGGTCGGGCCTATTTTTAGGGTAGGTCGGGTTACGTCAATCAAACAATTTTTTTAGGCCTTATTGTGCAGACTGTATGTGTTACATGGTACGTTTAGAAATGAAGAAGTAAGGATTTCACCTCACACTGTAAGGGACTGTAAATATTTAAACATATGCATTTTTTGTAGCTGTGATATATGGGACCAACAGCTCAACATCCAGTGGATGGAGCATGCTGTATATTTTTAGTTGCATAATGGTCGTGGACAATGGGCTCTTCTAGTTGAAAACCATACACCCCTATGGAAGACATGACCTTAATCTTCCACTCAGGTGGTGATGATTTCAAATTGGGCTACCTGAATATGTAATATTCTTATTATTTAAGAAACAAGAAACCTTTACAACATGTCATGTGACCCTAGAACCACCAGCGGTCATGTGACTAACACAGAATAAACCAGTTGATGCAAGCCACAAGCTACCACAGCTCAAAATAATATAGTCCTGAGACGCAAGTTAAAACTTACTTATACTAAAGAAACCTTTACCATCCTATTGTGCCATAATATCCAAAAGACTTAATCACCATCTGTATATCAGTTAAACATTCACCAATGTATACCTGTCCTGGGAGATGACTGCATACAGGGATTAACACTGGCAACTGCTTGGCTGACTGCAGTCATAATTACCCCCATAAACAATTAATGGTACAGCGGTGAGAGCAAACATAAGGGTGCCAGTATTGGCAGAGCAATAACAGGAGTCCTTCATTAAATTATTACGCTTACTAACTATAGCTTCATCTGATAGCATGCATTGAGCAGGTGATAATAGATATTGGTTAATGTGTATTAACACCAGTTGGTAGTATGAGGCTGGTCAGCACATTGTTTGAATGTACTGAAATTAGGTCAAAGGCAGCCTGCCCATCTTGATCAATTAAATGAGAGCATGTTATGATCACTGTCCCAGATAAGGCCAGATTGGACTTGATAGCAACAAATAAATAGGGTTGTACCATCTACAGTGAACAGCAAAGAAATGGGGCATGGCATTTTGTAGCCACATCTGGAAGTATTATATCAGTATGATGTAGTTGTCATAATACCATATTGTTAATTGCTTCTTTTGACATTGAACGCTAAAAGCACAAAGTTCTATCTTCAAGCAGATAACATGTCACTGGTCTGTGAACATTCATGTACATGCATGTCTTTGTACACAACCAACATGTAACTGTTAACTGTGCTATCTTCAGTAGATAGCATGTCACTAGTCTTTGTACATAACCAACATGTAACTGTTAACTGTGCTATCTTCAGTAGACAGCAAGTCATTGGTCTTTGTAACTGATAACTGTGCTATCTTCAGTAGATAGCATGTCACTGGTCTTTGTACACAACCAACATGTAACTGTTAACTTTCTTCAGTAAAAAAATGTAGATATTTATATAGCGCTTTATGCCGTAAACAGCCTCAAAGCGCTTTACATTTATTCCGCCGTCATTAGAATATGTCAGAACCACGTTTGCAGCCTACAAGTGGCGCAGGGTCCATCAGTACAATGACTGTGACTACCCCTAACAGCTTCCCATTGCACCTGGGTGGGGCAGTAGACAGCAAGTCATTGGTCTTTGTACACAACCAACATGTAACTGTTAACTGTGCTATCTTCAGTAGACAGCATTAATCTTTGTACATAACCAACATGTAATTTTAACCATGATATCTTATGTAGACAGCATGTCACTGGTCTATGTATACAACCAACTTGCCTGGTCTGTGAACATGCAGGCAACATGTCACTCGAGATAACTGTGTGATCTTTGAGTAGACAGAAAGTCATTTGTCTTTGTATACAACCAACATATTTTCATTTTGACTTTGCTATCTAAATAGGAGACCGCATATCACCATCTGTGTGTACATGTACATACAACTAAAATATCTCCCTGGACTTCTGCACTGTCCTTAGTAGACAGTGCTGAAGTTGCTTGTCACCGTACACAACCAACAGGCAACTCTATGAATGTGCTATCTTCAGTAGACAGCATGTCACTGGTCTGTATGTACTCACAATAAATATTATTGTATAGCTGTGTTATATTCAGTAAATAGCATGTCACCACCTGTGTATACATGTACAACTAACATATCACTCTATCTAGATGTGCTTTCTTTAGTAACCAGTGTACAGGTCTGTGTATTAACAATCACAAACGTCAATCTAGTCTGTGGCATCTTCAATACACTATACAGCATGATGGTGGAAGTAGGGTGGTACTAAAGTTTGTTTGGCTTTTATTAGGTGGAAATTATTCGGCTTTTGTTACTGTCAATAAAGTCCCAACTCACGCTCGCGTAAATTCACATAAGCGTGCGCTAGTCACACATTATGCAACGCACAACTAGCATAAGCATTGCGCCCAACCGCATGATGCCATTCCATATCAATACACAGTGTTATGAATCTTATTTTTTCCACCTTATATAAACCGAACAAACTTTAGCAAGCTAATACACTTGAACAATTTTTTCTTTTATTACAGCTTTTACAAGCATTAACATGACATTTGACAAGAAGGGTCACAGGTTATTGGCCTTTAGCTTCTAACAACTCAGTGTCGTGATATAATAGGACCGCAAAATAACAAGGCACACGAATTTGACCTGTTATGCAAGTCATTCCTCATCCGAAATCACTGAACTAATTCACAACACAACTAAAAATAGGATCAAACCGTATCTCCAACAATCCATTTTTTCAGGCTATTTATTATTTACAAAAAGTCATTGACATTATCTCCTACCCGCTGTGACCTACTTTAGTATGTAAAGTTAACAAGTCGGTGGTTTGCTTTCTAGAACTGATGGGGTACTGAAGATGATGAATGCATTCATTAAGACGTAGTGCTTCATTTGTAGATACTCTACTCTAACACACCCTATCAGTATAATCAAAAGCATGCCAATCTTAAGGACACAGTTCTTTAACCTATATATGTTTGTACAATATACACACAAAGAATGACCTTTGAATGTGCTGGTTATAAAAACTGTTGAGGTCACATTTGAGCTTAGAAGGTTATTGAACGATGCCAGTGAAAAAGAGGTTCATTAAATTGGCTCTTAATTTATTATAACAAACAAGTAGACTTTGTCTTAGCTATAATTTGGTTCACTTCAAGTTCGGTAGTGACGTCAATGCTTTTTCGCGATTGCGCGGCAAGCGTGCTGACAAATCGCTCTTGTGCACGTGAGTGTGGTGAGTGTACACTTTGCGTGATCAACTTGACGCGCGCGAGTCACTGCTTAGGCCAATGAAATACGCACATACGTTACTACCACAACTTGAGGTGAACCAAATTATATCCATATCAAACCAATGTCCGATTCATTCAGCCATCCAATGAGGTAGAACCAAAGAGTACCAACTCCGCCATGTTTGTGTGTCGCTCATGTAGGGCAAAATAGTGTATCTCCGGATTATTTTGGTATGCCCCAGCTAACTTTTGATACAAAGTGTGTTGTTGTTTGCATTATGCATAAACACCTTTACAACATAAATTATCGTTTGATTCTGAGCTTTACTAATAAATGCAGGAGGTACACTATTTGCTCTCTATGAGCGGCAAATCAACATAGCAGATTTACCATAGCATTACACACATGGTACTTTTGAGCTGTATCTTTAGGTCTAATCCCTTTGGATATACCACTGTGTATCAATTTAAGTTTCATAGACATCGTATTGGAAATGAAGTACATATTATTTTAGGCTACCCTAGTTATAGTTATATATACATGTGTATATTTTATCCAGCTCAAAATTTGAAAAGACCAGTTGCACTTTGCATAATGCATAACTGGCATGCGCTTATGTGAATTTATGCAAGAGTAAGTTGGGACTTTACTGATGCATGCAGTAACAAAAACCGAATATTTTTTACCAATTATAAGCCAAAACAAAGTACAGTTGCCTGCTTCTTGAAAAAACTGTGTCAAACTCGGCTTAGTAATTAGCCATTGCAAACAGATACACATACATGTGATGTAATCAGTGTCTTTGGCGCCTGCCAATACGTGCGCCCTGTTTATTGTGTGAAAATAACCCGGTTACCCGATGTTACAGGATTATTCAGCAAATGAGGTACAAATATTTTGTCTTGCAAGTTCATCAGCCAATCAGGACACCAGTTCCGTATTAATGGAGTAAAAGCACTACACTGGCACAAAAGTCACATAGTACTCTTATAACGAGTGTCAAAATTGTCACCCAAACCCAAGAGAATGCTTTCTTTTTTCATTTCTTTGAAATAAAATATTAATATCTCATGAACCAAAAGTCCAATTTCTATGGATGGGTTACCAGTATATTGGGCTGTTCCAGTTGAAATCCATACACCCCCTATAGAAGACATGACCTTAATATCCTATACAGGGGGTGTAGATATCAAATGGAGTCACCCATTCAGGTAGCTCATTTGAAATTCACACTCCCCGGAGATTAAGGTCATGTATTAATAGGGGGTGTATGGATTTCAACTGGAATAGTCCATTCTGGTTATGATGAAAATTAAAAAATAAATGTTGCTTTTCTTCCACATATTACTCATTCTGCTTGACTGCCTCAAACATTATTGTTTTATTATTAGGCCAAAAAAAAAAAAGGTTTGTCTCAAAGCTCACAAGAAATTTAAAAACAATTATGCGAAATGCGATTTTTAAAAAAAAAATTTTATTCCCGACTTTTTTCATGGTATTTTGATAAAAAAGTCTGATTTTTGCCGATTTTTTCTGGAAAAAACTAAAAAAACTAACATTTTTGAAATAAAAAAATGTCCGCATTTCTTTTTTGTCAAATCGTGCGATTTTACAAACGCGCGCGCAAGCTTTGAGACAAACCTGTGTTTTTTTTTGGCCTTACTAACAATAGATACAGTACCCATTTTGATCTAGTAATCCCTACGCAAACAGACACAAACTCATCTAAGCATCAAATGGAAGTGTACATAAATTACTTCCTACAAAACAAACACAAAACATGATAAAGGCTTACAGAAGATTGAAGACTTCCTGAGATGTTCCAGGTAGAGATGAAACATTGACTTCATAGTCAGAGTACATGTATAATAAGACAACCTCCATTATGCATATATTTGTCCATGGTGTAACAACACCAGAGCTTGTTGTTGATCAGAATTTCAATGAATATTTCACTATTCAATTTCAATTTTCAGAGTAGCTTTCAATTTTTAATGCAACTTTCAATTTATACTTCATTTTGCTTTCTAGCTGATACATTTATAATTTATTTGTTCTTGACAATAAAGTCAAATATCTCCCATTGCCATGTGACATCCAAAAACAAATTTTGCTCATGATTACACCAATATCAAATTTTGCTCACAATCACACTAAAATTACAAAATTATCTTTAATATTTTCATAACAAACCATATTTACCATCATAATAAGTAATCATGTCCCCCACTGTCAGAATGTCTCACTCATCTCCCCATCATAACATTTGTTTTTCCCAAACTCCTCATCAAGTAACTCATTAATAATTTGGTGGCTAGCTGACACCCTGTCAAGCTTGGCCTATTCCTTTACACTTATTGAGAGATGACACCACAAGACGCATTAGAATGGCACAGTGTATAGCCGCATACTGAATACTAATGTCACAGGCTTCTTGTCCCTCAACTAGCACATAATTTGCTGCCAACAAGTCATGTATCTATGTAGACCATCTTGTTTTGGTTTTGAGACAATGAAAAAGTGAAATGGAGGTAGAAAAACTATTCTCTACATGATGCTGAACAAATTTAGACCCATTTACATATTTTTGGTAAGTCTTGAGGATACCTCATGAGTGTGTCCTTTGCGGACCTATTCTGTGTATCTTGGATGACAATCTTTCAACATATTTCATATTGATACATGTCTATAGTTGACTACAGGTCCCAGGTTCAAATCCTGGTTGAGGGTGATTTTGCTCTCCTTGTGGTCAGTAACACATGTTGTGAGTTCCCTACCCCAAATGAGACATCATCATAATATCAATTGTCACCTTTTTCAATTTATCCAACTGAAGCTAACAGACTGAACAAAAGCTTCACAGAAGCCATCCAAATTTTAATTCCACCTGCTTCACAAATCCCCTAATTGCATCAGATTGTTCAGAAAATCATCACAAGCATCTATTCCTTAAGAAAATTCCACAGGGAAACTACTGGAGTGTGTTGTGCAAATGCATTTTGAAATCTCAATCTGCCCTGAAAGTAAGGCAGGGAAACCTACAATTTTACAGAAAGGTAACAAAAAAAACCACATTCAAGCAAAAATGCAAGTAGTCCCCAAAGTCATAATGACCTTTTGGGAATCAGATGTAGAGTCAACACATGCATGCCATGCAGACATATCACATGTACTGTAACACACTATGAAGTGGTTCATACTGAATGCACAAGAAAGGATATGGAATAGCTGCTCTCATACATTTTCAAAACTAAAATTGTGAAAATCCAGAAATTGTTGTCCAAAGAGGATTTCTTTGTAAGATATTTCTAGTAATACTCCTGCAACACTGAAACCAGATCTATATTACAGCCCAAGTCTGTGTACCTCAAAACATGATGACTTTTAGTATAAAACGAACAATTCAAAAGCAAAGAGGAGCTATTCCAGATACAACTTCTCAGCAAATGTTCATAGCGCAGGATGGCAGTAAGGTCAGGAACCGAGCCAGGAAATAGCAGTAACTATTGACCAGTGTAAGGGAATGCAAGCAGGTCTGCTAATGCATTCAATGGTGCATCACTGTGCATGTCATGCAAACATAATGTACTGCTTGACTAACCTAGACATCAGATGCTACAAAAGTGTGTGTTAGGATGTATGTATTTGTCAAGATCAGCAAATGAGGACACACAGCGGAAAAACTGAGAACACCAAGCAACCAAGGATGTCCATGGTTGCCTCAAGTTACCAGCATATTGCAAACAATGTAAAAGTACATATGATCATGGCTCATTTGCTGGTGTAAATTTAAGCCAGTTGGATAGTTAAAAGTCAAGTGTTACAATATACACAGAAATATATTGACAAGCGAATCAAAAGACCTCTAGTATGAATCTAGGTAATTCATCCGGGCTGTTCCAGTTGAAATCCATATACCCCCTATATGACCATAATCTCCCACAGAGGGGGTGTAGATTTAAAATAGAGTCACCCATTCAGGTAACCTCATTTGAAATTCACACTCCCTGTGTGGAAGATTAAGAACATGTCTTTCAGAGGGAGTGTATATGAATTTCAACTGGAATAGCCGATTCACAGACAATTTTAAATCAATACTATCTTTGGAAAAATACTAAAGCCTTGTAAATGTTGTATACCATGAAGCTCCTACTCTTTAGTAAGCATAAATTATGTATCTGGTTCAGCTGATACTGTTTCCTTCTCCTCCATCCATAGGAATCCTTGCCTTGAACATTACTTTATCTAAATCCTATCCCGAGTATCTCTCGGGGCATAGATTCTGCATCGTTCATGGTTCATTTTTGTTACTCTCTGGACTCGTCACATCAAATGACTTTTGGCAGGTAATAAGAATCGTAATAATAACAATAATAATAATAAGTCGGCGCTGATGATGATGCATACATGGTGTATATTACCCAAACAAATTTGACATTGTGCAATATGTGCACTACATACTCACTAATGAAACCTTCCATGTAACTGATCAAAGTTAAAAATAGCACACAACATAATAATTGTGTGGATCTTACTAAATAAATTTTTTTAATTGCACTTTAATTATCATACCTTAAGGTAACCATAGTAATAACATGTTTGTTTGGCATAACCCTTCAAACAAAACAAATAAATAAAAGCCTACCAATTTTGTTTGAGCCTGGTCCCATCAGGACCCAAACGTCTCTCCACAAGGAGCGACCGTTTAAACAAACAAACAAACAAACAAACAAACCCGCTGATTTATTTCTAATTGTAGATATTTATTTGCATCCACACCAGTTTTTCCCCCGAATAGATTTTTTATATCTTAATATATTTTCTTTGTGACAAATTAATTCTAAAATATTATTACATGTATTTTAGCTAGTTTCTTCATATATATGTTAAATATTTTATCCCCTAACAGCAAATAAAAACAATATTTTATTAAGCCTAACTACATTCTATCTACCTTTCAAAGAGCATGACCTTTTCATATTCTGGACATATAGATATACAATACCACCTTAGAGTTAAATCTCGTACAATCCCTGCAAGCGATGGCCTGATTTTGATCTTCAAAATACGACATGCACGTACAAGAACACAAGGCTCTGGATGGCAAGCCATTGTGATTGCTACTTTCATTCAAATTACAAACCGTTGGATTAAATTAACCATCCCAGGTAATGGCTGAATTACAAAGAATGAATGTAATCATAAAATGGAATTACACAATACATTTCGTCTGCCATTGGCCCCTGAACATGTTTAAAGCAAAACCTCTTAAGTAACATCTTGGCAGTTTTGTTTTAAACATGTTCACGGGCCATAAGAACATAGGTTTTTCCTGCCCAATGACGATTTGTTAACCCCATGAGAACTACCTGCCGATTGGCCATAAAGAAGTTTTCTTTATCAATTGGCCCAATCAGCAACATTGTTAGAATAATTTCACCACACAAAAAAATTGGGGTGAATTATTTGCAAAGCTCCATTCTGATTGGTGATGAAAGTGAAGATATCATGTAATTGACCAATCAGAGGCAATGTTAGATCGGCAGGTAGCGCTCAGGGGGTTAATACGGCATACTTTTGTTACTCCGACATAAGATTAATTACGTTCCTTTTTATGAGTTTAGTCAGCGGAAAATCAACACAACCTCATCAATCATTTACATTTTCATATTGCAAATTCAATCGGTTAATATTTCACGCTAAAGGTGAGTGGTCAGATCTTGAGGCCTACCATTAAAACAATCCGATGCCAAATTTTGAATTGTGTCACTCCAGCGTTTTTTATATGCAAAAACGCGTAAACATTGTAACACAAGAGAGTACGCTTTTCTCTTGTGGTCACCACTTTTTATCCTATTTTCGCTCAAACCATCTAAATTAAATATGTCTTTGGCGTTAAATTTTACTACAATTGCCCCATAGGAGAGTACATATTTCTGGTGCGGTTACCACTTTCCACTTTCCACCTTCATGCTCACACCATCTAAATTAAATATATATATGTATTCAAATTTGCTGAGGTAATGAAAAAATATGAGCTTTCTTCTGTAACAAAATCTCAATTTTGATAAACAAAATGGTGATGCGGCTCTAATCCGGTCATACATCTTTAATATTTCAAGCAAATCAAAAGTCCTCTTGTGTTGACGAAATATTAAGTTTCAACATGATTTTTTCCATTTGCAAAACAAGTAATCACTAACAAATTAGCACTATTCTCACAATCCATTTTCTCAGCACCTTAATTTTACCACGAGACAAAGTACTTTACAACCTGACCCATTTATTCATCCCATATTTTCCACTACATTTAAAAAAAACATAACACGCTTTCTGCTCCAAAAACTCTTTGTCCCCTTTTTCCAACAACCTGTCAACTCGATTTTCCTGCATACCATATGACTTTCACGGTTTTCTTACTTCTCATCAACACCCGGTCACCCAGCGACGCAAGCAAAGTACAGGAACTGATGCCTCTTAGGAATTTGTACTGTAAATATGTGCATAACAGCCCCCTGGCCTTTCAAGCCTGTGACCTGTTATTATCCAATGCCAAAGCCGACAGTATACGTTGTCTACGACCCTACGGATTATTTCTCATCACAGAATACCAATTCCACTCACCGTACGCAACTTGTCGTTGCAAATAGGTGTGTGCAAGATAAATCTCTCGTTTTAACCTTGCAGCTACATGGATTGCAGGTTCATCAAATTACGCAAATGACATTTACAGTACCTCCAAGTGGCTCCTTTAATACCAAAGACCCCAAATTGATGCTAGTTTATACCGGTATCAATCTACTTCATCAAAAGGAGCATGACCTTCTTCTACTACGTATTGAGACCAACCGTTGTTGTATGAACCAATGCATTTGCATTTACATGTACTACAGTTTACAAATTAATTCTAATTTTTGTGTTCAATTAAAGAAATGTACAAATTCATTAATAAATTTAACATCAGCATGACCAATACATTAATTAAAGCAATATTGTAACATTTCCATAAAAATAAGATTTTTATTCTTTTTCCACAAAAGTTTTCACTATTATATATCTCCCAGGCTATTAATTATGAGCTGAACATATGAAGTAAAACAAAGAATATCACTATTTAAATTCCAGCGCCTGTATTCCAGCAAGTGTATCAGTCCGTCAGTCAGGACCGAAGTTGATAGGCTTGATGTGTTATGAACATCCTATATGCCATGTTTGTAAAGGGTTATGAACGTCCTATGCGACATGTACATACAGTGTTATGAACATTGTGTGCGCAATTTCTACTGAATTTGATCATATGAATTGTTAAAAATCTCTGACTCTGTTACAAATACATCAACTAAATACTTGATTTTTGCAAGGTTAGTTCATGAATTAGAGTACATTACAATCGTGTAAAAATCAGAAATTTGAAGAAAATAAGGACATCCTCCTCAGCAAATATTACAATATTTTTTAACTAAGTTCAAGCATACCATGTAATGATCCACCTATTATCAAGTTATCTCATGATAATATAATCTTATCATCTTTATTTCTAAGCAGAAGATGGCTAGTTTTACAATCAAGATAAAATACTCCTCCATTTCTTATCTTTCTTTTTCTTTTCCTCCATCTCTCACTCCACTGGGCTGTTCCAGTTGAAATTCATACACCCCCTATGGAAGGCACGACTTTAATCTTCTACACAGGGAGTGTGAATATCAAATCAAGTTACCTGAATGGGGTAACTCCATTTAAAATCTATACCCCCTGTGTGGAGGATTAGGGGTCATGTCTTCCATAGGGAGTTGCATGGATTTCAACTGGAATAGCAGCCCATTGCTGAGAAGCAAACACGTTCTAGTATGGCTCAAACTAATGTGCGTGATTGCCACTGGGTAAGCTTATTGAGACCTGTACTGGAGGCTCGAGATACCTTATTGTATCAAATTGTATTTATTAACATCACACAGACTCCACGAGGTGATGATGGCTGATAAAAGAAGGAAAAAAATCACCCAGCCTAGGCACTGTAATCTGATCAATATGTATGCACTGTGCAGATACACTGACAAAATACTAGCACATAATCCTGCAAAATGAGAGGACAGTTGCAAATTTTTATTTTTAGAATTATGTCCAGACATAATATCTGGATCATAAGCTTTAAAGTGATACATAATTTGTCTGGGTTGCTCAGTCAAAAGGTGTTCTAACTTAAAAATTTTATTGAAAAATTATTTTGTTTTCTATTATTTTCATGCATATTCAATGAATCATATCTTGTTTTCTTCCCTGGCGACTTTCTGCTCATTTTGTGAGAACAGGTCTCACATCACAGTGTGTGCTTAATCAAGTAAATTTCAAATTTTACAGTTCATTAACTGTTAATTTCATGAAAAGCAAAATATGAAACTTTTCTATAAGATGTGGTTATATGATATAGCTACATGTTATTAAAATGTTTATTGGGTTAAATAGTAGGCTAAATAAAAGCTAAGTATTATCACAATTGAAGTATTCACATCAAAACATTCTTTCATCACGTTTAAAATAAGTGGATGCTATATATTTATCTTACAAACAATATAAAGACTAGTAATATTTACTAAAGGGGTACACAATGTACAAATATATCACTGCTATCTTCAAGAGACAGCAGAATGCTGCATTTATCACCAATACCAGCGAGCTATCTTCAGTAGATAGGAATATGCAGATATCACGATTTACTATTTGTTGATGATAAACTTACTGTGCTATCTTCTGTAGACAGCAAGTTGTTGCTGTCTACAGAAGATAACACATTGAGTTTATTTATTATCTGTAGACAGCAAGTTGTTGCTGAGTTTATTACAGTGAGCAGAGTGAGTTTATTATCTGTAGACAGTAAGTTGTTGCACCAATGTCTGTGTGTTATCGTCAGTAGACAGGATCATGCAGGAGTCATGATTACCCATTTGTTGATAATACCAAATTTGCTGTGCTATCTTCAGTAGACAGCAGATTGCTACATCTGACACTAAATAACCTTCAATAAATTTGATAGTACATTACTGGTTTTATGATGCATACATGTATTTATTAAACAGGTGTCCGATTGATTTCCACATAACCATTAAAATGTCACTGCACTATTATCAGCAGACAATGAGTTGCCAGTGAGTGACATTATTTGGTAATAAATCCAAAATCAGTCTTCAGAAGACAGCCAGGATTGCCAATATTTCAGCCCAAATCATGGGTCATATCACCTAAACGTTGCCCTTAACCATTGGTTTGGATAGGAAACTACTGAAAATGATACTGCTCAATGTTGAAAAATTGAATAGCCAATGTTGTCCTGAACCATATTTTCCTTTGAACACCAAAACTGTGTGCTATCTTCAGTAGACAGCAGGTCACTAGTGATGTGCCAGTTGCTATCTTCAGTAGATAACAGATTACTAGTGATGTATTTCCCCCTTGATTATACCAAAATGATGTGCTATCTTCAGCAGTCCGGTCCGACTGCCTGATCAGGAAGTACTGCCGAATCAGGCAGCATGTTGCCGAGTTAGGCAACACAGGCTTTGGTAACCCTTCCGAATTCGACAGACTAAGCACTAAATTGTTCATGGTGATTTTATAAAAGATCGGGGAAAATTTTACTTTGACACGCATGAGCTACATGTAAGTTGCCAATTTTTCACCGGGCAAAAAAAAATTCCACCGGGATATAAATAATGTAAATAACAAAACAATTTCTAACGGTTTTTTTAAAAATTTGATTTATATGCAAATATGCAAATTAACTTTATTTTAACTAAAATTGATGAAAAATTACTACTAATTGTACATTCATTGATAATTTTATATATTTTACCTACTTCTTTACTCTAAACCAAGTAAATAACGGTATATTAAAAGATGCTCTATTTGAAATAGAGCATTGCATTGTGGGATACCATACTGCCTGACTCGTCAACATGCTGCCTGATTCGGCAGTACTTCCTGATCAGGCAGTCGGACCGGACTGCTGAAGATAGCACACCATTTTGGTATAATCAAGGGGAAAATACATCACTAGTAATAGAAGATAGCAACTGATCAGGCAGTCGGACCGGACTGTTCAGTACACAGTGACGTGTTTGTCTACTTGGCAATACCAAAGTCAGTTGCTATCTTCAGTAGACAGCAGGGCTGATATTCATAAAACCACGCTAGGCCTAGTTGACGTAACAACCTTGTAGGCCTATATAGCTTACAAAATACACATGTTAAATTTTATTAACGAAATCTCAATGAAGACCATCAGCAATGAGTCATTACATTTTGATCATTTTGACTGTGGTTCAGAGCTCAAGTATAATAGACATGTATTATATAAGCCTATTGTATTAGATGTTACACAACTGTTGAAGGCCATAGCACCCAAAACACCCAAATAAGTTATCAGCTAAATATTTCTAGTTGATAGCTAGTTAGCAAAGTGTTTAGCAAGGTTTTATGAATAAGAAATTAGTTGATTGCTACGTAGCTATCAACTAGTGGATTTAGCATCTTGCTAAGCACTAGTTGGTTGCTAATTTAGCAAGGCTTTATGAATATCGGCCCAGGTCACTAGTGACATGTTTGTCTACTTGATAATACCAATGCCAGTTGCTATCTTCAGTAGATAGCAGGTAACAAGCATTGTAGTTGCCCTTTGCATATATACCAAACCATCTGCTATCATTGTCTACTTGGAATTACCAAAGCCAGTTGCTATCTTCAGTAGATAGGTCACTAGTGATGTATTTTCCCTTTGATTATACAAAAACCATCTGCTATCTTCAGTAGACAGCAGATCACTCATGATGTGTTTATCTACTTGATAAAACCAAAGCCTTTTGTTTGTTATCTTCAGCAGATAGGAGGTCACTGGTGATGCATTTGTCTACCTGATAATACCAAAGCCAGTTGCTATCTTCAGAAGATAGCAGGTCACTTTGATTATACATAAACCATGCGCTATCTTCAGTAGACAGCAGGGCCGATATTCATAAAGCCTTGCTAAATTAGCAACCAACTAGTGCTTAGCAAGATGCTAAATCCACTAGTTGATAGCTACGTAGCAATCAACTAATTTCTTATTCATAAAACCTTGCTAAACAGTTTGCTAACTAGCTATCAACTAGAAATATTTAGCTGATAACTTATTTGGGTGTTTTGGGTGCTATGGCCTTCAACAGTTGTGTAACATCTAATACAATAGGCTTATATAATACATGTCTATTATACTTGAGCTCTGAACCACAGTCAAAATGATCAAAATGTAATGACTCATTGCTGATGGTCTTCATTGAGATTTCGTTAATAAAATTACATGTGTATTTTGTAAGCTATATAGGCCTACAAGGTTGTTACGGCAAATTAAATTTAAAAAGATACTCTGAACAAGTAAAGTTCATATACATGTTAAGTCCTTGGTTTGTTGTAAAAACATACTATACATACTATATTGCTTCATCAAATAGAAAACAACATGCATCCACTTAACGCTGCTCATTTAGCTTCATGAGCAACACTGTGTAAATAATATTAGATAATTTAATAGCATATGATATATCTTGCTTGTTGTCCTGACAAAAGCCAAGCATGATTTATCTTTATCAAATTGACATATAATTTGTTATTGAAAATAAGTCATGCATCTTTACCAAAGAGAACATTGGTAACATGTCTCCAAAATATATATTTTACGTATCAAACAATTGAACAGAATTGCTTCGATTGAACATATCTGCTTAACTAAAGATTACTTGCTATATCATAATCATTTTTCTTGTGCAAATTTGGTTAAACAATACTGGCTTAGTTCAATGTTTATTCATTCACCCTAAATTTGTTGTGTGTTTTAAGACAGTTTCTTATGTGTAAAACACACTGAAGACCTCAGAAACAGAATATTCTGAGAACATTATTTTCATAATTGACAACAGTTAATATGAAATTAAAACAATAAATCATGTCAAACTTAGTTCAAAATCATTAAGACTAGTTGTCAACTAGTGACTTAGCGCTGCCCCAGATCAACTCTAAGTTTTGGCAAAATTTTAGAATGTTGCTAACTCTAACTGGGTTTTATGAATAAGAATTAGCAATCAGCTAGGCTTAGCAGCTTGCTAAAGTCAATTTTAGCTGTCAACTAGGCCTAGCGTGGTTTTATGAATATCAGCCCAGGTCACTAGTAAGATGTTTGTCTACTTGATAATACCAATGCCAGTTGCTATCTTCAGTAGATAGCAGATCACAAGTAATGTATTTTCCCTTTAATTATACCAAAAACTGTGTGCTATCTTCAGTAGACAGTGCTGGGCTGATATTCATAAAACCACGCTAGGCCTAGTTGACAGCTAAAATTGACTTTAGCAAGCTGCTAAGCCTAGCTGATTGCTAATTCTTATTCATAAAACCCAGTTAGAGTTAGCAACATTCTAAAATTTTGCCAAAACTTAGAGTTGATCTGGGGCAGCGCTAAGTCACTAGTTGACAACTAGTCAGTCTGCATTTGGACATGATTTATTGTTTTAATTTCATATTAACTGTTGTAAATTAAAAAAAATAATGTTCTCAGAATATTCTGTTTCTGAGGTCTTCAGTGTGTTTTACACATAAGAAACTGTCTTAAAAACACACAACAAATTTAGGGTGAATGAATAAACATTGAACTAAGCCAGTATTGTTTAACCAAATTTGCACAAGAAAAATGATTATGATATAGCAAGTAATCTTTAGTTAAGCAGATATGTTCAATCGAAGCAATTCTGTTCAATTGTTTGATACGTAAAATATATATTTGGAGACATGTTACCAATGTTCTCTTTGGTAAAGATGCATGACTTATTTTCAATAACAAATTATATGTCAATTTGATAAAGATAAATCATGCTTGGCTTACTCATGGTGGACATTTTGTTATGATTTGCCGGAACAACCTTGTAGGCCTATATAGCTTACAAAATACACATGTAATTTTATTAACGAAATCTCAATGAAGACCATCAGCAATGAGTCATTACATTTTGATCATTTTGACTGTGGTTCAGAGCTCAAGTATAATAGACATGTATTATATAAGCCTATTGTATTAGATGTTACACAACTGTTGAAGGCCATAGCACCCAAAACACCCAAATAAGTTATCAGCTAAATATTTCTAGTTGATAGCTAGTTAGCAAAGTGTTTAGCAAGGTTTTATGAATAAGAAATTAGTTGATTGCTACGTAGCTATCAACTAGTGGATTTAGCATCTTGCTAAGCACTAGTTGGTTGCTAATTTAGCAAGGCTTTATGAATATCGGCCCAGGTGTTTGGTTATAACCTTTAAACAAAATATGTCAATATGTTTTCTTTGGCAGACAGCCTGTTACCAATCTTACTGTCATTTCCAACTGAAATAAGCAGGTGTATGCCTAAACTCCTACCATAAATTGTTTATACATGTTCTTCTCTCATGCCTTAAATAAGGACATTCTCCATCTTCTCATGTCAACAAAATGTAGTTTGGATACCATGGACATTTGTTAACTGCATAGATCAACCATCTGCCATATCAAGCAGCACATTAATATTGCACTACCAGACATTACGAACGCCATAATGAGAGTGATTTTATGTCAAGCAGCACTTGGTATTAATTATCTGATGTGAAAGACATATCAGGTTACAACTTGGTGTCTAGGTGATGGTTATGGTCTGGTGTTAGTGGTAGCTCAATGTACTGGGGAACAATACAACAGTAGTGTATAGTATGATTAATATAATTTTCTTCAGTCGGTATACTGCAAAGAGTTGGTTTTAACATTGTAACACATTATGTCACTGTGCTATCTTCAGTAGACAGCAGGTCACAAGTAATGTGCTATCTTCAGAAGACAGCAGGCGTTTGGATATAACCTTAAAATACACCAAGATGCTGTCTTTGGCAGAATGTAGTAGATGTCAGATTAATCTCCTTTTTGTTTTTACTCATGCCTTAAATAAGTCTTTCTCAATCTTAACATGTCATAAAAATGTAGCTTAGATACCATCGATATTTGTTGACCGCATAGTTCAACCACCTACCATATCAAGCAGCACATTAATATTGCACCACCAGACATTAAGAACACCATAATGAGAGAGATTTTATGTCAAGCAGCACTTGGTATTAATGATGTGATGTAAAAGACATATCAGGTTACAACTTGGTGTCTGGGTAATGGTTATGGCCTGGTAGCTGAATATGCTGGGGTACAATGCAATAGATGTGTAGAGTTTGATTAATTTACCAGTAATGGGCTATTCCATTTAAAATCCATACTACCCCTGTGGAAGATTTAGCTAAAGTCTTCCACAGAGGGAGTATAAGTTTCAAATAGAATAGATAATTGGGTAACCTCTATTTGAAATACTCATTCCAGTTGTGGAAGATATACATGTAGGTAAAGCCATAATACAGAGGGAGTATAGCTTTCAAAATGATTAACCCTGGCCAATTACATTTAAAAAACATACTCCCCTGTGGAAGATATTTCCAAAATCTTCCACAGGGGTAGTGTGGATTTTGAACTGGAATAGCCCAATGCCCCTCTCTCCTGAGATATTCAAGTCATGTTTGTTTAACCAAAATGTTCTCACAATCATGTTTTTCTTTCGAGCGAGTTAAAACAACTTTGCACATGATTCATGTCTTCATTCCTCCTGAGCCTCTGGTCGGAACAGCAAAATTCATTTGGTTTTACCGACATTTTCTCTCAGAAACATGCTTTTTTTACATGTTTTACAACATGAATTTTCTGTAAAACAACATGAACATGAATAATGTCTCCATAACTTTTATTTTACTTTGAACTCCCTATGTCTGGTGCTCTAAGACTTTACCTTAGCATTGCACACATCCATGTTAAATTACCTCAGATTGGTTGTCCTTCTGCAGGGTTCAAAACAACCAAAGGCACCCATCCAGTTTGCTTTAGTTCTAGTGCCTCACTTCTTTCCCTTCAATCCCAGAGCTGCTTCAATCCCATGGAAATTTGTAATGCATTCTTCAGCACAAATCTGCACAGGCACCCTGCTGCTCGCTTATAACATTTCTTGCTACCGGATGCCCTAAAATTAGATTTTTTTTTACATCCTGTTTAAAATTCTATTTCAAGGACTATACTTCAATCAGTAACAAATAAGGCAAATCTGTCGGAAAGGTGAGTGGGTGGTCCGATTGTAACACATGGTATTTTTTTATCACATTGAGGCCAATCAACAAAACATTCTTATTTCATGTTTTGAGTTAAATTGCTCAAGCAGTTCTGAAAAAAAAAACTGTGTATCACAGCGGCCTATAGACCATAATGTTTGTTCATACCATCTAAAAAAAACAAATTTCTGGCCTAAAATTTCACTGGAGTTATGAGAAATATCTGATACCAAAATCTGCATTTTGATGGGGTAAAGTGGGGGAAATAGGCTATCAATTAGGCCATACACTTGTAACAGATTATTCTCAGTTATTTATATGCCACAGCTTCAATTTTTTTTGATGTTTCCAGACATGAAGCAAATGAACACAATGTATCTCATCTCATTTATCAAAACACTGCATCGTAAAACTTGCATAAAATGGCACATACATTTCAGTAAGATTCAATAAAAAATTAGATCAATATAACAGACTCTAATTGTCACCAACATCTCCTTGCTGATAAGGTCTACAAATAGCATCTATCATGCAAAAGTAATACAAATTTGACTCCTTTTTAGTCTTAAAAAATACCCACACATTATCACAGCTTCTGTAAAGTAACCCAGAAACTTCACTCATCAACCTAAATCTATGACATTTAGACATTGCAATAAATTTTAAAAACTATTCCTTTTTAAGAAGTTAAAATTAGATGTTGTATGTCATCACTACTGGATAAGCAACATGAACTCAAAATTGAAATAATACAACCTGCTGAAGCACAAAAACAATCCGTGCTGCACTGAAATGTCATGTATTGTTAGACAAGTAATCAAATACAACATTACAAAGATGAAACAGTATTGTGTTTGTTAGTTGACTGGTCAGAATTACCGATGTGCTATTCCAGTTGACACCATGCATCCCCTACGGAAGACATGGCCTTAATCTCCCACACATAGTGTGTAGATTTCAAATGGAGCTATATAATCCTTGTGTGGAAGATAAAGGTCATGTCTTCCATAGGGTGTATGGATTTCAACTGGAATAGCCCAATACGCACACAGAACAGCTGGTGTTGGACATGTCTGTCTGTAGAACATGGACAAAACAATATCCATACTCTACTTGTTAGAACGTATTTTTAAATATCCATACATCAAGATTCTTGTGATTGCATTGTTGGTATCTATTAGAACACATAAATAAAAATTGATGTGATCAAACCAATGAGACAATAGAAAACTTGATTATTTATGATATTAGTATGCTGGTTCTCTGAAAATACATACATGCATGTAGTTGTTCCAGTTGATAAGACCATGTTGCTCAACTGTCTTAACAAACAATAGATACATGACCTAGATCGAAAAAGAAATGACACTCATGTGCCATTATTTCCACAATAAGGCCTTAAAAAGAAAATTGTTTGATTGGCGTAACCTGACCGACCCTAAAAACAGGCTCAACCCTAGACTTTTTAAAAAAAAAATTTTGCAAAAATTTTTTTTAATTTAAAAAAATTCAATTAAAACAAAAGAGTTCCAATTTACCGCTTAAAATGTGTGTAAAATGCCAACCGACCTACCCTAATTTTTGCTGAACCATGAAATGGTATCAGCCTATAACTGTGTATGTTACTAGGTTACTAGGTCCCTAACTAACCATTTGGTCTGAAATGGACATATCTCTAAATGCCACGAAGGTATAACCCCATGAGTGGTGTCATATGAAAGAGAAAAACATAAAGAATATAATAAAAATATTTCCAAATGTCAGAGGTCATCCAGGGATCACAGGGGTCAAAAAAGGTCATTTTAACCAAAAATGCTCCGATTGAGCTTAAATTTAAATGCAATGATCCTTATGACATTCTAAACATGTTTAAAACATTTTTAAATTCATTGAAGGTCATTAAGGGGTCCTAAAGGGGTCAAAGGTCAAGGTTTTCAAAATGCTCCGATTGAGCTGAAATTTAAACGCAATGATTCTTATGACATTCTAAACATGTTGCAAATATTTTAAAATTCATTTAAGGTCATTAAGGGGCAATAAAGGGGTCAAAGGTCAAGTTTTCAAAATGCTTCAATTGTAGGTATAGGCCTACCACAATATACTGCCGAAGCCACATGGTTCAGCTATGGTGCGGTTATCGCTCTAGTTTTTCATGTTACGCCAATCAAACAATTTTCTTTTTTAGGCCTAAGGGTTATATTTTTAAAATAGTAATAAAATAACCTATAAAATATATACAGTGTTATATTTCACTTGAAATGAATTGTGTAAAATAAACAACTTGTTCAACTTCCCTAAACTAGAAAATTCTGTACAATGTACATCAAAATAAAATAACAGTGCAGAGTATCCCTAATATGTCCAAAATAACTTGGATGCTATTCATCTTTCCAATAGCCAATATTCAGTTGGGATATACATGTATTCCACCAGTGTCAGAAATAACAACACTCTTTGTTTACCTGAAATATATGGATTCATTATACAATTTTTGGGGCAAGGAGTATATTTGGAATATTTTGCCCATGTCAAGTAAGCTTGTCTTGAATCACACCGTAGCAAAGGTCTCAAATGAAGAGATTATGACCAACCTTTTGACATTTTGCACAGCTTGTGTTTTGTAAACATCTTCTTTGTACAGGGTGTGTCAAAATGATTTGTACCCATCAATATCCAGTGATCATGGCCAAGACTGCCACATCAAAGTGTATCATAACAGGTACCTTTATCTTTGTAGACTTGTGTCATTTAGGGATTCAATCATGTTTCACCGTTGTTCATCACCGGTTAGCAACGATGCGTCCACGTCGTCTGTGTGGTTTACTTGCGAGCCAAGTAAACCACGCAGACGCCGGACGCGACGCGAGTTGTTAAACGGTGATGAACAACGGTGAAACATGATTGAATCCTTTCAACAACGAAAAGAAGCTAAAGATCGTATAATTCACATGATTATTTCATGAGGAATGTCAGTTAATCATTGCCACTCAGCCTTACAAAAACTTCGATGATTTTTCTGTTAAAATCAGCAATAAAACTGGGATAAAACTACAGAATAAAACTGCAATGTTTAGCCGCTGAAAAATACTGAATTTAATTTGTAAACCTTGCATACGCACACAGGTTCCAAACATGACGAATTTTACGCGCTCTTGCGTAACGCATAGTCTCGCTCGCGTTCGCGTATACGCTATAGTAAAAGTGTGGATTCATCACGGATTAACAACGGTTGGCTCCTGTACAAAGGTATAGGAGGAGTTGTTGAAAAAGTATTAAACAATAAATTGTAGTCATTTAAAGAGGATCTATATTCTAATTCTGAATGTGGAAGCAGCAGTTATTTTATTAGACAAGAAATCTGAAGAGTACCAATCAGTTTGATACACTCTGTATATCTTGGTGTAGAAATATTTGAGCCTGATATGGGGAAATCTTGGTATAGATTATTCTATTTTGTAAACATCTTGTTGTTTGCTTAAAACAACAGCATATGTTATGCTGGTTCACTTTATGACATACACTTGGATTGTTATCAAATGAGGGCAATATATTCTGAAGAACCAAAACAATTCCCCTTCCTATTCAAGTATTGAACATAGAATTTGCACAGTCGGTGCTTATTTACATTACGGTAGTTAAAAGGTTGAAACAAAAAACAATTATGAACAATCAAATAATTCAAGAGGAAAAAACAGAGGGACTGTAATACCCGGTGTAAAATAGAGTGCTATCTCAAACAGTGTTGCCAAAAATCTTCAGACCTAATCGCAGGTCAAATAATCTTAAAAAAGTCACCCAATTTTTCACTTTAACACTGGTTTCTAAAGGAAAGGAAACTACCGGAAGTCATTCTTCCAACATTGGTTTCTATGGTAAAGGAAATGTTCAATAGTTGAGGGGAAAATCTTCAAAAGTCACCCAATTGGGCTACCAAATTGCAGTTTCGGCAACTTTGATCAAAAACTGCTTTGGTGAATTGAGTATTCCATCTGCTAGCAGCTCTAACAAAACATTCTCACAATTCAAATATTATACCAGACATGCAACTCCAGAGTATAAAATGCTCCAGACTGTGCGGAAGTCTACCATCAAATCAACACAATGATTGGCAAGTCTTAACCGGCTATATCTCCAGTTATAAAATCATTATAGATTGCGAGGAAGACTATCACCAAATCAATTATTTACATCTTGCGGGTGTGGAAATACACCATGGGATACCAAGACCGAGCTGGGAAAAATTTCTTCTTTTTTTGTTCTTCCAGAATCAAAGACGTACATATTATCCCATACCACAAACACCTTGTTGCTATTTTGATGCAACTTATTTTTCATCTCAATTATAATTTGTGTCTTTTTATGCATGGCTTAACCTTCTGGAATTGATTCCTGGCAAATGTTAATGCAATATCATTGTCGTCTACTCATCATAACCGAAATTTATTAATAAAATATTTTCATAAATATGCCGGTACTCTCCTATTAGTGAAATAAAGTGCTATGAAAATGCAATATTTTAGAGTAATTGGAAATGCATGGAATATGACTATACAATTCCGTTTTTAATGAACACCTCATTTACTATGCAAACCTATCAACTGTTACACACGTGAGAAGCCACCCTGCAGAAGTCACAGGATTTATATTTTCAAGTCTTTCATTTAGTATTTATTTTAATTCTTTTAAAGCTAAGCAACACTTGATAGATGGCATCGAGTCAATCATCAAAACTAATAAGAAAAAAGATCTCTTCTCAATTGTGAGGCCAGCTTTCCTTTTACAGGGAATTTTTATTAAGCTACAATTTATGTCAACCTCAAAGTCAACATTGTTGCTTTTCAGTAAATTTCTGCTATAGTTTGATCAGCTCGTAATCGGCGGGCTTATAACATCGTGGATTAAAATTTATATTTTGTATTTCGAGAATTGTCTTGTGACATCTCGCCAGAAGCATCACAAATTATTCATGTAAGTCTTGTATGTTGTCTATTTTCTTTAACACACACAATGTAGACCAGATAGGCCAACTTAATATCACTCTTAACATGGGTTTACTTTTCGGCGTAGTGGTAAAAGCCTAACAATTCCAAGCGATTATGAGCTGATCAAACTATAGAGTGTTTTTCAATTTATAACATAGCAAATACAAATGGAAGACCCATTTCTGAAGATTATTCACTTAATGTCTTCCTTTTTGTCAGTTTTTAAATGTCGCAAAAGAACTGTGAAAAACCTACCCCATCATGCCTACAGATTTCTGAAAAACAGACCCGTTTGGGTGTCAGGTCTCTGTATAATTCAGCATGCACCCCCCCCACCCCCAGTTTTTTAACCAGTTCCCAAAGTACAATGTAGTAGCTGTTTCTAACCAACAAATCAGATGCTACCTTGTCACCAAGGACATCATCCCTGACTTCACAGTATTTTCCTCTTTACAGAGATGTCATTTTCTTCTCCCCGCAATACTGGACTATTCCAGTTGAAATCCATACACCCCTTATGGAAGACATGACCTTAATGACTGTTCAACCCCATTTGAAAATCACACTCCCTGTGTGGAAGATTAAGAACATAAACTGTATGGATATTAACTGGAATAGCCCATTTACTGTTTCAGCTGCTTCCCTTCTATATTTTGCATCCAAACATGACTTTCTCTTCCAAGTTTCAATTTCCTGTGAGGAAAAAAATGAAATAATATGATAACAAGTATACCCAAAGATCCTTTAATTTAATACACCTAGAAAAAAACCTCCCTTTTTATCTATGCCCGTGCAACGGGGCATAGATATTGTATTTGTTGTGTTTAGTCTTCGACTTCTCCTTCTCCTCCTTATCTATGCCCGTGTAACGGGGCATAGATATTGTATTTGTTGTGTTTAGTCTTCGGCTTCTCCTTCTCCTTCTCCTTATCTATGCCCGTGTAACGGGGCATAGATATTGTATTTGTTCTGTTTAGTCTTCTCCTTCTTCTCCTTCTCCTTCTCCTTCTTAAGACCACTTCTTTGCACTCCTCTAGCTCAAGAACCAAAGAAGCCTCGGGGTCCATACTTGGTACAATGATGGCCCATGACCCCTAGATACATCCTAGGGTACTCCCGACCCCAAAGGTCAAAGGTCATGGGCTACAGGGGGCAATATGTGTAAAATTTCAAACAGCTCTAGCTCAAAACTATAGCGCCCTCAGGGTTCATACTTGGTACAATGATGGCCTATGACCCTAGAAGTATGCTATGCTAGCCACAACCACAGAGGTCAAAGGTCACAGGCTACAGGGGGCAATATGTGTAAATTTTTAAAACCGCTTTAGCTGAAGATCTATAGCGCCCTCAGCGTTCATAATTAGTACAATGATGACCCATGACCCTTAGATATTTTTTGCAGTAACATCGACCCCAGAGGTCAAAAGTCATGGGCTACAGGGAGCAATATGTGTAAAATTTCAAACATCTCCAGCTCAAGAACTACAGCGCCCTCAGGGTTCATACTTGGTACAATGATGGCCCATAACCGTAGATGTATTATGTGGTAGCCGCAACCCCAGAGGTCAAAGTTCAAAGGCTTTAGACTGCAAATTAGGTACGAACTATTAACACAGTGTAGCGCAATAGGCCGCATTTTGTTAGCTACCTGTATTTGCAATACCGGCCTGAATCGGACGTCAAGGAGACTGATCACTTGACAAAGACTCCCTTAAAAGGGAATGTGTAGGCATTTTGATTTTGGTTCCTTGGACCACCTCAATAGGTTGTCATGATGGGACAAGGAGTGTGGTTGGTTAAGGGGTGGGGTATAAGAGAGAGTGTGGTCAAGTCTGGTGGTGTTTAAGAGAGGGTGAGGGTCTGATGGGGTATAAGAGAGACTGAAGGCTTAGTAGTGTATTAGAGAGAGTGTGGGCCAGTCTGGTGGTGTTTTAGAGAGATTGATGGTCTAATGGGGTATAAGAGAGAGTGAAGGCTTGGTAGGGTATAAGAGAGAGTGTGGGCCAGTCTGGTGGTGTTTTAGAGAAAGTGCGTGTATAGTGGAGTATAAGAGAGAGTTAAGGCTTGGTGGGGTATTAGAGAGTATGGGTCAGCCTGGTGGTGTTTTAGAGCGAGTGAGTGTCTGGTGGAGTATAAGAGAGAGTGAGGGTCTGGTGGGGTATTAGAGAGAGTGTGGTCCAGTCTGGTGGTGTTTTAGAGAGATTGATGGTCTAATGGGGTATAAGAGAGAGTGAAGGCTTGGTAGGGTATAAGAGAGAGTGTGGAGCAGTCTGTGTGTGTTTTAGAGAGAGTGCGTGTATAGTGGAGTATAAGAGAGAGTTAAGGCTTGGTGGGGTATTAGAGAGAGTATGGGTCAGCCTGGTGGTGTTTTAGAGCGAGTGAGTGTCTAGTGGAGTATAAGAGAGAGTAAGGGTCTGGTGGGGTATTAGAGAGTGTTTGGTCCAGTCTGGTGGTGTTTTAGAGAGAGTGATGGTCTGGTTGAGTATAAGAGAGACTGAGGGTCTGGTGGGGTATTAGAGAGAGTGTGGGCCAGTCTGGTGGTGTTTTAGAGCGAGTGAGTGTCTGGTGGAGTATAAATGAGCGTGAGGGTCTGGTGGGGTATTAGAGGGAGTGAAGGCTTGGTAGGGTATAAGAGAGAGTATGGGTCAGTCTGGTGGTGTTTTAGAGAGAGTGAGTGTATAGTGGAGTATAAGAGAGAGAGTGAAGGCTTGGTGGGGTATTAGAGAGAGTATGGGTCAGCCTGGTGGTGTTTTAGAGCGAGTGAGTTTCTGGTGGAGTATAAGAGAGAGTGAGGGTCTGGTGGGGTATCAGAGAGAGAGTGGGTCCAGTCTGATGGTGTTTTAGAGAGAGTTAGGGTCTGGTGGGGTATAAATGAGAGTGAAGGCTTGGTAGGGTATTAGAGAGAGTGTGGGCCAGTCTAGTGTTATGAGCATTACATGTATATCAAATGAAAGTTTAAAACAAGGGGTTTCACATGGTGCTCACCAAGTTTTCGTTTGTGAATAGGGGAAGGGGGTTAGGTGTGGTCATCACGGGCATAGATATTCGTGTTTGGTCAAACACAACTGTGGTTTCTAGTTCTTCTTCTTCTCCTCCTCAAGATCAGTCCTTTGCACTCCTCTAGCTCAAGAAATAAAGTAGCCTCGGGGCCCATACTTGGTATAATGATGGCCCATGACCCCTAGAAACATCCTTTGGTACACCTGACCCCAGAGGTCAAAGGTCATGGGCTACAGGGGGCAATATGTGTAAAATTTGAAACATCTCTAGCTCAAGAACTATAGCGCCCTCAGGGTTCATACTTAGTATAATTATGACCCATGACCCCTAAAAGTATTATATGCTAGCAATGACCCCAGAGGTCAAAGTTCATAGGCTACAGGGAGCAATATGTGTATATTTAGGAATTTAGGTACATAGGATGTCAACCTTGAAGGTATGTAGGATGTTAGCCTTATGCTCATCGCGCTATTGCCAAGGATAATTAAATCAGGATGTGACAATAGCTTATTAGCATGTGTCCAATTGATTCTTATGTATATATGTATTGTTATAGAGCTATATAGAGTTTGGGCCAGCCTGGTGGTGTTTTAGAGCGAGTGAGTGTCTGGTGGATTATAAGAGAGAGTGAGGATCTGGTGAGGTATTAGAGAGAGTGTGCGCCAATCTGGGGGTGTTTTAGAGCTAGTGAGTGTCTGGTGGAGTATAAGAGAGAGTGATGGCTGGGTGGGGTATTAGAGAGAGTTGGGGTCAGCCTGGTGGTGTTTTAGAGCGAGTGAGTGTCTGGTGGAGTATAAGAGAGAGTGAAGGCTTGGTGGGGTATTAGAGAGAGTATGGGTCAGCCTGTTGGTGTTTTAGAGCGAGTGAGTGTCTGGTGGAGTATAAGAGCGAGTGATGGCTGGGTGGGGTATTAGAGAGAGTTGGGGTCAGCCTGATGGTGTTTTAGAGCGAGTGAGTGTCTGGTGGAGTATAAGAGAGAGTGAAGGCTTGGTGGGGGTATTAGAGAGAGTATGGGTCAGCCTCTTGGTGTTTTAGAGCGAGTGAGTGTCTGGTGGAGTATAAGAGAGAGTGAAGGCTTGGTGGGGTATTAGAGAGAGTATGGGTCAGCCTGTTGGTGTTTTAGAGCGAGTAAGTGTCTGGTGGAGTATAAGAGAGAGTGATGGCTGGGTGGGGTATTAGAGAGAGTTTGGGTCAGCCTGGTGGTGTTTTAGAGCGAGTGAGTGCCTGGTGGCGTATAAGAGAGAGTGAGGGTCTGGTGGGGTATTAGAAAGAGTGTGCCAGTCTGGTGGTGTTTTAGAGCTAGTGAGTGTCTGGTGGAGTATAAGAGAGAGTGATGGCTTGGTGGGGTATTAGAGAGAGTTTGTGTCAGCCTGGTGGTGTTTTAGAGCGAGTGAGTGTCTGGTGGCGTATAAGAGAGAGGGTCTGGTGGGGTATTAGAGAGAATGTGGTCCAGTCTGGTGGTGTTTTAGAGAGATTGATGGTCTGATGAGGTATAAGAGAGAGTGAAGGCTTGGTAGGTATTAGAGAGAGTATGGGTCAGCCTGGTGGTGTTTTAGAGAGAGTGAGTGTATAGTGGAGTATAAGAGAGAGTGAAGGCTTAGTGGGGTATTAGAGAGAGTATGGGTCAGCCTGTTGGTGTTTTAGAGCGTGTGAGTGTCTGGTGGAGTATAAGAGAGAGTGGGGGTCTGGTGGGGCATTAGAGAGAGTATGGGTCAGCATGATGGTGTTTTAGAGCGAGTTAGTGTCTGGTGGAGTATAAGAGAGAGTGAGGGTCTGGTGGGGTATTAGAGAGAGTGTGGTCCAGTCTGGTGGTATTTTAGAGCGAGTGAGTGTCTGGTGGAGTATAAGAGAGTGATGGCCTGGTGGGGGGTTAGAGAGAGTGTGGGCAACGGGCATAGATATTCGTGTTTGGTCAAACACAACTGTGGTTTCTAGTTCTCCTTCTTCTCAAGATCAGTCCTTTGCACCCCTCTAGCTCAGGAACTAAAGTAGCCCATGGGCCCATACTTGGTACAATGATGGCCCATGACCCCTAGATACATCCTAGGGTACCCCCGACCCCAAAGGTCAAAGGTCATGGGCTACAGGGGGCAATATGTGTAAAATTTCAAACAGCTCTAGCTCAACTACTATAGCGTCCTCAGGGTTCATACTTGGAACAATGATGGCCTATGACCCTAGAAGTATGCTATGCTAGCCGCAACCCCAGAGGTCAAAGTTCATATGCTTTAAAAAAGCAAAATAGGTACGACCGGTTAACACAGTGTATCGCAATAGGTAGCATTTTGGTAGCTACCTGTATTTGCAATGATGAAGGCTTCGAATATACGTCAAGACGTACAATGGGGTTAAGAGGTTAAATGTTTTTGGGATTAAAGGGGTATTCTCCAGTCTGGTGGTGTTTCAGAGAGAGTGAGTGTGTGGTGGAGTATAAGAGAGAGTGAGGGTCTGGTGGGGTATTAGAGAGAGTGTGGTCCAGTCTGGTGGTGTTTTAGAGCTAGCGAGTGTCTGGTGGAGTATAAGAGAGAGTGATGGCTGGGTGGGGTATTAGAGAGAGTATGGGTCAGCCTGTTGGTGTTTTAGAGCGAGTGAGTGTCTGGTGGAGTATAAGAGAGAGTGAAGGCTTGGTGGGGTATTAGAGAGAGTATGGGTCAGCCTGTTGGTGTTTTAGAGCGAGTGAGTGTCTGGTGGAGTATAAGAGAGAGTGAAGGCTTGGTGGAGTATTAGAGAGAGTATGGGTCAGCCTGTTGGTGTTTTAGAGCGAGTGAGTGTCTGGTGGAGTATAAGAGAGAGTGAAGGCTTGGTGGGGTATTAGAGAGAGTATGGGTCAGCCTGTTGGTGTTTTAGAGCGAGTGAGTATCTGGTGGAGTATAAGAGAGACTGAGGGTCTGGTGGGGTATTAGAGAGAGTTTGGATCAGCCTGGTGGTGTTTTAGAGCGAGTGAGGGTCTGGTGGAGTATAAGAGAGAGTGAGGGTCTGGTGGGGTATTAGAGAGAGTGAGGTCCAGTCTGGTGGCGTTTTAGAGAGAGTGATGGTCTGGTGGAGTTTAAGAGAGAGTAAGGGTCTGATGGGGTATTAGAGAGAGTGTGGGCCAGTCTGGTGGTGTTTTAGAGCGAGTGAGTGTCTGGTGGAGTATAAGAGAGCGTGAGGGTCTGGTGGGGTATTAGAGAGAGTGGTCCAGTCTGGTGGTGTTTTAGAGAGATTGATGGTCTGATGGGATATAAGAGAGAGTGAAGGCTTGGTAGGGTATAAGAGAGAGTATGTGCCAGTCTGGTGGTGTTTTAGAGAGAGTGAGTGTATAGTGGAGTATAAGAGAGAGTGAAGGCTTGGTGGGGTATTAGAGAGAGTATGGGTCAGCCTGGTGGTGTTTTAGAGCGAGTGAGTTTCTGGTGGAGTATAAGAGAGAGTGAGGGTCTGGTGGGGTATCAGAGAGAGTGTGGTCCAGTCTGGTGGTGTTTGAGAGAGAGTGAGGGTCTGGTGGGGTATAAATGAGAGTGAAGGCTTGGTAGGGTATTAGAGAGAGTATGGGCCAGTCTAGTGTTATGAGCATTACATGTATATCAAAATGAAAGTTTAAAACAAGGGGTTTCACATGGTGCTCACCAAGTTTTTGTTTGTGAATAGGGGAAGGGGGTTAGGTGTGGTCATCACGGGCATAGATATTCGTGTTTGGTCAAACACAACTGTGGTTTCTAGTTCTCCTTCTCCTTCTTCTCAAGATCAGTCCTTTGCACCCCTCTAGCTCAGGAATTAAAGTAGCCCCTGGGCCCATACTTGGTACAATGATGGCACATGACCCCTAGATACATCCTAGGGTACCCCTGACCCCCAAAGGTCAAAGGTCATGGGCTACAGGGGGCAATATGTGTAAAACTTCAAACAGCTCTAGCTCAACTACTATAACGCCCTCAGGGTTCATACTTGGTACAATGATGACCTATGACCCTAGAAGTATGCTATGCTAGCCGCAACCCCAGAGGTCAAAGTTCATATGCTTTAAAAAGCAAAATAGGTACGACCGGTTAACACAGTGTATCGCAATAGGTAGCATTTTGGTAGCTACATGTATTTGCTATGATGAAGGCTTCAAATATCGTCAAGGCGTTACAATGGGGTTAAGAGGTTAACCGCTTAAAGGGACACAATGTTTTGGGATTAAAGGGGTATTCTACAGTCTGGTGGTGTTTCAGAGAGAGTGAGGGTCTGATGGAGTATAAGAGCGAGTGATGGCTGGGTGAGGTATTAGAGAGAGTTGGGGTCAGCCTGGTGGTGTTTTAGAGCGAGTGAGTGTCTGGTGGAGTATAAGAGAGAGTGAAGGCTTGGTGGGTATTAGAGAGAGTATGGGTCAGCCTGTTGGTGTTTTAGAGCGAGTGAGTGTCTGGTGGAGTATAAGAGAGAGTGAAGGCTTGGTGGGGTATTAGAGAGAGTATGGGTCAGCCTGTTGGTGTTTTAGAGCGAGTGAGTGTCTGGTGGAGTATAAGAGAGAGTGATGGCTGGGTGGGGTATTAGAGACAGTTTGGGTCAGCCTGGTGGTGTTTTAGAGCGAGTGTCTGGTGGAGTATAAGAGAGAGTGAAGGCTTGGTGGGGTATTAGAGAGAGTATGGGTCAGCCTGTTGGTGTTTTAGAGCGAGTGAGTGTCTGGTGGAGTATAAGAGAGAGTGAAGGCTTGGTGGGGTATTAGAGAGAGTATGGGTCAGCCTGTTGGTGTTTTAGAGCGAGTGAGTGTCTGGTGGAGTATAAGAGAGAGTGATGGCTGGGTGGGGTATTAGAGAGTTTGGATCAGCCTGGTGGTGTTTTAGAGCGAGTGAGTGTCTGGTGGCGTATAAGAGAGAGTGAGGGTCTGGTGGGGTATTAGAAAGAGTGTGTGCCAGTCTGGTGGTGTTTTAGAGCTAGTGAGTGTCTGGTGGAGTATAAGAGAGAGTGATGGCTTGGTGGGGTATTAGAGAGAGTTTGGGTCAGCCTGGTGGTGTTTTAGAGCGAGTGAGTGTCTGGTGGCGTATAAGAGAGAGGGTCTGGTGGGGTATTAGAGAGAATGTGGTCCAGTCTGGTGGTGTTTTAGAGAGATTGATGGTTTGATGAGGTATAAGAGAGAGTGAAGGCTTGGTAGGGTATTAGAGAGAGTATGGGTCAGCCTGGTGGTGTTTTAGAGCGAGTGAGTGTATAGTGGAGTATAAGAGAGAGTGAAGGCTTAGTGGGGTATTAGAGAGAGTATGGGTCAGCCTGTTGTGTTTTAGAGCGTGTGTGTCTGGTGGAGTATAAGAGAGAGTGGGGGTCTGGTGGGGCATTAGAGAAAGTATGGGTCAGCCTGATGGTGTTTTAGAGCGAGTGAGTGTCTGGTGGAGTATAAGAGAGAGTGAGGGTCTGGTGGGGTATTAGAGAGATTGTGGTCCAGTCTGGTGGTGTTTTAGAGCGAGTGAGTGTCTGGTGGAGTATAAGAGAGTGATGGTCTGGTGGGGTGTTAGAGAGAGTGTGGGCCACGGGCATAGATATTCGTGTTTGGTCAAACACAACTGTGGTTTCTAGTTCTCTCTCTCCCGATGCTACAGGGGTCAACTGAAACAGCCGACTATCATTAAATTAGAGTCGCGTTGATTGCATCTACCATGCATTCCTAAAATTTCTTGTATTCATGTTGCTGTTTAAATTTATCTCTCATATAATCAAATGTTGCAGAAATTATTAACCCATTCTGTAGAATTCATATTGAAGAAATAAAATTGCGAACAGTTTGTGTATATACCCAGCAAACACAAAATGTTTATAAAATATTTTTAACTGGTTATATTTTGTGTTACGGAATGAATGAAAACACAAAATCAAATATTTACATGCCCATTCAGTGATTTGCTCATCTGGACGACCGTAAAAATCATTAAAATTTAGATTTTGGTACCTTTGCCACTGTCATAGATGTGCTAACATAGCCTCCTAGTGGTTCAGCCGAAAGCCGTGTATTTAAGACAAAATAAGACATTTACATGAATCTGTAATTTATATACTGACAGTATATAAATTAGCTACATGTAATTGAATTGGGCTTCAACTTCATCAATAGTGCTGTTTTCTTAATTTTTGCCAAATTTTCATTTCAAAAATACCAAATGACAAATTTAATGATTTATCTTTCACTTTTATTTTAGCAATTTATAAATAATTTTAATTTTTTTTTACATTTTCGCTGGGATCACTGAATGTGATTTTGAGAACAGGCAAAGTAGTTAACAATCGGCATAACACAAAAAACATGACACACACAAAAATACCACTTTAACTAATCTCTAATCTTACAATAAGAATCTTGAGACAATTCACTGCATTTCATTAGTTACGGTTAAATCAAGTCAAGTTGTAGTCATGTTGAATGCATTAACCTTGTTACTAGTATTCTCTACCACAAACTGTTGGATTTACATATTTTAATCTTGTATACTTTTTATCATTTGGACTGCAAAGTCACGGCTCATAGTGATGACAAATAGGTTGTGACCTACTGGTTGTAGTAAGAAAACCTGTATTAAGGCCATACTGATGAAAATCAAAAATCAAATAAAAACATGATGCTTTACCAAGAATCAACCATATCATTGCAGAGACTGTCTTTTAGAATTTGCAGGAGAGCATTAAATAGCTCTTCTGGAGCTTTCAAGGAGAGCTGTTTAGAGCATTTACACTACATGTAGAATGTAAGGAGAGAATGGTCAACTAAGAAGAGCTAAAAATCACTCTCCTATATCAGATTTAAGGAGAGCAGTACTAGTGATTGCTCTCGCTCTCCTCATAAGGCAGTCCCTGCATTGTATTATTATTTTCCTTGTAATATTTCTCAGTACAATGCCCTTTGCATTACATAATCTTCACTGAAACTAGACACCGCCTTGGCATAAATGTATGTCAGCTTCCTCTATGTGGGATGTGCTAAAATCGCACCAAATATAAAACGTCGCAATTGCGGATCGTATTTCGTCTGTCACAATACGCACTGTGGGCATCTACTTCAACAAGCTATCAACATCACAAAAGTATGAACACAAGGTTTTGGATATGATTCAAATATTTTTATTGCATTTTTTTCCCAACAATGTCTTTTTAATTGACATTTTTAGACCCATAGCTACACATGAGGGACAGCCAAAATGCTGCTTCACAAACAAAATTGGTCATATATTTTGAGTTGAATTATGGATTGAAAAGATGCAAATTTCATCATACGTATCAGTCCTTTCAACATCCCATTTTCTTCTTGGGAAAGCACACATTTCTGCCTGGTCAGGCTTTTACCTCTTTGACCTCTGGACTTCAAAAAAAATATTGCAAATGGCAGCCTTTGAAGTTTGTTACAGTTCCTCCAACAAATGGCCAGTTTTATCTTTATTTGGATAAATTCCCCCACCTCTTCCCCCATTAGTCCCTATCTCTCCCATTCCCTAAAATGTCCCATGTGGACATGAATGACCACAGCTCCTGCATAGAGCTCTGTCCTCATTTACAACTGAGCACATGTACTATAATTTGATCATCAGCATAATACATTATACTAGATGCACCAGGCTATACTTCATTGTTATCAATTAATGATGAATCAAGTCAAGTATAATTATGGTAAGGTATGAAAAATTACAGAACAAGTGTGACCACAACTCTTCATCACATCAAACTTAATTATGGAAACCAAGCGTTATGGAGAAATCAGACAGGTCGTGTAACCTCTGTGTAGCGAGTTAATGCAGTGACACACTTCGTGATAGCCTGGATTGCTTAAGTTATCTTTTCTGCTTGACATAATGGCACATAACCATATTACACCCAAGTGTAAATATTAACATTCACATACACACATTGAAAAAAGGTATGGTGCACAATGCAACCCCCCCCATGGGAACACACACCCCTGTGTGTGTTTGCCAGCAACTGCGGACAGTGTGTATTGCTATCTAACCGTGGACATGTGTATTGTGTTTTCATCGCCTAACCGTGGACTAAAATGGCGGATGTTTTGTGTATAATACGAAACGGAATTTTATCCATCAACTGCCGACTGTAGTTTTTACACGTATGGTCCTCGGTTTAAACAAATATCGCTATAATACATTTAGCATGCATTTGAGGTCTTTTGCAGCAGTTTGATACTGAGGACTGTCCGCAGTTTAGGGTGAAAAATCTTGTGTGTGTCCTCGTTTGCCGGCAAACATGTACGCACACACACACCAACCCACTGAAATACTTAGTCATTATCATGATTATGGTACTGAATTGAAATAGATGTAGGTTGACAAAAGAATCTTAATTAGAAATTGATGAGTTTAAACAGCTTACAGCTAAATTGAAAATTCATCAATACATAATAACGCCTGTCCATCTTCAATCCTTGGATATGAGAAATACTGTTAAATCATTAACGGAAGCAAATGAATATGATCACTAAGAACAATTTAATATTCAAAACCTATCGAGGTCACCGACATCTATTAGTAGCAGCATACAATATTAATTGGGTAGTCATCTCTTTTGCATTTTCAAACAGCGAATCACTACATCAGAGTTGCATTGTTTTAAACAGCATAATAATTAAGATGCCTTATGTTCAAATTAGCCAATTGGAAGAATTTTTGAGCTAAATGTTTGGCCAATTTGGGCAAAATGTTTCATTCCAAAGAGAATAAATGCTACTGAGGTCCACGGCCTGAAAAAATAGTCCCAAACAGAAATGTTTGGTAGACTCATAACCGGTGCGATCTTACCTTTCCGATGTTGATTAAGATACTTCTTGCATCGATCCCGAGATGCGAAAAACCAATAGTCATTTTGTCCCACATAAATGAATAAATAACAAAAACCCCGATCCCCGGTGGACTCACCCAAAAGGTGACGTCACACCATATGATAAATCCCTTATCCGACTTGGGATCCCCTACCGGACCAAACTTGTAGGGGGTGGCGGGGTCGGGATAATCAACATCGGAAAGGTAAGATCGCACCGGTTATGAGTCTACCAAACATTTCTGTTTGGGACTAGACTCAGTACACCGGTCGATCTTACCGTTTCCGATGTTGATTAAGATACTTCTTGCATCAACATCTGAAAGATCGATCTAGCAAGTAACCGACGGATGGAGGTACAAGATTGGTCAGCCTCTGATCAGGGATCGGGAGCGGGTAACGATGGTTTTCGCGAGGTCAGAAAATATTTTCCCCAGCGGTCGGAAACAAAAAGACCACGCGATCACAGACATAAACCTCCTTACTTAATAAGTTTGGTGGTTAAGAATAGCGACACTGGTTCTTACCATGCTGAGTATTCTGTATAGTCTGAAAACCTGGTACCCGTACACCACCGTATTATGATCGCCCGAACAATGTCGGTAAACCTCCGCCCGTCTCTGATTACTAACGTAAACGCGGAAGTATCGTAGAGAAGGGCGAAGGTGGCTTCCGGGACACCGCCTACTAGATCTCCTCAAGGGACAACCGAGCGGTATACCCAAGATGATGAGATAGCTCGTGTCGAGTGGGTCGTGGGACCTTGAAACCTTCGCGATCCCCGGACCCCACCAACACCTGGACCAGCCATTGCGACAGCGGCTGGACCGAAAACTCTGTAAGGGTGATGAATGCGGTCGTGAGTCCCTCGCAAGGCTTGTGTTCGGAAGAAATAGTGCTGCAGCGCCTTATCGGACACCCCAGCCTATCTTTGGCTTCAGCCGAACCTTGCCCAACCCTGGGGATTGGAGAGGGGCGAATGTCGGTATGCACCGCGCCGTTCGTAGTCACGAGAACAGAGCGCCCGAAACAGTGTCGCTCCAGTGTTTGTGAACACGGAAGCTAACCTCGAGACCGTGTGCAACTCAGCACCGCCGGCCGAAGCCAACGCCAAACCGGAAAGCCATCTTGAGAGTTACGTATTAAAGCGTCGCTTTTGACGGAATGTCAAAAGGGTGACCCTTAAAGTAATCTAAGACTGTGTTGGGATCCCTTAGGAGGATCACTTTCCTTTTTAGCAGACACTCGTTGAACATACCGTCGAGCGTGACTAATAAGGTAACCATCGGCTATGATAGTCGACCCGTCTCGAAACCTCGGTGAATGGAGAGGACAGCTGACTTATAGCTGGCCCCAGTGGCCCGCTGAAGTCTTGCTTGGAACTTTTCTGTCAGAAACTCCGGAACTAGCAGCACAGAGGCTCTAGCGGAGAGCTATTTGTCTCATTGCACCAAGCGTAGTATGGAGCCAGACTCTGGCTATACGTGCGGAGGAGGTAGACTTCCGTCTAGCCCGGCGATGAGAAAAACAGCTTCTGATGAAAAGTATCCCTCCGCTCGTGTTCCCTGGTAAGGGCCATGCAGCTAACTGCAGGTGCTCTAGTGATAGACTGGGTACCTCCGCTCCGGGCATCCGGAGTAGATCTGGTACCTCGGGGAGTGCCAGCGGCCTTGCCGCTAGCAGAATGACAATGCAGTCTTCCCACCCGATCTTGGCCACCACCCTCATGAGTAGTGAGATCGGAGGGACTGCATAAGCTGTCATCCCTCCCCAGTCTATGGACAGAGCGTCCCACGGTGAATGCTTGGGGTCCGCGACCCTTGAGCAGTACACGGCAGTGGATGATTGCGATGAGATGCGAACAGATCTTTGAGGGTGGTACATCCCCTTGAAGATCGTCTGAAGCGACCTGCGAACAAGGGACCATTCTGCTGGTCCCGACACCCTTCCTCGTGACAGATTGTGCGCGAGGATGCTGGTGACGCCAGCGATGTGTATCGCTCTCATCGTAATCTGCCTGAACTTGCACCACCCTATCAGGTGTCGTGCATGCAGGCTCAATCGTGGTGGCCCGGAGTCCCCTTGTCTGTTGGGGTAGGCTACCACGGTTGTGTTATCCGTCAGGACAACGGTATGTGATTCCACGATCACCTCCTCGTGGCGAGGGAGGTTGATGTGAAACTCTGTCTCTATGGCACCCATAGGCCGAGGCGGAGTCTCCGTGGATGTGGACCCCCAGCCCGTTTTGGCGCTATGGTCGTCACTACGTGACATACCGGGGGTGCAGGAAACCTGACACCCTGGGCACAAATGGGGCTGATGGGTCCACCACCAGAGATTCCTCTCGCGCGATCTCCGACAAGCGGAACCGCGAGGGATATTGGTGACGACTGGGCCTGCAAGCAGGCTAGAAGGTGTAGTTGGGTAAGCCCTAACGTGAAAGCGGCAGTACAGTCGAGGTCTACCATACTGGCCATTAGGCCTACCACCTTCATCCATGCCACAGCGGGTTTTGCCGAGACTCGGCCAAGAGTCAGGCACACCGCACCATGTTCGTCACCCGCTCGGGTGAGAGCACCGCGAACCCCCCGTGAGGGTGATCTGGCCCCTACAAATAGTGGTGTCTGCGTCGGGACCACGCTGGACTTTTTTGAGCTGATCAAAAAATCCAGGGTCCCGCACCCTACGGACTATCAACCCCATGAGACCCGTAGTCTTCAGTGGAGTGCGTCCGTATATGAGCCAAACGTCCAGGTAGCAACTGATGTTGACACCCCTGTGCTTCAGATGCGCTGCCACCGCTCTGACCAAGAGTGTTAAACACCCTGGGAGAGATGGACAGGCGGATGGCGGTATCAAAACTGGTAATTTTGATCCTGTACCTAGAAGCGCAGATGCCTCCGATCTTGAGAGGCGATTGGCATATGCAGATAGGCGTCCGAGAGATCTAGCGATGCTGTTCCCATGCCCCTGATGGGGCAGGCTAGCACCGAGCGAGAGTCCCCATTCTGAACCTCTTGGGCCTGAAGAACGTGTTCAACAGCCTGCGGTTCCGGATGGGGCTCCCGTCGCCGTGTCTTCCTTGGAGCCAATGGCTCCAAGATCACCCGTAGAACGGGGTGGACCGGGACAATCGCCCGCTTCGTGAGAAGCTGTGTGATCCCTGTCAGTAGTGCCCGGCGCTGGGGGCCGTCTGGCGGCACTACTGTGGACCTCTGAAATGTGCAGGCGAATGTGGGGAGACTGGGTTGCCAGTCTGTAACCCCCACTCACCACTGACCATACCCAGGCGCTCAAAGAGATGGTTTCCCACCTCTGGGTGAAAGCCATAAGCGGTCGTCCACTGGGAGATCCCCCTGTGGAAAAACCGCTGAGCCCCCCAGGAATGCTCTGCCTAGCTTCCCTTGGAAGAGCGCTTGCTCTTCTTCGGGCTTGCCAGCTGTTCCTGTGCTACCCTTGCGCCTCCCAGAAATGGGTGCTGCAGAGGTAGTGGGCTCGGGTACTGTTGGTGGTGCACGGCCTGCTGAAGTCGGAGCTCCTACCCATGGTAAGGGCAGTTTCCGACCTCTTCAGAGTGCTCCGTTGGTAGCTTCTTTGCACGGTCCTCCACCGTGGCGCAGAAGCATCCAAAGAGAAAAAGGACCCTGCCTTTCCATCGCGTTGAGCGATTGGAGTGGCAGGCCCCTCCCCAGCGCTGAGTGGACACCCTATGGGCTAGGCCCATGGAGCTCTCGTTGAGGCTAGCTGTTAGCACCGCTAATAGGCTCACCTCGGGAAGAGCTCAGATGTTGTCTGGCGTGATACGCTTGACGACATCTGGGTCCCTCTCGGATCCCCTCAGGTAGGTACCCGTGGTCCTCCCGCGTTACACGCAGAGGAAGCGTGCAAGCACGCGGCGTCATAGCTCTGCTGAGCTCGACAGCCCGACGATATCTACCCGTGAGGTTTGCCGGGAATGAGAGTGCAGGCGTCCCCTGTGAGGAAGCAGCAGCTGAGCATCCTACTGAAAGGATCCCCTGGTCCTCCTCCATGGACTCCCCCTCAGGGGGTGTCCGGAGGAAGATCGGTGCTGTTGCTCCCCTCGCGGGGCAGCGGGGGAAGGAGATTGTAGTGATGTCACGACCGGACTCAGCTTCCGAGTCCTTTCCCTCGCCCACAGTATCCGTATCATGCTCCGATGATGGCGGTAACTGAGGACGGGCATCTGAAAGCGGGTAAGAAGGCATAACCACTGTGTGGCTCGCCGACTACCTGCCAGCAGAAGAGGGAGTACTCCCAAGCAAGACCCTGAGGTATCCGCCATGGCACCACTGGGTCCGCATGCTCTCGCAGCCGTCGTCCTAGCGCTAGCAGCACGGGGCCTACCCTGATCAAGATCTGGGTTAGCCCCATGCCGGCTGGCCTGGTCAACAGCTGATGTTGGTACTGCGTGGCCAGACACGCCACGGTGCTAGGCCGTGGAAGAAACACCCTGCGGCGGGTACCACGGGGCATACCCAGCCGGCAGCTGACCCTGAAAGGATCCGCCACCAGGGTAACCCCATGGTACTGCAGTACCAGCACCGCCTCCCCCCCCCCCTTGTTGCCACAGAGACTGTGGCGACTAAAGCGGTGCTGCGGTACCGGTGCGGTATCAGCGTGGGTACCGTGAGGTTCCCAACTGTGGACCGCTGTACCCTCGCCACACTGCGTTCCCTGTTTGGGGGATCAAGCTGTGTGCTGGCGTGGTACCGGCCTTGGTACTAGCATGGGTACCCGTGAGGGTTCCCGGTTGTGTACCGCTGTATGCGTGGTTCCAGCGTAGGTGCCCGTGAGGGCTCCGGCTGTGTACCACTGTACCCATGCCTCACTGCGTTCCCCGCAAGAGATCAAGCCATGTGTATGGGTACCCGCTATACCGGCTGTCCCTTGGCTAGAGGGAGCTTGCCTAGTACCACGGGTAGCTGAGCGTGCATACCCCCGATCAATCACCTCCCCACCTGAATAGGCAGCGTCAATCAATGGAGCTATGCCCTGTTGATTTGACAGTGATCGATCAAGAGAGGGTAATTGACCCATTGGCGGTAATGGATCACCCACGCTCCGCTGGCTCTCGAGGACATAAGTGGGTTGTTGATCAGCTAGGCTGTTCAAGCTACTTACTGTACCCTCTAGAGCTTCGCCCAAGGTCGCTGTGTGTGGCGGCCCACTCACCGCAGCTATGGGCGGGTGCATAGCGGCTACCACTAAAGTCAAGCCGTAGCTCGTCTTTGTAGCTGCCACCGAATGCACCTGGGTCGCTGCCCCGTGAGACACTGCGAGCCCAACCCCGGAATAATCGCCAGCCAGTCCCTGTGGACAGCCAGCAGCTATTCTAGGGCCCAGGGTATCACTCGGCGGTCCTGCCATGGAACGCTGCCGTGTGACAACCCCAGTTGGTTCTGCTAAGACTACACCCACAGCGTTAGCCGCGGTATCGTCTCTGCTGAACCCATGCATGCTAGGGTTCAACCCAGGCAAGCCCGGGGTGCCCTTGCATGCTGCCCGTCGCTGGCTACTACTGTGGCTGTTTGAGCCCGTAGATATGCCTGCAACAGGCGGGTGTCCTCCTGCTAAAAACCCGTGAGGACTTTTGGCTAGAGGACTGGTATCCTCCTGCTACAAAACCCGCTAGGGTTTCCGCTGGTGGTTACCGCTCTGCTGCCTGCTACTTTGCTCCGGCGTATAGTCAGTGCTTTCGCTGGCTGCTGAGCCTTTGGACGCCTTGCTAGCAGTCCCGAAGGAACCGCCTGCTTGTCCGGGGACCGGAGCCCCTTAAGCAGACCTGCCATGACCCATAGGGGCTGTCACAGCAGAATCTACCATATCGACTGGTATCCTCCTGCTGCAAAACCCGCTGGGTTTTCGCTGGTGGTTACCGCTCTGCTGCCTGCTACTTTGCTCCGGCGTATAGTCAGTGCTTTCGCTGGCTGCTGAGCCTTTGGACGCCTTCTTGCAGTCCCGAAGAACCGCCTGCTTGTCCGGGACGGAGCCCCTTAAGCAGACCTGCCATGACCCATAGGGGCTGTCACAGCAGAATCCACCGTGTCGACCTTACCAGTGCCCTTGGTAGATTTCTTCTTCGTCTTATGGCGATGGCGGAGCCTATCCCAATCGTCAAGCTGGAACTCGGAGAGTCCTAAGCAAAAGAAAGACATCTAGAAGACCGTGAGCACTCCCTGTGGGTGAAACAGAGCGGGTGTGGGTCCCGCTCCGTCACCAGGGAAGGGCAAGCCCGACAGGGCCGAGGCGAAGCGAGGAGAAAAGGAGGGGGCACTACCCCCCAACACGCGACTCAAGCCCAGTAAGCAAACCTGAGCACGGAGGCTGGTCGCTAACGTTAGTGGTAAAGTAAGGACTGGCTAACTTTATTACTAAAATGTCAGACGGGTCCCTACCAATCCCCACCGTATGAATATCTGATTAACTTTCGTCTTTATTGGACGGTAATGAAGACATAACGATAGAGTAATCACCCTAACATAGCAACAATAACCTACCGTACATGAAATACAATGTGTATGTACAAACATCTATTGTAACTTACAGGCTGCAATGGTTGTTTTACGTGGGAAACAAAATGAATGGCGTCAACGGCGGCCATTTTGAATTGCTTGTGTGTCCCGTGATACAAACGGAGGCACGATATGTAGCTAAGTTTTGGATCGTTTTTGTCACTTTTTTAGCCAGAAAATGCCGTCAAAACTATCCTCAGCCGAACAATACCGGTTTGGTTTTACCTAAGGTGTGAAACTACAACCGTATATCTCGCCTTTGGTCGAGAAATTGATACACAGTGCTATGAACAATCGATAGGCACGCGTCTGTGTCAGTCGGAGACCAAGGAGGATAAGGACGATCATATGGTGTGGCGTCACCTTTTGGGTGAGTCCACCGGGGATCGGGGGTTTTGTTATTTATTCATTTATGTGGGACAAAATGACTATTGGTTTTTCCGCATCTCGGGATCGATGCAAGAAGTATCTTAATCAACATCGGAAGCGGTAAGATCGACCGGTGTACTGAGTCTGTTTTTTTCCCGGCAAGCTAGTTACACTTTCCCGCGAAAAAAATGGCCGTCAATGCCCATAAAACTCTTGAAAAAAGGTTTGTGTCAAAAGCGTGCTGTGTCAATCAAGTGAAATTATTGCTTAGCTACCCACCCACCCTTACGGTAACTTCGGTAAAGGTAAGACCCACCCACCCATCAATCATAAATGCGCATGTTAATATGAAAACTACATATGCGATGTCATGCCTACATATTGGATGGATGGATTGAACAAGAACAACAACAAACGCCAAACAACAATACAAAATACAAGTTTGAGATTGAGAATATTACAACTTACGAGAACTAAGTTTATAATATTTGTAAAATGAGTTAAAGAAAGAAAGAACAATAGACGACCGTCGGAACTCTGCATTCATTTGGGCGCAGTGCCGATGATCGCGCGTGATTTTTTTATCAACAAGCATGCATCAAGTGTCAAAACATGCGTGACTGCAGAGTCGGTGTGTATATTTTACGCACATGCTGCGTTGGGGTTTCCTATCTAAATAGCAGGGCGAATATTTATGTTTTGGGGACATCCCTATGACGTGGTCGGGGATTCCCTATGCAATTTTAGACATCGTATTATCCGATTTAGTTATTTTCGATGACGTACTAGATATTTTACTACCATCATTGTTCTTTCTTTTAGAAATATGTTGTCAATTTTCATATTATTTATGATAAAATTAAGTAAATATTAAAAGAATTTCCTGGCAAGGAGCTTCCCATATTGCCCACTTTTTCCCGCTGTGCGGAGGTCCTAGTGTCATGTTCAGTAACCATACATTTTGACACAAGAGCAGCTACTGCTGTTCGATTCACTTAATTTAAGGTACCAAATTTTCGGGGTGTTTTTTTTCTGGTTTGTTTGTTCTTCATGTTTTTATGATGAGCCAATACCCATGTCAGAACGCACATAGTTCACTGCATCAGTTTGAAAATAGATAATATTCACTCTTAAAAATATAACGACTTTTTTTAATTGTGTATTTTTACAGTTGAATCTTATGTAACTGCCCATGAGCAGCCATGATAAAGAACATTGACATCTGAAAGGCTACTTGATCATATCATTAACAAACAAGGTAAGATACATTATAGTTCATTTCATTGTTCCTTTCAGAATAGATTCATGGGAATAAATGGTAGATGTACAATTGTACGTGCTTGGATATGGATTCTGACAAAAAACACTGATTCTACACTTCTTATTCAGTCAAATTGTATAATGTAAATTTAATAATTTATACATTTTACATTTTAGCATAAAACAAAATCACAATTGCGAATGATGTCGATAAAAAAAATTTCAGTGATTCAGATTTCTTTTCTATGGCTCTAAAGACTTTCCTGAGAGCTCCTGCACTTTTCCTCACCTTCCTTCTTCTTAAGGGTGAATGTATTTTATAAAAGTGCCCACTCAGACATACAATAATACAAGTAAGACAAGTGATGATGACATATGCTGGGTTTTTTTTTCAGATTTCATCTTTCTCTCTCTGCAATTCTGCATTGCTCCTGATGACATACTTTAAATAGCCATGTCATTCTGGGCTGGCTTGATCTTGTTCACATCAATTACATCTTGATTGTCAAAATGATTGGAATTATATATTTTTTTTTGTTGCTGATTTTCTCAGATTTTGGTAGAATCAAAGTGCATTTTTTGGCATAAGAAAGTGCATTTTTTGCCAGGCTCTATTTTTCTGCATTGCTCCCGATGACATACTTTAAATAGCCACATCATTCTGGGCTTGCTTGATCTTGTTCACCTCAATTACATCTTGATTGTCGGTATGATTGGAATTGTATGGACAGACTGTCCACTTTATCAATGACACGTCTCAACACAAGAAAGAGGTCAAATTGCAACTTGTTCAACCCATCCATCTCTTTTGTTTACTTTCATCTTCTCATTGAAGATTATAAATATTTGTTTAGTTTGACACAGCTGTAATGTATACAAGCTAAGAAATAATTAGACCAGTAGCAAATATGCAAAAGAATCAATAAGAATTCATTTTTTTTTTTTTTATTTTTTTTTTTTTTTTTTTTTTTGCTGATTTTCTCAGATTTTGGTAGAATCACAGTGCATTTTTTGGCATTTTTTGCCAAGCCCTATTTCTCTGCATTGCTCCTGATGACATACTTTAAATAGCCACACCATTCTGGGCTGGCTTGATCTTGTTCACCTTAATTACATCTTGATTGTCCGTATTATATGGACAGACTGTCCACTTTATCAATGACACGTCTGAACACAAGAAATAGGTCAAATTGCAACTTGTTCAACCCATCCATCTCTTTTACTTTCATTATCATCTTCTATTTGTTTACTTTGACACAGCTGTATGCAAGCTAAGAAACAAGTAGTTAAAGTATCATCTATTTTACACATGATTTTTTTCATGTACATGTAATCTGGGACACTAGTGTTGCACAAATGAGGGGGGTACAAAGTTGTAGTGGGGTTTTTTTCAACACTACATTGTACTCTCATGATTTGCTTTAGAAAGAGGCTTCAAACAAAGCCCATCTCATTTCTCAGCTTGGCTCTACAAAAATGGCTGGATGTAAATGTGAGCATCATTATAATGTGCCACAGTCGTGGGACTTTGGTATCAAGCTAGCCAGACAGTCAGACTGTCTCAATGAAAACAAAATAAGTCTGGATTGTCAAAATTTGCATGTGCGATCGAACAATGACACTAAATCAAGATGATGACCACCTAGATTAGCTCTGAGGTCTGGACATCAAATTTGCCAAGTATTATTATGGACAAGTTCCTTAGCACATGCTTCAGATGAAGAATTTGCTAATGTTTAGTTATATGTTTTCAACAACGCTTGGTCCTACAATTTTGGTACTAATGCCAACAATTCGCTCATTTGCTAACTATCTTTCTTTTAATCTAGATTCTTAAAATCAATTTTTCAAAATCAAGGTTTTCATTGTCAAATAGACTCAATTTTCTTTTCATTTAAACACAATCCCAGGCCTGCACAATCCTTTGAATACCTGAAATTATCATGATATTTTACAAATGTGAGAAATGTTTTTAGCTACATGGATTTTCATTTTTTTTTTTACAAGATCACACTGCATGATTTGGATTGTGATTATTTTTTGACGAGATCACACTGCATGATTTGGATTGTGATTATCTGGTTACCTAGTAAGCTATCTTTAGATTGATATTTACTTCTCTACCTGGTGAACATTGAATGAATAAGGCCCCAATACAAGCAAATGAACAACTTCCTAGCCATATTTTTATTAATTTATATTACAGGAAGTAATACTAGGAGTTAATATTGGCCGGCAAAAATCAATGTTGATGCGCCTTGGCAACTGATAACATGCCTTCTGTCTGCTTCTTAAAAATTAGCAGTTTGATTCTTCATGAAGGGAGATAGATGTTTTAAGAAGAGCTATTGACTTTTTTAGCATAGAAAGATGCTCGCTGCTTGGGAAGTGAGTTTCCGTAACTCTGCAAGCAATAGGTTTGCGGTTTGTGTTTTTGTATTGTGAAAGCTTTGCAATCTGCAACGCATGGTATGATTATGTATTACCTACAACAAGAAGTGATATTCAAATTAAAAGCTTTCGGATGTGGCATTTTATACGAGTACAATAATAAGCATGAAAATAACCAGGACTGTTATTCAAGTCACAACAAATTTATGTTCATAAAGAGACTGCATTTCACTACTCATCCCAGAAAACACAGCAACAATACCTGGATCAACATGTCATTACACAAGCTCGTACACCACTTTGTTAATTGTGATTGGTAAAATTTACGACTTGCACAAATCACGCTTTTGCTGCTTCTGTAATTAACCTGCAAAATCCTGGCATCGTTTTCAGTGATGTATTGCATTTAGGATAAGTTAATAGGTTAAGGTCTATGTAGATTATTTTTTGCAATAAGCCACGTCTTAATTAAAACTAATAGTATGTATAAAATATTAACTTAATGCTCATTTTGGATTTAGTCTCCAGCAATAACTTTTCTCTCTTGTAGAAAGGAAAGCCTGACTGTGATGTGGCTATCAGTATCATAATCACTTTTTTATAGTTCCTATGTCTAATTCTTGTACAAGACATGTACATTTGAAAGCAACGAATGCATCGGCAAGCGTATCATGATGCGATTGATGCCCACTACACAAAGCTCAAAAAATTAAACCAGTCTACACAATGTTGTTACTAAGCATCCGGTTGCTAAGGTCAGAGCTTCTGTGGAGTACTACAACACATTGACATGATGCCTGCCATTTGCACCTTTGTCTGAGAATTAAGATATACCAATAATATATAGATTGGACAAGAACTAGTGAAAACTGATTTTGGTTGAAAATGTCTCATTTTGCTCCAATGCAAATTTCACATCATAAATAATGCGTTAATCATATGATACAAACTTACCTTAACATTCAGCCTATGGCCAAGCAACCAACTAAACACCCACCACACCAAAGGAATAAGTCAACCACCAATCCTACCTATACTCTAATTAGCTACATAAACACACAAATCTCCATCCCTATGGAAATCTACACCATGAAATCCGAAAAAACAAAAGCAAGATAACGATGTTTCAATTGCTATGCCAGGTCACCGGGTTACCTGATTAAGGGGACTGTCTTGATCATGTTACGGGTGTGAATCCGTTAATCATTTGTTGTGGTCCCAAGATGATGAGTTAATTAGCGATGAGCTCATCCACTTGACATTGATTACCATGAGTAAATTCACTAACTTAAAAGATGATGAATATCAGGGTAGGGGCTCTTAACTGTTGCCTATGGAATTTATCAAGTAGAAATATGATACCAAGTTATCCCCTTCTAATTCCCTAAAGACATCATTGTGAATTCACCAGATTGTTTTAAACAATATGAGATGCACATGCTATGTATGCAAAACAGGGAAGTCCTTGATAACACAAAAAAATAGGTTTTGAGTTCACATCATACTGCAACAGCATTTTTTGGACTGTTTCAGAGAAGCACAAAAATCAATCATAAATATCTAGTGCAGACAGTGGGTCTGTCTTTCATGTCCTTTATCACCAATTACCACATATAAATTCATCACACCACAGGTTCATCAAGATGCAAATTATCATCGTTTGTCTCACTTGTCTGTTTGCTTACAATTCACATCAAATTAGATTAGAATCCATCTTTCAAAGTTTCATCTACAGCAGACGATTGGTTATTAGTCATGGCTTCTTATTCGAGTACTGAGGAGTTTCCTTCGCCTGTGGGAAGTACCGACCTTTGCTCTCACGTTTGTGATTGCAAACCACTTCTATCCATACAAAAAATTCCAATTGCTTTCTTGTGGCTATAACTAAATCACAAAAAGAAAAAAGTGTTACTCAAACCAACCAGAAGTCCAACATTGGTAGAATTGCTTAAATGTAGCGTGCTTAAAACGATTACGTGCGTTATTAAATTCAATTGCAGACAAAAAATTGTGTTAGTTCTAAGTGGGAAGTTTCAAATGGTGGCATGGCGTTGACCACCTGGAGGGACCGAGGAAGAATTGTTATCATTATAAATTACCCATGCACTGTCTCCTCTAGCTAATTGAATTATTTATCATTCTATGAGCTCGGCTTGTAAGACGTTTCAGACATCTTAGACTTAACCGATGAGGTTTTGTGTCATATTTGAAATTTTAGAAGATAACTGCTTGGCTTTTGTTTGTGGATTTGTAAACCAGTACTTCCGTATTAAAATTGTGTCTTTTGATATCCTATGGAAGCATTCTGTAACCATTGCCACCATATGACACAAACACTCACACCCCACATACACATGTGGGGGTTGTGTATGTATTTACAAGTGCTTATATGCACATGTGTATACATATTAAGTGGTTGAACATGCAAGTGTCTGTGCATATTAGTGTGTACATGTATGCTGGCATGGCGTACTCCTGTGCAATCAGTGCTATCTACTGAAGATAGCACAGCTCTAAGAAATGGAATTTTTTATGTGTATATCAAGTATATTAAATTTTGCAGGGTGTGTGTAAGTTTTGTGTGCTGTTGCATTGCATGTATGCATTTTGTATGATCAGTGCTATCTACTGAAGACAGCACAGCTCTAATTATTATGTCTTTTTTGTGTGTATCAAGTATATTAAATTTTGCAGGGTATGGGTAGGTTTTATATGCTGTTGCATTGCATGTATGCATTTTGTGTGGGATGGTGTACATTTTACAATGTAAGTACAACTGTTATCTTCAGTAGATTGCAGTTGCATTTAACACAATGGTAATTATTTGGCAAACCCACACGCACGCACAGTACATACATCCACAACCACATTGGGGCAAATATTTCACCTCTAATGATACTAATCACTGAACTCTTCAAAAACGCACTTTCTTTTTATCATCGACATCGTTGCATGTTGTAAAGATACTGTTCATCAGCGTCAGTCAAGAAATTGAACAGAACAAGTTTACTCCAGGTTACTACAGGTTAATGTAAAATAACGGTGACATTTACAAAGACTAGCGTCCTCCTTCTCACACCTGATTTCACATTCCCATTATGGCTGTTGTACAGGCGCACAGACATGTACACATACACACAACAAAATTGTTACCAAATCGAGCTGCAAAATATTCCTTGGATCCCCCACAACCTTTGGGATATACATGCATATTTTATTTTTTCAATTACAGAATGTTTCTAAAAATGCATTTTCCTTTCTCCTGTTTGAAACTTGGGTCTTACAATTTGTTTGTTTTTAAATCATTCTTTCATGTATTGATCTTACATCACAAGTTCTGTCTAGCTATTTCATGCCTTATGTTCAATTTACATATTTTAGATTGAAGAAAACTGGGTCACTCACCAGATCTATACCAAGTTCTACAGAGCTGGCTTCAATTTCTTTATTATAATTTTCAAAACAAAAATGGCAATTAATATTAGAGTATACATCTTGGGAAAGAAAGAATTGCAATAGCTAAAGACACTAAGACAATTTGCCTCCAGTGAACCAAAATGTGACATTTTAAACAAAAAGGATTTTAAAAAATAACAAAATATTACAACAACAACCACAACAACTAACACCTTGGAAATTCTAAGCTTATCTGTTCTCCTCAAAATAATTTTTCCCTACACTTCACACAAATCATATCTTTCCCAAACACTTCAGACAGCATCCACAGAAAGTCACATACACGGTTCATTGCAATGCTTTTCTTTACCAGGTTCGATATCCCTATTCCTGTAGCCTTGTTTAGCCATTCCGGCACCTGGTCACATTTCCTGCATTGCAACTCATGAATGAATGCTGCATTTCTCTCGCATCAAACATTTATAGATTTATTCTGGGAAACTAAGTGGGATTCAACCACTACTACATGGCAGGTAACTTGGTAGCTGAGAGTTGTCAATACTAGAATACTCTGCTTTAGTTAAGACGGTCAAGTCGCCCATGTCACATACTTAGTTCCCAGACAATTTTGAACTTGGTAGATATGGAATGGATAGTGTTATTAAATGTTTTAATACTGTTCTGCAAAGACCTGCACCACAAATGATTCAGCAAATTACAAATGCAAATATGGGCTATTCCATTTAAAATCCACACTACCCCTGTGGAAGAGTTGGCTAAAGTCTGCCACAGAGGGAGTATGAGTTTTGATTAGAATAGACAAATTGGATAACTTCCATTTGAAATACTCACTCCAGTTGTGGAAGATATAGGAAACGCCATAATACAGGTGGAGTATGGGCTTCAAAATGATTAACCCTGACCAATTACAATCGAAAAACATACTCCCTCTGTGGAAGATATTTCCAAAATCTTCCACAGTGGTAGTGTGGATTTTAACTGTAACAGCCCAATTTCACATACCACATTATTTATTCTGTAATAGAGCTCTTGTTAGCTAGGGATTGTAAAATAATATGTTACATAATACGAATCACATCCGGACACTCAAGGGAAAAATATATACCACATATGACGGAATTCCTCATGGAATTGAACTTGGTAGTTGAGACCAAGGTCGTCATGTTATTACAAGTCGGGTCAAGGGCAACAATCTTAGTGTAAATGCAAGCATGACAGTTGATGAATGATTTACAGTATTTTAGTTCAATATTCTTTTTAGAATTGACAGCATTATGTTAGATTGCAAATAGGGCTGTCAATTTGTATGACTTCTCTTTTCTTAACAAGAAGAAATCATACATTAGCATTAGATGTGAAGAGCACAGGGACCTGACTAGAAAAAACTAATTTGCATTTTAAAAAAAACCTTGTTTGCAACAAAGAATAGAAAATTGCAAATGAAGCAACCTGAAAAACACCAGATTCTAAGAAGCTGAAAATGCAATACAAATTTCATGAGGTTTGTACAGAGTTTTGGTAATGTTGGAACCAGAGAAATTAAAACTCTTGGGGGTAGTGATAAAAAGGCTTGCATTTATGTAAGTAGGACTCTTCCTAATCAAGATGGATAAAAATTCTTCTCATTTTACTTCATGAAAACAGTACAAAAGAAGTAAGAAATCCATATATTATGAAAAAAGTGAATTAGAGTAAAGCTTGTGTTGCAGAGAAATTCAAATTGGACAGAATAGGACCAATTTCACCTGTACTTCAGGCAGCAAACATTATACGGCCCAGCAGATAAGCTTACAATTAGTCAAAACATAATAGTAGTAAACTTCTAACCCAGATGGATTATGTTCTTACATATGGCCATACCAAGTTCAGAAACTGGACTCTTCGTACTGGGAGATTATAAGGCTTTATGCTGAGAAGTATGTGGGTTATTAGTTTAATACCACCAGGCTTTTATGGAGTTAATGCTGATCATATACAGGCCAACTGGTCACAGAACTTCAAAATATTTGATAATTTATATATTTTATATTAATTCAATTATTGACATTTTAAATCATATCAATCTCCTCCTTACTAGACAGAACAAATCAGCCAAATTTTCTACAAAAAGATTTGAATTAAAGAGCTTTAGATACAGAATAAGTACTTTGTCCTCTTAACATCAAAAAATATAGTCAGATGAGAGAGCTAATAATCCATCCTTGCTAGGAAAAACTATGTTATCATGCACCATACTCTTATATCCCTACTGGGCCCACATTCCCTCAAGAGGAACACGTTTGTGAATTCTTTCAAGAATTTTCAGAGGCCATTTTTAAATCATCTATGAAAGAATGCCCTAACCAACTCTCTCTCTCGCTCTCACTCTTTCTAGCTTACAGATAAACATGCCCCTCTTTTGTATACACAAGCATTTTGGCCCATATTGGCTCTAACCACGATGGATGCTGCTATTCACTCATACCTGTAAGCTTAATGGGGCTCATCATTCACTTACTCCAGATCGGTGTGAATAAAACATGTCTCTTTCCCTTGAGCTATTATGAGTATTTCAATTATTTTCAAGAGATTAATCCAAGCACTGGTATTGTGATTAAACATGTATGAAAATACCCGATGAAGTGGCGTATTACATTGAAATTAAAATGGAGTTGAAAGTGCAGTTACTTATATTTATATCTCAGTCAATGCATTTAACATAGCTTTGACAATAGACTAGCATTGAGAAATTAATACAGTAAAGTTGCGGCTGGCTGGACAAGAGACGAATAAATGAAAATATAAATAGTAATCATATGATATTCAACCACTACTTGGAACAGATATAATAATCTTTCCTGGGGAGCCGTAAGGCTGCAGACAAATTATTATTTGGTTAGAATTTTCTGACCAACCGTAGCTCTGGACCCCCGGTCAAAATAATTTTGAGGCCTCAGGGAGCGAAATCAAAAATCGCCACATCTGTCACAATTTTCTACCGCTGAAACTATTGATGTTAAGTTTCAGATAGATTCACATTTTTTACCATACTAAACATATCACTAAAATAAAATATTTTTGCAACCGACTGACCCTATTTTTCAAGCGGTATGCAACCCCTATCCAAACAATCATTTTTCCAAGGCCTAATGCCATTAAATTCTTCATTCTAACTACCAATTACATTTTGACCATGTATCTGGGGATCCAAGACTTCAAAAATTGTACTTTTTCATAAAGTAGCGCCTAGTGAGTCTAGCTTGGCTTCTCTCCTAGTTGTACTACCCCTGCCCTTTCTAGCTGTCAAAAAGAGATATAACATCACAAGATGTACACATAAACATGTTTTGACATTGAGACTATGAAACGGCCTAGACCTTGCATCAATATGACCAACACTTTCACACCTTAGATGGTCAACTTCACCAAGTCCAGGATAATTCTCGTCATTACACCAGACAAATCCTTTAAACCCTACACATATCCATTAAAACATGAAACAATCTCTGAGATTTGAACAACTCAACAAACTTGATCTCCCAGTCTGAACCTGTAAAAGAAATAGTGTTATTACAAGTAAATCTCCCATGTTTACATGAATACCACGTACCTGCAAAAATGCACTCGGAAGATGTGTCTGGTTGAAGGCTTGGTGTGCTTCAAGCCTGCAATAAACAAAACAAAATAACAAATATGTTACATAACGACATCACTATATGAATATGGCTTTACATGTTTGGTATCGCCAGTAGCTACTATCAATTCTTACATTATCTGAAATAATATTACTGCCATCAGTACAATGTTAGATGTTTTATAATACTGCTATATATAGTATGATCAACAATACACAATGCTAACAAATGTTCAATGGTGTTATCAGTACCGATAGTAGGTATTATTTCAACCAAGCATATTGGTACGTACAATAATATTGTTAGATAGTACTCATTCAGTAATCCTTAATAATGTAGATAGCATTTAACCAAAATTGCAATCATGAGTACATACATTGATTTTGATAGACAATCAATAATTAACATCAACAATAGATACCATTTTAAACAAGTAAACAGGTCAGGTACAATAATAATGCTGTGATGAGGAGACAGCAATTTAATAAACATTTACAAAAACATCTGTAATTAGCACTTTTAACAAATAAGTATTTACAGTATAGCATCAGTAGCTGATTTAGTAGGAAGTGTGTACTTGAATGAATGCTGACTGAATTGCTATCTACCACTAATAACACATTTTAAACATTATCAGCGGTAGATAGTTATTCAGTCAGTATAAATACAAGTATTAGCAACAAATTTGAGCGATTAATACAAATTTTAATTGTCATCAGTAGATAGCAAATGTAAATATAATACAAGTATTTAATGTTATCATTAATATTCAGTAGATAGCAATTTTCCCAATTAAAGTATAATGCTACCAGCATTTAAGTATAATGCTATCAGCAGTAGATAGCAATGTTACCAGCATTTAAGTATAATGCTATCAGCAGTAGATAGCAATATTACCAGCATTTAAGTATAATGCTATCAGCAGTAGATAGCAATGCTGTAAGCATTAAAGTATAATGCTATCAGCAGTAGATAGCAATGTTACCAGCATTTATGTATAATGTTATCAGCAGTAGATAGCAATATTACCAGCATTTAAGTATAATGTTATCAGCAGTAGATAGCAATGTTGTAAGCATTAAAGTATAATGCTATCAGCAGTAGATAGCAATGTTACCAGCATTTGTGTATTGTGCTATCAGCAGTAGATAGCAATGTTACCAACATTAAGTAATAATGCTATCAGCAGTAGATAGCAATGTTACCAGCATTTGTGTATTGTGCTATCAGCAGTAGATAGCAATGTTACCAACATTAAGTAATAATGCTATCAGCAGTAGATAGTAATGATACCAGCATTTAAAGCCATATTGTAACATATGCTGAGGATGCCACCCTCAATATTTTTTTTTAATTCTGTTTTGTACACAACTGTAATGTACTTTAATAAACTAACATACCCAAAATCAAGACTTCAGGCAAGCAGCAATTTTATCAAAATCCGATGCTATCAGCAGTAGATATCAATGTTACTAGCTTAAAAGTATAATTCTATCAGCAGTAGATAGCAATTCACCCAATATTCAATTCTATCTAATGCTATTATCACTAAATTGCATTTCAACCAGAATTCAATTTCCTATCAGTATATGGAAATTAAACCAATGTTAAAGGGTGTCATCAGCAGTAGATATCAATTGTACTGGCATTCAAGTATATTGCTTTCAGCATCAGATTTGAGGATTTTATTAGGGGAAAAGAGTTCTGACTGGGGGTATTCCCCCACTGCCGCAGTAGAAAACCATTTAACCATTTCGACAACAGTAGAGGGGATGGCAATTTAACTAGCATTCATCTATAAGGTAATCATTAGTAGATTCAACTATATGCTATCAGCAGTAGATTGTAATATAACCAACATTTGAAGTATATTATCAGCAAAAGTCATACCATTTGAAAACTGCAAATGGTACAAAAATGCTTTTAAACCGGTAGTGATTTCACCAACATCAAATTATAAAATAAATAAATCAATGAATTTGGTAGTAAATTGGTACAATATTACCGCTATCATTAGCAGATAGCAGTCTATGTCTACTTACTTTTTGTATAAAATCAATGTCAATAAATGTAAAGTTTCAAGTAAGTGCTATGAATAGATATTTTATCATCTTTTTAAACATTATTCAGCTCTCTATACTAGAACTGTGCAACCAGATCATGACCTAGTGACCTTTTAAGTAAGTATTTATGTCACACCATGCAACAGGGCAATTCAAGTTTAATTAATACTTTAAATGACACAATGCGTGAATTGCCAGTTTTGTACTATATGGTCGCATGTCATAAGTTGGTAATGCAAAAAGGGTGGAGGGATTACACTTTTCTGAAAATTGTGATACAAATTTGATTGGCTTTCCGTAACCCCATATCCTACAGCAGTGGTTTATACCTCATTTTAAGCCTAATTTTATACTCTTGCAATCTACTGAAGAATATAATTATACATTATTCAGTAAAAAAATCACATCAGTTGAAATGAAAAATGCCAGGGGTGGAGGAGCAGGCGGATGTGGAGCAGGCGGATGCGGGAGTGTGCAATAGGGTCTATGTGAAAATTCACATGTCAGCATGTCAAAACTATTGGTTACTTTTTCAAATCTAGTGAGGGTATGATGTATTGACAGCTTTGAATGTTGAATTTGTACAACTAAAACAATTACTGACTACTTAAGGTGGTACTACACCCCCTGATAAATTTTGTAACTAATTTTGCATTTTTCTTAAAAAGTACAATGTAACTACAAAATTACTACATTTTGTGTACACACTGGTCTGGTAACAAAAGTTATGTATATTATTGGGACAAGGAATCCGATATACTTCACCGAAATTTCAGTGATTCAAGACAATGGGTTAGAAATGAGGTACATTCTAGCAGTACCTCTTTTATCATAAATAAAGTATACCGCTTGTCTTGAGTCACTGAAATTCCAGTTTAGTAACTTGATTCCTAATACCCCTATAATTTACATAACTTTGTTACCTATGTGTTATTATTTTTTGAGAAAAATGCAAAGATAGTCACAAATTTACCAAGGGGTGTAGTACCACCTTAAATGGTTGTATTATGTTCCTTTTTTTAAATTTTTAATGAAATCCTAGTTGAATTTCAGTATTTTTAGCAAAATGCTAGTGTACATTTCTCTTCTTGATATTCATTTCCTTAATGATAGAATAACCGTCTTGCTAATTACTCGTAAAAAGGTCATTGACCTTCACAATGTAATTTAAAACATACGTACAATTATTTTAAATAGTTCATTTGGAGCATTAATGTATTGAGACCATATCCTCCAAATCTAATGACATTCTTGCATGAAATAAAAATTTTACCACAAGTTTTCTTGTTCCAGTTTTCCCAAACCTCCTCACTGTACCAATGTGAAAGTGCACCCTAACAATCTTACACTATTACCACCATGCCCCAAATTGATACCAATATTGAATTTTACTGAGTAAACTTCTCATGTCTCCCTATCAGCCTGGAGTCACAAGATTTTCCTGCATATCTGTAGACTTGTACCGATTTCAGCAAAAGGAAAATTTGGCAAGTAACCTGTAACAACATTTGAGCCAGTTCAGTAACATAGATGTGATAGAGGCGATAGCTCTGATATATGCACAAGCAGGCTCTTAATCCAATTATAAAGCAAGATTTCTTCTGCTTATCAGTTTATTTCATATCGGTGCTGCTACATTTTGGATGACACCAAATGCAATCTATATCATGCTAGAGGTGAGGTGATTTGGTGTCAACCCGGTAATTTTCACAAATTAAAAATGTTCATGATCTTAAAATGTTTTTGATGTTTTTAAAAATCAGAAAGACCATCAACTTTATCAGTGACCATTTTTGTGAAAAAAACCATCTCAATATTCATAAAATTAATGGCTCAAAACAAATCATTCAAATCGTGTTTTCCTGAACTTGCTTACATTATAATTTTGTCATCACTATTTAGTAGGTCTCATGGTCTCAAATTCAGGCCTAGCTGCAATTGAAATCAATATTTGTAATCTAACCTACATTAAAAGAATTACAGGACTATTATGACCTGCATGTATCTAGATGTTAAATTGCCATCGCAAATCCATTGTACTTACCGATGCACATAACCATGTTAAAAAGGATGTGATGACTTCCTTGTCCAAGTAACAAATTTCATAAAAAAACCTTTTTATATTTTTAGTGTCAGCTTATTTGTAGGTATCAAATTATTCTCACAAAAGTCTTTTAGTGAGAATGAACTTGACACTCCTGCTTTTGTGTTGACATCCAACCCCACGCCACCTTCAGGCTTTATGATAGCATATTTAATTTTTTAACTTGGTTACAGAAATTAATGCAGCACCTTGTTGGTCAACACATAAAAGGTTTCAGAGTCATACAGAAGCCCCCACCACCACCCCCATTACAACTGAACAACCTAACAAACATTTTATCATTGTGTGGTCAATCATTCATAACTGTGGCATGTTGAATATCAATCATGTTGATTTGTATAAAATATTTCATCTGTCATGTTATTGAGCTTGGCAATAAAAGACTGCCCGATTCTTGGAGAAAAACCTCATTTCATCCTTTGACCTATATATAAAATTCCATCTTAAAAATGATGGATGCAGTATATCTTATTTATTTATTTATAACATTTGGCCGAAGCCAGGCAAAGCCCAAATAGTCCTCAGATGATACTAAATTAAAGGGATACCAACTGAATATGATGGGACAGGGATATGTGAACAGGTCCGATTTTATATGCAGGAGGAAAACCAGAGCACTCTGAGAAAAACCTGCAAGAACGAGCATGGATAGGCAATCAAACTTACATGTGGCAACGCAAGGAATTGAACCCAAGCCGCAGTAGTGTTAAGCGAGTCGGAGTGAGAAGACCACTACACTAACAATATTAATGTATACAGTGTGAGTTTGTAGGATTCTCAATGCAAAGTTTGTACGACTTATGAGAGGACTTGCATTTGTAAAAGGTGGACCTATAATCTTATTCATGAAGATTTTTTCCTCTTCTCATGAGTTTTTACTTGCTTTCTTCCATCCAGGACATTTCTTAAGAATTTCAACAGCATTACAGTTTAGTGAATGCATTTTACAATCTTTCAACATCAAAACATGTGGTGTGGCTTTTTAAAAATAAATTCCATTTACACAAGTCCCATTTGCCACATTCCCATATTTTAAGAGAGTCCCCATAATATTATACAGTATATACCCATAGCAAGTTACCGCTGCCTGCAATGCAAGTCACACAACATGAATAATAGTCACCTGGGACAACTCACGCTCACTAATCCATACAATTTGCACATTTCTGCATTAAATTTGCATATCATCAAAACATAATGTACAGTTTACCTTACCTTTCATCTACCACTCAAATCCTAGCAAGGCTGATTCCATACTAAACACTCCATCCAAACACACAATTATGTAAATATTGTCCCATCTCTATATTCTCCGAACGTACAATACCGTTACCAGCTGACACGTTTGTTTCGCAAGGCGCAATACGTCCAAGCCATGCAAACCTGGCCTACGGGCCTAATCTATTGGCTCTTCATACTATGGTCGTTAAGTTTTTTTTCTTTGCACGCCATTTTGACTGCCAGTGGTGCAGGTCACCTCACCTGAATAGCTACAATGTTGACTACCTTAGGCAAGTCTGATTAATAGAGTAAACTTCATCGCAACTTGCTCATCCGCCTACATGCATCTGTGGCTAGTTACCGTACAAAACTGCATCTGACTTGTTTTGTTTATTAGATATGTCCTCCTCCTCATAATAGTCGGATGCTACTGCTTATCACCTTCTCAACATGCATCGTTGACACATAGTTTTAAACAGTTTCTGTTTCATGAAATTCATAAGCTTTCCTTTCATCAGCTCAAAATGCTCTGACATGGCAATTGCTGGATATAACCAAAACTTCCAAACTGTCTTTTAAATTTCTTTTAATCCCAGAGGCTCCTGAACCATAGTTGACACAAATATGAATAATTTTCATGATAATAAAAGTATTAAGTACTTGCACCATTGTCTACATTTGATGAACTATACAAAAAAATTCAAACCAATTATTCTAGTTATACAACCCATACGCATTCATAGGGTTAGTTAAAGACTGTACTGCCAAAATTTTCGTGGTACTTTTATTTTTGCACATTTCACGGTTGACATAGGCCAGTAAATTCAACACCCCACAAATGTACTCATCTCGATAATGAAGCTTACTTTATAATAAATGTACATCTGCGAAATTGTGATAATTTTAGTGAAGCATGCAACCAAAATATTTGCACATGAAAATATTGACTTACACAGAAACGTAGAGAAATGTAGAGCACCACCACAATAACAACCTACCTTCAATATACACAGACCTACGAATCATATCTTAATTTACATGCAATTCACATTATAAACTTACAAATTTCATCCAACAATGATCCAATAACATACAATTTTGGATCGATTCGCTGCAAGTATTGTTTTTCATATTTTTAGATTAACATGTATCACTATGGACCACAATAGCCTCATCTCAATGGCATAGTGAAATAACCTCAAATACACAATCACAGTACAAATTTTGACCTCAAGTTGCTGAGTATGAGTTTTTGTACCCAAATTTTCAAAGGTCATTCAATGAATGCACAAATGTATTGGGATTTAAGAACTGTGTCCCTGATAGATGAGCATGTTGTAGATCCTAGTGTATTATCTTCAGCAGAGAAACTGGCAAAGGTAGCGAGCTCTACAGCAAGTGTCGTCTGCACATCAATATTAATGAAATTGACGCCCAGGCAGAGGGTCACACCTCATAAAATCAACAACTGTAAAACACACGAGATAAGAGAAGCGCAAGAAAAAAAGTGTAGAGAGGCAACACCAAAATAGAACTATAAAGGCGCCACATATATCGGCTTACCTGTGCAGGGTACAGTTTCAGAGAATAATTATGATGGTGATATTAAAGATGATATATTATTACTAAACCACAAATTTGCATGCATACTTGGAAAGTCACATTGTACCTTTTAAGTGTGTGTCTGCAAGGTTGTGGGTGTGCATTTGTAAACAACATCAAATGAGGACACAACACCAGACATGAGAATGTTTTTTTAAACAGTCCGAAAAAGCATGTGATTTCAGGATTAAAAGGCCCAAGAATGGGCTAAAAAAAATCAAAATGCATAAATTTGGACAACAAAATAGCCTACAGAATTCTCATGGCTGGGACACACCCACATACTTGTATACACCGATAACAGGGACACACACGAACCATGGACATCCTGAGTCCCCCCCCCCCAACCACCAAATAAAATCATGCCTAGTTTGCTGCTATAGGGCTATCAGATCTTGGGTGAATATTTTCATACAACCTTCAAGCAGGTCCGCATTTTGGAACAGAGTTTCAGTTTCAGGTGTAAAGAGGACTTGTTTAGATAAGACCAAGATAAGATAAGGTCCTCAGTTCCTCCTAGGTCCTTGTTTGCCGGTCGTTCAGATCTTTATCATGTCTCTTTTATTATTAGACTACTAGCAATCGATCATGAGTTTCCTGTTACATAATTTCTGAAAACAAGTGAGGTCACTTTAAAACTCGTTGTCATTTACTACTCACTCACTCAAAGAAGGATGTTTAGCCCAGTCTATCACAACGAGTTAACTGAATCACTGGTAGCTAAATCAATGTTTTGATTTTCATTTTAAACTAAAAATGCATGGATTGTTTTTTCGCACACCCTATATTGTGCATTGGTTATTTTTGGGAAATCACAATAATAAATTTGAGCGCAGGTCTAAAAATTAAGTGTGGGCGGCCGATGGGAAACTCAAAACATAAGACTTTTTGTAGCCTTATGAACAATTGAGCACTTGAAAACCATTACTATTCTTTCACAACAGTGGACAAATACAACATGCTACACATGCACTTCTTGGGCACTTCTGTACTTCCTACCAAAAATGAAGTATACACACTATCCCTTGTATCAAATTCCCAATTCAAAAATAATTCTGTGGCACTATACCATAGTAATCTATCCTTGTTTTCTTTTTCCCTTAGTAACTCATACTTGTTTCTAAGTCTAGATTTCTACCAAGATACCCTTCACTTGTTTCTACACATGCAAAATGTATGTGCTTATATTAAACGTCGCTTCCGATTACCATGCAAGATGTGAATTAGGCCATGAACAAAACAACAACTGATATTGAAACCCTAGAGTCACATCATGGATAACAAAATAATTACATTATTTCAGGTATCTTATGTTTTACTGTCAGTCCACTACAGACAAATGTTGACAGTTTGAACTCATTTCTACCCAAACAAAAATGACATTTCATGTATTGGTCCATTGAGTCCCCAGATGGCACTCGCATAGAGGTGGTATGCGACGGTCAATGGTCTCTTTTTCAGGCTCCCCGGCAGTTCCTGAAGACCAATAGTTGGATCATGCTCCAGTTCTTTGGCCTCAAACTCTGACAATTGTAGCTCTTCACCTCAAATTTGGAAACATTTGAAAGCTCCACATTCTATTAACTATAACCCAATTTTAGTTCAATAGACCTCCAAAAAATATTCAGTTCATCAACCCTATTTTGCCCAAAAATCAGTTCTTAGTTCCCATAGTTTGGCACTCCACTCTGCACACACCTCAGGATTGAGTCTACAAATACATTCTATCATATGCTTTATCATAGCACATGTTAGAAAGATCCAAATTATTCAGAGTGATTAGATTAGTTTTTTTTTATATATGAGCTCACAAACTAATGCAACTGATTCACAAAGTTCAATTCAATGGAAGATACTCTGAACAATTTAATCATCGGCTGAATGCTCAAGATTTATGACTGTACGGTTGCCCTGTAATAAATGAAATTTATGAAGACAACTTTACGATCAGACATAAAACATCCAAAGATTGAGTGACTTACAAATAGTCTTGATACCAGTTGGTAGGGCTGCTAAGAATACGTAATTGCGTAATTGTGGCGCAAATCACATATTGGCTCCAAATGTATTTTTTAACATTTGGGGAAAATCATTTGCCCCCCATTTTTTTTTTTTTTTCCACTTCCAGGTTGTTACCATCCCCCCATCAGCCTTAAAAATTCAAAATTACGAAAATTTCAACTTTTTGCGGCAATTTTACTAATTCTCGAAATTATAGTGGGAATTCCAATTGAATGAACGCAGCTTTCAATAGCGTGACAAACTTTTGCGTACACTGCGCTATGTACGCCAGCGTGTGCGACTGTGCGTGAGTAACGCGGTAGTGAATCCAACCATGCCAACGCACTTGTGATTGGTTAGCATTGTATGCAAGGTCGTGCGTTTGCGTTGTTTGAAATGCGCGATATACGATCGCGATTGGATCAATGTTGAAAGCTGCATTCATTCAATTGGAATTCCTACTTTAGTCAAAGCAAATCAACACATCAGATAAGGCCAAAAAAAAAAGTTTGTCTCAAAGCTCACGAGAAATTTAAAAACAAATGCGAAATGCGATTTTTTTTTTTTTTTTTTATTCCCGACTTTTTTCATGGTATTTTGAGAAAAAGTCTGATTTTCGCCGATTTTTCCTGGAAAATTTTTTTTTTTTTTTGAAATAAAAAAAATTTCCGCATTTGTTTTTTGTCAAATCGTGGGATTTTACAAACGCGCGCGCAAGCTTTGAGACGAACCTTTTTTTTTTTTTGGCTTAATGAGCAAATTAAGCAATCAACCAAATGATGCCCCTGAAAAATTCCTTGTCATCAATTCTTGCAATATGTGCCACTCCTCAGTGATATTTACTCAAGTTTGCGTACCAACGAGTACAATGACAACAATAAAATCTCATTTCAAGATCCTTTTGAAGTCACTCCAATGGGCTATTCCTGTTGACATCCATACACCCCTTATTGAAGACATGACCTTAATCTTCCACACAAGGAGTGCGGATTACAAATGAGGTTAGCTGAATGAGTGACTTTATTGAAATCTACCTATATGGGAGATTGAGGTCATGTATGTCTTCCATAGGGGGTGTGGATTTCAACTGGAACAGCCCAATCATCGGTTTCTAATTCCACATTTTCATATGGATGTTGCATGTTGTTATCATATCTTGCCACAGGGTACACACGATTCAAATTTCACCATTTCAATATCACTATGTCTATACATCTCCCCACGCATAAGAAGTTCACTGTTCATAATACAGTACTGTACTATGTAGAGTCAATAATATGAATAACAACAATATGACTTGCTCCCGATTCCAGAAAAATTTAAGCACTTACTTTAATTAACATTAACTGGGATATATCCTTACCCTACTACAATAATTAAGTAATGGTAATTTTGAGAACAAAGTACAAAATATGGTTCAAGCCTGCATCAGTTACAATGTACATAATCACCCTAATTATTTCTGATTATTCCCTTTAATTTGACTGATTATCATGTGTTCTTGTAAAAAGATTGGTGCTTAAATGTTTAAATGCATGTTTGAACCATATTTTGTACTTTGTTCTCAAAATTACAAAAAAATGACTCACACTATAAGTATAGTGGACTGATGATATGGTTAGTTGGTTCAACACTTGGCTCAATAGGACACAGTAGGTTTATTCCCACTTAGTCCAATCCCATTTGGTCCAATCTCCCACTTAGTCCAAAGTGGGAATTGGCCCAAATGGTATAGGACCAAGTGGGGATGGCCCACACAGTAGACAACATCAGATGCTATGCTATGCTCAAGCTATCCAATATAAGATTTATATAAGATGATCAATATAAGATCCATTAGCCTGCATCATGTTATCCCATACACTCTGACCAAAGTCAAGTTCCATCTTCTCTATGATCTCTAACAAAGTTATCTTCTACCATATCAGCAACGTGACCTTTGCCAAATTTGTGTAAGATTCCTGCATTTTAGTGCAGATCGTGTTCCATCTATACACTATAATAGTCGGACTTACTAGCAAGGGTTGGTCAGTATGATCGTGTCAAGATTATTGGTGCTTTTAAGAGACAGGTGTCACAAGCAGGTGATGTGCGGCAAAGACACCCACCTTACATAGTCACTCAATAATTGACTGGGAATCATCATTTAGTACATAAGTGGCAATATATTTGCTGTCAGATCATCCATTATTAGTACAGGTATTCTATCTTTAGAATGACAATTCTCACAAAGTACTGTAAATGGACTTAATTTTCAAGCTATGAAATAAACTGTACAGAGAGTTGGGTTCATGTTTTCATTCTCCTATAATATTGGTTCACCATCGATATCAGGATTTCAAGAATTCAGCCAGTCAAAATCAATGAATATTGATTTACCGGCTTTAATCCCAATTTTTGTGTGATCTGAATGTTCAAGGCACTAAAAGCTTCAAACATACTTGCAAATTACGCTGCTGGCGTAAAAGTCGGGTATCAAAACACTTGTCCAAGGGCTTAAGATCCACAAAGAAACTCATGAAATGGAGGAAAAAGAAAAATATATGTTTGTTAAAGTTTTGTAGTTTAATAGTGTTAAGCATCCCAGTCGTCCCTGTCATCTCGCCATGGACGCGCCATCTTGACAAAATACATGCAATATCTGATCGTACAAAGACGCTGCCGAAATCTGTTTTCTTTCATAAAATTTCAGGGTATTTCCCATTTAAACATTTGATCTTTGACATCAAAATGTGAACATATATTTTGCAATAAGCCAATCGTAGGAAAGATACCCTGATCTAACAAAGTTTGTGATTGGTGTACATCATGCCATTCAAGCCTCGAAATAAGCAGATCTGGACCAGGAGCCACACATTTGGAAAAAGCGGCTCCTGGTCCTGTGATTATCTAGCGAACCAGGAGCCATTTTTAAAGAGCTTAGAGTCATTTAAATGTTAATTGTACTGTTTGTACACATTAAATACAAAACCCGCTTTAACTACCAGGCTCTATTTTTTTTTTTAATGTAGAGCCTGGTTCACATGATTTTGGTGTGGACCAGGAGCCAAAATGTTATGACCATTGGGTAAATGGCTCCTGGGTGCCTGCTTATTTCGAGGCTTGATGCCATTCATAATGGCTTGTGTGACACTATATAGACAACTATTACACACACGTGTTAAAAAGTGTTAATGCGCCAGACATGAGAAAAGTTTGCAATATTTACCAATAATGTAGGCTTTTCGAAGTAAAGTTGGGATGGTTGAACTTACGGAAGTGTAAACTTTCAACTGAGATTTGTACATAAAAAAACTTTGTTTGTTCTGGCGTAAAAAGTAACACACTGTATATGCCCGATTTTTTTATTATCTTTTATTTTCTGCAACTTCAATCACTGTGAAAAGCAAGTACCTCGTATTGGACAACTTCAATTAATATACAACAATAACACTCAAAAATGGTGTTGGTGACATCGATATCGATGAATTTGCTGATTATTATCAATATATATCGATGGTGCTTACTATACATCAGAAACTCAATTTATACATGTAGTCTTTCAATTTACCAGACCAGGAATCACAATCCCATAGTATCAGCAGATAGTCCTTCAACAACTTTAGCAGATGCTGATCCTCCTTCAACGCCAACAGATACCGGTCTTGCAATCAATGGCCCCAGACGTTCTGAGCGTCATCGCAAGCCACCACCACACCTCCAGGACTTTGTGGTGGATTATTAAAGCAGTCCACAGCAATTATTTGAACTCTATGAGTATGAGAGTCATCTTGTAAATATTTTACCCTTTGAAGTGTTCCAGTACTTTACACACAGTTGTGTTCTGCTGATTGCGTTAGTTTTGACTTTTGAATTTGATAATTGGAAGTTTCCATCGTGTTATGAACTATTCTGAACTGTTATCGCGTTAGTTCTTCATTAACTTTTATCATGGTCACCATGATGAACTCAAGACAAGACAAGGGAAGAAGAAATCAAGAAGAAAAGTGGCCACGCCAGTTGTGATTCAGCCCTGTACAAGTTGACAGGCTTCAATAGTGTTGTTGGGAGACAGTCTCCTTCTAGCTACTGTTGCTACCGGCTATTCTCCATTCTGCAAGTTGCTCTGCATGGCAAGGTTAGTGCATGATTGTCGTGACATAATTACCACACAGTAACTATAGTGGCGCAAGGATATATTCACTTGTATCATTCAGCAAGCAAGTATCATTACACTTCTACAAGCTTGCATTTTTTTGACCAGCAAATGCATAATTAGATGGCTAGATAGTTCATCATAATTTTATGTGGCGGCGAAAAAACACAGTTCTACGTGCAAACAGACCTTTCAAGTAAGGTCGGACGGTTGTGTCTTTTTTTTTTTGCAGCAAAAATCACCAAAATCTGTCAATATTTTGCAACATTTTAAAATACAATTTTTTTTTTTTTTTTGAAATTTGGGTCAGCATTTATTTGTACAGAAAAATTGTTCCCCAATTTCTTACAATCTGGGTCTGTCGGGCCCGTAGAACATACTATGTGTTTGTTTGTTTTTCGCAGCCCAGAACAAGAATATTCCACTTTATGTGTATTAAAAATGAAATGATACAGTTTCAGTCAAGCCAATTTCAGTCATCTCTTCACATAGATTGTAGAGTATGTGCCTCTACATACATATACTTTAAAAGCAAAAACAAGGGAGCACATATGGAAGACATTCATGAACAGCATCAACATTAATGTGTAGTCACCAATTGAGGCTTATTAGGGCTGCTGTAGTTCAAGCAAATTTGGGTCAATATTCTTAATGTCTGCATTTCCAGCTCTGTCTCTTTGAAGGAGCTCATCAATAATCACAGAGGATTTAAACATGCATGGCCGTAGACATATGGGTGTTTATATAAATATGGAGGCCAGTAGTAAAACATGGGCCTTGTTTTGCATTTCTCAAGATTGTAGAAAAAATGTAAAAGCCTGCTAATTTTTTTTTCATTGCATTTAACTAATATATATTTATACAATAAATCAAGACTTTTTTTTTTTTTTTTTTTTTTTAAATAGTAGAATTTTACGGGTTTAAATTAATGGAGTCATCATGTTTTTTTTGAAAACAGTGTGACATGAAAAGAGACATTTTAAATTCCACATTTCCAACATATAATAATTAAAACCTTACCTTGTTTGCTATGGAAACATGAACAGAGGTCCATTTTTTATGATTGTCAACAAGATTTTATCAAATGTTGCGAAGTTTGTGTTTTTGTTTTTTGCCGATTTTTCACCACTCCGTAACATTTCGTGTCAGCAATGTTACGGGTGTGAAAGAGTTTTTCAATCGGTCACCAGTTTAAAACGTAAGCTTTCTGTATTGTGAAAGTTGAGTTTTGAAACAAATATGACAGTACCTTAACTTAAAAACATATGGAATGTGCCTGTAATCCAAATCAAATAAATATTCAATGATAAATTGAGATTTTAATAACTTTGGTGTCACTCACTTTCGTTACGCAGTGAGATTTTCTTGCGATGTAGAAATGTAAACATTGTGTCTTTATGAATGAAAGTCACATGATACACAGGCCCGGATGATGACCTCTTACGACCGTGTGCAAAAATACCCACGTGGAGACAAATTTTTTTTTTCACCGCGATTATTGCCTTCGTGTCGAAAGCGTTACGGGTGTGTTTGTGTTACGGGGGTGTACAACATTTAACGTGTGTTTATTGTTTTGTGATGTTTCTAGTGATAAATTTGAATTTAATTAGTTCCAAGACTTTAAACAAAACGTTGTAGTGCATTGGAAGTAAGAATTACTCGAGAAAAATCGCAGAAAGATGTCACATTCCAACACACGGACTTGGTGTCAGTGTTACGGTGTGCCATTCTGAATTTTTCTCGGCTATCCTTGACAAAAATCTTGGAAATTTCCCTCCATAATTGTTTTTATAATGATCGAATAACTCATGCGATTCAACTCGCAGAATATTTCTGTGAAACACCATTTTAGTACGAAAGATCATCGCCGAATACGGACTAGTTGGTAACAGAAAACTTCATCCGTAACTGAAATTGGCATAACACAAATCTCATAGTTACGGCGTGTTCGATATGAGCTATTTTACAGTGGTTTTTGTAGAGATAAATATTTGTATTTGTGTATCAATGCTTTCTCGTTCTATTTTTATTAATATTGAATGAAATGGGTAATGTATTTCTGTCTTACTGTTGGCCAAATGCCGAAGTTTCAACAAATACAGAGTTTATTTATCACGCCGTAACCTTAACCCCATATCGTTTTTGGACTCGACCATTTGATAGCAGAGGGGTGTGTTTGTTGTCAAAACATGGCGATAGGATGGGTAAATTGTTTTGCGTGCATAGAAACTGCACTTTTTTTTACAAAGCATTGATAATTATTGATATTATTTATTTATTATATTTATTACTTATCATGTTTATGTTCAAATAAGAATATTTGCTTTTCTTTTAATCCAATTTGAACTTCTAACCTTTTTTCCCCCCCCTTTAGCTTCATGACAATTCAACTTTCCAAATCCATTAGTTTTCTTTGCATACCGGTACCTATTCAGTGTTCACCATGGTGGAAAGTTGCACTTTTTGTAGTAAACAACTGCACAATATTGTGCTACATTGATAGCTATTTAATTAATTAGACAAATATGATATATAATGCAAAAAAAAAAACCACCCTGTTTTACTTTTATGGGCGGGCGGACCTTTCAACTTCAAGTAGGGTCGGTTGGGCAAAATTTGGGGTTTTTTTTCTTTGAAGCCAAAATTACAATACCTGCAGAAGGTATAAGTATAGTTTTAGGTGGATTTTATCTTTCCATGTTAATGATTATTTTGAAACAAGTGTTGAAATATTTCATACAAGTTATTATAGATAGGCCTAACCCAAATGTGGTGTTTTATTAGTATAATAAAGCAAACTGTTGTTTTTATTTAAGTTTCTACATCAACATTACAATGTTTAACAAGAAGCTACAAGATATGTCACTTGCAGAAAACAGCAAAATTAAGTTTATTAACCACCTGAATGATTCAGTTCTACTTTGAATAATATCTTGAGTAACATGATGCTGTAACATTTTAAATTCTCTAAATGTCTTTCAACTTTGACGCATCAAGCCAACAGTGTTACATGCGAAATGATAAGTAACCATACAATAGTTAAAATTATGTATAATGTTGCTCAGTCAGAAAATAGTCTGTGAAAATAATTCCGCCCTGATGTGGTTACGCATTTCCTTGCATTCTGTGGTACTACATTGTACTTTAATGTCAGCGGTACTACTTTGGTGTCAGCGTTACAGGTGTGATTAAAGATAACACAAGATGTAATAGCTTGGCTTGCTGAGAGGAACCATAGTCAAACTGAGCAAAATAACTACATTTATCAATGAGGAAAATAAATCTTTGAAGTATTCAACTATTCTGAAATTTAATCAAAGTTAAATAGTGCAATGTACATCGATCTGTAGAATAAATATTTGGAAACTAGAATAAATATTTGGAAACTTATATCATCCCCAGGTAGAAGTTCTGGCCACTTTGTTTGTATTTTACATTATTGAGCATGTTAACTAATATAATATTGTTTAGTTACACATTTCTCACATAATATTACTTAGTTTTGGACTTGCTATTATAATAGGTAGTGTAGATAGATAGCTTATGTAGTTCATGATGTCACTCTGTAACAGTGACACCAGTGTCAGCGTTACAGGTGTTAATGTTTTTTAACATTGAGCATTGGATATATTTATGACATTGTAGTAGTATTTTTGAATCTTGCCAATCACTAATGAATGCATCCTTGATTATTAAACTTCTTTTCAAAGCAAGGATAATACTTTGGTATACATTACAGTAATTTTGAAACATAATTGCCCGAATCGGTCGTAATTTGACAAAATATTGGGACATTAAGTTCTCATTTTTCACAAGTATTGTCAAAGGATTAAGGATCTTTTTTTTTTCCAAAGTAAAGATGTCGATAACATTTGTTAAAAACCAGCAAATCATTATCATACCTCAACTATACATTTGTTACAGCTCCAAGACAAATAAACAATTTGGTGTCATTGTTACAGGTGTTAATTTGTGTCTTATGTCTCACTTTATTGTGTTGCTGTCCAAATAGGGATTATGTTTCATTAAAGCGGATTATTTTTTGTGAAATATGGGTCTCAGAGTGTAAAATAATGAAAACAAAATTCTCATTAACCCAATTTGAAAATTTGGTCCCAATGTCACACTCTGGCCTCCATATTTATATAAACACCCATATGCACATGTATTGTAAAAAAACATGACAACATATTTTAATGTTATAGATAGTCTATGGTGATCAAGGGTGAAAATAAGTGGGAGACGGGTGCCGATTAGCCCCCAGAAGCCCTGAAATGGACCCTGGTCCCATCTAAATTGTTGATGCATTGTACCCACACTGTCCTTCTTTCTAGGCACAATCTACCGGTAACATCCCGCTATCTCTAAGGACTAAAAGGTTTTCTAAAGGTTCGCTATTACAAAAAAGGTTCTTTACTCTAATATTCAATATCACTCATTTCAAATAAGGTTCGCTATCTCTAATTTCTAAAATATATAGAGATATCAAACCTTTTATAAATTAGTGATATCGAACCTTTGAAGTAGCAGACCATTTTCTAGGTATAGCAAACCCTTTTCTGTATTAGAAATAGTGAACATTTTATCGCCATTGGATTTACATGTTAGTGATAGCAAACCTTAAAGAGATAACGAACCTTAGAGATAGCTAACTTTAGAGATAATGGTCCTTAGGGATAGCGGACCATCGCCAATCTGTCATGTCTTAAAGAGTGATAGATGAACGGAATCACTTGAGACTAAGGAAATGTTTGCAAGGCAAGTGACGGTAGACATGGACCAAATCATGCTTGTACATTTTGGATTTAAACACATGCTACGATTGAAAACAGGCCCGTACGCAGGGGGGTGCGTTAGGGGCTATACTCCCCCCCTTAAATTTGGAAAAGTATACAAAAGGTCCCAAAATTTCAGAATTTGCGAGCGTAGCGAACAAAAATATCAGGTTTTTTACGCTTTTTTGGTCCAAAAAAGGTCCAAATTTTGGGACGAAAGTCCACTTTTCACAAAATCGCCACCCTCCTTAGAAAAAAAAGGTCCACTTTTTCAAAATCAGCACCCCCAAATGAAATCCTGCGTCGAGCCTGATTGCAAACTTGCCCACTGGAAGACAATAGTGTAGTGGCCTAAAATGATAGAAGAACTTGTGATCTATTCTGTTAAGTATAGCTATTCTGTAAGTATAGCTGGTGTGAAAAATTACTGCTCGGCAAGTGGCTAGTGTGAATAATTAATACAACTGTGACAGATGCATGTATGGTTGTCAATTAAGGTTACAAGAAGAGTCATAGGTTAAAATGCAGCGAGTGGAAGTAAGTCAAGACAACATGCCCATCCAGTACTCTCCACAATTTTTGCAATCCGGATTCCAATTTTCAACCCAATCTAGTCTTGATCATGATCAAATGTGACAAGATCAAGCAAAATTTATCATTTGTGGAGCAAAATCAATTCCTCTTCTCACCTGGGCCTACTGTCATTTTACAATGTCCCTGATTAGTTAATTGAAACATGATGTAATCATCTGGGCAACCAATCCAAATAGAGCTTTTAGATCTCTAAGCAACCTCAACCTTAATCCCCTTCAGCTAGGCCCATTCTTACCTTATCTCTGATTGGCTCAACACAAGATTGCAGCCCTTTTTGTAACCAATCAAAATGGTACTTGTGCCATGGGGTTAACATGTAATCAGGCATGAGAATGATCAACCATGAAAAAAGTTTGAAAAAGCCTGAAAAAGCATGTGAAATTAGGCTAAAAAGGCCAAAAACGGGCTGAAATTAAAAGAAAACTTATGCCGAAATCTGGACCAAAAAAAAGGCTAAAACCTGAAAATTCTCATGCCTATGTATAATGTACTGAAAACTCCTTAGAATTATTAAATTGTTTGCCTGTCTTCCTAGGTTGGTCCATAAGAGACGCTTAGGTCCATGATTGGACCAACAATTCCTACAATTAATTTGTTCCTTATTGGACTAACAATTACATATAACTAAATAGCAGCTAAAAGTGAAATACAGTTAAGTATGATAGCATAAAGCATGTGCAAAGTCTGGAGCATAGTAGGCCCTAAGCCAACAAAAACTTCTTTAAGTACATGTATCTTGATGTCCTGATGACGTATTTCATGTACAAGGTAATAAAACTTTTCACAGAAAAACACTTTTTTTAAAAAGTATTTTGAGGTTAAAACAATCACTGGCAAAAGTGCAAACCACTGCTGAGACTTGCACAAATATTACAGGTGGCACTTAACCACCTGCACTTTGTTTGAAAAGATACTTATTTTATACAGTATTCTGCAAGCCGTGTTCAGACGGGCATAGCCTTCAAATGAAGAAAAGAAATTCCAAGTCACTCTGATGTGTCCACTCTGTGGTGGTTTTGCTAGCTAAAATCCCTGAGCCACCCCTAAAGGACTAACAGGTGCTTGGGGTGTAGAAATAGGAATTGATTAATCACTAGCATATGCATAATTACAATAGCGGCGCCACTGTGGGGGCCTTATGGGGGCATGGCGGGAATGCCCCTAGTCAGAACTCTTGCCCTCCCTATTGCCCCTCCCCCAGTAAAAACCCAAAATTACAAGAATGTCAACTTTTTATGGCAATTTTTTGCCAAATTTAATAATTTTGTCCCCCCCCCCTGAAATTCCCTTTGCCCCCCCCAATAATAAAATTCCTAGCACCGCCATGCGTAATCATACAGAAAACTTCTCTGAATGAAACAAAAAAAAAAATTCAAACCTCCTTTCCAGGATCTGTGTTCCAAGGGTCCTCTAAGTGGGCTTGAAGGTTCAACAAAACCCCTTAAAATATCTTGGGGTTGAGGTGGGTAAAACCTGTAAGTTTCACTTGGAATGTCAAACCTCTAAATGCATCCACACGTGTGATACCCCAAATTGACCCTCCTAAGGGTTCTGACCCTCTGAGTTTCCTCTTGAGTGTTAGTCTCCTGTACGAACACCCCTCTTTAAGTTTCCCTTGGACTGTCAAACCTCTCAGTGTGTCCACACGGACAAAACCCCAAAATGAACCTGCAAGGATTCTGATCTTCTGAGTTTCCTCTGAGTGTTTGTTTCCTGAGTGGACGTTGATCTCTAATCTTCCCTTGGAGTGTCAAACCTCTAAGGACATCCGCACTGGTGAAACACATGACTGAACCTTAAGGGTTCCTACCCTCCGGGTGTCCTCCCGCATGTTTACCTCCGGTGTGAACATGGCTACTGTCACAGACTATCAAACAAATCCACACTACATACATATGGCTCAAATTTTCAAAAACAAACCTGTGAGGATCATCTCACCACATTTCCAAGATTACCTATCAGACGGCGAACCCTTGATTCACCCTCACCTCAATTTCAACCTAATTATCTCAAAATCCCATCCAAGTTTTCATTTTTACAATGATTCAGCCCTCACGACCTCAAACATACATATTCAAAATTGATCCACAAATCATGGTCCTTCAGAACTAAGGCTTATAGTGCAATTTGGCGGCAGATCACAATTTTGCTGAAAGAGAAACTGGTTTGTGTCAATCGGAATTGCAGCTTATGATGCAAAATTATAGCGGAGGTTATTTGCTGTATATTTCCATCAGGGATTGATGTACATGTAAATCATAATGAGAGATGAATAAATTTATGAAGAACTTTGTTACAAAGTACATTGTGCTGCATAAGCCGAAATTTCCACGGTTATTCTCGCACATTCGCGGCTTGACAGAGGCTCACAAATTCAACATGCCCGCGAATGTGCTTGATGTATAGTGAAGCTTAATTGCCAAGTCTAATCACACAAAGGTGTGGAAATAACAGATGTATGCAATATGCAAATAAGCTCATTAATATTCATGACACAAAATACAATGCAGAAGGTATTCCAAACTTATTCCTTTTTAAAAATGAGTTGTTAATATTTTTTAGTATGTGACCAATGACCATTAGGTGACGTTAAAAACACCCCTGACAGACCGACCCTTTCAAGTAGGTCACTCGGTCCTACAAATGTAGAAACTAACATGTCCATTTTTTTATTTCACTCCATCCTGAAAGTAATAATGGTGCACAAATTCTTGCCAATATAAATATAACTGACTGGTTTTACACAAGGCTCATCAGAATCAGAAGCCAAAGACTAATATATTATCAGTCTCCGTGCAAGTGACATGCTGTATACAGGAATATAAGATTAAGTTACCACATCAATATGTAGACATTGCACCAAATCTAGGTCGTATCAATGAGCACTTTTTTGCAACACGCCAAATATAGGAATTTTGATGCTCAAATTACAAGTCACCGCCAGCATTGTGGATATTAATTTGAACTTTTAAGGGACAAGTCTATTTCTTGGGTGTACGTTAGGGCTGGTACACGTACATCATGTAGTAGGGTAAAAGCTATGCAAATTTATAAACGCATAAATTGCGCTGTCTGATGCGACAAGCACCGATTTCTGTCAACACAGTCTGTTATTACTTCACAGCATCGTGTTCAGCAGATAAAGTACATCTCCTTTCATGTCCATGTACTTATCACAGACACTGATAAATAATTAACAACTATGTATACATGGATGGGCAAAAGGAAGGTATCAAATTTGATGGATGGTTGGTCATCTGGCTGTCCAGGGAAGGGGGTCAGGGCTAAAACTGTCTGTGTCACAGAGACTGAGAGTGTATCATAATGGGTTAGGGGCTCAGGGATGTCAACTTTTTGGAATTGCTAGGTGTGAGATCCTGTCAAATAGTAGCGTACCAGGGTGGAATTACTGTTTGCCATTATTATTTGAGGCATGTTCAAGAATTCATCTAAAATAATTATTTTTAAGATGCATGAGATTTTACTACCTTGGCATGAGATTTTACTGGCAAGAGAAAGTGCCCAAATGTGTGAGTCTCACACTGAATGCATGAGAGTTGACAGCCTTGAATGGGTGTGATGTTACAAGCTCAATCCTACAAATGTACACATATCATCAGCACTGTTAAGACTCAATACTAGGGGGGACACTCCCACTTTGGAGGTGACACGTCACGTATGTAGGGCTGTTAAGACCCCCTTTTTCAGCATTGCTGTCACCCAAAGACCCCATATTTGTTTACAAACACTTGCTCTGTCACCCGAAGACCCCCCCCCCCCATTTTTCCATTTGATCTGTCACCAAAGACCCTTATTTTTCAATTTGAACAGCAACTTTCGTTTATCACTAATACTTATTGTGAGAAAACAAAGAAATTTGAAGCCATTTAGAACTAGAAATTCAATTCAAGGTTTCTATGGCGCTGTTTCAGCTCTCACCCAAAGGTTCCATCATGCTCTCACCCAATGACCCCATATATTTTACATTTTGCTCACTGAATGCCAAGAATCAAGCTCTCACCCAATGACCCCATATTTTTTACATTTAGCTCTCACCGAATGCCCCTTACTGTGAAAGTGCCAGCCCAACACATATACATTTCATATTGAAGTGCCCCCCGGACTCAATCAGGCTTCAAACCACACATTGCTTCCATATACAGGAAGGTACATTTATTTATTGATGGAACAACTTGTATCTTTAGACTCCAACAGCACCTGTCTCTAGTAGACTAAGTACATGCACGGTACATGTACTTAGTCTACTAGAGTTTGAAAATTTGTGTAATAAAATTACGTTTTATGACAGTTTTATGACATTATAATTATTCTTCGCTTCTTTGCTTCCTGCACGGTACATATCCGTATGCACATATTATTCTGCATGTTCACCCCATTTCACACACCATGAAGATCCCCATTTGAATACAATTCAGTTCATTATTAAAAGCACAGATCAGTAGTTGAACACTTGTTGATATCAGTAAACATCATTTAGCACATAACACACACATCTTGTTTCTCTATGCTACGTAGTTACTTGACCGAGTATAATATTATGTGCTTTATACTGTTCGGTGAAAGCAGAGTACCTCTTCAACATAATGTACATGACCTGCATGGGCTGTGCTAATGTTCAGACACTGTCTGACTGTGTTGAGTTCAAACTCGCAAATTTGTATCACTTGTCTAGCAAACAAGTTCTGAACGCTACTTGCAGAAAAGGAAGTGAAGAAAAAAAAAAACATCGCAGTCAGTGGCAGTAAGGTGAATATAAAAATGGCATGACTCTTGCCTCCAAAACCAACTTACAAAATGCTTACAAATACACACTTGCATTTAAATGTCCATTTGACACTATGGGGATAAAAATTATCTGCAAATATCTGTAATTTTCTGCAACAATAGCCTATCATTCCCTCTTCAACAAACTCTTACCTTGGCACTAAGGACCCAACCGTTGTTAAAAAGTGATGAATCCACATTTACAGGGACTGTTTTTTGAAATTTGCAGGAGAGCATATAAATAGCTCTTCTGCAGGAGAGCTGTTTAGAGCATTTACAATCAGTGTCCGAAATAAGGAAAATATGGAGGTTGTCCCGAGGACAACTAAAGCATAAATTCTGCTTGTCCTCAAAACATTTTGGTTGTCCCCAAAATGTGTCATATTTAAGAGTTAAAATATAGTAGTTGTCCAGAGGATAAGCACATATCTCAATATGGTTGTCACCAGTGATTTTTGGACAAGAGGATAAGTACTTATTTCAAACACTGTTTACAATAGAATGTAAGGAAAGAATGGTCAACTAAGGAAAATCACTCTCCAGTATTAGATTTAAGGAGAGCAGTAGAGAGTGATTGCATTCGCTCTCCTCAAAAGGCAGTCCCTGCATATAATATGATAGAATCCCTATCATAATATACACACATATGATTGAATTTTTGGAACCACCAATTTTGAAAGCCCAACAGACATCTACAGAAGAAAGAATTACATGTACTGTATTTTGAAGTTACATGAGCTATTATGATCAAAATTGACATATATTCTCAGTGATCAAATCACAGAATCACAAGGCAAACAATTTTGTACATTATTATGCTTTGATGGATCCAAGTGTGTGAAAATATTGGATCCAAAACATAATAATGATAAAATTGATGCTTTTACGCTAATATTTATTGGTCTGCTATGAGTTTTAAAATATTGGACTCGACTCACGCCTCGGCCCAATATTTTAAAACTCATAGCTCGACCAATAAATATGGGCTCAATTGATCCAATTTTATATCATAATTTACTGCTCCTCGGGAGCACGGTAGCCCTGCCCGGGAGCCCTGCAGTCTAAGACTTCAACTCATAATTGATGTGTTAGGCAAGGCTTTAGGCAAGGCTTTTTTAGGCTTCACGACTATTGCGCATGTGTATTGTGTACACCTGGGTACCGAGGTGTAGCGATCCGCCCGTAAGTGCATTCATAGAATCGGGCCCAATCGCTTCAAAAGACGGCCTCTCTAGCCAGTGAACACTGGTTTGACCCATTTATTTCAAAGTCCCTTGAAGCTTTAATTTTAAAAACTAAATTATATGCACAGGTACATGTAGGATGCACTGTGTCCCTTAAAGTAATTTTATGTCATTGGGTGTGTGATGATGAACTCCTATCTATTCTAAATATGAAACGGACAAAAGCGTGACACTCGGCGGACAGGATTTACATAACATATGGGCCACGATCCCTGGTAAAAAAGGGCATGCTCACTTCACGACCACACGGGAAGAAGTCGTGACAAATCTTGAAACTGTCAAATGCCAACTCATCATCTCTATGTATGATGTGTAAACTTGACTTGAAATGGTGTACACAGCACTACAATACAGTCTAGATGTAATACTATTATAGTAAAACATGTTGCCTCCATGTGTCTGTGCTTGAGTGAATAAGGCCTATACATGAAGCTGCCATGTACATTCCATCAGAATGCATGAACACACATATTGTCTCCATGTGTCTATATTAAGTGAAAACAGTAAATGGCTGCCAAATGCCAAGGTACATGACGAAGCATGTACCAACAACTACTAGCTACATATGTTGTCTCCATATGGTTTTCAAATGGTATACAGCTGCCATGTAAATGCCAGGGCCCAGGGTGTACAAACAGCTCTATACTGTACACACATGTTGTGTTGCCTTTGTGGATCTGTGGCTGGATGAAAATGACAATATAGCTACCATATAAATAGAATACAATGATTTGAGACCGAATTAAGAAGACTAGTTTGCATCTGACATCAGGGCAAAGGTGTGGTGTGATTGGTTGCTGACCTGCGCAGTACAGCATTTCTGGTCTGGTTGACGTCATCATAGTTGGTAACCCACGCTTTAGAAAGGGTGGGTTTGAAGGGTCCACAAAATGCCTAAAAGGGTGGGTTTGAAAAATTTTCTGGTTAAAATGTGTGTCCAAATATAAGGGTGGTCACTGATAAAAAAAAGGGTGGGTTTAGAAGTCGACAGTTGCAATCTCAAAGCTTACTGTAATTAACGATTGAATGACACTAAATGAAACACACAAAAAATATTAAAATCATATTCTGTTTGGTCATCTAAAACTTCAATATGTAATTCTCTTTGGCACGGACTTTGGATGCAAATCTGTACCTCCTGGACCACCATAACCACTTATCTATGATCAGTAACCACACTTAGAAAGGGTGGGTTTCAGAATTACAAAGGGTATAAAATAAAAAGGGTGGGTTTGAAATAAGAAGGGTGGGTTTGTATCACCACTGCCAACTATGGATACACAAACTAATCTTTTCAATTTGATCTCAAATTATATACACATATATCCACATCCCGCCATCAAAATGTGCCTCTTGAAATATAGAATTGCATGTGGGTTCGGGTCAGAGCTCCCAACTTGTATATAAAATTTCATTCTTCAATACTTATCCAGGAAACACAGATTCTAAATTCTATGTACTAATACATAGGACTTCAAATTTTCCAGAGAGGTTCAGTGACTAGTGAATGGTAAAAAATCTAGCAACTATACTTAAAGACAGAATTAAAACTAGAGGCAAATGGTGGTCATAGACCACAAACCTAGCTGGGGCATGTTGGTGTTGTGGAGGTATCTGACCCCTGCAAAATGTTCTTAAAATGTTCCCCTGTCATGAGGTTTGTTGTCACCGAGTTTTGAGTCCTGTACTCCTCACAGATGTCCAGAAAATGCAATTCTAAGATTTGACCCAGATGACCTTTGACCAGACCCCTGCAAGATGTTCCATAATTCACCCCTGGTCATGAGTTGTCACCGAAGTTTGAGCCCTGTACCTCTTACAGATGTCCAGATAACGCAATTCTAAGATTTGGCCCCAGAACTTAGTGATGTCTTTTGAGCTGACCCGTGCAAAATGTTCCAATATGTTCCCCAGGTCAATTGCAAATCCACAGTAGGGTTGCAAATATACCATATGTCACTCGGAGTGCGACAATTTGTACAGATAAATTTATCACAGGTATTTTTTTTTATTAATTTGACCATTCGCCTGCATATTACCAAATATAACCCATTTTGGGCTACCGCTTTTTCCGCCAAGGTCATTTATGTCGACAAATTGTTCACAAATCCACAGTAGGGTTGCAAATATACCATATGTCACTCGAAAAGCGACAATTTGTACAGATAAATTTATCACAGGTATTTTTCTATTAATTTGGCCATTCGCTGCATATTACCAAAAATAACGCATTTTGGGCCACCGCTTTCTCCGCAACATCATTATGTCGACAAATTGTTCGCAAATCCACCACAGGGTTGCAAATATACCATACGTCACTCAGAGTGCGACAATGTGTACAGATAAATTTATCACAGGTATTTTTCTATTAATTTGACCATTCGCCTGCATATTACCAAATATAACCCATTTTGGGCTACCGCTTTTCCGCGAAGGTCATTTATGTCGACAAATTGTTTGCCAATCCACAGTAGGGTTGCAAATATACCATATGTCACTCGTAGTGTGACAATTTGTACAGATACATTTATCACAGCTATTTTTCTATTAATTTGGCCATTCGTCTGCATATTACCAAAAATAACGCATTTTGGGCCACCTTTTCTCCGCGAACATCATTATGTCGACAAATTGTTCGCAAATCCACCACAGGGTTGCAAATATACTATACATCACTCGAGTTCGACAATGTGTACAGATAAATTTATCACAGGTAATTTTCTATTAATTTGACCATTCGCCTGCATATTATGAAATATAACCCATTTTGGGCTACCAAGCTCCGGAAGGTCATTTATGTCGACAAATTGTTCGCAAATCCACCGGTTACTTTTAAGGATATTAATACATGGCATAAAATGTGACAATTTATCAAAATAATTTTATAATGAACGCTTTTATGGATGTTTGCCAATACAATATACCGTACATCTGACATGTACATGGTATATTAGGTATGCTAGGTGAATTCATTTTATATATCAAATTAAAGCTCTTGAGTAAACAAAGCCAAAACTGAAAACCTTTTTTTTTTTCATAGCACTTTCCGTAGCAAAGTTACATCTTGTCAAAGATTGACTTTCATCAAAAAGATTCAGCTAGCAAAATTCCCCAAAACGGCATTTCGGGGTGTTTCTAGATCTTAGTCTCATTATGATAGCAGCTTTTTTTAATGGAACTGCTATCAAAATCCTCTAAAAAATTCCTTGTGCGATTGTCTTATCACCATAAAAAATCATATATTTGGGTCAAGTGAAGTATAGAAAACATATTCATGTAGGTTTACTTCTTCGGCCAGTTGTTTTAAAGTGCGATGTAAATATGCACATAGATGAACTCCTGGATGGGGCAGCTTTAATTAGCATGAGGCCACATTGATATGTAAATAGCGTATTGTTATTTAAATTTGTGCCCAGACGTATTGAGGGCTTACAGTCATGTTACCCAGACGGAGAATGGCTGCATATGCCAGGCATGTCAATTTGCTGAGTGAAGGCTGATAATCACCTTTCTGTATAGGTAATAAGCTAGTATATTTCGTGTACCAGTTGGTTATAACAAAAAATTAGTTTCATATTAAATATATTAAATGTATAAACTTTGAAATTTACATGAATTTGAAAAGCAGAGCTTCGAAATCTAGCTAAGTCAGGTGATGTGAAATTCTGCTGCGTGACCCCTCTGCGTGGTAGAATTATATTCATAAAACATTGAATTTAACAGATATCATGGGCAGCCAACCACGATTTATCAGCATTTAAAATATATGTTAATTAACAAAGATAAATAATAAAGAGTACAAATGGCAATGAACTAGTAAACAAGCCTGAAATCTTAAAATGTTGCCACGTGATTTCCTAACACATGATATTTCAACATGTGACCACTATTCAGATTTACCGTGAATTTGGAGTATGCTTGCACATCATGTACATACACTGTGCATTTCTTTACCTCCGTATAAAATCAATAATTCATGCTGGGAGCCAAGTAACATTGTCTACTCAGTGCAGATTGGTATTTTATTTTACTTGAGAGCATAATAGAAATACATAAGACGAATATTAAAGGCGCCATGATGGAAGGTCAGGTCGGGTATCAAAGGTTATTATAACTTAAATACTACTTGTATTTCCCACATTGCCTCTGTCACATATTTCCTTCATATTATTGCCAGCAAGTCCTAATTTTGACTTTGCAAATTGCAAAATGTCATTTCATATCAAATTAGTAGACTTTCTTTGAAAAAACATATCACTGGTGCCTGATGGGAATACCCGTCCGCCATTTCATTAAACTGGATCGTTTTTCGCCTGGTTTGTGCCCAGATGTATTGGGGCGCTATACTCTCATTGAACAGGCAAAGTTCGCAAAACTAACAACGTTGTTATTTGCGAAACTCAATTAACATGTTCCAAGGTGTCGAACATGAATCATTCATAACGAGCTATAACGGATCGATAACTGGCCTCACTTTCTAGCTAGTAAACCAGCTGAATTGTTCATAGATTTTGCGTTGCTAATAGAACAACCGTGAATTTAGTGTCACCCCTTGATTTGAATTTTGTCAGCGAATTTGGCTGACTAGCAAATGTGTTAACTAAGGTTTGCCTGGGATGAGTACATCATCAGGTTGTAGTAAGCTACAAATTTCAAATGTTTGAGGACTTGTTCTCATTGCTTACCTGTGTTTTCACATCATATTTTAGGTCAAAATGATTACAAATGTGTAATTTGCAATCATTTCCGACGGCTAAGTAAGATGGCCTTGAACAGGGATCTCTGATTTGAATGCACACTAACCAGGGCCGTGACACTCGTATTCAATCCCTGTATATCAGTAAGCTTAAAGACTAAATACCTAGGGGAAACTGGGGAAAAGTGGAAAAAAAATTTTGTCCAGCCCAAACAGGATTACGAAGCAAGGCAAGGCAAAACTTATTAAGGTTTACAAGATACATATTTGGTGCATACGCACCGATATGAACTCTCAAGGCCAATCAGGCCGTCTTCACGCACTAGAGGTAAAGTTTGACATATCAGATATCGCACGACTCTGTGGTATATTTGGTTAACAAGATAGAGGGTTAAATGCACAAAGTGCTATATCTCATTAACCAATGATCCTACAGAGATGTGAGCACTGACTTTTTGTTCTTTATGACCAGAGGAAAAGTTTGACATATCGCATCGACTCTGTGGGATATTTGGTTAAAAAGATAGATTGTTAAGTACACAAAGTACAAAAAGTGACTATATCTCATTTACCAATGATCCTACAGAGATGTGACCACTAACTTTTTTGTTCTTTATGACCAGAGGAAAAGTTTGACATATCGCATACGACTCTGTGGGATATTTGGTTAAAAAGATAGAGGTTTGGTGCATAAAGTACAAAAAAGTGACTATATCTCATTAACCAATGATCCTACAGAGATGTGACCACTGACTTTTTCGTTCTTTATGACCAGAGGAAAAGTTTGACATATCGCACGGCTCTGTGGGATATTTGGATAAAAAGATAGAGGGTTTGGTGCATAAAGTACAAAAAGTGACTATATCTCATTAACCAATGATCCTACAGAGATGTGACCACTGACTTTTTGTTCCTTATGACCAGAGGAAAAGTTTGACATATCGCACAACTCTGTGGGATATTTGGTTAAAAAGATAGAGGGTTTGGTGCATAAAGTACAAAAACATGTGCAATTTCACTTAGTTGCCAGCGGAAGAAAACGGGAAGATTACAGTGGTTTGTTCCCAGCGGAAGAACCCGAACGATTACAATACCTAGCTGGGGGGTGTAAACCCCCCAGCTAGGTAAAGACTAGTTTGTATATAGGCCCTATAGATGACATCCTGTCAACCAGACCAAAATACTGTACTGTGCAGGGCAGCAACCAATCACAACGTGCCCTGACGTTAGATGCAAACTAGTCTCTTTAATTCGTTCTTTAATTATACAAGTACACTTGCAAATAATTTTTAAACAAAATGATACCTTAGGTAACACTTCTAGGAAAAGATCCAATTCTATTTACTACAATGTAAAAACACACCTAATACCAAACCTGACTGAAATCATTGAGTTCAACCATCAATTGATTTGTCTGTTCGCATAGTATTCACACGTTTGAGGCTGATTTATTTATGAACTATAGTGTGCATATATCTGTCTAGTGCAATGAATCCTTGACCTTAGTTCATTATCAGATTCACTAGAATGCTATAGATCTATTGCTCTGTCTGACTTCTCAATACGCAGCCAGACAGATACAATGTGTCATCCAATACAAGGTCCAACAGGTTTATCAAGAACATATACAATGCATTTGTGCGCAATAAATTTCAGTCCGACAATTGCTTTAAAATAAAATTTCCCTATTTAAAATGCCACTTTACAGAAAATCTGAACTAAATTATTACCTTAGTCATGTAGTGGGGTTGCTCATTAAGACTAAAAGCTAATTTACATCAGCAGCTAACAGAAAGTCAAAAGTTGGAGTCTGCATAATTTTGTGGAGGCCAGGTCATATAATATGGAAATCCAAATTAGTGCTAACAACTAAGGAATCCAGACCCATCCCCCAAATGAAATTTAATGAACTGTCTGCATTTAGAATGTACAGGTTCAAATTTCCCAAATCTATGGTGTAGCTACAAAATACTGAAATTTACAAGCATCTGACTTTGATTTGTACAATTTACCCAGAACTGCAGTACCGGAATACATTACAGTGTACTTAAAATTCACCATTTTTGTGCTTGCCCATCTTTGGGTCATGAATAGTAGAGAAAAAATTTAAAAAGTATTAAAGCCCAATGCAGTATATAAAATCCCCAGTACATGTACACCATTGAACATTAAGATATTCAACCAGACACAAAATGCATCACCTTATTCAGTAACAAGCAGGTCATCATTCATGAAAATAAGAAATGATGATATAAATTGAAGCCTTGTCAAGCAAACTCAGCTAGTCAATAAATTGTCATCTATTTTACTTTAACTTCTATTATAAATTTTATTACTTCATTTTACAGAGCCTCTGAAATGGACAATATTTTGCTAGAAACTGTCACACATAATTGTGTAACCGAATCAGTTGTGTGCAGGTCATCACTATCTGTAAATAAGATGCAATATAAGTAAGTCAGATATGGAGTGTATTCTAATTTGTTTTACTAAAAAATAGAGGATTTTTAGGGGTAAGGCATGATCATCATTTTTGCCCACTAATCCCCATCTATCATGAAATTTCCCCAGGGGGCCACTCATATATAAAAGTTGTAAGCATGCATGTGAATGCACTTCAGAAAAGCACCCTTAACAAGGACAACCATTGTGTCTTCAAAATGACCCTTAACAAGGATAATGGTTTGTTAACCATACCCTTAACAAAGACAACGTTACAAGTGGATTAAATCCAACCCTTAGCAAGGATGCATGATCAATTTTGAAGAAAAAGTAAAAGACATCAACTTTCAAGGTTTCTTATTTCCTTTATTATTATACTCTAATTGGATACTTCCTAACTGGATTTGGTAGGCTTAGGCCTACTCAGTTATCATTATTCAACATAATTATCGCCTGCATTATTAGGGCAGTATATTTCATTATGACGATTGTAGGAATGTGATTAGATTTAACTACCCTTAGCACGGACACATGGTGTCAAAAATGACACCCTTATTTGCTATAATCAATGATTTTGAGACCCTTAACACGGTGTTGCAGTAGAAAAAAACACCCATATTCCGTGTTTTTGTTCACACGCATGCTTACAACTTTTTATATGAGTGGCCCCCCTGGGGAAATTTCAAAGGGAAAATCAGAGGGTGTCATTGGTAAATTTTCAACCCGGGATTTTCAACCAAAAGTCTTGTCAAAATACATGTTCACACAATCATGTTGCAAGAGCAGGCCCAAAAAGTCCCATACATGTGTGAGCGTAGCGAGTGAAAAAAAAGATGTTTTTTAGTCGTTTTTTGGTCAAAAAAAGTACAAATGTTGAAAAAAATGTCCACTTTTTCAAAATCAGCCCTCCCCCAATAAATCCTGCCTGTGCAAGAGCATCACAATCAAATCATTTGGGACATGCATGTACAGAGATACGTACGTATTATGACGCAGAAGAAAGTCTTGAAATGCTCCTGCAGTACCACTTGGATATGGTTGAAGATATTGATCAAATCTAAGACTCCCATTCAAATAATTCTTAAATTCTTTGAAACTGATAAGTTTGTAATTTCTGTTTTGACACCTCCCTCACCTAGCTACCATGTACCATAGCCTGATAAATTTCTTGTGAGTGTGCCTACGTGATGAACCAGGCAGTATCAATCAGTACTTATGTCCTCAAGAAGGCAATACCATCCATCCAGGAGTGAGTGAGGTCAGTGATAATAAGAGACTCATTACCAGGAACCACTGCAACATTTCAAGTATTAAAAAGCATCACTACTGAAAAGTTAACATCAGATGGTGCTACATCGTGTATGGATATTTCAGATTCACACATATGTGCCCATCCGCCACAAACTGGTCGTAAAGTTGGCATTTTCCATTTTGAGATACAATCTAAAACAGTAATTGGATTTCTATGTTGAATATACTAGGAATTTGACCTTTGATGAACTATAACTTCACTTCGAGATGTCCGATGAAGCTGATTGAGGTGTCATTTTGAAGCTGAAAGTGAATTCTTTCACAATCTGCAATAAACTGAAAATGATCTAGAGCCGACTTTACTACCACTTGGTGGTGGATGGTCACATATCAGTACTATAATTTCTACTGCGAGGTTTTCTTGAATTTGAACGAGGAAAGTGAAAATTTAATTGTCATGTTCAAACTGTACGTAGAGCACTGATGAATAAGGAGTATGTTATGGAACAAAGAACAATCTTAGAATTACACTTTGTAAAAGTTGCCCATGTCAAATCAATCCATCATTGTGTTAAATGTGCTAGAGTTGGTTTGATTTCAGTCCAGATATGCAAATATGCTCATCAATATTTCATGAAAGATGATATAACACCAAACTATACATGTATAGCACCAGAAGTCATTATACTCATCACCCTATCAAGATTGGAGTTCATCAGCTGTTGTGTTTTGGCGATAAAGGGATTGACGACATTGCTGCTGCCCCAAAAGCCGGATGGCCAACCATCCATCTACCCCACCCCAATGTACACTTTGTAAACCCCGCATGACACAATGTTGGGGGGGGCAGGTTAAACCTTTTTAAAATACCAAGATTCATCTAAAATTGGATTTTTTTTCAAACACACTTGCTTTTCACATAGTGGCATCCATGACTCATACATGTATCATGGAAGAAAATGTAGGGGTCGAAAAGAAAACGGTCATAACTCCCTTAACATGTAAATTGTAATGTACAATTGAATACCTGAGTGGAAGAAGGGCCCAACTCCATCAAAACTGTTTTTGAGATATTAAGAAAAAACTTAATATTTGGAAAAGTTTTATAGACAGAACGTTTTCATCTTCAGGGTACCTTTAATACATGAACATACAATAGCACATACATTCGAAATTACATATGATGTTTCCATGGCAACGGTACAGGTCTTAATACGAGCTGGAGTTGGGCCCTTCTTCCACCAATATACTGCAAGTGCCAGTTCTGTGTTATATATAGCTACAGAAATTAGGTAATCACCATTAATTGCTCAAGTAGAACTCATGTAATATGTTAGCAAAAAAATTTATTGTAGTGAAAAGCAGATTTCGTGGATGAACAAAATTCCTCTTTAACCCTATATTTGTGGAAGAAGGGCCCAACTCCATGGAGTTGGGCCTTTCTTCCATGGAAACCATGATTAAGTGTTCATGGAAGACTATTTAGAGAGTTGATTTTGGCTCATCTTTCACACACAAGGAAGAACAGTCTGCTGGCAATAAAATGCTAGGTCTAACTCATTTGTGTAAAAAATTGGAGTTGGGCCCTTCTTCCACTCAGGTATTCAATTGGATAACATCTCAGATTTGGCATCTAACACCATACACTTGCACTTATTAGCATCACCTTTAGGCCTTCATGTCTTCTGCACAAGTTCATGAATATTTATAATCAAACTTGCATTTTAAACACCATACGCGTATCTCTAAAATCCTGGTTCACAGACAGAACCATAAATATTATCATTGCCATACTGTACTCAGTACCTCATTGCCTTCTGGTTTATTATAGACATATAAATATTCAAAAGTGATTGCCAATAATTATGCAGTTTTTGAAATGGGAGGTTGCCCAACAGATAAATTGATTGTCTGCAAGTCACTGGATGTCTGCGAATACCAATTTTTGGTTGCCTACACTTATATAGGAGTAACTAGTGGAACTTATACATATCAAGGGGTAGTTAGGAGGCCCTATATGTTCAATAGCTGCTCTATAGACATTTGACAATTCCTGCATTGTATATTGAAACACATCTAAAGATATGACTCCTGGCAGCTATTGCAGATGGGTCTATCTTGCATAAACCCTTCTACATTTTTATTGCAAATCTCACTTTTAAAAGTTTGTAAACAGATAAGTTTAGAAACAAAAGTTTTTGGTACAATTTTAGCTCGTCCGCAACTCGTATATTTAATGCTTAGCTGATGCTCAGAGGATGTTTTTAAAACTTCTTGTAAAATATCCATCAGATATCCATCTCCACAATTTCATGATTCACACTACTTAATTTATACTGCATCGCTGAGCGACGAGCGATTGGTTTTAGCTAATGAGGTAGCACGCTTTTTGTTGCGTTGAAAAAAGCTAACTGCCTCATTGGTTAAATACTGATCGCTCATCGCTAAAAGACGCTAAGCGGAATGTAACCTATAAATGGACATCTAAAATGTGCATAAAAGTGGTAAGTGTGAATTAACTCACATGAAAACGCCATAAATTCATTGCCCATCTCATCTTAGATCTGTTCTGGGGACCTGTTTAACATCCTCATCACCTTATGGTCTGATGAGTACATTCATGTATGAATTCAGTGATGAATACAAGAGACCCAAGCCTGTCAATCCCCCTTGGCAACCAGCTCCATATTCACGATATTTATGGGGTTCCCTCAGGTCATCAATTTTTCTACATCATTGAACTGTCTACAATATATAATTGCAAAATTATTTGTATTACAGTTTTCTTCTTCGTTTTAGTACAGGAGGACTCTCTACGGAGTCAATATGATCTTCATCTTTTATCATATATCAATAAGTGAAATACTATCATTTGAAGCCATTGTATACTTTTAATAATTGTTTCTTATATAGTATTTGGACAAAAATATTAGGAAATAGCCTTGAGCAATTTTTCTCCACCAATAACAAATAACATGCATTGCCAATATGCTATGATTAGGGTTGGGTTTTGAAATTAAGGTTATGATTAAAAGCAGATTTAGAATTCGGGTTTGGATTAAGGGCGTACTACACCCATATATTGGTTTGATTGGTCTAAAAAAATATTTTTTCATTTATAGCGAGGCGATATATGCACGGATCATGTGAAATAAAAAAATAAATAAATAAATAAATAAAAAAGGTGCTTTTTTCAAAAGCCATTGTATAGTAAGTCATTTTAGCCCTCTATATTTTTTGTTTACCGTATCCTGGTAACTCAGATGCGTGTTTCATAACAAACCATAATTTATTCTTTTCAACATGTTCAAGTAGGGTACATGAATAGAATACATTAAATCCTTTGTTATACTCTCTATAGAAAATCTAGTGGTGCTTGCAAAATATATAACACTGAATAAATTAAATAAACACTTACACAATGGATGAATAGTCATTAGTCAATTTGATACTTTAATGTGTTGTTAGGAGAAGAAAAGGCTATTAGGTCACCGTATGTCAGGTTATAGGTCAATTGGTTCAGGTCAAATTTAAGCATCAATTTTGAATACACATGTGAGAGTCTGTGATACAAAATGTATCAAACTGAGGAATAATTTTGATATTCTGTCTTTAACTGGATATATATCGAGAAGTGCAAGGTGGATATACTAATATACCTTGGGATGTAAATGGTGAGTACAATTTAGAATGCCTAGTTGAGATGGATTTCACAAATAAATATAAAATAGTTACCAAAATCACAAAAGTTAAAGCTTACGGAAAACTACCCAATATGGTGGTATAGGTTACAAGAATACAATATTTTTCAACATTGCAGTAGCATGGTTGTGGTAACCTGTTACCTGTGGCTTAATTAAGTTTCAGTGAAATAATGTCGCAAGTTAAAAATACAAAATATAGCTCAACATTGAAAATAGAAGCATTTTAACCAGTTCCTTTGTTGATAGTTGTGGAGCACCAAGTTCATGAAGTCATAAAAGAAATCAGGAATCACTTATTCCCATTTTACATATCAACTTTATTTCCCTAACGTGTTAGCAACACATATCCAAAATTTTAACGAAATCCGTTGATAGTAAGCTTTCCAAAATGAAGTGAAGTTAACGAATCAGTGATGTACCCCCTTTTTGGTTCTACTTTTAAACGCATGGAAGCTACGTTGATACCGATGTCACCAATAAAACGAGAAGATTTGCCCCTTCATTTTGCATACCACTTTGTCCAATTTTTTTTTGTAATTTCTTAACAAAATGCAAAAAAATGCACAAAAAAATCAATGGGTGTAGTACCCCCTTAAGGTATTTTAATGCTGAGATTAGCTAGCATCCCAGCAAACATTAAGAAACTGGCCCAGTAATGGCTTATACCTGTCTACTTCTGGCAATACCGGACACGGCTGACGGTATGACGCCAGTACGAGCCCGAAACTGGTCTACGTACCAGCGGCCGTTTCCATGCCATTGTTAGCTGCGCCGCACTTGGTCCTGTATTGGGCATCGCCCCGGCACATATATACTGGCCCAGTTCTGGTAGCTGAATTATGGCATCGGGCCGGCACAAACATACTGGCCCAGTTCTGGCAGAAACTTCGCGATGTGAATTGTGGGATTGCTCGTTTAGCGCCTGCGCAATACATAGAATTCTTTCCTTCGACTGAATTGCGAGTTGCAGGCACGGCTGCAGGCGGTCAAAAAAATCATTGAAAATCCAGTAGATATAGGTGAGATCTTTTTGTTCTTTAATATGCACTCTACCCAAAGTGAATTCATGCTTGGTTTGAGTTTATTCCATGTCGTATTTCGAGTCTCCATCAGTTTTTAAGTGAACAGAAATAGACCGAATTTCACAAGAGGTGGCGGCATTGGACTTCGCATGCCGTAACGTGCTCATGCATGTGCTTTGTGGTTTTTGACTGCAGGCCCGCATAGCATGCTTTACATTTTGCAAAAGGTTCTGAATATAGGCCTAACTTCAATTTTAGCATGCAATTATACTTTAGGCCTATTGGCCTGTCATGCTGTTGTCCTTATGTAGAATGTGCATGCACACCGTGCAAGGCATGACTAATAATACAACTTACAAGTACTACGTATAGGCCTACTCATGTGGTGTGCATGTGCACGAGTAGGCCTACGTACGTATACTTGTATTATTAGTCATGCCTTGCACAGTGTGCATGCACATTCTACATAAGGACAAGAGTGCTGATATCATGCATGCATAGGCCTATAGCGCATGATGCATGCATGGTGTAGTCATATGCCTATTTTTAGAGAGAGAAAGTGGGCCCAATCATAGGCCTATATGCCCAATCATAGACCTATTTGGTCAATACCGTTCCAGTATTTCGAGCCGAGTTGGTGGAAATTTATAAACTGGACATGTAGAAAAAGAATGTAGAAACACTGCCCGGAATATTCTGTGAATATGCAGTCATAATTAATATAGCAATTTATAGCTCTTGATATTTTTACTTTACTGGACCAATTTCAACCCATTTTGGCCCAGTACTGGCAATTATCTATTGGGCCAGTCGAATGCCTGTGTACACGACCGTACCGGACCAATACATGCTGCCATTCTTGGTCCATTATAGCAGTTTTTATAGAGCCAGTATCAGGCCGATTGTCTAATGTTTGCTGGGATAGACCGTTTCATATCAAGATCAGAAAAGTTCGGAAAACCGCGCTCTTTATCCAGTAAGCTAGGGGAATCAAATTATACCCAAACTTGTAGACAAGAAATGTCATGAATTACAGTACCCTTTTGCACCAAAATACAGCTTATTTAGCCAATGTGAACATGGGTCATCGGTTTAAATATTTTCCTAGCATATTGAGTTTAAAACACCTCAGCTACTTGGTTTTTCACAATAAGATATAATTTTTTGTCAGTTAATTTGATTTTACAGAACATTTTGTTTATGCATCACCTCTTCCACAGATCAGTCTCTTACACAAGACATACCACCACACGCTTGATTGTACATTGAGTATCCTTGGCAAAAGTACCACCCTCATCCATTATTGACCGTCGAAAGTTCATTATAGTTTATGATGCCTGTTACACATTGGAACTTTGCACTGTACATGATGCTGAAGAGGTACTTTTATACACGCATGATAGGGGATATTATCATGCTTCAGGTTTTATCGGAATAACTCAGTATGAAAAGGTCTATTGTAGTTATAATTAAGGATTTAGGGTATCATGGGATATATGTACATGTAGCAACCACTTTAGTGTAAAGATACTCCTCCCTTTCTTTCCATTTACACATGATTGATTTTGAAGGTTCTTTCTTCTTCACTTGAAAAAAAAAAGGCACAACATTAGGCCCTTCAAAATTGAGTCTTAGTTTCCTGTTTCATGGTTGAAAACAAGGGATGAGGCGACTTTTAATTATTAATTATTAATTATCTTTTATTTTCTTTATTTTACAACAAGTGGTCGCAACCTACATCAACCTGTTTTGACTAGGAACATGCATTTAATTATTTTACAACTATGTTTGATTTTATACATAAGTAATGGTACAATTGAATACCTGAGTGGAAGAAGGGCCCAACTCCAATATTTTACAAAAATGAGTTTGACCCAGCATTTTATTGCCAACAGATTGTTCTTCCTTGTGTGTGAAAGATGAGTCAAAATCCACTCTCCAAATAGTCTTCCATGTACACTTAATCATGGTTTTTATGGAAGAAAGGCCCAACTCCATGGAGTTGGGCCCTTCTTCCACAAATATTGGAATATAAGAGATATTTTGTTCACCCATGAAATCTGCTTTTCACTACAATAAACTTTCTTGCTGACATATTACATGCTTCTACTTGTGCAATTAATGGATAATTATCAAATTTCTGTGGCTATTTATAACACATCTGCTCACGGAACTGGCACTTGCAGTATATTAGTGGAAGAAGGGCCCAACTCCAGCTCAGTATTAAGACCTGTACCGCTGCCATGGAAACATCATATGTAATTTCGAATGTATGTAGTATTGTATGTTCATGTATTAAAGGTCCCCTGAAGATGAAAACATTCTGCCTATAAAACTTTTCCAAATATTAAGGGTTTTTTTAATATCTCAAAAACAGTTTTGATGGAGTTGGGCCCTTCTTCCACTCAGGTATTCAATTATGTTCTTTGTTTATTCATCATTATAGTTGATATGATCAAAGTCAGAAAGTAGCAAATGGAAATCATTTAAAGTTATTTTAAAAGAGAAAAACCAAAATAAAAATTAAATAATTAAATATTTTGCAATTCTTTAATTTGGACGCGGGCGGGAAACAGGTAACTAAGAAATAATTGTAAAGGGCCTTATGAGGACACTTACTGAATGTTTAAAACAAATAAATTAACTACAAACAAAAAGCGAACACAAACCATGAAGGTTTCAAATTGCCAACATCTTAGTAGTTCCTTCACCTCAGCTTTCCTGTGTTCACTCGACTATAAATAAATTTAAACTCTGAATACATAATGCGCAAGAGACAAGTGATATTCATCCTCCTAACGAAACCACTGACATAGACCATGCACATACGTAACTAAGTAAATCAAAGTAGACCCCATGGCAAAACAAAGTTGTAAGTCCCCCAAAACAGTTTGAATGTGAATAAAACATACTTCTCTTTTTTACAAAATATTGGTATCAGTCCCAAATGCATCGCACAACATGTGAAATCTAAAATGTCACAGGCAGGGACTCATGCTGCTAAGTGAGTCCCTCACCCCAGGCCTCTATGTGTATGTACAATAGTCCCGTTCTCAAAAATTGCTTCCTAATAGCAAAATGAACAATACAGCACAGCATTATTTCGTACTGCGATATCGTGGCCTGGAGTCAAATGTGTTTAGATTGGGCCGCCCCAGGGCATACCTTGTATGTAACTCTATCGGTTCACCAACTGTGTGAATGCATGTTTAGACCAATTTTGTTTTCTGGATCCAGTTATGCCAGCTGGATCGTTATCTAATTTTAAACTGGTTTACTCCAAAATATGCATTAACATTGGGCTATTCTAGTTAAAATCCATACAACCCTGATGGTAGACATGACCTTTAGCATCTCACACAGGGGGTGTAGATTTCAAATGGTGTCACCATTCTGGTAACCCCCTCTTTGTGTCGCATTTCCCAGGTTATGGTCCACCTTACCAAATGATGTCTCCAGTGAAATTGTTTTTAGTTTGTTTTCTTTTTCGCGCAAAACGCGTAGTTGTATGTACCTTTATCAGTAATGTGTTGTGTGTGTGCGGTTTTTTTTAATCGCTTTTTTATATATAGTATCTTTCGTCAACATGGTTATCGGAGACCCACTTCAAAGTGATTTAGTTCGCTATTAGGGAATCCGCCAGGGACCCCGTTGACTATTGTTTTTGTGTTTATTATTTTAAGGCTTTTTTTCTGCTATTGTATCATGTATGTGTGCCGGGATTATCAATAAATCAAATCAAATCAAATCAAATCAAATCAAACCCCATTTGAAATTCACACTCCATGTGTGGAAGATTAAGGTCATGTCTTGTATCAGGGGGTTTTGGAAACCAAAAATACCCACGTCAGATTTTCAAAAATGCCAAAATAATTCATTATTTTCAAAGTATCAGTGTTTTCACCAGTTTTAGCAATTGGAACATATATTTTTGTTTGTACATGTAAAACATGTAAATTCATAACTTGGAAGCAAAACCAGGCTCTTTTCTAACTTTTCTAGTCCCTCTGGTCCCTACCCATATAAAAAAACATGTTTATAAATCACATGTATGAGTTTGGCTTTAAATCAACACGCATTTTATGTCAATAATGAAAACTAATGAAATAAAAAAAAAAAAAAAATGAAAAAGTCACCTCACCAACCTGGAAAAAAAAGTGACAATAAACTCGGAATTGACTTTCATGAAACTTTTGTATGGACTTGATTTTTCCAAAACATTTGCACTTGTTTTTAAAGGTGGGTGGTGTTTACCATTAAAACAATATTTCCAAATTTGGAGTGTATTGCTCCAGTTTTGATGAGAAGCAAAAACATGTTCAACAATGTACCATAGGATAGTAAATACTGGTGGAATTACCACTTTTGACCACATTTTTGTTCAAACCTCTCTAATAAAACGAAACATATCTTGGGCGTTAACTTTTACTTCTAGGGTATTAAGAAAAATATGAACTTTCTTTTCGATTCCAAAATCTGAATTTTGATGTTGAAAAAATTAGGATGAGGCTGTAAATAGAATTCATTTTTTATCAAATTTGCTAATTTCAAAGCCATTCATGACCCAACATGTACTGGCAGTCAGATTCTTCACCGGTAACAAAACTTAGCAATGCAGTTTCCAACTATGTAATTATGCTCATTACATGCATGCTTATTGGACCATTGGTTTTTTTAATATTTTTAATTGTTATTTTACAGCATTATTGTTATTTTACAGCATTATGTACTGATGTACTGTATAGTGGAAACTTTATACAAAATTTAGCAACAATGGAAAGTGAAACTTTTCAAACAATGGCAGGTTTAAACTTTCCATTGAAAGTAAAATAACTAATTCACAAGGGTTAGGGCACCCACCATACCATTACTTCACTCCAAATATTAATGAACAGGGTTGCCAAATTTGCTAACACACAATTTGGTAGCCCAATTGGGAGACTTTAGAAAATTTTACCCGCAACCTCCGACAATTACTGCCCAGTAGAAACCAAAGAATTGGGTGACATTTCAACACTCACATGACTTCCAGTAGTTTCCTGTCCTTTAGAAACCACTGGTTTTAAAGAGAAAAATTGGTCTACTTTTTGATTATTTTACCTGCAATTTTGGCTAAAATTTTTGGCAACCCAAAGAATGATGCCCACGCCTTCCCTTATGTTTTTAGATAACTAGGCATTCACAGCTGCTAGCCTGTTTTGCCATTATTATTTTTTATGTTACCAGTGGCTACTGAATGCACATAAATTTATTTATAATCATTTCAATTTTTCTCAATGTCATCCTAAAATTTGATGTTCAATTAATATGATCCATGATTTTCTGACGAAATTGTGAGAAAACAATCCATTTGTGTTACCAAAATGGGAATTATGGGGACATGTGATGCAATCAAGCAAAATCAGTCCAAAAGCATTTACAAAGCTGGATTTTGCAGAAAACCACACAGAAATTGAACAACCAGTTCCAAAGATATTTTACCCAATTAAAGAGTTTCCAAAACAAGAGGAAACAAAAGGAAATATTTTCTTTGTTTGGCTATATCTCAAAATCAATATTTCTGAGTTCCGACTGATTTTGCTTGATCGCATCACATATATACGCCAAGAACCGGAAGTTCTGCTCAGATATACTGACACTGTAGACTCCAGCAGTTCAATGTTGTTAACAATTGAAATCGATATCATCAAACAGATCCACGACTCCATGTGTACATCTTTTTATCTTTTCCTAATGCCATACAAAATGTTATTGTTGATCACAAGGCTGTTTTCACCCAAGCTAAAACCAAAAGCGTTAAATGAGTGACTACAATGCACTCATCCATCATAACCAAACACTGTATAACAACACAAACAGGGTTGCCAAACCCGCAATTTGGTAGCCCAATTGAGTGACTTTTAAAGATTTTTCCCGCGATTTTTGACAATTTCCTATCCCATAGAAACCAATGGTTAAGAAATAATTTGGGCGACTTTTCAACATTGGTTCCCGCGATTTCCGATAGTTTCATGCCCCATAGAAACCAATGTTAAAGAGAAAAATTGGGTGACTTTTTGATTATTTGACCCGCGATTCGGGCTGAAATCTTTTGGCAACCCTGAACACAAAGCCATAGATCTAGCTTGTCCATGGTTCATTGGTTTCATTCTAGATTTAAATGAATTTAAATTTAACACTGACAATTAATCGTATGTGATGCACCATGTGAGACTACACAACTGGTATTTAAACAGTAAATTCAGGCAGCTGCATAATAAGTTTAAACAGGGCTGTGTCGGACTTTCAGTTCAAAATATGTTGAATTGTAAACAAATTTGAACATATTTTGGGACACCCTGTATTCCGAGATTACCAAACAGCTGTGATTTTTTTTCTTCCAAAGTCAGTAGGCTCCCCCTAAACTCTAACCAAATCAATGTTGTTTACTTTCAGTTTATAACTGCAAGTTAGTAATTTATAAGCAAAGCATTAAGGGATCTAGAATGAGTGTTTATTGCGTTTCGACAGTATTTTTTGTGGGACATGAGAGCACATCAGACCTATCGAATTGCATTCTGAATACGAAGCATGTCTTTCTGATATCAAATAATTTTCATTTTTTGAAAATCACAATCACAAATTTTATGACAAATTATAAAAATTTGATATTTTTCAAATTTTTGATATAACAGTCCTCGAAGTAAATTATATAAATATAATGATATATTCTTAAAGTGTATGTAGCTGGGAGGAAAAGTTGACGGTCAATTGAAAATTTTGACCTTTCATATTGAAGATATAGATTTTTTTTTTTTTTGTCCTAATTTCTTTTTGGTGTTTTGGGAAAAAAAATCCATATCTCCAATACGAAAGGTCAAAATTTTCAATTGATCGTCGGCTTTTCATCCCACCTACATACACTTTAAGTAGGCCTATAAATCATCAGATTTGTAAAGTTTAAATATCAAAAATATCAATTTTTAATCAAAAAATCTAAATTATTTGATATCAGAAGGACATTCTTCGTATTCAGAATGCAATTCGATATGTCTGATGTGCTCTAATGTCCCAAAATAAATACTGTCCAAACGCTCATACCCCTTCCCTTAAGTGACCCATTTTTTATTCGGATTTTTTTTATTCCACCCTGTATAAGTTCAAGGTCACCCTGTACAATGAGTTGAAATGTGTATATTTAAATTGCTTTTGCCTTCAGCTTTCCAAAAATGTATACTTTTGCTAGTTTAGGGTTGATAGTTGTGGAGATATTCTAATTTGAAACTTGATTGGTGTAAAAATTCATAATATTTGTGATGTAACACTAAGGGTGGCCGAGTTCAAAACACATGGCCATAAATATTGATATTTGGCCTAAACTTAAACTCATTTGCAATGAAATGTCATTTTTTATTTTTATAAAGTAAAGCATATGGCGTTTGCACCTAGCAATGTGGTTGCAATGCTGTTGAATTCTGCACACTTTTCCGATGTTGAAGTTCATTTCATGGAATTCAACGAACTTTTATGGCATAAAGCAACATTTTTATAGTAAGTATTAGGCCTGGCATTTTCGGTAATTTTGTACCCGGTACCATAAGAATTTTCAAGGGTAACTGGTACCAAATTGCAAAAAAAAAATTTTTTTTTTTTTTTTTTTTTTTTTAAGTTTTTATTTTTTCGGTTTTGTAGTGTCTCTGGACCTAGACCTAAATGCCAGGATCATTCATGGTTGACCTAAAAAAATAAATAAAAAAAAAAAAAAAAAAAATTGTATTTTTAATATATGAAAATTGATAATTTGTATTCATGTCATAGTCTATTAATGATTTCAAAATGTATTGAATTTGAATCTAGGTCCAGGGACACTACAAAATTTAATTTCGGGTACCCGGGGAGGGTATTTCCTACCCGGGTAATGTAATCTCGGGCGGGTACCCGTTTACCCGACCGAAAATGCCAGCCTTAGTAAGTATACTGCTTGGGAACTTTCTTAAAAAGTGAGATAATTGGTTTTATAGCGAGAATCACGGCGTGAAAAGCGAGATCTCATTTTTTGCCGGGCCTTAATAGATAGACGTCAATGAATGCTGGAAAATAAAAATAAATGCATGAACATTCTATTGCTGTGTGTTACTGACCAATACCAAGAACTGTTCGCTGAAAGTCTTACATGTACACAACAGCCTGTGGCTGCAAACAAGCTAGAATGTATAACTGTAAGTGTTTCTCATTGACCAATGGTCTATGGCAAGCTGTACATGTAGATACCATGGAATACAATTTTGGACCTTAAAAAAACAAATTACCTACCGACTCAAATAAATTTTGAGCTGGAAGGGCAAACAGACCTTAAAAATATATTTAATAATATTGATATCATCATTTATAATTAGTGATGTGCGCCCATAATATCTGGCTGGCAAACATGGCGATCTACTATTAATAAATAAATTGTGTGCTCTCTGAGAATTATCAAATTCGATTATGTGTTTAGCGCGTAATGTATCTAGACTCACTTGCCAGTCCTATACAACGTGCCTATATGTGACATGATCAAGGGGAATGAGTCACATGTCGAGTTGTCGACCCTGGTTGAAAATGAGTTTAGTTTCTGTAGAAGACATCTAGAGCTTTCAGAAACTAAAAACCCCATGTTGATACGGCTTTTTTTACATCAATTTATCAATCGCTGAAAACAATAGAAAACAAAGGAATTTTAACACTCTCTTTGCCAATATCTCAGAATCAATATTAGTGACATCCGACTCATTTCCCTTGATCGCGTCACATATAGGACTGGCTTACGCCATTTTGGATGTCAATGGGAAATACACATTTAACGATTTGCGCAGGTCAGAAATTTGAAAAAATTCTTTAAAATGTCATTAATTAATTAATGTATTTATAAAATTGGTACACACCTTATTGTGCTTGCTAATTAAAAACTCTATTGAAACAAAATTAAGGATCAAATGCATTTTAGTGTCCAAAAAGGCAAAATTATCGTCAAAGTTGTGCCAAATTCTGCACCCTTGCGAAGGGTTCATAATTCGAATCGGGAATAAGAATATCCGATCTTTGCAATCAAAAACACAAAATTACAACTTAATACATGTATACTATTGGCAAAAGACATTATTGCCAGACAATATAATACATTGTAGAACATTCGACATAAACTTCTCAAAATATTGGAGAAATATGCTCACCAAACATTGGGAAAGTATGCAATCCAATTCCCATTCAAATGTGTGGGAAACTGAAAGTGCATAAGGCCGTGTAAAATTAATATTTTGGTTCTCGCCCCCCTCCTCAATTTCTGGGATTTGTCAGATTTTTTTTTTTTTAGATTTTTCAATTTTTTAGACTTTGGAATGATTTATGAAATCTTCATACATATAAATAAGTTTATTAGAGAACAAGCATCACTTCCAAGTCTTTTTGTGGTACTCTAGGGGTTTATCCTCAGAATCTCACATTTGAAAAAAAAAAAAAAAAGGGCCTCATCGTTCCTCGAGCACTGTTGTAATTTTACATTGAAAAAAAAAAAAAAAAAAAAATCTCCTCCCTCCCTCATCAATTCATGAAAATCCTCTGGACGAGAACCAAAACATTAATTTTATACGGCCTAATCCCGGCCATAATATATCCTGACTACATAGGTGTTATTAGGTACCGTAACACAATATGGTGTCAGAAGTGGGATTTGCACCCACACCACCCTAGACCCAATATATTCACCTATAGATGTCAATGAATGCTGTATAAAAAAAACATGCTATATGACTTTTAGTCATACTGTTCACAGGTATCTGTGTTACTGACCAACAGCGTTCGAAATTTTGGTTGTCCGGTTGCCCGGGACAACTAAAAAAGTCGCCGGACAACCAAAAATACTGATTCGTTGTCCGCCGGACAACCATAAATGTGTAGCTTTGTATGCATGTGTATCTTTTAGCTGGTAATATACGGACAACCAAAAACTTAGACGGACAACCAGAAATTGTAACCTGGTTGTCCGTGGGACAACTCATTATTTTTCCTTAATTCGAACACTGCTGACCAATACCAAGAACTGTTCACTGAAAGTCTTACACAACAGCCTGTGCCTGCAAACTAGCTAGAATAAATATATTAATTCTCATTGACAAAAACGGTCCACGGCAAGTTGTAGATACTGTACCACAGAATAGAATTTCGGACCTTTAAAAAAAGATTCATTACCTATCGACTCAAATAAATTTTGAGCTGGAAGGGTAAACAGACCTTAAAATAAATAACAAAACTGTATTGATATATCATCATAAAGTGATGTGCGCCCATAATATCTTAATCTTGTGATCCCTGAGAATAATCATATATTTTGTGTTTAGCATGTTCCTGACCCTGACTAGGTATGGTGTCAGAAGTGGGAAATGGTGTCAGAAGTGGGATTCGAACCCATGCAGAAGGTTTTGTGGTGGATTAGGACATTAACTTTCAACTTTGAAATGTGAATGGCAAGTTAATTTTTTGCCCTTCATGCCTTGCTTTTTGCAGCACAGTATTTATAGCGCGAAAGAAGTCGATGGTCATCGTCATCGATTATTTACAAAATTTAATAAAATTGTCATTTTATATGCCGATAAAAGTTTGCAATATACAGAAACAGAGTTTTTAAATTTTAATTTGATACCATAGGCCTAATTCGTGTATCCTTCAGCTGGGACGATAAATTAGTGTTGCGCCCCTATCATGCTTATGTACATGCAACATTGGCACATGTTGACCAGCATGCATGACCATTGACCATGATGACTAGTCATACCAATTGCCACACAGTCAGTGCCAGTCTGCAGCAGCAACAATCTGAAACCCCAAACCCGACTGGCAGCCAGTGGCAGTGACAGTGCTATGTAGAGCTTTAAATAAAAACTCATACTGTACACTTTTTGATCTCTTGTGTCATGTCGTCTATATCCCATTGTATTCAAAATGGTTTCCCGAATTTCGAAATGTAAACAAAACCTTGACTGAGTTCATGAGTTGAGCATGACGTGCCACTGCATGGAGCAAGGGAGCAGCCAAAAACAGCTGATTACTTGTCTCATGGGAATACCACTTTAGAGCCAAAATTACCTGATATTATAACGAAAACTGCTTCAACCATGTTTGCTATATTAATTCGATGACGCGATTATTAAAAAGCATTCAGTGCAGTGCTGATGCTGCACACACTTTGGTATACAGATTTTTTGTACACTCAACAACACACAGACACGGTGATAAAACATCGAGTACCGACACACCTCTCAGTATTTTCCGTTTTCCGCTCTTTACAAACAATGCTACAACATCATTTTTACATCACACTTATTTATCAACATCTCACCTGGTAGTACACGAGCTAAACAGGTTCTAATTCCAAATATTCCAAGAGAATTCTGAGTTCTTACAGCTGACTACAGTCACTTTTTGTTCCGACTACGACGGCCATATTGTGCAGCTGACGTCATCGTCGCAGCTCGGTACCGTCGCCTCGCTTTGGATTCCGTCACTACTTCCGGGGTTCATGTCGACACTTCGTCCCATCAGCTGTCAGCTGTCAGTGTCAAGTTTTACCCCCCTCCCCCTCCGGGCACTTTTTCACAGACAATGAAAACATAATAGGCCTACGTGTACATGTAAAATATTAACAGTATTTTTGTTTTCCCCTACAACAACAAAACACTGGGTTCTGTCCCGTTTTGCACTTCCTCAGTATCATAATGACTAAACAATCAACATCCAAATATTTCTCCTGAGTGAAAACCATGCGATGACATAGGCCTAGGCTTAGGAACCGGGGCTTGCGGGGGCTCCCCTTCAATAATTTTGGTGTGAGAGCTCACCCACCCCCCCCCCATCCCCAATAATTCCGGATGAAGTAAAAACAAAATGTCCCGCAAAATGTGATCAAATAAATAGGCCTGCCGGGAAAACGGGGTATTTTTTACCTATTTTTTGCAAACTACCGTATCCTGACACCAAGGGGGAACCCTCGGGCACCCCCAGGATGTGTCACCAAAATTGTTTGTTTCTTTATCCCCACCCCCCCCCCCCCCCCCCCTCCATGTTCAAAATCTTCCAAAGCCAATGTGATGACTGTAGCAACTTGAGACCTAAACACTAGTGACCGGAGCGTAAATTTGGGGAACAGGGCATTGAAACGACATCGCAACCCCCCCCTCTATACTTCGGCGGTAGGCAGGGGCCACCCCCATTTCCACCAGGAAAACCCATTAACAGTTTTTTCATCGATTTTTAGTAAAGTTTATAGGATTTTCAAAAAATGTGTATAATTTCGAGTAGGCCTATGTTTTCGTCAAATTTGGTTTAAGGTCGGGTCGTACTTTTGGGACCAATACTTCAATTATGTTAATGACAAAAATAGGATCTCTCATTTGATATCAATTTATTACGTGAATAAATAATAAAAAAACACTGCACATAGAGCTAGCTATTATCATGATTATCCCGATGTACAAATGCCAGTAATTCCATAAGGAATTAGTCCCATTTAGGCCTAGGCCTACAAGAAACACTTAGGACGTCAATTTTAAAGAATTCCATTTTCCAAATATATCAGGTCACCTCCTTTAATATAGAACATTTAACTTGTCCAGATACATTGGTCATTTCAAGTCGTATGCATAAATAGGTAGGCCTAACAGTATTATTTTGTATGGTTGTTGTTGTTGTTGTTTGTGTGTGTTTTCATTACTTTTTACACCATCCAACTGTGTATTTATTATTTCTTACAACATTGGGCCAATGTTTTTGCATTCTGAATACGAGGGCTGTCCTTCTGATATCAATGGGGGTTTTTAAATTCGCGATATGATACACATTTTATGGCAAATTATTAAAAATTGATATTTTTGATATAAACAAAAAGACCTATACGAATTTTAGGTCTTTTGGGGAAAATATATCTTCAATACGAAAGGTCAAACTTTTGAAATGATCGTCGGCTTTTCCTACATACACTTTTAAGTACATATCATTTACTTCGAGGACTGTTAGATATCAAAAATATCATTTGTTATAATTTGCCATACAATTTGTATTATTTTTATATCCCTGTATATCGCGAGTTTCAACAAATCAAAATTAGGCCTATTTGATATCAGAAGGACATCCCTCGTATTCAGAATGCAATCGATATGAGTGATAATTTAGATTTTAAATGTCCGAAGTGAAATATACAATACAATACAATAAAATAAAATACAATACAATACAATACAATACAATACAATACAATACAATACAATACAATACAATACAATACAATACAATACAATAGGCCTACAATACAATACAATACAATACAATGCCATACAAAACAAAACAAAACAAAACACAAGCAACATTCTCATGCATGTCAAACATTGAAACAAGCCAGCGTAACCACACCATGGGTACTTTCCATATCAAATTAAAAAAATAAGAAAAATAACTTGATAAGCCTCAAGTCTCAAGTCCATTTTCTTAAAATTAATTAACGCAAAGTTAAAGAAAGCTTGAAAACTGGGAGCTGAATGTTGAAATCTACACCTATAAATATAAAATTTTAGGTAAAAGCAGCATTCACATTGTAACATTAGCTATCTTCAGTAGATAGCAGTATTCACAAAATCTAATAATAGTGAATATTAGTGTTCGTGGGGAATTGGGTAGCTCTTCTTATACCCATTTGAACTGACTGTTTGTTTGGTTCAAATTCTTTTGCTACAAAGGCTTTAATTGACATTAGGAAGTCCACCTCTTTCACTTGGTCAACTGGTGTTATGAACGTTTTGAAGCTAATTGACAAATCTGACGTTTGGGATTGACCAACTGATTAAACATAGTAATTTTAGGTCTCGGTTAATAATTTAAAGGTGGTATATGACAAACTTTGTTTAAATATTATTAATAATCATCAGATTAAGCTTCGTACGTATTGTACATTTAGACAGTCATTCTTTTTCAATTGCAAATTATGTTAGGTTCCTAAAATGGCACTGTGCTAAAACGGCAATTGCTATTTTTCTTTTTGTAAATTAGTAGTCACTAGATTTCGCGGTTCTCGGGTCGGGCGGTTCTCGTGATAGGCCTATTTCTAATTACCCAACACCCGTTACCCATATAGGCCTATCTGCCCTGACCTTTTAAACTATACTATGAAATGCGCGGACGGACGGACGGACGGACACTCTGTGATTAGTATTATGATAAGTTGCATATTGAAATGGGCCGATATTCCTCACCACAATTACCTCCAGAAGAGAGAGTATTTACACAATGTAATCTATACGTGTAGTTGATCTTATGAGGTGTACTTTATATAATGAATTAAGATGTACTTTGTTGTTTTGAATTATTAATGAAACATTTGATATTGGCAACCTTAATGATAATGATCAGCTTATATTCATTATGAGCAATAATGAGAGTGATGCCATCACTGATCTTGCTAATAATTATCATTCATTCTGCTTTTGAAAAAAAACGTTATTTAAAAAGTTAGTTAATTTCTTATGTCCATGTTAATTTGCATTGTTCTTTCCTGTATTTTCATTTAAATGACCTTGTACCTGTCATTTGACTTATACCTGCTTTGTATGAGCGATTGTCAATACAATTCTGATTCTCTTAGCTATATCTGCAGTAGATAGCAGCATTCATAAAATGTAATATTAGCTATCTTCAGTAGATATCAGCATTCACATAATGTAATATTAGATACACTCCTCAAAAGAATTAAAGGATCAGTTGAATATACTCAGGATTTTTGAAAACAATGAATATAATGATAATATTATTGATAATTGTGCTTGACCTTTCATTACATCACTTGTTCCCTAAGCTGAAGACAGAATTCACTCATTACAAATATCCGCCATCACCCACATCGTGAGGGGGAGGGAGGAAAATGGAGGGAAAAATTTCGATTTTGAAGCCATTTTTCAAACGTCACCACGGTCAAGGTCAAGTCACATATTGGGGTGGGTTTGTGTATGTGACGTGTGTGTGGGTCACATTAGTGGGTATAAGATACCCTCAATGTATCCCCGGGGTGGGGAAAGTCATTAATGTATAACCGTACAAAAGATGACCACCCGGCCCCTCCTCGTTTCTCTGAGGGTAGGGGTCTTAATCGTGACCATTAAGTGGTACAAAACGACAGAACATATAGAGTATTCCTTTATGCATTATTTACGTTGCATTATTAAGAGAGCTCAATTATGACCCTTACCCTCAGATATGTGAGGAGGGGATACATTGAGGGCATCTTATGATACCCACTAATGTGACGTATAGACCCAAACACACATCACATACACAAACCCATCACAATATGTGACTTGACCTTGACCATGGTGACGTTTGAAAAATGGCTTCAAAATCGAAATTTTAGCCTCCATTTCCCCCCCCCCTCCCCCTCCAGATGTGGGTAATAGCGGATATTTGTAATGAGTGAATTTTGTATACAACTTAGGGAACAAGTTATGTAATGAAAGATCAATTATCAATAGTATTATCATCATATCCAATGTTTTCAAAAATGCTGATTATATTCAACTGATCCTTTAATTCTTTTGAGGAGTGTATCTTCAGTAGATAGCAGCATTCACATGTAATAATAGCTATCTTCAGTAGATAGCAGTATTCACATATTGTAACATAAGCTATCTTCAGCAGATAGCAGCATTCACATAATGTAATATTAGCTATATTTGGTAGATAGCAGCATTCACATGTAATATTAGCTAGCAACAGTAGATTCACATAATGGAACATTGGCTATATCTGTAGAAGATAGCAGCATATTCCCATAATGTAACATGAGCTATCTTCAGTAGACAGCAGCATTCACACAATGTAATATTAGCTATCTTCATTAGATAACAACATTCACATAATGTAATATTAGCTATTCCCAGTAGACAGCAGTATTCACAAATTGTAATAGCAACTATCTTCAGTAGATAGCAGCATTAACATAATGTAATATTAGCTATCTTCAGTAGACAGCAGTATTCACAAAATGTAATATCAGCTATCTTCAGTACCGGTAGATCTAGATAGTAGCATTCACATAATGTAATATTAGCTATCTTCAGTAGAGTGCATTCATATAATGTAACATTAGCCATCTTCAGTAGATATCAGCATTCACATATTGTAACATTAGCTATATTCAGTAGATAGCAGCACTCACATAATGTAATATTAGCTATCTTCAGCAGACAACAATATTCACAAAATGTAATATTAGCTATCTTCAGTAGATAGCAGCATTCACATAATGTAGCATTAACTATGTTCAGTAGATAACAGCATTCACATAATGTAATATTAGCTATCCTCAGTAGACAGCAGTATTCACACAGTGTAACATTAGCTATCTTCAGTAGATAGCAGCATTCACACAGTGTAGTATTAGCTATCTTCAGTAGACATCAGCATTCACATAATGTAATATTAGCTATCTTCAGTAAATATCAGCATTTATATATAACATAATGTAATATTAGCTATCCTCCGTGGACAGCAGTATTCACACAATGTAATATTAGCTATCTTCAGTAGACAGCAGCATTCACATAATGTAATATTAGCTATCTTCAGTAGATCATATAATATACGTACTATTAGCTATCTTCAGTAGATATCAGCATTCACATATTGTAACATTAGCTATCTCCAGTAGATAGCAACATTCTTGTAGTGTAACTAATATTACTATTTTCAGTAGACAGCAGTATTCACAAAATGTAATATCAGTTATCATCAGTAGATAGCAGCATTCACATAATATAATATACATCTTCAGTAGATGCCAGCATTCACATAATGTAATATTAGCTATCTTCAGTAGATCATATAATATACGTACTATTAGCTATCTTCAGTAGACATCAGCATTCACATGATGTAATATTAGCTATCTTCGGTAGATAGCAGCATTCACATAGTGTAATATTAGCTATTTTCAGTAGACATCAGCATTCACATAATGTAATATTAGCTATCTTCCGTAGACAGCAGCATTCACATAATGCAACATTAGCTATTTTCAGTAGATATCAGCATTCACATAATGTACCGGTATGTAACATGAGCTATCTTCAGTAGAGTAGATAGCAGCATTCACGTAATGCAATTAGCTATCTTCTGTAGACAGCAACATGCACATTAGCTATCTTCAGTAGACAGCAGCATTTCACATAATGCAACATTAGCTATTTTCAGTAAATCGTATATTATACGTACTATTAGCTATCTTCAGTAGATATCAGCATTCGCATAATGTACGGTATGTAACATGAGCTATCTTCAGTAGATAGCAGCATTCACGTAATGCAATTAGCTATCTTCAGTAGACAGCAGCATGCACATTAGCTATCTTCGGTAGATATCAGCATTCACATAATGTAACACTAACTATCTTTAGTAGACAGCAGCACTCACATATTGTAATTTAAGCTATATTCAGTAGATAGCAGCATTCACATAATGTAATATTAGCTATATTCAGTACACAGCAGAATATAATGTAATATTAGCTATCTTCAGTAGATATCAGCATTCACATAATGTAATATTACCTATATTCAGTAGACAGCAGCATATAATGTAATATTAGCTATCTTCAGTAGATAGCAGCATTCACATAATGTAATATTAGCTATATTCAGTAGACAGCAGCATATAATGTAATATTAGCTATCTTCAGTAGATAGCAGCATTCACATAATGTAATATTAGCTATCCTCAGTGGACAGCAGTATTCACACAGTGTAATATTAGCTATCTTCAGTAGATAGCAGCATTCACACAGTGTAGTATTAGTTATCTTCAGTAGATACAGAACAAACCGAACAGGTTAAATATTTATTGGGATGTGTCAGAAGATGGTGTCAATGTGCTTTCCATGAGTTTACATTATGGTGCTCATAATATAGTGAATTAGCTTAAAATGGCGGATTTAAGGAGACTGAATTTGAGGTGTTTTTGTTTGTTTGGGGGGGGGGGATAGAACTTTCTGAGCATTGTTCAGATATTATCAAATTTATTGAAGTTTGCGGTAATATGTACTGAAGCTAAATACCAATAAGTGTTGATCAGAACTGAAATGCACTTGTAATGTACCATTTTTGAATGTGGGTGGAACTTTTGAAAAAATAGCTCTTAAAAGTAATATTACCCCAATTAATATTTAGACCGTGCGGTTTATGCAGAACCCTTCTTATTATTATTTTAATATTATATAAAGATTATAAAACGTTTAAAAACGTTTTATAATCTTTATATAACCTGAAATTAAATTTTTCTGTAAAACGTTTTGTGTTTGCTGGGATATTGAGCTATCTTCAGTAGATAGTATCATTCACATAATGTAACACGATTTATCTTCAGTAGGCAGTAGAATTCACATAATGTAACATGAGATATCTTCAGTAGATATCAGCTTTCACATAATGTAACATGAGCTATCTTCAGTAGATATCAGCTTTCACATAATGTAACATGAGCTATCTTCAGTATAGATACCAGCATTCACATAATGTAACATTAGCTATCATCAGTATAGATATCAGCACTCGCATAATGTAATATTAGCTATCTTCAGTAGATATCAGCTTTCACATAATGTAATATTAGTTATCTTCAGTACATAGCAGCATTCACATTATACAAATATTAACTGTCTGCGAGTGGAATGGAACAATACATCTTTCACCGAGTGATTATATTTCGACCATTACACGAATTTAAGACAGTTAATATTTGTTTTATATCACTCATGCATAAATTCTATTACTAAAATACTATTTAAGGTAGGAAATACATTTTTTCATCAACATAACACCATGTTTTGCGGTGATATACTTCACATTTTGGGACCCACCCCATAACTAAATCGGCGAGTCCAAGAGTCCGCGCACGGCTTGTCGCAGGCGCACTACGGCAAAGCACATGATGGTAAAGACTTTCACACGGAGTGGGTGATGGTAAAAATGGCAAATGGTAATCAACCAATGAACTGTCTAGAATTTATGTATGAGTGATATAAAATGTAATATTAACTATCTTCAGTAGACAGTAACATGTAATATAATATAATGTAATACTAGCTATCTTCAGTAGATAGCAGCATTCACATAATGTAATATTAGCTATCTCCAGTAGATAGCAACATTCACGCAGTGTAATATTACTATCTCCAATAGATAGCAGCATTCACATAGTGTAATATTAGCTATCTTCAGTAGACATCAGCATTCACATAATGTAATATTAGCTATTTTCAGTAGACATCAGCATTCACATTAGCTATCTTCGGTAGATATCAGCATTCACATAATGTAAAACTAACTATCTTTAGTAGACAGCAGCATTCACATAATGTAATATTAGCTATCTTCCGTAGATAGCAGCTTTCACATATTGTAATATTAGCTATATTCAGTAGACAGCAGCATATATTGTAATATTAGCTATATTCAGTAGATAGCAGCATATATTGTAATATTAGCTATATTCAGTAGACAGCAGCATATATTGTAATATTAGCTATATTCAGTAGACAGCAGCATATATTGTAATATTAGCTATACTCAGTAGACAGCAGCATATATTGTAATATTAGCTATATTCAGTAGACAGCAGCATATATTGTAATATTAGCTATATTCAGTAGACATCAGCATTCACATAATGTAATATTAGCTATTTTCAGTAGACATCAGCATTCACATTAGCTATCTTCGGTAGATAGCAGCATTCACATAGTGCAATGTTAGCTATCTTCAGTAGACATCAGCATTCACATAATGTAATATTAGTATTTTCAGTAGACATCAACATTCACATTAGCTATCTTCGGTAGATATCAGCATTCACATAATGTAAAACTAACTATCTTTAGTAGACAGCAGCATTCACATAATGTAATATTAGCTATCTTCCGTAGATAGCAGCTTTCACATATTGTAATATTAGCTATATTCAGTAGACAGCAGCATATATTGTAATATTAGCTATATTCAGTAGATAGCAGCATATATTGTAATATTAGCTATATTCAGTAGACAGCAGCATATATTGTAATATTAGCTATATTCAGTAGACAGCAGCATATATTGTAATATTAGCTATACTCAGTAGACAGCAGCATATATTGTAATATTAGCTATATTCAGTAGACAGCAGCATATATTGTAATATTAGCTATATTCAGTAGACAGCAGCATATATTGTAATATTAGCTATATTCAGTAGACAGCAATGTAGTATTCAGTAGATAGCAGCATTCACACAATGCATCCCAGCAAGCACAAAAATTGTTCTTAAAACGTTTATTCAACACTTTTAATAACATACAAATGTCGGGTTATATAAAGCTCACGAAAACGTTTTTAAAACGTTATTGTAAAATATTTCGGGCAAACAATTGTTGCAAAATATTCTGTCAACACTTAAACATTCTGTTTAGAATGTTTGCCATCAAAAATGTTATTTTAATATTAGTATTATTTTAATATTATATAAAGATTATAAAACGTTAAAAAAATACTAGCTATAGCAGCATTCACATAATGTAATATTAGCTATCTGCAGTTTATAGCAGCATTCACATAATGTAATATTAACTATCTTCAGTAGATAGTATCATTCACATAATGTAATATTAGCTATCTTAAGCAGCATTCACATAATGTAATATTAGCTATCTTCAGTAGATAGCAGCATTCACATAATGTAACATGAGCTATCTTAGGCTGATATTGGTGTTGTCAAGTAGCCATCCACTAACTACTAGTATACTACTGTACTGATATTGGGAGTATACCGTATTCACTCGATAGTTAGCACATGTGCCTTCTATCGAGGGCTTTTGAAAACGTGCAAAAATGAAAAAAACTGAACAGCGCCATCCACAAACGTGACAAAAGTGTAAAGGGTTTTGAGCAAATCCGGGAGCAAATCATCGATACACATAGCTATATACGAACAATTAAACCTACAAATTGGTGTGTTAACCACATTAGCTCAGTTGGTAAAGCGAAAGTCTTTGAATCTTCTTAAGAAGAGTGAACTGAGCAGGAGTTCGAGGCTCGTTATAAACTTTTCCGTTGCTTTATTTTTATTTTGGGGTTTGAGCTTTTCTTGATAAATTTAATCTTTTTTTTGCTTTGTTTTCATTTTGTTTCTTTATTGTTTCTTTTTCTTTTTTTCTTTTTATTTTTCTTCTTTCTTTCTTTTTTGTTCTATTCATACTGGGGCCATGGGCTATTTATTCAACAATGTAGTTGGGTATGCCCTCAATGTTAATGAGGTGGTCCTCTTTGCCAATACACGCTACAGAAATTCCATATGTTTCAAAGAATCTGATGGTGGTTCCCTTCTATCAAATGTCTATCATTGAAGACTGAGTTCCGCAGTCTATTTCAAAATACTGACTTCGTTTTACATCAAGAAGGACACAATAACTGCGACTTAAACGTGATATGGACATGCTTTTTTACCGCAAAGAAATCTTTTGCATTTTATAATTTTAATCTTATCCATTATACTTTTTATGATTTTGTGCAATACGAAAAAAAAAAAAAAACCAAGAGCGTGTTTATAGTGAGCCAGATTATGCGGTATTTAGCTGGACTGCCACGCAGTCTATATTTGTTTATGTTTTACTAACCATTGCAAATCTAGACTACGCGGTAGTTTAGCTAAATAACGGAAAGATGGTCTCACTATAAACATGCTCATTGTGTAACATGTAAAATCCCGCTCCGATTCAATTGTGCCTGTTACATTGTGTGCTTTATTGAATGGCCAAAAATACGCCAACAATGACATAACAGCAAGCCAAAGACCAGGTATGACCTTTGACATGCATGCATTCTTTTGTCGAGAGTGTCCTTGGCAGACTTGACTATGCTTCAGTGGTCATGAAAGGATTCAATAGATAACCTCTGCCCCACTAATATAATCCCAAGCTATTGTCTGAAATTGCTCCTCGGAAGATGTATCATAAGAACTCAGTCCTCAAATGATAGTCATATAACGACCAAAAGATAAATGACTGACTATCATTGAGGACTACGTTCCGCAGTCTAGGTGAAGCTGAGTCCTATCAAAATCAAACAGAAAACAATTTCATGCCTAATTTTAACACCGGGATTTTTTTCAAATGTATATCCAAGAACTATGTTTTTATTCAACATTACTGAAAAAAAAGTTTTTTATTTGACCGAGAATTTTCAAAGCAAAAATGCGTATTTCTGAGTTGTGCCGAGTTCAACATGTATCGACCGACTTTTAGCACGACTATGCATAACAATTCGCAAGGGAAATGTTACGTGTAATCCGATTATCACTATGTCAGCTGGATCATGCTTTTGAGTTCTGCACCACGATCGATATGATCCCAACACAAAGTCTATAGCATGCAACGCACTGCAGGGTTTGTTGTTCTATTGTGTCCCAGCTATGTCTGCCATTGAGGTGTAGCATGGGTGTAGGAATGCATGGAATTGGATGAGGGGTGAAATTTTAAAGTTGACTCAATTATTCGAAATTAAGAGAATAACGGACCCTTGGTCAGAACCTGAATCCAGTCCAAAATCAAAACCACAAAGGGATATAAATATGAAAGAAAATATCCGAAATATGTCTCACCTTGTGAAACTAATAAAAACGAAACATTTTATGATACATATATTATACATATCAAAACACTACTTTCTCAACGTGTCTAAGGAAACTATACGTGTTTCCCAAAATATACTACTTTTATCTTCTGAATTAGAATAGTAGTATAGCTTTATATAGCCATGTTGAAGAGATCTAATACTACTCATATCTCTCGAAACTTAGTAGTATTACTTCAGACATGCATATAAAATTGTCTTTATTTAAATAAACCATCTAAATATTTCAGGCTTTAAAGCCTATTTTGTTTCGAAATCTTTCAAAACATTCAAATTCTTTCCAAATTTCCAAAACAATCTTCTACTCAACCAATTGAACACTTCGCTGTCTTTTAGTAAAAATGTCTGCGTCAACAAAAAAAAAATTGTAAATTAACACTAAAAACAGCAAGGCCGCAGGGCCGGCAGGCCCGAGGCCGGCGACTCCATACGACGACTAAACACTCCAAGTGAGTTTGTTTTATATAGGCCCCGCAGGGCTAGAAAGATCGGTAAACCGCTAAAGCCCTAATGCAATCTCTCGCCTCTAGAGCTGTTACAAAGTTCCCACTCATAACGGTAATCAACTTGATTTGATCCAATTTAGGACATTCTGAAAACCGTTGCTAGAAAGCATACAGCTAGCAAGACGTGTTTTGCCAGCTGTATGCAGGCTGTTAAGCAATAACACGTTTCTGGAATCATTTCCTTCGTCAGTTGCCTGTATATGTAGGTCTAGATTTTTCTTATGACCCATGCTTAGAATTCAACATAAATAAATTCGACATGTCGAATCTATGTACCTTTTCTGTACATTAATAAAAGACCAAGTATAGCAGTACAAATATCCATCTCGGATCTCTCGTACGTGCGAAAGCTATTGTAAGCTCATAATATTTATATACGACTACCATCTCTGGTCTTTCGTACCATATTACTAAAAAGCCTACATGCATAGAACTTGGCCTATAAACACTTTAGTTTGATTTCGTGAAATCAAACCGCACGTATATCCTCTCGGATATCTCATGCAAGTGTGCATACATTAATATACAACATAGAATCCGAACTCGGATCCATGTCTCAGTTATCCAAATTAAGAAAACCGGTGGGCTCTTATTGAGTACAAAAACCATTTCTGGACTTTTGTATGATTTTAATGGATAACAACATCCAATCTTGTTGAATTCATTTTAACTGAAGCTCGAATTAAAGCTTTCTTTATATTTCAAAAAATCACATTCCAACTGAAACTAAAATCAAGCCCATGTTACTTCAATGAAGTCAGAATGTGATGTGGTACGAAAGACCAGAGATGGTAGTCGTATATAAATATTATGAGCTTACAATAGCTTTCGCACGTACGAGAGATCCGAGATGGATATTTGTACTGCTATACTTGGTCTTTTATTAATGTACAGAAAAGGTACATAGATTCGACATGTCGAATTTATTTATGTTGAATTCTAAGCATGGGTCATAAGAAAAATCTAGACCTACATATACAGGCAACTGACGAAGGAAAAGATTCCAGAAACGTGTTATTGCTTAACAGCCTGCATACAATTTTTAGTCTGCTGACGCAGACATTTTTTCTAAAAGACAGCGAAGTGTTCAATCGGTTGAGTAGAAGATTGTTTTGGAAATTTGGAAAGAATTTGAATGTTTTGAAAGATTTCGAAACAAAATAGGCTTTAAAGCCTGAAATATTTAGATGGTTTATTTAAATAAAGACAATTTTATATGCATGTCTGAAGTAATACTACTAAGTTTCGAGAGATATGAGTAGTATTGGATCTCTTCAACATGGCCATATAAAGCTATACTACTATTCTAATTCAGAAGATAAAACTAGTATATTTTGGGAAACACGTATAGTTTCCTTAGACACGTTGAGAAAGTAGTGTTTTGATATGTATAATATATGTATCATAAAATGTTTCGTTTTTATTAGTTTCACAAGGTGAGACATATTTCGGATATTTTCTTTTATATTTATATCCCTTTGTGGTTTTGATTTTGGACTGGATTCAGGTTCTGACCAAGGATCCGTTATTCTCTTAATTTTAATTAGGTATGTGTTGAATAAATAACCCATGAGCCCAGTATGAATAAAACAAAAAAGAAACAAAATAGAGCAAAAAACAACAACAAAGAATCGAAAAAGATATAATAATAAAGAAACAAAATGAAAAACAAAGCAAAAAAATAAAGAAAGAATAAGTAGTTGAAAAAATGAGTGTTAGATTAAATTTATCAAGAAAAGCTCAAACCCCAAAATAAAAATAAAACAACGGAAAAGTTTATAACGAGCCTCGATCTCCTGCTCAGTTCGCTCTTCTTAAGATGATTCAAAGTCTGTCGCTTTACCAACTGAGCTAATGTGGTTAACACACAAATTTGTAGGTTTAATTGTTCGTATATAGCTATGTGTATCAACGATTTGCTCAAAACCCTTTACACTTTTGTCACTTTTGTGGATGGCGCTGTTCTTTTTTTTTTCGTTTTTGCACGTTTTCAAAAGCCCTCGATAGAAGGCACATGTGCTAACTATCGAGTGAATACGGTAGTCTGTCCACATAGAAGTACAAAGTAAATAGACCTCGGAAACTGGAGGTATGAGAATAATTATTTCAGCGCAATGCTTATGTAAAGTTGTATATGACTAACATTTTCTTGTTTATAGTTGATGCCTAACATGTTGAGAGGTCAAAAATTGCAGGTGCTCAGTGGGCACCCTTTGTCAAAACTTATTATACACAGGGGTCAAAATTCAGTTTGACCAACCTACGACCAATCTGTCTGGAGTTAATAGCAAAAGGTCAAAGGTTGAAATTTGGTCTCAACATGGGTCAAACACAGAAACTTTGTCAGATTTTGATAAAAATGGTCTAAAATTGTTTGTCTTCTTATAATAATTCAGGAAAGAATAGTTTTCAATATCTACTACATTTTGTTCCATAGGTTAAGTGGAAAAAACATCAATTGGATTCAATGGGTAATAACTCCTTTTGCCAAGTTACCATGGTAACGAAACAGTAGGTAGTGCAAACTGTTTCTTTTATTAATTATTATAACAAGACAAACATTTTGAGACCATTTTCACCATAATTGAATATAGCCTATATTTGATGTGTCATGTCAAAAGGAGACACTTTTGGGCAGGATAGTAAATGGAGAAATAGCCAAAAATCTGCATGGGGGTGATTTTTTCACAATTTGGTTTTGTTGCGAATTTGTGATGTTATTAATGTTGAAAATATTGTCTGATAGTTTCAGACCGGAATATAACTGGCATCTTGAATATTTTGAGACATTTTTCAAGGTAATTCCTACTCTCAACATTGTCAATAATATTTTTAAAGGCCGATGTCTTAATTTCCAATTTTATAATACCATAACTTACGAACTCAATATCTTCGCCTAGGAATGTCCGATTTCATTGGGAAAAATAGTGTTGTGGAGCAAAATATCTCTATATTTAAGATATGTAAAAACCTCAAAATTGATAACCTGCCCAAAAGTGTCTCCTTTTGACATGACACGTCACATATTTTCTTGCAATTTGCCAACAATCACTTAGCTTTCACTACATTTGCTGACAATCACATGGTTTTGACGACAACAGCCAATTTTTGGCGACAAAAATTGTGTATTGGGAGGGGGGGGGGGGGTAGACAGCAGCATATATTGTAATATTAGCTATATTCAGTAGACATCAGCATTCACATAATGTAATATTAGCTATTTTCAGTAGACATCAGCATTCACATTAGCTATCTTCGGTAGATAGCAGCATTCACATAGTGCAATGTTAGCTATCTTCAGTAGACATCAGCATTCACATAATGTAATATTAGCTATTTTCAGTAGACATCAGCATTCACATTAGCCATCTTCGGTAGATATCAGCATTCACATAATGTAAAACTAACTATCTTTAGTAGACAGCAGCATTCACATAATGTAATATTAGCTATCTTCCGTAGATAGCAGCTTTCACATATTGTAATATTAGCTATACTCAGTAGACAGCAGCATATATTGTAATATTAGCTATATTCAGTAGACAGCAGCATATATTGTAATATTAGCTATATTCAGTAGACAGCAGCATATATTGTAATATTAGCTATATTCAGTAGACAGCAATGTAGTATTCAGTAGATAGCAGCATTCACACAATGCATCCCAGCAAGCACAAAATTGTTCTTAAAACGTTTATTCAACACTTTTAATAACATACAAATGTCGGGTTATATAAAGCTCACGAAAACGTTTTTAAAACGTTATTGTAAAATATTTCGGGCAAACAATTGTTGCAAAATATTCTGTCAACACTTAAACATTCTGTTTAGAATGTTTGCCATCAAAAATGTTATTTTAATATTAGTATTATTTTAATATTATAATTATAAAGATTATAAAACGTTAAAAAAATACTAGCTATAGCAGCATTCACATAATGTAATATTAGCTATCTGCAGTTTATAGCAGCATTCACATAATGTAATATTAACTATCTTCAGTAGATAGTATCATTCACATAATGTAATATTAGCTATCTTAAGCAGCATTCACATAATGTAATATTAGCTGTCTTCAGTAGATAGCAGCATTCACATAATGTAACATGAGCTATCTTAGGCTGATATCGGTGTTGTCAAGTAGCCATCCACTAACTACTAGTATACTACTGTACTGATATTGGGAGTATAGTCTGTCCACATAGAAGTACAAAGTAAATAGACCTCGGAAACTGGAGGTATGAGAATAATTATTTCAGCGCAATGCTTATGTAAAGTTGTATATGACTAACATTTTCTTGTTTATAGTTGATGCCTAATATGTTGAGAGGTCAAAAATTGCAGGTGCTCAGTGGGCACCCTTTGTCAAAACTTATTATACACAGGGGTCAAAATTCAGTTTGACCAACCTACGACCAATCTGTCTGGAGTTAATAGCAAAAAGGTCAAAGGTTGAAATTTGGTCTCAACATGGGTCAAACACAGAAACTTTGTCAGATTTTGATAAAAATGGTCTAAAATTGTTTGTCTTCTTATAATAATTCAGGAAAAGAATAGTTTTCAATATCTACTACATTTTGTTCCATAGGTTAAGTGGAAAAAACATCAATTGGATTCAATGGGTAATAACTCCTTTTGCCAAGTTACCATGGTAACGAAACAGTAGGTAGTGCAAACTGTTTCTTTTATTAATTATTATAACAAGACAAACATTTTGAGACCATTTTCACCATAATTGAATATAGCCTATATTTGATGTGTCATGTCAAAAGGAGACACTTTTGGGCAGGATAGTAAATGGAGAAATAGCCAAAAATCTGCATGGGGTGATTTTTTCACAATTTGGTTTTGTTGCGAATTTGTGATGTTATTAATGTTGAAAATATTGTCTGATAGTTTCAGACCGGAATATAACTGGCATCTTGCATATTTTGAGACATTTTTCAAGGTAATTCCTACTCTCAACATTGTCAATAATATTTTTAAAGGCCGATGTCTTAATTTCCAATTTTATAATACCATAACTTACGAACTCAATATCTTCGCCTAGGAATGTCCGATTTCATTGGGAAAAATAGTGTTGTGGAGCAAAATATCTCTATATTTAAGATATGTAAAAACCTCAAAATTGATAACCTGCCCAAAAGTGTCTCCTTTTGACATGACACGTCACATATTTTCTTGCAATTTGCCAACAATCACTTAGCTTTCACTACATTTGCTGACAATCACATGGTTTTGACGACAACAGCCAATTTTTGGCGACAAAAATTGTGTATTGGGAGGGGGGGGGGGTGTCACACACCCATACCCCCCTCTAGCGACGGTCCTGCTTGGAAGTACCTACCTACCTACAATACTAATAATAATGAAATGCCTACAGCTGAGAATTCTAATGAAGCATACAAAATTTGTATTATTGCTGAAGGAGCTCTGTAGAATACCCAAACATCTTTTCAAGTATATACCTCTGATTTAACACCACCAAGATGAGTACCTATGTATTTCATTCCATTTTCCATTGTCATCATTGGGCTGGAAAAGCCTCGTATGTACAAACAAAATTGCCAAGAGGTTACAAAAGATGTTATGCTTTAAAACATGTTCAGGAGTCAATGACACAGGTTTTTCCTCCCAAATTATGTTGTATTTCTGTTGTTGAAAGTGTGCTGAACTGTCCAATTACCTGGATAATATGGACAGTTTAACAAACTTTGAACACTGTCACATACCCTCCAGCCACAGGTCTGGTTGCCGCACATTAGGCAGGGCATGGGGCCGGGGGTGTGAATGTGGCACATTTTGGTGAAAATTTCAAGACAAACTTACAAAAATGACACTTGAGACAATCACTATATTTCTTTTGCTGCATTTTAATAATTCACATTTTAGTTGCGATTAAAAAAAGGGAAGAAAGAAAAAAAGTTGACACACATGACTATTACCGGATTGTTTTTTAAACTTGCACTCACAGACATATTAATAATCATGTCAAAAGAACCAAAAATGCACATTTCATGCTTCTATTTGGACATTCCAGTTAAAATTCTTACACCCCTATGGAAGACATGACCTTAATCTTCCACCACAGGGGGTGTAGATTTCAAATGGAGTTATCATTTGGGTAGCCCACATTTGAAATCCACACTCCCTGTGTGGAAGATTAAAATCATGTTTCCATAGGGTGTATGGATTTCAACTAGAATGTCCCATTTTAGTACACAAAGTAAGTTTCATTCACAATGAGGAGTATATAAGTGGTATATAATTTACTTGCACAAAACAGCCAACTCAAGTCTGATTATTCCCAAAATTTCTTTCTACCCAATATGAATACCAATGGAAAGAAACGCAATTATAATAAAAATATTTGGCAACTTCTGGACCCCCTAACTGTTTGACCAGACTGCCTGTTGGCTCTGTTCAGGCAGGTTGCTGGTTCATTATACTGGCCCACCAGTATTGCAACTTTCTCTCACATTTTAAACTAAATATCTAAATGCATGATCTAATAAGAGCTCTGTGCACAAAGGTCTCACTTGCAAGTACATCTGTGAGTTAACAGTGTGTTTATAAGTTGACCAACATATTTGTAAGTCTCAAATAATAATGTTCAAAAGGCAAATATGTGTTCTGCTCTTGACAGATCCCAGCCTTATGTTAATATGCATTAATATCAGGCGAATCGACTTTAAATCCATACACCCCTATGGATGACTTTAATCCCCCATACAGGAACTGTGCTGTAGATTTCAAATGGAGTCAACCATTCAGGGAAGTCCCGTTTGAAATTCACATTCCCTGTGTGGAAGATAAAGGTCCATACAGGTTGTATGGATTTCAATTGGAATAGCCCAAGAACTAAGTGAGAGATTGCGATTCTTATGACAACACAAACTTCTACGCGTACACCGACCAGTTGATTTAATTCACATAAATCTTCTGTGACTCATTTTAAATTGATTTACCTGGTCTATGAGTACAAGAAAGCACCGACTTCAGAAATCACAAAATCTCAAGTATTGGTTGAAAACTGACTCCATTATGTCCGACTTAACCTTAACCTGCATTTCAGTCCAATACTGAAATAAGCCAAATTTGGAGAAAAAATGCTAATAATAATCTGTCAATTATTTGAGTAAACACAATATCATTGAGTTACACATGGCAGTAAAATAAATGTGACATGATCAAGGAGAATGAGTCACATGTCGACCCTGATCGAAAATGAGTATTACATTTAGAGCTTTCAGAAACTGAAAACCCCATGTTGATATGACTTTTCTTTGCAAAGTTATGTCAATTTATCAATTGCTGAAAACAATATTAAACAAAAGAATTTCAACACTTTCTTTGCCAATATCTCAAAATCAATATTGATAACTCATTTCCCTTGATCGTGTCACATATGTGATGCAATCCAAGGAGAATGAGCATAACAATGTTGCTGTTATTGATTTTTATTTGTGGGCAAAAAGGTTAAAACTATTTTGTATCTTATTGTTTTCAATAACTCATAAATTGTCTATAACTTGGTAACCAGAAGTTAAATTTTCACAAGGTTTGCATAAAAGCGCATCATCTTTGAAAGGCTTATAAACTGACCTACAAAAAACCCCAGAAATTGAACATTTTTGACATAAGACTCAGTTCCTGTGATTGTATCACAAATATTAATAAATGCATTAAATAATATTGTTTTTATAGTTATCTCACAGAAGTGCTGCATTTTAATTAACATGCACATAACTTTTCGGACTAGTGATCAGCAGTTTCATAACTCTGCTGGTATCACCATTGAGCCAAAAAAAACATTTAGCACTTTTGAGTTTTCTGCCTTCCTTAAGGCACATGTCTCACAAACCAGTGATTCTAGTTTTGATAGAGAGAATTTAACAATTTCAAACCCAAACCAGACCAAATTGTTAAATAACTATACCTTATATATACACCAGTGTATAATGCCATTATTTGTGCATTTTTATCAACATCAGGTGCAAAGTTATCCCAGGTAGGGTAATTATTTTTATCCTCGATCCTAAATAAAAATGTTCAAGGCAAATTTACATATTAAAGCACACAATTAAAGCATTTATAAGGAAAAGAGGAAAAAAATACAAATCAAAATATTGTAAGTAAATTCTCACTACCATAAAATTTCATATTTTTTTTCAGTTTTTTTTATGACGTTAATAATTAATGTACCTGTAATTGTTACAATTAGCTATATTGAGACATCATACATTACACTCTCAGCAAAAAAGTTCTAAAATATGTCCTCTATATGGAACCTTCAACGCTTCTGTAATGAACCAAAAAGAGTCTATAAGGGCCAAAATGATTCTAAAATGGGTTTAACTTAAAGAACCTTTAAAAGAACCTAAAAGGTTCCTTCCGTTTAAAAGAACCTCTCTTCTTTCAGTTTGAAGACCTTTTTTCTTGAGGGATCCATACAGAGGATAAAAAAGGTTCTGTAAGGCTTTTTAGAACCTTTTTGTTAAGAGAGCACGGGCAATTATTGGAGGTGGCCAACTTTTTTGGATCCAAGGTCCACATTGCGTATTTCAGACAGTTTAGCAGGCCATATGCAGTGTTATTACTAACTTTTGTTATAGATAATTCATAATAATAATAGTTTTATATGAAACGGCTTCATGGGCCGCCTTGGACATCGTAGGGGTTGCATGTACCACATGTTTGGCACCCCTGGGTTAAACAACCTGTCGCACCTCAGAATACAATTAAAATGAGGCATCTTTCAAATCTTGACTTGCTTTGATATCCCACATGTACTAGTTAATAACATAATCTGGTAAAACCCTTTTCTGTCTCAATACAACTAATCATAACAACAATTTACACACCTTATCATAGTGGACTGACAATCATCCTACAAAAATCTACACAACAACAGGAAAAAATAGGAAGGCGTTGAAAAAGAAATCATTTCAAGTTTTTGAGTGCATTTTTTCTTCAACACAACTGGTTGCATTTTGTTGGCAAATAGAAGGGGAAAGTACAGAAGAAAATACAGGGGCAAGGTAAATATTTCCTTTCTAATATTTTTTTTCTGATAAAGAGCATAGAAAAGTCACAATTTTGGCTAAGGCTATCTTCACTCTAAGCTTTTCTAATCAATTCAGCAACTCATACATAGAAGGCATAATCTTATAATTATTTGCATGAATCAAGACCAAATTTTAAGCTCAAAGTACTTGCATAATAATTTGATCTTAGTATAAATGGTAATATAGATACCCACTGCAGCATTGCATGGGCAGAAAAATTTCTTGAATTCACATTTAATATACGCTGGGTCAGACATATTGGTTGGTACCAATGACATTTTTTGTTTTTTGTTTAATAACAAACCTGCTTCAAATGCAATTCAATATTGGATCCTCTTGAATGACCAGAATTTATAGTTTAATTATTTTAAAACATTATTCTGCATATTAAGTGGATCTTAATTGCACTTTGACAAGGCAGTCTTGTCCATAATCACTGAAAATTGGTGGGTACCATTCATTTTGATACAGCCTGTATAAATAACTGCAGACAAGCAGTGGCAGTGGAAGCATTAAAAGTGAGAGGGTTCGGGGACAAGCATACTTTGTTCTGGTTTTACTGCAACATCTTTAGCGTGCACGAAGCACATGATCAATTTCAGACTATTCAAGCCCCAAATGAAGGTGTTTTGCTATTCTATGGGCCACTGCGTGCAAGTGTGCAAAATGTTGCAATTTTACCCTATTTGGGCAAAAAACTTGGGTGTTTTTTTTGCTAAAAAATTGCTTTATTTTGTCTTCTATTATGATTTTAGGTGGGTCGCCCCACCTAAAAATTATGGGGGTCCTGACCCCTGTGTTCATCCCTCCCACTTCCACTACCTATTCAGGCAAGCACAGCTGGTGTTTAAATCAAATATTGTCTCAATATCACTAGCTGCCAGACTCACACAATATATCACACCGATAAGTTGTGTTTGTATTGTCTGTTTACCATGTCTTCCTGTGTGCAGGGGTAACAAGGTTGACAGGTAATTTTGTTTTATGGAATTATAGCTTGCGCATTATATCCACTGAAATTTTGTGTCCAAAGCTGTTCCTTCATAAGAGTTGCTGAATTGAACTAAAATAGCCCAATTCACTTATCATACAAGCAGCATAATTTGTTTCATTTCTTCTCTGTTCTGTCTTTCATCATTATATTCCAATATATTATCAGTACATACAAATATACAGAATTCAACCTGATTTCAATATAGACAATCCACTTTTGTGATTCTTTGATCATTTTTTTAAACCTGGTTTCAATATAGACAATCCGGTTTGTGATCATACAATACCTGGTTTTCATATAGACAATCAGTTTTTGATCACATAAATCTGGTTACAATATAGACAATCCGGTTTGTGATCATACAATACCTGGCTTTAATTAGACAATCCAGTTTGTGATTCTTTAAACCTGGTTTTAATATAAACAATCCGGTTTGTGATCATATTATACCTGGTTTAAATATAGACAATCCAGTTTATGATCATCCTAAACCTGGTTCCAATATAGACAATCCAGTTGTGATCATACAATACCTGGTTCTAATATAGACAATCCAGCTTGTGGTCATATGATACCTGGTTATAATATTATAGACAATCCAGTTTATGATCACCTAAACCTGGTTCCAATATACATAATCCAGTTTGTGATCACAATAACCTATTTCAATACAGATATCCCACTTTGTGGTGAACATAAACCTGCTTTCTAAATAAATATTCCACTGCATGTTCATCTTAAACCAGTTTCAATGCAGCCTTTTGATCAGCTTAAACCTGGTTTCAAAAAAGAAAAGAGAAGTTGATCTTCAACTTCTTAATTTCAAATTATAAAACCTTTTCTTTTTTGGTGCTTTGCATAACATCTCAAAATAGAACTCGCTGTGAGATGATTCATTCTGCTCGACTCAAAAACCATTCTAAGATGAGCTTATAATGGACTATTCCAGTTGAAAGCCATACACCCCCTGGAATACATGAGTTTAATCTTCTACACAGGGAGTGTGAACTTCAAATGGGGTTACCTGAAAGAGTGACTCCACTGATATTCTATACTCCGTATGTGAGATTAAGATGTCTTCCATAGGGTGTATGAGTTTCAACTGGAAGAGCCAAATACAGAAACCATTCTAAGATAACCTTACAGAACTAGCTAGACATTTGTTTACAATCTACATGACCCTGTTTATACCACTTGTTTCTCTGTCACTTACATCAAATCTAAGATGTTCATACTGAGGAATGCATTTTCAAGTTTGCTGATAAATTACTACTCCTGACATACAAGGCAAATATCAGAACTTTGGATTCATAGCATCATAATCTGTTCTTATCACTAGTCTGGCCAAAATATGCAATTTCCGAGTCCTTCAGGACCATGTGGGAGTATATGCAAAAGACCAGTGTGTTATCCAGCAAGGTCTGAAAGCTGTATCACTGCACATTGATGAAAACATTACAAAATCTCACCAATTGCAAACAATGTGTCTCAGCATAGAGGACTATGATATACCAAAATAATCAGGAAAATAGCATGATACCTTTTAACATTTCATTTACTGAAATCAGTAATTGTCTGAAAGATGTGATTCATCACTGAGAGGCAGATCGTCTGTTCTCGTTCTTCTAAATATGGAGCAATTCCTAGCTTGTTGCATTTGGGTTGTTACCGAACCACCAGTTGACTGCCGGTGCTCTAGTTTTGAATCCATCGCTGAACATTTTTCAGATCTCAATCACTGATATTAATCCTTGAACCTATAGACCACTGGACATCATTGTTTATCAACAAAGGCGAGTGACTGGTCTATCGATATGTTTGAACGAACCACTACACTGTTCAATGGCTTTCTTGTACTATATGAAATGTGGTGGGCAATTTAAAATGCACATACCCTGATCAAATTACAATGCATATGCACACTGCAGGGCAAAGAACAATGGAAATTGCCATAATTTGCACACATACTGCCGGGCAATAACATCACATGTCAAGTGGTCTATATCTCCAATATTAAACATTAAAGCAGGATGGTCCGATTTCATCACGTTTTGACACTATTTAAATGACACAATTTGTTGATCATACTATCCTCCATCAAATAAGCTGATCTTATCACAGTCTTATCCCCAATACCCAAGCACACATGCAACCCTCTATGAAGCACCTTTTGCACATCAATACAAGATTGCTATACTATGAAGACCATATCATATAGTATATGGCACACTAATTGCTCCCCTAGATATCACTAGGAGAATAATTCAGAGCACACCTGCAATCTTCATATCCAATTCCCTGAAGTTGTTATTTGTACAACATATGTATGGAATCAAACACAATGAGACAGATGTTACTAAACTAATTGACCTTTTCTCTAAATCCCATAATTCATTGTGGCTAGACCCAAGATGTCGTCATTTGATGTCATGCCGATATGCACATCATTTAGCGAACATTGTTACTGCATATTGCAAGTCGGCGTGACATCAAATGACGAGTCTGGGATTTACCGAAAACTTCAATTTCAAGATACGACCAATACAAGAATGCTCTTTCTTTGATTGTTTCTTCCATTGTTTGTTTTTTCTATTGTTTTAGCACAAAAGATTGTGTGTTCATTGCTAAAAAAGTCAATTTTAGTGGCAGACTGTGGTAGCACACAGGTAAATGACAGAAATGGGCTATTCCAGTTGAAATCCATACACCCCCATGGAAGACATGACAGTAATTTTCCACACACAGAGTGTGAATATTTAAAATGGGATTACCTGAATGGTTGACTCCATTTGACATTCACACCCCCTGTGTGGGAGATTAAAGTCATGTCTTCCATTGGGGTGTATGGATTTCAGCTGGAATAGCCAAATGTTTACCAACAAAGGCAACTATTGATAGACTGTTCAATAACCTTGTTGCTCTTTGCCCGATTCGGTGCCAGTTTTAAAAGCACAAGTCCTCAACCAAACGGTATGTGCATGCACACTGCCAGCACTGACAACTACCAAATGGTATGACATCATGACCTGATCTTAACAAACTGCAATTTAACAAGGAGAAAAACTCAATATAGAATTCAGTTGACGTGCGACTCGTTATGTTGTATCACCTTACATATCAATATCAAACATTCATAGTCCACCTGCAACTGTTTACACACTGGAATATGGTATTAGTATATTCACAATTTTGTACAATATATGTTTATAACAAAACCAATTATGCTCTTGAGTTTAGACAAAATAATCTTCTTTTCAGCCAATATACAGTATGTGGTGTACAAAATAATGGCATAGCATGTGGAATAAGATGAAACCGCTATCAGCTATGTATGTATACAACTGAACACTAAGGCGGAGTACCTATATATGACAAGTCATCATAAATTAGTGGCAAATAGAAGCTGACAGATGATTGCAATGTACAGTTTCATTGTCTATTTTAATGAAGTTCACATCAGCACTGTGAAATAATATTTGTTTTCTTCCATTCCAAAGGAATAAAATTTTGCCCCGTTTTGACGTAATCCAAAGTGAGTTAACGAGGCACTTGTTTGGAGTGCATGATATTGATTGAGATATTTATGTTGTGCCATTCTTTGGACAATGGATATAACCTCTTTGTTTCCAACAGATAGAGGTGGTGATCAATTCTTGGAAAGTTACTACTCCCTATTTCAGAAAAATACAGAACTAATTTTTTGGGATTAACAAAATATTATCCTGCTTTGCCAAAGGAAACATAGCTAAATCCTAATCCTTTAGTTAGTCCTAACTAGCAATAAAAGTTTAATTTTAATATTTGGCCATATTTGGAAATAAGGGTTTGGCCATGCGTTTTTAGGGTGTTTTTCGTATGCTGTGACAATCAAGCCCAAAGACTTGTACTAAGACTAATTTCAGTTTTATGAATTCTAATTTTTGGAAAAGACATGTTTCATTCTTATAACCAACCATATAAAAAAAGTTAAAATTGGAGCAAAATTTCACCATATACTCAAGATTTTAAAGCTTGGACTTGTTCCAAGTCTTTGACTTTTGTGATTCAATTGTCAAAAAACATGCCGAAAATGCATGTTTTTGGCTATTTTTTCAAGAAATGAGTAAAAATTGTTTTTCTTTTATCTCCAGTTAGTACTAAATAAATGATTAGGATTGAGCTATGTTTCATTTGGCAGAACTTGATAATACTTTTTTAAATCCCAAAAATGTAGTGCTGTATTTTTCTGGAATGGGGAGTAGTGGAATGTACTCCAAGAGACAAAGTAATGTGCTGCAAGAAAAAAAGTCATACTTTAATTTCATTTTAAGGAAAAATATCATTTCAAGTAGCGAGTAACGTGAGCTTACGCATAAAAAATATTTGTTTGGTGTAACTTAACTGACACAAAAATCCAATTGACTCATTAATTTGTTCTAATTTCAGGAGAAATGACCTATTACCCACTGTAATTTTTTAACACAGCAGGAAAACAACTTTATTTGTATTGTTTGGAAATGTTATTTTCAATATTATTATCATCTTGTATAAATTTGGCTACTTTCTTCATAGCACCAATTGTGGCACCTATGTGTAAGTTTGGGAACAAAGCAATAACAGGAAAAGGAAAAGGTATATAAACACCAAAAATATTTCAAGTAATAACATGAACAAGGATGACCTTTTTAGCTCAATTGCAATACAGTCATATAGTTTCAGCCTGTGATGGCAAACAAGACAATTTTTAAAGCCTTAACCCTAACCGTACCCGTGTTTTTTTTGCCATTGGAATTGAAAAAAGAAGTGAAAAAGGAGAGAAGATGAACAAAGTCACTGTACCCCTGGGATTCGAACCTTGGACCCCTAGTGTGCCAAGCAACCGATCACAGGTTGGGTTTTACTGGCCTGGCCAGCAGGTATATATGACTTAGGCTGATTGCATCATGGCATCACATGGAATGCATGCATTTGCAGTGGTTTTCATAGTATGATTTAGTGAGTTTTAGTTTGGTTAGGGTTAGCCTAGGGCATGCAAGTTTGTCTCAGTCATGAGATAGCTTGAAAACAATGAATCTTGAACAACTGATATCACATCTGCCCTGTTACAAGGCTAACATGCTAACTTTCTCTCTCACATATAATTTTTTGACAAATTTGGCATTGTCCTCTTCAGGGCATGATTTACACAACAATAAAACTTATTTCTTATCATCAAAATTACGATTGCATATTAATATTTCATTCGTTTTGAATGGAAAAGAAAACCAAATCATATTTATTAATTATAATATAGTTATTCATATATTTAATGGTTTGGATATTTGTGCTTATTACATAATGTGTTTGACAAAATGAACATAATTAAGCTTCAATGCTTCTCCCACTGAACTTAGTGGTAGTCTCATCCCCAGCTGCTGATGATATCTCAACAAATACACCTACAGTGTGGTGATCTGTGAATGAGGCTACCAACAAGCTTTGTGAAACCTAGTTAGTTACCAAGATCACCTCATCCATGTGGTTTGAAATAAAATAAAATTACTTAAAACCCAGGAAAAACAGCAGACTCTGAATCAGTTCGAAGCAATATGAGGATTCAAGTAAGGACTTGAGTCAAAAAATACACTTTTTGACAGAATTCTCATTTCGTTGAGGTCTCATCAGGGCATAACTTGGGTTGGGGGTGGGAGTGTAACTTTCGGACACCTCTCTGGTATTGTCACACCCAAAAATCCACAATTAAAAATTGTTCTCCCAGTTTTCGAATGTTGGTGTCTACTTTTTCCAAAACGATTAGCACCCCACAACAAAATACAAGGTGTCCCATAAAAAGGTTACATGTAGAAAATGAATCGCATTTTGTGACGGCTTTATTCATCATTCTTCTAATTGTCTGGTAAGTTTCAACTCTGTATCGTAAGAGCAACTTAACTTATGAGCGCAAGATGACAGGGGTGTCAAGAGTGGCTAACCATACAAATATCGCACATCACAAGCACACTTTTGTTTTCATATTTCTTTTATTACTTTTTATTTTTCTCTTATTTTTTCATGGTTAAACTTATTGCACAAAAGAAACAAGTTGAAAAAATGAATATCGCACACTGAAAATATGTCAGTTATAGAGCCTCATGACTCTTGGTGGTAACACATAAAGGAAGATGGTCATTAGAGAAGAACACATTTTTGCTGAATGTGTTTCTGCACGTTGCATCTCCTCAGTGTCATCAACATATTGAAATTAATAACAATCTTTTGCATTTAGGTTTTGTTGAGTTGAAATCGCTGCTGTGTTATATGCTATAAGAATATTGTACATTTCTGGCTGAACTCTGAATTAAAACTGAACGAGTTTTATTTCTGCTCAACAGCATAAAACGCTGCATGCATCAGCCAGCCAGCCTACTCAAATGCCCCGCCAAAAGCTCGATGGCTGTGACAATGAACCTCGTGTTGCATTATGACACGTAAACAGCTTGCTCAGGAATGTGGGATAAATAAAGTTGTGAACTTGACATTCACAGGGGTACTAGTAGAGGTTACATAGATTATGTCATGAAAAGGACATTTATATTTGTTAACATTAACTTAAATTATTTTCAAAAATCTACGTCATGTAACCTTTTTTTGGGACACCCGGTACATCCTAGTTACGCCCCTAGGTCTACTGCAACCAAGCGCTTATGTATGCATATCAAATTAATATTCATCAGTCATTCTTAAATATTGCATATATAATTTTCTCGACATAAGTCAAAGAAGAAAACCACAGAGTTAATAAATCACATAGTTACATACAAATAAATGGTAGAGACGCTCCTCCCAGCTTGTGCAAACTAGAGTTCCCTTCATGTAAGAAATGCACAGCCGGACTTAATTGTAAATACTTAATTGAGGGATTATACGGAATAAAGCTTATAATACCTCAATGAAGTTTTCACACTAGACTAGCTTAGATGATTTTTTTACATGAGTGACCAAACAAGCCTTGAGCTTAGGTTAGGGATGGGCGTTGTCTAAAATGCTAGACTTGGATGCCAACCATGCCAGGGATTGATTTCACAAAGAGACAGAGAGAGGGCAACGCATCATAAATAATCACATCAAACCACCACCATATGATGGGTTGGACTTGCAATGGGTTAAAGAACTTGCGATGCATCACAACAGTTTGTGAAATCTACACCTGCTCAAACCAAATTCATGATTTCAGAGTTAACACTTTACCCATCCCTACCTAACAAGTAATTACACTTCGTTAACATAATATAATCAATTTTGATTCTGAGGTTCATCTTTCAAAGAGCACACATGATAAATATGGTCGAGGTGGCAGGTGGTAGGACATGTACACAAAGAATTGCAGTTTGTCAAAGATACAGATTACTTAATTGTACATCCCATGGTGTACCTTGTATAAAGAGAGGCCAACGTATCACACCAGATTCCTATTGATAGCACCCTGTAGAGGTGCAATGCAGCACAGCTACTTCACTGGTAATCTACAGCACCCATGTGGGTACTGTAAAATACATTCATGTAATCACATGTACAGTACACCCATTGGTACTGGATTGGTACTGCACTGGTACTCCAGAGTAGCCACCAAATAGCGGGGCAACAGTGTACCTCTGGGGTCGGTGGCAATAGGAACATGTTGAATGAGCGGAGTAAATACATCAGAAATAAGTTAGTCCTTTCAATCACTCATACATAGAAAACTTAATATCGGTCACCATTGCGCTATCCTAGTTGAAATCCATACACCCCCTATGGAAGACATGACCTTAATCTTCCACACAAGGAGTGTGACTTTCAAATGGGATTACCTGAATGGTGATTCCATTTGAAATCTACACCCCCTGTGTGGGATATTAAGGTCATGTCTTCCATAGGGGGTGTATGGATTTCAACTTAAATAGCCCATTGTCTGTCCCCATATGCAGTCCACATTACTTGACATACCTTCTGCTTACATTACCTGGAACACAAAATGCTTCACACCTTACCATAACAAACTTTTCGATGAAATGGTAACTTACATTCATTACATAATCATTGATTGGAAAAATAGAGAAATAAAAATACAAAATCCAATCAATACAATGGCAAGATTCAAGGATAATCAATCAATTCTCTACAGCAGGAAAAAAAGCTGTTTGACATAGTTTTATAATAGTTTATTAGCATAATTATGACACATTGCAGATGCATTTTGCAACCATTTCAAAATGTTGTTTACCAGCCAGTGTCACTTTAACCCCATGAGAACTACCTGCCGATTGGCCAAAATGAAGTTTTCATTATCAATTGGACCAATCAGCAACATCTTTAGAATAATTTCACCATGCAAATTGGGGCGAATTATTTGCAAAGCTCCATTCTGATTGGTGATTAAAGTGAAGATATCATGTAATTGACCAATCAGAGGCAATGTTAGATCGGCAGGTAGTGCTCAGTGGGTTAATGCATGCATACCAATGATTAGTAATACATTACCGGCAATAAGACAACCCATTCTAAGGAAATAGCCTCATTGGAGACAAAATCCATAATGGGCGATTCCATTTAAAATACACACTCCCCCTGTGGAAGATTTTCTATAGGGGTATGACTTTCAAATGGAATTAGCACATTAACCAACTCTATTTGAAATTCACCCTCCCTCTGTGGAAAATTCAGGTTGAATCTTTCTCAGAGGTTGTATGAAATTCAAATGGATCTACCTAATGTGTTCATTTTATTGGAAATTCAAAAACACCAAAACAAAAATATTTCCAACATCTTCCACAAGGGGAGGGTGGATTTTAAATGGAATGGCCCAATTGGCAAGAGCTGCAGTACATTTAACAATGCCAAAAACATAACATCCTCAACTTTACTATCCTCTTCTACTTTAATGGGTTATTAGCATTGAAATCCATACCCCTTATGGAAGACATAACCTTAATCTCCCACACAGAGTGTGAATTTCAGTTGGGATTTGGACACTTATAAATGCACCGGAGGTCTTTGTAAAATTGGACAACAAAACATCTCCACAAATATATCATTTGTAATTGCTTGCACAGTCTTTTTATATGCCCTTCACTGGTCATCTCAATTGCAAATATGGAGCCAGTAAATTATATAAATTATATTGATCTTTCTTCTCATATTTTTCAATATTATAATTGCTCAAATACTCTTATTCCTACTTTATAGGAAAAAAAATAACATTATATAAAATAATTCATAGCTCAAGACTCTTGTTGACATAGTTACCGATGCAGAAACACATTTGTTAAATGTATCATCTGTCTTACCCACATACCATGAAATAAATAAAGCCCAGTTATAATTATAGACCATTTTGGTAATTCCCAAAACCCTTTCTTTGAACGGGGAGTAAAAGAAGCCAAATGCAGAACAACCATCCCTCAATCATGGTGGAGGGCTCAAAAACAATCCCTCCCATGCCTGGGATAGAACAATCAGAACTTTACCTCGCCAAATGACTTCCCAAGGTGATGTTATACACAAATCGGAAGTTACGGGTAATCAAGGTGTTTAACAACACAAACCAGCTGAAGATCACTTGAACTGACTGCAAAGATGGTTGCTACAAAGTATATGGAAAATCTGGTACACAAGAGTGAATTCATTCTCCCCTTTCTTTGCTAATTTAATGCAAAATACATCATCCCCAAAGCTGACATCATTACTGGACAGTTCAACATGCTCAAAACCGATGTGCACATGCACTTTGCCATGGGTTATGGGAATTACCAAAACGGTCAAATGGGCATTACTCAGTTACCATGGCTTTACCTTTTTGGACACCAGCCAATCATATCTTTATGTGACGAGTGGTTGCATTGCACATAGGAAGCTTGAAAAAAAATTGCAGGGTGTCTTTTTAAAGCTCAGCAGGTATTCTATAAAACTTTTAACATGAATTCTCTCTCATACATATATATACTAATAGGATTCAGACAGAAAATCATTTAAGCCAATAATTCAATGAAAAGTATTTCTTTGTACCAAATTAAAGAAATCCTTCCATTTTTCAACCAAATAAAATATTCAAAACATGTCAGAAAGTTTGACAGAAAAATTTATGTCAAAATATTTCAACAATTGCATCAAAGTTTATGACAAATGTGTCACATCTTACTGCAATGGGCTATTCCATTTTATATCCACACTACCCCTGTGGAAGATTTTGGTAATACCTTCCACAGGGGGAGTATGATTTTCAAATGGAATGAACAAATTAGGCAGCTCCATTTGAATTTCATACACCCTCTGAGAAAGATTCAATGTGAATCTTCCCTAGACGGTGGGTGAGTTTCAAAGTGTTTGTTTATGTGCTGATTCCATTTGAAATTCATACTCCCCCGTGGAAGATATTTCCAAATATTCCACAGGGGGGTGTGGACTTTAAATGGATAAGTCCAATTATGTTGAAACATTTGACATCACAAGCGGCACATTTCAATTTATAGCAGTTCCAAATCTATCTGGTACGAAAAATGTACCTATATGAAATATTTTTCCACTCTATGGTGAAAAAGTACACAGTACCATAACACAAGAATTCATCAGGAGTATCACATATAGTGACGGATGTTAAAATTAGGGTGTATCACATAGTGATGGATGTTTATCACAAAGTTATCAAGCAATGAACAACAGGAAAATGTAGGTGAATTGTATTGGGTAGATTAGGCCAAAAAAAAAAAAGTTTGTCTCAAAGCTCGCGCGCGCATTTGTAAATTTGTGAGATTTGTAAAAAAAGAAATGCGGAATTTTTTTTTAGTTTTTAGTTTTTCCGAAAAATTCAACGAAAATCAGATTTTTTTCTCCAAATACCATGAAAAAAGCCGGAAAAAAAAAAAAAAAAATCACATTTCGCATTTGTTTTCAAACCACTCGTGAGCTTTGAGACAAACCATTTTTTTTTTTTTGGCCTTATACACTTGCCATTAATGTTCATCAATTCATGTGTCTGCTGAAGATATTTCCAAAATATCAAAATGTTGTAAAATCGTACATCTCAAATATGTAATAATGTTGCCAAGTTATGCATCACCATGTGATAACCATTTCCTGTGGATTTCACATAATTGTTGTTATGTTTCACCATGTGATACACCCAACCAACTTGGCTAGTCCAGTTGAAATACATACACCCCCTATGGAAGACATCAACCTTAATCTTTCACACAGGGAGTGTGAATTTCAAATGGGGTTACGCCCTTTGTCTGACTTCCATGCACGTTGATGCTCATACTTCCAAGTGATGCTAATAGTTCATGTTTCAGTGTGAAGCTTTTATTGTAGATTATCAACAGGGTTTCAATTATTTTTTTTCTGCATTTGCATTGGAAAAGTACTTTGCATTTTAATTTTTTATATTTATTGCAATATTGGTTTTTTAAGCAGTTTTATTGCAATAGGGTTATGTAGAACAGCAAATTACTAAAGGAGCTCGAGGCATCATGTTTTGACATTATAACTTTGAACAAGCCAGTGAATCTTTACAAATACTTCCGAGATCTAGGATCAGTACACAGGAACTATTAGGGAAAATCTTGCAATGCAAAATATACTGTGCTTTTGTAACATTGCACAGCAATATTGGATCAAATTCTGCGATACAATTTTGTCTAGGTCTAATGCTGATTATAAACCACAGGTTTTGAACAATTCGCTATTCGCGTAAAAGTTATAACAAGATTAATTACCATAGTGATGAGTCTACACATTCTTCCCTCACCCAGCACTCTAAGCATCTGCACTCATCACCTGTGTATGCATGCAGTCACTAATCCAACAGGAGCGAGAGAAACATACACAGACTCAGCATAATGTTACATGTCTTTTGATAGTAAACTTCCTGGCTTTATTCAATGCCGGGAAGATAATGACTCGCTGAGGTGTAGCAACCCCCTGGGGCACCATATGGAGGAGTCTGGCCCAATCGCCTCAAAATATGGGCACTCCAGCCTATGAATACAGGTTCGTCCCTTTTAGCTTTTTAATCTACAGTGCAATACAGAGGAATAGTTAATACCACAACATAATGTCTAGTGCAGGGCAATAAATTCAAATCCATTTGTGAATAGTGTAGGCACATCGCTGTGGCAATTAATCCTATTACATCATCACTTCTATAGCGACTTGAAAAGTCAATTAAAACATGTGTATCTGTGAGACATTTTCTATAATAAAACACTGTTTCGGTTTCTAAATTCCTACATGTATTCAGTAGTCAGATTCAAGTATTCTTTTGTTAATTCTCTTTTGTTTTTTACTTATTTTTTACTCTTTTTTCCCATTCTTTGTTTGTTTGATTCTTAACTTTTCCAACCAAAATATGCCTCCTACTTAAAAATTGTCAGGCCTACTGAAATGTAAGCATTTTTTTCTTTCAACTTCATTACAAAGTTATGTTCGCATTAAAAAATATCTCAGAAAAATCTTTAGATTAAAAAGGTTAGTCAACCCATTAGAGTCCCTGTATACCATCTATACACGGTAGAGTATAGTAAAAACAAAAATTTCTATAATTTATTCTCGTAAAGTTTCCACTTCACACACAAACTACTTGCATCCTCTTGGTAATATGCAACTGCTGGGAAGTCCATAGAGTACATCTAATGCACTAATCCATTTAAAATCCACACTCCCCCTGAGAAAGATGTTATAAATATCTTCCACAGGGGGAGTATGAATATCAAATGGAATGAACACATTAGGCAGCTCCATTTGAACTCCATACACCCTCTGAAAATGATCCAACTTGAATCTTCCACAGAGGGAGGATGAGTTTCAAATAGAGTTGGTTAATGTGTTAATTCCATTTGAAATTCATACTCCACCTGTGGAAGATATTTCCAAAATCTTCCACAGGGGAGAGTGAACTTTAACTGGATTAGCCCAATTATCTTCATTTTCAAATTAAATCCAAGTTTGTCTTGGGAAGCTCATGAACCAAAAGATGATACATAGTGTTAAGGGAGCAGTCCTCCATTCACTCCGGTGTAAATAATGACCGCTCCCTAAGCTCTACACTTAACTAAATGCCCAGGTTCTATTTGCTACATAAGCACATTTTAAGTGTACTGCAAAATCATGCAGTGGCAGTGAAATCTCTTTTGCAATCCATTGACTGTCAGCAACTTTTCCAGCAAACACATTTTTTTTGTTGGTCAAAATGTATTAATTACATTAAATGTTGGGTTACATAAAGGAACTACAATTTTGCGGCTCACTTTGTTATCACGCATTCGATACTGATGGACAACATCAAGCATCTCACTGCTGATTGGCGGCTACATGCCATTATCATGCCAATTACATGAAATTATCTTATTCGGCCAATTTGCCCCAAATAAGGACAAACTACCTGCTACCTCTCACATAAATGTACTCTGCTGCCTATGTAAGTCAACTGAACTTCCGTCACTGACAGGATTGCAGATATTATCCCGTAAGATATTGTGTGAAATATTCTTTTATAAAGACACTATGTGTCATCTTATGGCTCAAACCTCAATTGAACATGTACAATGAATGGTAAATATTTTACTAGCATACCAGACTATAATTTATTACAGATTTTCATTCCAGATTTGGTAGTCTGCCATTAATAATTGACCAATCACCTCCAACTTGTAGAATCAAAGATGGCTGCCAATCATACTTGTACCGCTTGTTCTCGTGGTCAACAGGATATGTTCCAATTCGTCGTTTTCACCGTCGTTATTCTTGCTGTATCATCTGGCGTTGTCATACGTTGCTATAAGAGCTTTGATGTGTTCGAGTTTGTCGTGTAATTCCTGCCATTTTATTCGCTTGTCCTGATACATCTGATCCTGCAGAGGCAAAAATGATAAAATAATATTATTGGTATAAAAATCTATGGTCATTGTGAAATTGATTCAACATCCGACTACAGAAAATGACAAGTTCCTCATACACTACAAAGTATGAACCGTCGATGTCAGAATTTAAAACAATCAATATATTGGCCACTCAATATCGATAAAAAATCTATATCAATTTTCCTCCCAATTTTACTCATATCTTCTATACATGATAACCATCTGCTATTAGTTCAACCCTCAGTTTTTAATTTGTAGCTGGCATGGAAAGCCTTACTCCTTGGAACCCCAGTTGTACGATATCATCACATGACCTAAGACAATAATTGCTCAATTTTAGTCTTTTTTTCCTGATTTTTCGATACTTTTTTTTTCATTATCGGCACCTTGGATATTTTGATTTTCTTCTGAAAGTGATATCGGTGATATCAATATTATTGGATAGTCGATCTATTGATATATTAACAGTCCTTATTATAGGGATGGCCAATGAACCATCAACTTGATTAGAACACTCCCATAGACATGCAGGGAGCTCAACTGTGCACTGCTTGCACAGACATTTCTAAATTGATCTCATTCTTTTATTTTTCAATATTTTTCTGTAAAAATTAGGGAAGTTAATGCCAATTATATTTTGTAACAATCTTGCAAATTACAGCAACATAACTTATTTAATTTTTCTGTAAGTGCGAATCAAAATTGGTCCATCACCACAGTGCGCTTAATTGCCAGTGGCTGAGTTCAGCACTGCTCAAGAATGGCACAAAATATTCATGTCAATAATTTCAGGTGAAAAACGTGGCCTACTGAGCTGAAATTTGGCAGAGTTGCCAGTAATACCTCTATCATACCCTCTGTACAAAGGTTAAAATATTGAACAAGTAGATCTCGAGTTAAAAATTAAATCACCAGCTTCCCTTTGGAATTTCCATATTCCTTTCAAATCATGCTAAGAAGACACCTTTCTGAACATAAATGTGAAGTTTCGTGCTCATTTAATGTATTTTTCACCTGATTTCAACCCTAAACATTTTCTTATATTTATACCATCTGCACTGACTTGCTGCTAAACACGCACAGGAGCTGTACTTTTAAAATACGCGCCTAATCAATAATGAGTCTTTCACTCCATTGTTAAAGTATTGTGCTCCCTGTAGCATATGGAGTGACCAGGCCCTGGAGTGTGATGGTTTTGTAGCACATGACAGTATTCATTCAAGCCTATCAAGGTCAGTTATTAGCCACTTGCTGAATGGCTGGGCATTATCAGCTATCAAAGAGATACCTTATGCTGCTGCCAATCACAATAGAGGTTAAACATTTTATTAAAACCCCAGAAGTGATATCAGGACAAAGCTGTGCATGTTGGTACTTGATTGTTTGGATTCCTATGTTGAAAATCCCTTGTAGTACATTAGTATTTTTTTTATGTGTAGTGTATATTGTTGTGGAAAAAAAGTTCACCTGGACTTTTGATTTTGTGCCACTTTGGCCATTATGGATGATTTTTGGCAAATGTTTTCTAAAAGCATGATTTCAGTGCCTTGGTTTGAAGAAATACTTAATGCTATTGACTAGTAAAGTGCCATTTCATAAGAAACCCCTTTGATACTTTCACAATATGCTTGTTTCATGTTTGCATATATATTAAAATAAAGAAATATAAAAAGGTAAATATATGCTTATACCAATTTTGCTCACATTGCTATATCTAGACTTTGTCAATTTATTTCGTTCCAGTGACCGGTAAGAATGGGAAACTTTGAAGATTCATAATTCGTAAAGTTTTTGACTGATTTTGACCATTTAACCACCAAAATACTTCTGTTGATGAGTTCTTTCCAGAAAACAATCTTTTGTAGCAATAGGGGCAACATGAAATTATGATGGTCATCCCTACTTATTATATACTAATTTTATTTCAAGCTTTTTTACCAAAGCACAAATTTAATGTAATATTTATATACCTGCAATTTCCATTTCTTATAATCGTAATCAATATACTTCATGGCGGGATATTCTAGCAGTAGCATTTAAAAAAAAAATTTTACCATTCATTGTAGATGTTCATAATGAAAGTTTCATACTTACTGCTTGAATCTTATTGTACTCTTCTACGACCTGCACTGATATACTTTTGTACTCTTCACTATCATCTGGCAAATTGCGCAGCTTTTCCCTCATTGCAGCAAACTGCTTTGTAACATTGGCCACGTCCTTGTGTAACTGCTTGTAGAGGGGTACTCTGAGTTAAAATCGTCTTTGTATCGTTGCCTTTGTTCTAATTTTGTAATTGTTGTATACGTGCTGTAAAATTAAATGACATTTTTGTTAATTTAAGATATGAACACAGAATATTTTGGCTTGTGTGAAGCCTAACATCCCAAACTGTCTTACTTTTCCATGCCATCAGAAGCGAGAATTCTAACCAATGAGCAAGGCTCTCCTAAAAACAAGAGCACCAATGGTGCTGTAGCTCAATTGTTTCTGGATATAGGCATGTCATTGGAACTAATATATAATTATGTTATTGGCATCATGGTATTGTAGGTGCATAACTTATTGTCGGTTACCATATTCAGCATTATTATTATGGACTGTGCAAATTGAAATTGGAAGTATGAGGTAGAGTTATTTGAAAAACAGCTTTCCTGAAGAGAATTGGACAGAGCTCCGCCATCTGACAGCCATTTAAAAGGAACTGTCGGTAGGAAAAGCTCTACCATCTTAAGGGATCTAAAATGAGCGTTTATTGCGTTTCGACAGTATTTTTTGTGGGACATGAGAGCACCTCGGACCTATCGAATTGCATTCTGAATACGAAGCATGTCTTTCTGATATCAAATAATTTTCGTTTTTGAAAAACACAATATAATACAAATTTTATGACAAATTATAAAAACTTGATATTTTTCAAATTTTTGATATATAACAGTCCTCGAAGTATATTATATAAATCTAATGATATATTCTTAAAGTGTATGTAGCAGGGAGGAAAAGCCGACGGTCAATTGAAAATTTTGACCTTTCATATTTAAGATGTGGATTTTTTCCCAAAAGACCTAATTTTTTTTGGTGTTTTGGGAAAAAAATCCATATCTTCAATACGAAAGGTCAAAATTTTCAATTGATCGTCGGCTTTTCATCCCACCTACATACACTTTAAATATAAATCATCAGATTTATAAAGTTTACTTCAAGTACTGTTAAATATAAAAATATCAATTTTTAATGATTTGCCATAAAATGTGTATTAAATTGCGAATTTCAAAAAATCAAAATTATTTGATATCAGAATGACATTCTTCGTATTCAGAATGCAATTCGATATGTCTGATGTGCTCTGATGTCCCAAAATAATAAATACCCCAGCCCTTAAAGCCCCATTTAAGGAATTGTAAGTGGGAAATGGAAGATTTATCAAAGAAGGTTGAAGGAAAATGTCAACATTAAAGCCAGGCTCATGACCTTATAAGAGTCTGGTACTATGGAGTAAACACATACAAGTACCTCTATCTGGGATATCCAGTAACTGACAAATAAATCATTAAAACAACATGAATCATGTGCAACATGAAAGTTTTCCATGTCAAACTCACCTAATAAAGTCGGGTAGATTGGAAGTTGAAGACACCACACCTGCTGGAGAATGCTTTCCTGTTGAGTCTGCACCTTTTTTGCTGTAACTCTCGCTATGTCTCCCTCTCCAGTCTTCTCTTTGGACTTTCTATTTGGACTAATACTGAATGAAAAGAAAGAAGTACACAAGACATTGAGTTATGAAGCAAATTTATGCAAACATCCGGAAAGGATGGGCATCAATCACAGATGGAATATATTGCCTTCAAACAAAGGAATCATACATGTCACCTCCAACACCTATATCTCAATGTCGTATAAAGTGGCCTGCAAATCATCTTGCAAATCACAAAACCAATCAAGCAGGGTCTATGCTTCTAGATGCTTGCTGTCGTATAGGCTACTTCATGAACAAATTACAGGCCTATAGTTATTTCTGCCCAAGATGGCAGCTGATCAAAACATCGATACCCTCTATCCTGTTCATTTTATTGCACCAGCGGAGAGTCTAATGAAGTAAATGTTTCATGTACATGGGTGCTCACATCCTTGGGAATGAATGTATATATACATAATGGGCTTCCTATGGAAGACATTGCCTTAATCTCCCACACTGAGAGTGTGAATTTCAAATGGGGTTACCTGAATGACCATGTTCAAACAATGTGAAAAAAGGAAACGTGTTGATTTGTACATTCCTTTTGATCTACTTTTATGTGCTACAAAGCAAGCCTTGAAATAAGCAGACTGGAACCAGGAGCGATTTGTTTTTGAACCAAGAGCAATTTCTGAAGAAATAGAAGCAATTTTTCAAATAGTAATCCTTTTCTGTATATACAATACCAGTGGCTCACTACTGCATAAGTGCAAAACTGGAACCAGGAGCAATTTGTTTTTTAAATTGCTCCTGGTTCATGTGAATTGTACAAGGACCAGGAGCAATTGGTGGCTTTACGAGAGCAAATTTGCTCCCTGCGCCCGCTTATTTCAAGGCTTGCTACAAAGTATCAATACTTTTACAGCAGACAATGGAAAGTGATCCTCTTCCACCTGTTCACAATACCTACCTGTTTTGGTTGCTGGAAGAGCTTTGGTCCGGCGACGGATTCATGACAGGCGATGGGTTGGTCGTACTGACGACAACGTTTGACGGTGATGAGTTGGCAGATGTGTCACCGTTGGGCACTGGGCTGGCTTTCTTGTTCACGTTGTGGGCAATGCGTTGTTTCTTCGGTGGTTTGTAATCTTTATACTCCGGTAAGAGTGGGCGCTTCTGCTATATTCAAGAAAACCAACATATAAATACAACATTATTACGGTACTACAGAAATAACTGTGCAAAATATTCCTTTGCACACACAAGCATGATAGAAAAATCTCAATTCAATTTGGTTTTAAGTGTGTACTTAGATACAACAGACATGATTTCAATTAGGGGTGTGTCAGTGGGACATTCCTTGAATTCTTGACATGGGAGTGTTTCATTTTTACATATAGTACCCCCATTGCAAATTGACAACCTCTGAAATGATAAAACATGCAGTAAAGAGTATTTTGATGCACATTCACCAGTGTACCATGGTTATAGTTTTTGGCAAGGTTCATCAGCGGTCTGCCGATTTGGTGCTGTATATAGTGTAAACACGGAAGTGGAGTTCTGACTAGCTAAAAGAATCACGTCATCATCACATTAGCACTTCATTCGCCGATCAAGCTGCGTAGCATCACATGCCCCAGCCTGACATGACCTTTTTACACGATAAATCAGGAAGAGCATTCTGACACTGCTGAGGGACCATGCTGTATACTATAACAACATGCGATAGGTTACTTACAGATGAAGCATTGGTTGTAATACTTTGGTTAGCTTTTTGTATGGATTTCTTGATGGCTCTGAGTTTCTCAGGTTTCGCTTTGTTACTGGCTGGTGCAGGCAGAGGAGGGGAGGAAGATGGTGATACAGTACGAGAAGCTGGACTCTTCTTTAAACTACCAAGTTGCCTGAAACAAGGAGAGCGAGAAAACACACATTTTAGTTCTCAAATTACAAGAATTGCTTCAGTCTTCATAGTTTTTAAATAAGTACAAGTTGCATAACTATGTTGCTATACTAGAGTCTGTCTCGTCTCAAGTTGAGAGCTGTTGAGATTGTCATCTGTGCGTTTACACTGTTGCAGTGGCCCAAGTTAACACACATGATTTGAAACTGCTACTGTAAAATCCAACATGGCGTTACTTTCAACTTGAGATGATACGTGCTATTGTAGTTGATACTCTGACAGGTACCTGGTGATAGGTCTAGGCATTATTTATAAACACTTGAGAAAGTTCCAGCAATCTTATTGGTTCTTAGCCGTGCAATATAACACGATTCAGCGTGTGCACGTCAACACGATACTCATATGTGATATTTTTTGGCATGAAACCCGGCTTTGTCTCATTGTTTTACTTGAAAAATGATATCCCCCCATGTAGTCTGAAACAATAGATGCAAGACAGCGACTAAAAACAATACCTTTATTTTCTAAATATTACATGATTTTAATATCTATAGACTGTAATCACTCTCCCTGTATGAGATTGTATATTTTGTACGATGGTAAAAATTTAACTGAAAACATGTAACAACGGATGCTTATAAAATATGTTGAATGAGTTATTAGTCTTTTGCATGTCTTCTCCTTTGAATGACAAATTCACTGTAATTTTTTTTTTTTTTTTTTTTTTTAATTCCTGTGCTTGGAACTGATGGAGGGAGAAAAGACATACATAATGAGCCAACAGTTCCCAACGAACATGAACAATAATTACATAATCAAAATATTCTTTTTGAGCAACAGGTACAAAGAGAGACAGACAAGGCAAAGACTATGGACGAAGACAACGAACACTCACACTCATACAAAACATACAAAAGGACAGAAGACAAACAAGAAAAAACGATTCATATTCTACTCACACACTTAAAAAACAACTAGCCATGATATATACATAATATACATAATATAAAAGTTACTTGAAAAAAAAAAAAACCACAATCAAATTTTATCGATGTCGAAAGATAACTTTTTAAAGTGCTTGCCAAGATTGCCATTTTTCTCAGCAATTTTGTACTCAATGTTGAATTTAAGCTTAACAAAATAGCAACCATTTAGCGCCAACTACAAAAAAGCTGACTTTATAACCCTGGGCTAACAGTTGGAAATTTATGTACACATTATTATAAATAAGAGTTGACTTACTTTTTAATTCTTTGCCTGTCTTCTTCTGTATACAAAGGCCAATCTTCTTGTACTTCATTATATAAATGTTTATTTAGAACAAAAGACATATCTTTAGAGAGGGTAGCAACCTGTTAAGGAATAAAAGAAATCAATTTATATTTGGTTAATACCATACAATTTTATACCATTTTTGATAGAATGTTAAAACAAGAGACATGATTGCTGTATTTGGTGCAGATTTGGGAAAACACCGCAGTTGCCACACTATGCTGGTCGGCAGTAACCGCTACTAGCAGTAGTCAACTGGCACTCAATCAAATAAGCTTCTTCCGACCAGCACAAAATTGAGCAATATTGTATGGTTATGTACAGAATTGAGTAAATATCAAAAATCAAAGCCAAAATCTACTATTTTTCATGTCCACATGCATATAAAACTGCAATTCGCAGCGACATATACACCGCCGCCATAACATTCACTTGATCGTTCTTGTTGCGCCATTGTGGCCGTTGTAGTTAACACAGTTTCGTCAACAGGTGGTGCACTAACCCACATCCCAGACAGGTGTTTTCTTGTAAGTAATTACCCGGCACTTGGGCTTGTGACAACCCTGGAACACACCAAAAGATTGACAATGCCCTAAAGGAGGAATGGGGTTTGAAATGACATTGCAACTCTTTTTAAAAACATCAATGTTCATTATTTGGACCCTTTTCCAGTTTTCTTTCAGATAGGAATGGAGGGAGGGGTCAGCTTAATAACCATTATTGCTATACATGTATTTAATTCTCAGATAGAGGTGTATGTGCCAAATGTTGCGTCAATGCATGTGCATACTTTGCAAAAGCCCTGAACTAAGCAACCTGCTGCTATAAAGTAACAACATTTTACAGCTCGATTGCTTGAATTTTCTCGAGGCGTGCAGAGTTCACAACGTTGTATGTTTCTATAATGCTTTTACGTACATGTCATGTCCAAGAATATTGTAGTTAATTGTAGGTAAGTTAATAGTACGGGGCTTCATCAATCTTTAGGTTTGTTCCCCAACATAAAATCATACTATGTACGCATTTCTGCATAGCATCTGGTCTGATCTATTGTATTACCCAGGAGTAAATTTCAATAGCGGGATAATATACTAGACCTTTTTTTGTTGGGACCTTTTTATCCATCTGTGCTCTACTTTGTATAGTAACTAGTTAATCCAGTAACTAGTCTCATATTAAATGAAAATATCAATTAACCAACTGCTTTGTAGCATTCTTTGGCATATTTCCATGCTGTTTTAACTTATAAAGGGACACTTCATAATCCACAGCCTCATCAACCCCCCCCCCACTTACTCCAAAAAAGTTGAGATATTTATACCATCATAAACCTAGGAATACATAATGTTTATGTGCATAACCTTTCTTGCCAATTTGGTAATTTGACAAAGATATTGTTCAAATTATAATACAACAAACTGGCCTACGGAACACTCCAATGCATGCAATTATGTGTAACTTGCAACTTCAATATCCAAATCAATTCAAAATTTGGAAGTCAGATTTTTTTGTGGATATCTATTGAATAGATATGAGAGGTCACAGACCAAAAAATAGGAAAATTACTAAAAAAAATGCTGAAAAACGGCGTAAAATCAGGGTAAAATGCCAAATATGGGCTAAAAATAAAAGAAAACACATACATTTTGGGAACACAAAAAGAGGAAATCAGCTGAAAAGAGGAACTCTCACACCCCTGATTGAACTAAACCTTAAAAGCAGATGCTAGAATCACAAAACATACACAAGTGACATACATTTTCCTGAAAATGGAGCACTGTTATTGTGTGAAAATCAGATAAATGCACAGACGGTCGGCCTGTATTTAAATCACAATGGCTTCCATTTCCTCTACTGTACATTCTTCCCAGATGTTACATTTACATTACGTTTATAAATATTTTGAGATGAAAATAAAACTGGCGAAAAATGGATACAAGAGCCAGAACAACTGTGATCATTAACAAAACAGGCTCATTTTATAGAAACTTGATGACGTCTTTCTTTCATACCACAAATATTACGATAAAATTTCCTTGTAAGTTTGCAATTTGTGAGTCTATACCACTTCTAAGTCATCCCACATATCACGCAATACTATTATACTTAAGTTTGTTCAGTTTATATAAGGCAGAAAAATAAGACTCATAAAAAAGGTGTATTGATATAGAATAGTATGCACGCAGTTGATCGCAATGCTTACGCCAGTTATGTGTTGCGCAATGCATGACTGGCGCACGCTGGTGCGAATTTACGCAAGCGTGAGTGAGGACTTTATTGACTCGCGCAGTAACAAAAGCCTAATAATTTCCGCCTTATATTAGCCGAACAAACTTTACATGGTTTCTATTAGGAAAATAGGGCAAACTATTCTTCCTGAGGTACTGGCTGCCAACCTAGATCAACCCATTGCAGGGTCAGAAATTTGCAACCAAGTGCGAGAATCCTTTTGGATTCTCCCAGTGGGATTTTGCAAGAATCCATGGATTCTCGCCATATAACTTTGTATGATTAATTGAAATATTTACGAGAATCCATTTAGATTCTTGCAATTTTGTTGACAAGAATCTTTGCGAGAATGGATTCTCGCCAAATTTCTGACCCTGACCTGGCGGGTGAGTGGTGATAGACCCCCGTAGACAGTACCAAGCTAAAAATATTGGCATATTTCCCTTATAGAAACCATGCAGTATTTGTTTTATTATACAATGGGGATGAAGTTGTAGGAAAATAGTCGAATATAGCACCTAGGGAAAGTGTTGCTTGTGATTGACCAATGAATTGGCATGATTAGCTCATGAATATGCATGAGGTGTAATAATTCTCACTGTTTTCTTGCTGCTGAGATTAATTGGACCAAACATAAGGTGACTGATAACAAATATTTATAAACCCTGCAAGGTCTATTTTTCAGGAATGTCAAATAATTGGGACTAAGTGTGCACTTTTATGTAATCTAATGTCTCAATATGAATGCCAAAACATGATTATGTTAGAAGGTCAAGACACATTTCTAATAATAAATGTCTCGTTTATCCAGGATGGTCAAAATCATCAAGACAAATTAAACAATGAACTGTGTAAATTTCTTGTCTCATTAATATGAGTTGCCTTGTAATTAAAATTAAAATAACAGTAATTTACTACAAGAGCTTTAAGGGGGAGCTACACCCCTGCCCAATTTTGTGCCTATTTTTGCATTTTCTCAAATATTATAGCGCATTGGTGACAAGTAAGATATGTTTATTATAGGGGCAAGGACTACAACTACTGCACTGGCAATTTTATTTCAGCACAGACAACAGCTGTGGAGTTACAGTCAAAAATGAGGGAAAACCAATATTTGATCAATAAATCAATAACTACTTGCCTTGAGTTGCTGAATTTTCAGTGCAGTAGTTGTAGTCCTTGCCCCTATAATATACATATCTTACTTCTCACCAATGTGCTACAATTTTTGAGGAAAATGCAAAAATAGGCACAAAATTGGCCAGGGGTGTAGTACCCCCTTAACGCAACACAATATTGCGAGCTGTGCAAAATTACACTCCCAGCGCAAGTCACAATACTACAAAGTTGTATGTTGGATGATGGGGCCACCTTGGATATGCAGGTATCCAAGATGCACTCCATAAACATTTCAAACGATTATTCCTCATTGAGCAGTTTTAAAATTCACTTTTCCTGTACCTCCAAGATGGCTGCCATGGACTTGTACCAGGTCGTATTATTACGTTGTGCGCACAGTGGGATACGCACAAATCCGACTTGCCCACTTTTATAAATAAGTGGAAATTATTCTGGGGCTCAGGTGCCATATAGTCTTAATGACATCTTTTATGCCTGAAAGTATGTTCATGTAATAAATTGGAGGGGCAAAGGTATGACGACTGAGACAAAAGGTCAAAGGTTATGATAACTTACCTGTGACAAAATGGAACCAAGTTGATTTCTGTCTTTCTGGCTGACACCATCCTTTTGTAATCTATATATAAGTTCTACTTTCTTGTAAGGTCGTAGGGCTAATAAATGAATAATTCTTTCTCTGTGGTAAACAAGGTTACAAACAAAATGGATCATTATCATGTTATAAAGAAAGAACACTATTTATACCAATACTAGCGGGATACTAGAAATGTCCCCGCTAGATGAGTAAATGGGAGTGTTCACTATAACAGTCCTGAACAGGTAGAATCATTGAAAAGGTACATTTTTATTTATCTAAATCTGTCTCTTCTTACATTTTCTTTTTAGTTTCTTCTGCTTAGCTTTTGATTTTCTGTTTCCATGTTATTTATTTATTTAACCTGTTAAATTATTTTCTAAATCTGTTCTTTCTTACATTTCCCTTTTAGCATCTTTTTTTATTTGCTGCTTGTGATTTCCCATTTCCATGTTTTTTACTAAATTCTGTTCTCATTATTTTAGCTTCTTTTTTTCTTACATTTCCTGATTAGTTTCTTTCCTTCTTTGTTTCGTTCCTGTTTCATTTAGTTACTTTAACCCGTTGGCCTATTATTCGTACTTTTTTGTCTTCATTTTAATTTTATTTTTCTTTATAGTACCGTTTCATGTTGTTTTTACAACAAACATCTTTTTCCCGTATTTATTATGTCCTCTCATAAGCGTGTCTCATGGACGTGTTCACCCGGTATCCCGTGACCCGTCCATGTACCTTTTTGTCCTTTATTTTTCCTTCTTTCCGTATTATCATGTCCACTGGTCTCTGGCTCACAAGTCGTGTGGCTCAGCCTCTGCTCAATTACCAGCGCATTGACGTAATGCGCATTACGCATGCGGTGCCGACGCGCATGCGTAGGCTGGTAACCGATTTTCATAACAAAAACCCTGTTTTTACCCATATTTTCACTGTTTTTGCAGCCAATTCTTGACCGTTTTCAACCAAATTTTTGCATAACAGTCTTGGTATATGCCTCAATGTCCCGTTTTTACCCATATTTTCACTGTTTTTGCAGCCAATTCTTGACCGTTTTCAACCAAATTTTTGCATAACGGTCTTGGTATATGCCTCAATGTCCCGTATAAATTTGGCAACATTTGGATCGAAACTGACGGAACCTTTTCACTTTCATACATAGATAGATACATAAAACAAATTTTGGCTAAATAATATTCAGCATCTAGTAACTAGTAGTTTCACGCCTCACGGCGATCGTCAGACTATTACGCTGTTGTTGTTATGATTCTTGATTACGAACCGAAAAAAATACGCAAAGTAGGCCTCTACGCGGATAGGCCTACGCATAAAGACGCGTGGATATGAAACATACGCAAAGTGAGGCGTGAAACTACTACTAATATTATTTAGCCAAAATTTGTTTTATTAAATTAGCTCTACCTTGTTAAAAATTGGTATTGAGCACTGTGAAACGACTATCGAGTGACTATTTATGTTAGATAGATACATACATAGATACATACAACATTCCCCTATTTATAGTAAGATTGCTGCATCGTTGGTGTAAAGATATTCATGAGTTTGACTAGTGTAAAGACTCCTATATGGCAGATTCCCATAGCTTTCCCATCTACTTTCTGTGGTTTGATCTAGTACCTGAGAAAGATTTCCCACTCCCACTCTGAATGCCTTCGCTAACCAATCACAGTAAACATGAAGTCGTAAGTCGCCAAAAATCAGAAATTTTTTTATCCCAATGATTTTCCTAAAATGGGTATATACATGTACATAAGAATCATAATTGATTCTCCAAAATTTACACTTATTTTGCACACGTGGGGGCATGGTGGCGCAGTGGTACGGGCTCTGCCTAGCAATCGGAGGATTGCATGTTCAATCCCCAGCAGTGTCATCGTGCTGTGCCTCTCTCTACCCAGGGGTGAAATGGGGAGCTGTTATGAATATTGTCCATTGAGCGCCACCCAAAGGTATATGAGCATGCCTTGGGCATTGTATGGCAGCCAGCACATTCTAACAACAGCGGAACAAATTAAGTAAAGTGCTTTGATACACATGCAAGGCGCTGTATAAATGCTAACATTTTATTATTTTTATTTAAATTCTTGATTTTCACCAGTCGTTGGACTCACCTATATGATCTATGTGGAATAGACTTAGTCTGGGTAGGCCTGGAGGAGGAGCCTCCAGTACTGCTCCCAGAGCTGCCTGTTGCTTTACTACTTGTATTAGTCTTGGCACCATTGTTCCATGATGTTATTGCACTTTTTCCAGTCGTCGTTGGCATTGCAGATGAAGAGGATGAGGAAGATAACGACGATGAAGGAGGAGTTGATGACGATGATGATAATGAGGCGGAGGGCGCATTTTTTTTGGCGATGATATCCCTCGCAAATTTAGAGGTGCCTTTTAGTTTGACTTTGCGTCCTGGTTTCAGACCCTTTTGTTGGACTTCTTTTGTGCTGGAAAGAGAAGTTCATATTCATTTATTATTCAGCTATTTTGTTTCCGTTTATGTGTTTGCTTCTGTGATAGTAAAACCAGGGGCGTCGCTAGACCAATATGATTCGGGGGGTGTACAGTATGGTTTTTTTAGCCAGGACGGCGCTCAGAAATCTAAAAAGTGGGGGAGGAGGTAGGAAGCAATTTTTTTTGTCAAAAATTTTTTTTAACTAGTAACTACTATACCATTCACAGTATGTCTATTACGTTACAACAACACAATTTCGTAACACATTAATCTGTTATATGGCTCTCACCATTTGCCGACAATCACATATACCTTTGACTACATTTGCCGACAGTCACATGGTTTTGCCGACAGCAGTCAAATTTTGCCGACAAAATTGTGTATTGGGGGTGTCACACCCCCCATACCCCCCTCTAGCGACGGCCCTGAGTAAAACTGATGAGTAGTGTGATATAAGATGTCTTGTGCTAAGTGTGTTAACAACTTGTGTTTCCAAACCATTGTTCAATCCGTCCACCATGCTCACACATGTTTATGTAATGCATTGATTGGTAAGATTGATTGAGCAGTTCATATTAGAGGGCAGTCACTGCTAGCCTCATTGACTTTTGAATGCTCCTTCATAATCCTTGCCATCTTGCATGAATAGTAATTTTGTACTTTGATTATGGATTGACTGATGCTTTTTGAAATCCTGTCATAAAAATCTGGGGGTCTCATAATTTGAGTTGTGAATGTCACCTCATCAATATTGGACGGCTACACAGGAAGTGGGATATGCATTAAAACGCATTCCCAGGATGCATTTCAATATGATCTCCTCTTGTGTGTGCAGACTGCTTTGTATCATGAGAGGCCTACACGCACACGACATCATGCCCTGCATTCTCTGTAACGCAATTGCAAGAAACGTACTCACTACGCGACCATTTCATAGATGCGGATTTGAGCGTTGTGTAGACACTTTCTGTTATGCATTGATCGCATTGATGTGTTTCATTGCAGAAGCTGCCCTCGTGTGTAGTCACCCATTGTCTTGTAACATGCTTGCTAATCAATAGTTACTAAAGATTCCAAAAATATAAAGCACTAATTTGGGGGGATTAAAAAATATTATAAACAGAATGACATTATCTTTATCCAAACAATTAGTGCTGTACTTTTCATGAATCAGGAGTAGGTATTAAAGATACCTTGTGCATTCAGTTTCACATTATTACATTAAACCCCAATATGAACAGAGATGAAGGGCAGTACATACCTAGTTTTCTTCATTTCTTCATTTGCTAATTCCATCTTTTGTCTGGTATCTTTATATACTTCATCTGTTGCATTAACATTAACCTTACCACTGATGCAGCCCAAAGATTCAAGTTGGGCACCATGATGGCTGCAATAATAACAGAATGAGTTGTTTGGGATTAATTTGTACAAGCATCATGGGTAATATGGGAATTGTGGATAATATGGTAATTGTAAAAGGTGGGTTAAAAGCAGCATGTTTAAATCCAATCTTGGGTTTAAAATTCAAGTGATGGAACGCTTGACTTTTATGTGGGCCAATGTTAGCAGTGAGCAAAAAGGTAACATTGAGAAGATGTGGTTTGCCATATTTATGGAAATTATTGTGCAAGAATAATGAGAATTAGGTTTGGAATTTTGTTGCACATGTGGTGCAAGAATCAGTCTCGGTTCTTGCAAAGAAATTCTGCATGAATCATTTGAAGGCTTGTATCGTGTTAAGACGATATTTTTACGACAATTAAATTGGATTCATACAAACTTTGATTGATTAAAAAATTAGCACTAAAATTCTAACCATGAGTAGGCCTACTTTGCTATTGACTCTCTCAGAGTTTCAATTGTCCAGATGGAACAAAAGTATTTATTTCACAATTTGACACTCTTGCATACCAACTTCTTTATCAGCTTGTAAGTTAAAACCATAATATATGGTTTCAGTCAAATTTTAATTTGGTTATTCTTTGGAAAATAATATGAAATATTACTTACAACTGTCAGAAATGTTTTCTGGTAATTTTAAGCCAAACTAATGAGGTACACTGATAGAAACCCCCATTACTACATGTACCTTGGCTGCTTAACCATGGTGTTCTATGGCTGAACATAATGTAAACATTACAAATATGCAAAAAAAAAACAGGTATGAAAAAAACAACCAAATTAATTTGAAAAGATCACACATTATGGCTTTAAGACCATGTTGAGCAATACCTGGTGGGAAATACTGACAATTCAGTACACTATAGAAATACTAGGAAAATATTCATGAACCTGCATTTAGAATATTATAACTGCACATTGAAAGCCCCAACTTAGAAAGCAGGGGGAAACTACAGGTGGTTTTGAAAGTACATAAAAGTTTATACAGGCAAATTAATTCAGCACTGGCCGATGTGTGCGCTCTGTTGTTACGCAAAAGAATGGGGTCACACAATGGTACGCAGCTTTGTTAATATTAGCGAATAGGGTGTTGATGTTTCAAACCTTAATGTTCAGGGTGCTAGCCATACAGCCTTCAGCATAAAGTTTTCAGATATTTTCTCAAAATATCAAAAGCTATCTTAAGAACCACTGAACCAATACTAGGCTTGTTTATACTCATTTTGATGCATTTGTCATGCTGATTCAAAATATGAAACTTGTCGTTTACAGTTGACGCCCATGTGGAGAGAGTTGATTTTAATGACATAATTTGATCAGCCAATTAGAACCCCACATTTGTGCTTATGAAATGTACGCTCTGAAGCATCAAAAAGGTGTTGCACTTCTCTGATAACTTATGTGTAAAAAAAGGCTTTTACAGTTGATATCCATTATGGAAGACATGACCTTAATCTTTCACACAGGAAGTGTGAATTTCAAATGGGATTACCCAATGGACGAATCCCATTTAGTCAGTTGAGCAGGACAAACCTCCTATAAATCATTGGCCCTGAACATGTTTAAAGCAAAACTTCCTATGTAACCTGTTGGCAGTTTTGTTTTAAACATGTTCAGGGGCCACAAGCACATAGGAGGTATTTCCAGCATAATAACGATTTGAAATCTATACCTGTATGGGCAATTAAGATCATCATGTCTTCCATAAAGGGTGAAGAGATTTCAACTGGAATAGCCTAAAGTTTGCTGGCTTGAAGGCAAAATCTGAGGGATCAACTATATCCCCCTTTATAAGCGATATATACTTTGATCAGCTCATAATCGACGGGCTTTATAACATCGCGGATTAATATCAAATATTTTATTTTGAGAATTGTCTTGTGACATCTCGCCAGAAGCATCACAAATTATTAACTGAAGTCCTGTACTTTGTCTACTTTCATTAAAACACAAAATATAGGCCAGCCAGATCAACTACATGTAATAGCACTGTTAACGTGGGTCTATTTTTCAGTGTAGTGGTAAAAGCCTAACATTTCCCGACTATTAAGAGCTGATCAAACTATACAAAAAGATAACAGAGTTCTAAATTTACATTCTAAATCACCAATTATTACTCACTTGTGTCTATATTGTTGTATACATTCAAAACTACTACCGCTTGGTGTGCTAAGTGATTGTGTTGTAAACTTGAATTCCTTGCTTTCATGTCCTCCGTTGTTACTCTGTACTGGGAATGTTATTGTCTGCAAATTGCAAATAGAAACAGGAAATATGAGAATATAATTTAATTATAAAACATTAGCACTGACTATGTGTTGATAATATTTGATTAGGGAAAATGAAGGATAATTAGAAAAAATACGGGAAATGTGGTAATAATTACGTACATACATGTAGATTTTATAACAGGGATGTAAATGGGCAACATATCTAGTTCCTGAAAATCCATCTGGTCCTTGGACAGGTGGCCGAGGGCTTGTATGTGGTATTGAACATTTAGGGGGGTTGTCCGGGGAATAGGCTGCAAGGTTCCTAAAAGAGTTATGTGGCTCTTTTTATGACGAAATATCATCATCCAATTCCGGAAATGCAAAACTGGATTTTTTTGGCCAAATTTCTCAATTGTATTTGCTCGCAAGCCAAATCATTTAAAAGGCTTGTGCTCGAGGGCCAAATAAACATTGATTTGCATTATACATACATGTTTAAAAATGAACATTTCAGATCTGTTCAAGGCAGGGGCTATTTTAACGTGCCTCACCGTCACGTTCGTGCAATGAGATAAAAGTGTTGATGAAGTAGAGTGCGTTTCAAAAATAAAAAAATTGACATTTTACCCTGAATGTGACCGTAAGAAAGGCTCTACCATTGTCTACTATTAAAGCATATCTACACGGATGGTTAATTGTCACTGCACAAATATTTTATCTCGTCACGTAGTACGTGACAGTGAGGCACGTTAAAATAGCCCCTGGTTCAAGGCCAACCCACAATTGGTCGGTGGGCTGTAGCCTGTATCTGGCCCGTGGGCCGCCTGTTGAGAACCCCTGGTCTAGAGGAAAATAATCATATTAGCCTGGTTAGGCACACACTTGCCTCTACATTGTATACAAGCGTACATTCACTTGGATCAAAACATTTGCCATGAAAGCTATTCAGTACAAGGCATTTATTAAAACTTACAGTCATGAGTCAGGGCTTGAAAAAATGTTAATTTTCCGGGAAGCAAGCTAAATTTCCCAATATAGCATGTTTTATATACAATGTATGTACACAAAAAGACAATTTCCCTCTAAATACCAGAATTTCCTTCAAAACACCAACAATTCCTGGGAAGGAGCTTTCTAAATTCCTCATTTTTTCAAGCCATGCTTACAGTGCACTTTTAAAATACTGTAAATATTTATTTAGTCTAATATTGTGTAAATACATGTATTACAATGGATATCAACCAAAGATTTAAAAGTTCAAAAGTTCAAAGTATCAATGTGGTGTAATGTAGCGAATGATTATCAGGCAAAAGTTGAAAAACATGTCATTATTACGGGCTATTCCAGTTGAAATCCTTATACCCCATATGGAACATATGACCTTAATCTCCCACCGGGGATGTAGATTTCAAATGGAATCACCCATTTAGGTAATCCTATTTGAAATTCACACATTCGGTGTCTGGAATATTAAGGTCATGTCTTCCATAGGGGGATTTCAACTGGAATAGCCCAAATTTACAATGATTATAAAAACAGACTGCAGAAGGATATCAAAATTGCACAACTAGGCTTGCAACTTTATGAACTAAAATCACATTTTTTAATGATCAGAAATAAATTAATACCATCAGAGGTACAAATTCATCTCAAAATGCATTTTGATTTTACATGTAATTTTAGCTATATTTAGAACATAAGAAAAGGAAAAGACATGGATGCTGTGAAAAGTACTGTTTTAGAAACTTTCTGTTGAAGTTGAAGTTGCTAAAAGTGGTTGACAAATTGGAAATACCCTTAAATAATTGAAAGGTTACAATGTATGTCTGTCTTTGAGATCGTGCTCCCAATTGATTGGCAAAGAATTCCTTAGGCATAAGAATTAAAATGTGCCGCTCTTGATATGAAAAAGCACTGTCTAGCTTATTCATTGCAAGGGTTAGTTGTAAAAATTTATTCGGCTTATAATAGGCCAAAATTATTCGGCTTTTGTTACTGTGTGCGTCAATAAAGTTCAAACTCATGCTCACGTAAATTCACATTTAAGCGTGCGTCAGTCACGGATTACGCAACGTGCAACTAGCATAACCACTGCGTGCACATCATTCTATATCAATACACCATAGACCCTATAAAGAAGGTCTATGAATACACAGTGTTTTTTGCCTTTATAAGCCGAACAACTTTACACAGAAAATATCTAAAAAGTGCAAAGAAAATTACATTTGTTGGGAATAGTGTAGTTTGGGATTTATGGATCTATATCTCTGAATATACCTGTAAGGACACAGCATTTATGATCATTATCTCACAGACAACCTTGTCTTACAACCTTGCCTTCTTGAAGGAGTTTTATTCCAGACAGACTTAATACATCATGTAAAAGGTTCAGGTGCAAAACGTGATACATCCAATGGCTGCCTTGTAAATGTAATACATTTAAAGGCTGTCTTGTCTAAAGGCTGCTTTGTGTGTAGTATTAAAGGCATCAGTGATCCCAGCAAAAGTGTTTACAGGGAAAAATTAAAATTTGTAATTTTTTTTCAATCCAATTTTTTATTTATTTATTTTTTGCAAAAAAAAAAAGTCTAGGGTCGGACCTAATTTTAGGGTAGGTCGGGTTAAATGCCAATCGAACTTTTTTTAGGCCTTATCACTTGCAGTTGCAGGGTATGTTACGCACACCCATTTTCAGTACAAAAATGGAATTTGTAAAATGATTTCTTGAATTTTCTGATTTTAAAAGTGAATCATTGATAGTGCCTTTTAAATTTCAATCTACTGACAAAAAAAAAAAAAAAAAAAAAATTAAAAGCTATTTACAAATCACCCATTGCAGCCGTTATTCATGGTAATTCAGTTTTTAAAAGACTTAATTAGGGCCTAATTAAGATCTTTCACAAACTGAACAGTATTGAACAATTGCCTTAGCACAATTCCAATACATTACATGTAAAACAGGTCAGTTCACTCACAGCAAAGACCTTTCCAGGATCTGTGTTCACAGCCAGCCTGTACTGGGCTATTCCAGTTGAAATCCATACACCCCCTGTAGAAGACATGACCTTAATCTCCCACACAGGGTGTAGATTTCAAAAGAGCACCCCCCCACTGAGGTAACCCTATTTGAAATTCACACTCCCTGTGTGGAATATTAAGGCCATGTCTTCCATAGGGGGTGTATGGATTTCAACTGCAATTGCCCACTGCATGCACTTCATATTGTTTCAAGCCTTTTCATAAACTTAGCCTCAAGGTATATGAACTAGAGAAATTTTGTCCACACTCATGTGTGTCATTGTCAATATAATCCCATAATCTCACCACCAATTGCAGAGTCCAATAACCTGTATCCAACAGTATAGCTGGAACGTTGACCTTGTGTTGTGAAGTATGAGTTTTAGTACCCAAATGCATTCAATGGTCATTCTAAGACTACAATGGCATTGTGGTTTCAGAACTGTGTTCTTAAGTTTGTCATGCATGTCGTTGAGATCCTTGTGAATTGTTTGTTCTCACAGGACAGGTGCGTTAACATTATTTTGTTGGGTAACTGGGTCAACAACCTGCACACAATAGTACAAATAATCTGACCCTGAATTTGAGCATTGGATGTAGACTAGGTACAAATGAATGGAAGCACACCAGGATTCATTGTGGAAAATGACAACATGACCAAACTTTCTTTCTGTTATTTTGTCAAAAATGTCTTTTGAGTTGAATTTTGCTTTCAGAAATTATGTGGGAAAAGGAAAAAAAATTAGAGTGAAACAAGAAGCGGTCAAGCGGTTAAGGCGTTGGACTGTGAATCCAAGGGTCGAGGGTTCGAATCCCAGGTCCGCCTGGGCTCGGCTGGCTCTGTGTCCTTGAGCAAGGCATTTCACTCTACTTGCTTAGTGCTTCGGAGGGCACTTTAAGCCGTCGGTCCCGTGTACATGTATTTCTGACATTAATGCAGTGTGCATGTTAAAGAACGTCACAGGCTATTCGAAAAGAGCAGGGGATCATCCCGGTACTGTTGACTGTACTTCAAAAATCCACTCATCCACTCTAGGTTCCAGAGTAAAAAATAAATACAGCTTATCCGTACGCAGTGCGATAATACCCATACATATGAGGGAGGCACTAATAAGGAAGAAGAAGAAGAAGAATGGTACTTTCAATAATATTTGGCTTCCTTGAGACAATAGCATCCATGTGTGATACACACAAGATCACCGGTGGTCATTTATTTCACGCCGCATTAGCCGCAGAGCAATAGCACGCTACAGATGCACCCTCTTTGATGCCCAGATGCTACCGTCTTGAGAAAGCCAAATGAACCATGGATAAATATAAGTGCCCTCCATGATTAGCTACTACGAAGGGATCTCTGACAACGATACAAATAATACACAAGGCTGTCTTTGGATATATCCCATTTTGCATCTGTACTCTTCAAACCGGAGATTTAGTGCAAGAATACCCTATCTGCAATAGCTGCCAGGTGTCATATTTGTAGATGTGCACAATATACAATGCAGAAATTGTCAAATATCTACAGGGCAGCTATTGCAGATAGGAATTTCTTGAGTTACTTACTCCTTTGCTTCCTTTGAACTGGATGGATGGTCTTTGCTTGGTTGAGCTCTGTAAAAACCAAATATACAAAATAAAAACATAATGAAACATACATTTTAGTCACATAATTATTATTACAAAATACGTAAATTATTGAGCTCTAGCCCTTCACACTTGACTCTGAGTTTTTCCATCACATATTTTTAGAAAATAAATGAGACTTTTATTTATTATTCATTATTTTCCAAAGTTTCATTATGGTATCAGTCAAAATGTGGAATTAAAATGCAGCCGTTTATGCCATTTTACCCAATAAAGAAAGGAAATTTGCACACGCTTCAGCGGATGTAATACATGGAAGAGAATTCAGATTCCAGTAAAAAAAAGGTGCACAAATTTAGGGGTTTGTTTACCATAAAAACACAATTTCTAATTTTAATTTTATGAAAAATTATTGCATTCTTATAATAACTTCAAACACGGCTATGAATTTCAAATGCGCAATGGGCAACTCGGAATCTAGTGTGAAGGGCCTTACTTATCACTGATTGCTATGGTTGCTGGAGGACAAAGAAATGACAGGCTTTATTAGACAAGCAGGTACATGTAGGAATTGCAGACTTTGACTAGGTTTGGTACATGTCATGTGACATAATCAAAGTAAAGACTGATACTCTATATACCAGGTTAGAAGATATAATTTTATGTAAATGTATAAAGAACATCACCATTTATAATAGTCATAATTACATACCATACATAATATATATTTGTAAAAATAAGCATCCAAATGTGCTGGGATATACTACATTTCAATTTTCAAATTAAAATTCATGCATAGCAATTTAGTTAAGTAGTAAAATAAATTACAATTTCAAAGTAACTACATGTGTATGTATGTGTATTTTAAAATACCACCACATTATAATCCATTATGCATGGAGGTGCAGTCAAGCGTGTCAGGAAAACAGTTTTTCATTTTTCACTTCAAATAACTCATCTACATGCCAAAATAAGCTTGCACTTTTGATTAAGTTATGATGATAAATCCACATGGAAAAACTAAAATTTAAAAAACAAAAAGAAAAAGAAAAGAAAAACAAAAATAGAATGTTTTTACTTTAATTATATATTTTTAATGATATTAATTTTACTGTCATCCAATTCAATTAACTTGATAAATTTTGTGGTTTATTTCTTGAGTTCACACATTAATTTTCCCCATAATTTTTTTATTCCACAAAAGACCATATATTATCTTATTCCACACACTTCTTTACGTGTTATTTTCAATGGCACTTTACAACGATGCAGAGTCCACAGACAAAAGGGATCGGTTAATGGCTTTCATTCGTGTATTGCGTGAGCACAATGAAAAAGCTGCATAGACAGCTAGCTAGCTAGGAAGGTTGCCAAATCCTCAATTTGGTAGCCCAATTGGGCGACATAAAACAATTTACTATCCCATATATAAATCAATGGTTTTACAAAATTGGGTGCTTTCTCAACATTGGAACCTGCAACTTTCAGAACATTGATTTCATGTCACATTAAAATCAACAGGTTTAGAGACAAATTGGCAACTTTTCAATGATTTGACCTGTGATTCGGTCTGAAAATTGCTGGCAACCTGGATGAGTTATAAAGCTAGCAGACAACAATTCTGGGAACTGATAACACTTTTCAATTCCGAACACTCTCCTCTGTCTTACATTAGCTTGCAGTTCGACTTCTTGATTTCAGCGTCACTAATGTACGATCTATTTGGATTAGCTTTCAATCTGCAGAAACGACAGTCGATGATGTAAACAAACACATCTAGAAAATCTTAAATGTAGACGTTTAAACAGAATTTTTTTCCTGAAATCACCACGTTTCCAGAATTTATGGTATTATTGAGATATTAAAAACAATTTGTTTTCCAATTTGATCCAGGGACTATGAAAGAGATAATCCATTTATGGTATATAAATTGTATAAAAAAAACCTTGTTCGACAGTCGTTGGTGCCTGTCTATTGTTTTATTTGAGATCCAGGGAGAGATTATGTAATTTATATGCTATGAAAATTGTATAAAAAACAACTTGCTAGACACAGTCCTTGATGACTGTCTATTGTTTTGAGATCCAGGGACTATAAAAGAAATTATATAATTTATATGGTATATCAATTGTATAAAAAAACAACTTGTTAGACAGTCGTTTGACGAATGTCTATTGTTTTATTTGAGATCCAGGGTCCAGGGACTACAAAAGAGATTATAATTTATAAGCATTCATAAGATTTTATGATTTTAAAAATAACTTGTTTTATTTGAGATGCATGGTCTATTGAAAGAGATTATCCATTTACAACTCGCACTGGTCAATGAACACAATAATAACATCACAAATGCTATAAGTAAGTACCCTGTACTTCAATCGCCCATGGAACACACATAAAAATACTAGTTTTTTTGTTACTTTGGAGGCCTTTTGGACAATATTTAATTTGAACCAGTTGATTGCAAATCGATGAGACCCATATTACTTTAGAGTATAGTGCTGCCATATGGGATCCTTATACACAATTACTCATAGATAAATTGGAAGCTGGTCAGAGAAGATCTGTCAGATTTATTATGAACGACTACGGTCGCTACAGTAGCGTGTCAGACATAATGTCTGAACTGGGTATCGAACCCCTCGCTACTCGTAGGAAAATCATCAGGCTCACAAACTTCCATAAGGCACGGGAGGGTCTCCAAGCAATCCTGATACAAAACCTGCTGCTCCCGGTCAAACGGCTCTCTCGACATTCAAATAAGATCTGCTACATCCCAATCTAAACTAGCAAAGACTGCTACAAGAACTCCTTCATTCCTCTCACTACCAGAGATTGGAACTCATTACCAGAAGAGATCACCAACATAACCAGTACCAAGTCTTTCAAAGAAGCAACTACAAAGCACTACCTCAAGTAATTCCATCAATCACATTGCGCACCCACCAATCCTGTCCAATTAGCTCCGACTTTTGGGGTGTGGGACAGTACTCTAGATACAAGACAAGGCAAGAAGACAAGATGAAAGTTAAACACATGTTTCAATGTATGGGTAAATCTTCACCTAGACTTCTCCATAGCCAATTGTGCATACTCTGGCTATTGCATTTAAGCTTAAAATTAATTTGTGCACAATTGATAGATTTTCACATCTGATCTTCTCAGTCACTGTACTCCCTCTGTTCAAAGTATTAGCTTCCCAAGTGAACTACTTACTTTAGATTGCAGTTTTACATGCTTAACATGGTTGTCAATGGATGAGATTGTCGGGTTTCTGGCCTACTAAAATTGGCCATGATGTAATGCATCTTTAATGGATCTGGCTTGTGATTGGTTGCCCAGATCTCGTTATGGGTTAAATCCTCCGGGCACCTGCCATTACCATTAATAACTACATGGTACACAACTATGCGGCCCTTTGTGTTGGCAGGAACATTAAACTCTCAGTAGGTGCATGAGCGCGGCTTGTACTTCCAGGCTTCGTGTTTGCGGTTTAATTGGATTGATAAACAAGTATGATTGACAGTGTGTATGTTAGGGACTTTGCCCGTTCAAAGTCCCGTTTAAAATGCAAAATACATAGTCAATTTTTAACTCGGGCTTTCACGATTATAATAATATTAATTAATAATAAACTGGTAGATTTCTAAAATCAGAATTGTTCAGTATTGAAGTGCCATTATAATTATCATAAATTATGCCATTATGATATGTTGCATTCAATAATATAATCCTATGTATACTTTACTCTAGGCACCGGAGTTTTGCGCGATTTAAAACAGCAAAATGCTGCCCACTTTTCAAAATGCGCCAAAATGCGCCAAAAAATAGGTCAAAATGCGCTAAAATGCGTGATCCCCTGTTATCAATGCAAAACACGAAAAACATCAGTAAAACGATGGCATGTCAATCAATTACGACCGACTTCCGGTTCATTTCCGGTTCATTTCCAGTTTCTGGAAAAATAAAAAATAAAGATGGCGACCATCACAAATCGTCGATCGAAATGTCGAAAGCAAGGGTAAATTTCCCCACATTATGCTTGGTTTAATGATCGTTATTTGTATTTTGATGTACATAAGTGAAGTTAGAACCAATATTATGAATTTTCTTGTAAATGCTGCCGATTTGGGGCATAAAATCGTAAGTTTTAACTTTAAGCTTATCGATGGGTCAAAATCGTGAACATTCTCGATGGAACCCAAAATGCGCTTTGGACACCCAAATGCGCGAAAATGTGCGCTTTTGCGCGAACCGCGCAAAACTCCGGTGCCTACTTTACTCTTACTGACACTAATCATATGCACTAATATATAATTATATAAACTTTTCCATAACCATTTTATACTAGTAGTTTGATGTAATAAATATCAGTATAATTTCGAGTTCAACTGAATGCGTTCATCATGATTTCATATTTTTATTTATCAAAAATCGACTATGGCATAGTCTAATCTTCACCTTGCTTTTGCGGTACGAGGTTGGGAACAGCTCCACTATTTTTATCCTGCACTCTGAACACCATTTTCACCCATTTTCCAATCTGCGGACCTATTTTTTTGATAACTGTGACAATGCACTAGGTTTTACACTATTATTTAAGCCATAATATGCACTCTCTATGATTATGAGTCCAAGCAGGAGCCACAAATACCTCAAAAAAGTTTTTCGATTTTACCAATGCATTAGGTAAACACAAATGGTGCATCTGGTGGAATACCTTCTTAACTAGTCCCCCTTCAGGTCTGTTGAGATAGGGCTATTAAGGATAATCACTATTATTATCTGCTCAGATAGGGTCATGAAAGGATAATCCCTATTATCTGCTCAATTGGACTATGGAAATTAGCTTGATCACTGAAACACAACACTTGCACCATAAGTATAATGCTTGCACCATTGAAGGTCAACAGAATCATAACAAATATACTAACCAGAGAAGACTTCACATCTTCTAAAAATATACTAAAATCTATGGCATGAATCATTAGGGGGATTTTGATGCAGAAACTTTTTTAGTGTGACCTCCTCTAAAAGATGATAGAATCGCCAAATGCATCATTAGTAGACCGCTGATACTTGCTGTTATGAAAATAAAATAATGGCCATTTCAGACATTCTAGAAAAGTTGCTAATAATTGGGCCAGTTTGGCATTCACAAAATGTTAGATGTTATGTAACTACAAAAACATAAATGGCCCTTTTAAATAGTTAAGCATTTTTCCACCTATAGATGTAGTTTGATCAGCTCGTAATCGGCGGGAATTGTTAGACTTTTACCACTACGCCAAAAAGTAGACCCATGTTAAAAGTGTTATAGTTGACCTGTTTGGTCTATATTGTGCGTGTTAAAGAAAACAGACAACGTATAGACTTACATGAATAATTTTTGATGCTTCTGGCGAGATGTCACAAGACAATTCTCGAAATACAAACTTTAAATATGAATCCGCGATGTTATAAGGCCTGCCGATTACGAACTGATCAAACTGTAGTGATAATTTAGGCTTATTAAGTTATATGCACCTGATCATATAGATCTTTCATTGCATGTACCATAATATACGCATATCTACACTGAAATGTGAAGTATCAAGATATCATATACTGTATCTCATTCCCAAAATTGTGTTACAAGTACCATACCAATAATGTCAAAAAAAGTCATATCAGCTTATTTGGAGCACATTTTAGCCACTCAACCCTCCCCCTCCCAGCCCCCAGGTATAAAGATACACCCCTGAAGTAGAGGGTCTTATAAATGCCACCCCTGGTTTACAACCTCACATCCTGACTTGACATTTCAAGTTTGCTTAACAATTTTGAGGTGTGCTTACATCCATTTATGGGAATTTCAGAAAATATCTTCTCTAAGCTCCACCCTATGCACAGCATACTATAATGAAAGAGCTGTGTTACACTATCCCTCGCACGATGATTGTACACCACATTAATTGCGTAATATGGAATGATCTTCTAGGATCAAATATTTCTACCACATGTGTGGATTGTATACTATGCTGCCATTGACTACCTATTTGGCCATAGGCTGACCTCAATCAAGCCTGTTCAGTTACTGTGTTAATGTGCTATGCATGTGGGGTTCATCTCTCAGGCATGCGTAGCTGTCAAGAGCAAACATTCTCATCTGTCAGTACACAGTTCTTTAACCCCAACTGGCTTCTACATGCATAGATTGACCTTTGAGTGTGCTGGGTAGAAATATTCACAACCCACAACTTGAGGTCAACTTATATGAGCTATGCTTGTTCAATGGAGGTATGGAACTTTGTTGAACGGGATATGAGTTAATTTTGGCATAAAGTGCAAGATGAGGTTATCAGGTTTGTAAAGTTTATCAAGAAATTGGTCAGATCAGATTTTCTGCTCTACTTGGTACAGAATATCTAGACCATGATATACACTAACACTTCTATACACTACATGCTAATACCGTATTGGTCCGAGTATAGTCCCACCCGTTTTTTTAGGTGAAATTTTTTCACAAGTTTTTTTTTTGGTTTTGGAGTGTCCCTGGACCTAGATGCTAGGATCACATTCATGGTTGACCTAAAAAAAATAACAATTCAAGATGTTTTGTATTTTTAATATGAAAATTGATCATTTGTATTCATGTCATACTCTATTAATGATTTCAAAATGCATTGAATTTGAATGCATCAGATTTTCTGCTCTACTTGGTACAGAATATCTAGACCATGATATAGGCCTACACTAACACTTCTATACACTACATGTACATGCTAATATTTTAGAATTACACAGTTTGTAATTTATATGGTGGCCTCCACAACCAAGGTTTGTAAATATGAATAATATGCAAATGAAGTAATTATATCCTATGTGTAAATAACATGACACAAAGTAAACAACACAAGAGGTGATCATGGATACCTTATCACCATACCAAGTTTGAAGTTGATATGACACAAAACTATACAGCACATAAGGCCACCATACCATATCACCATACAAAGTTTGAAGTTGATCGGTTATTGCTTGAAGCTGCAGAGTGGAAAATGATCTTGCTTCTGTCCAGCAAACAAATGAAACAGCTAACCAATTTTAAGAGACATGTTTGAGGAATGAATGAATGAATGAATGAATGAATGAATTTAATGCATTGAATGAAATAATTAAGAGACTGAATAAATAAACAAGTAAATAAATAAATTTATAAGTGAATGAGTGATTTGAATAATTTTCATAGAGTGCATCTGTATTGAAGGGCTCAGTGCAACAAAGACTCATCTCCAATGGCAATACGCTGGCGAAGTGATGTAATAAATTGGATTAACTACCATAGGTGAAAACAATTTTGAATATACATGTACATCGCGCTGCACTACAATACAAGCAGGTTGCACTCATCACCTGTGTATGTCTGCAATCATAGATTGAATACAATACGGTACCGGTCTTTTCAAAGATACCGGTACCAAGGGTGAAAATAAGAGAGCTTGAAGCAGGGGCCACTTTGGCAAAAAAGTAGCCCCTGGTTTACCAAGATTGGGAGGAACCAGGGGCCATTTCCAATTACCAAGGGGCCAATAAAATTAAAGATGTGCTGGATGAGTTAAATAAGCACTAGTTGCTTTGAATTTGATATTTTTAGTTTACTATCCAGGGGGCCAGTTTTGTGAGAAAAGTGTCCCCTGGTCAACTACAACTGAGATGGAACCAGGGGCCAATTCAGAGTTTCTGGGGGCCAAACGGCTCCCGTCTTCCACTTAATTTCACCATTGACCTGACCGGTACTAATCTTACAGGTACGAGTGATCAGAATGATATGGTTCAATACCGAGTGAACATACCAGTGCAGCGCGGTATATTCAAAAATTTTAGTTAATCTGATTATTACATAATTTCGCCAGCATATATGTGGAATAATATTACCCAGGGGAGCTAATAGAGATGGGCCTTAGTTGTGCTGAGACTTAGCTCTCGGTATGTGATCATACACCCAATATAGCATCATTCTTGCACATGACTTTAGATTGGGTATGTGCCCCTTCATTCAACGAACAGGGGGGTGGCATGGTGAGCAGGGTTATAGTTAAATGCCATTTATCATAACCGCACTGAGGCTGACCTATTGATACTTGGGGAACAAAAAGGGAAAAAAAGGGGGCGGGTGTAGATTGTTCCAAACAAGAATTTAGACCGTTCCAAAAAAATCAAAAATACATTTTTTATACGGTAATACTAATAGAGTTAACTAGTGAATAATTCTAATAACTAGCTCCTTTTCAACTATTGTGTCCAATTTGAATGCTGACATATTGGAAACTATTGCCAATAAATATTCATGAGAGTGTACATCAACATCAACATCCCATTTTCCTCCACTCCCTCCTTTTCCATGGCTTTTAAAACAGAAATTTTGTGCGGTTTAGGATACAATGTCAAATATCATCCCCTTTATGCATTTATGTGAGAAAACAGGAACAATTAATTAGCATAATTAGTCATAATTAGTCATAATTAGCAAGACAATACACTGGTACGAGTGAATTGCATTCTGGTCAGGCATCACAAAACAATGGCCGAGTGCATGTCCCGGTGGAAACAGCAAGTGTTCGCTGTGGCACTGAAAACTGGTTCGCCCCTGTACACTTTTATACCCGTCATTCATACTGATTAATAAAAAAAACATTACATATCACTGCGCTCATTATCATTCTTGACAAGATAGCCCATGCTGTATTTATTTCGCTTTTAAATTAATTCTTTATTTTTAGCTATATCATGCACATTTTCACATATTTATGATTTTTCTATGTTTTATTTCTTGACTAATTCTATAATGGGGGGAGGTACTCTCATAATTTTAATACAATTCATTTTATGACATCAAAAACTCATCAATAATGAGAAAAATCGGGGGGGGATGATGCTGTTGATCGGGTTACGGACCTTTAACACAAACACAAAGTATTGCAACAGACTGAAAAATATACAAGCTAATATAAAGTTTGGTTAATTTTACATCAACGGATCATTTGACACCCGTATGCTGCTAAAATTTGAAATGGAAATTTGATCAATGATTTTAAGGAAGATTTTCACAGCATCCCAGAATACATCATGTGCTGTTAGTCCACAAACATGATGAATTTGGCAGTTGTGTAAAAGCTTCTTAGAGAATAAACGATAGGAATTTTTATTTTGACTATCCTCTACCGTGTGATAGACGACAGACAGGTCCAATATTTTGAGTAGTGGATGCCGGTGCAGCCGGTATCCACTACGATATTCATTCTTATAGTACCCGTATATGTGACTGGACACGACGAATCAGCAGTAAACTGGCCCCCGATCAATTTTGTTTGATTTCGTGTTTAGAAAATATACATCATAAGCTTTAAAATAGTATATCATTTGACTTCAAACGATATCCAGAAGCGGGGTTATGGTTTGTTGAACTCTGCTCCTTCAACAAAATGGTACCCCCTTTTCGGTTTTACATGTGTCTCCTTTTTCATATTGCTGGTAATAAAGTCATAATTGGCGGTCATTTCAAATCATTCCCAAGTCAATGAGGTTCACGAATGTCCTCTCATTGTTTATTGTTTATACATACCTACACAAAATACAATGCAATTGTAACCCACCACTTGAACAGGATTTAGCCAAAGCATACAAAGACTAGAGCTATGTAGAAGATTATTATCCTCTTCAGCAATAGGATTATTGATTGGTTTAAACGCTATCAAATAATAAACATGTCGCGCCTAATTGAGACACCTATGAATATGACTTTCGCGCATATTTTGCACTGTATCTCAGAATACAATTTGCTGAGTTTACGGCTCATTCGTAGTGTCCACTCACATATAAAACGTGAACAGCTGATTGAGTCAGTCTAAACACTGAAATTTGGATGTAAGGGCCCTACTATACTTTGTGTCTTCTGTATGATTATTTAATGCAAGTGTCAACTTATAATGTTGTTGGGAGAGTGTGTTGTCAATTAAACCTACTCTTCAAAAAGGGAAGAGGTACTCCTCTACCAAAGGAGGAATTTCCAATTCGAAACGAAACAATGGCGAACAGCTGCCAACAGCATCATGATTTTCTGTGTACATGTGTGCAAAAATAGTCACAAATTTATCAAGGGGTGTAGTACCACGGAGGTATCATATTCGTGGAGGCGCAATGGATTACATAACGCATTGTAACTTTGTGCCGATTTGAAAATCCGCCAAGCTATTCATCGAGAGGTACCTTTTGTTCAAGACAAAAGAGTTCCGCCATTAAATCGGTAACTAACCTGACAGCGTATTAACGCTTTACCAGGCAGGCTACTGTCAATAAGTGATCAAAAGAATGTCATGTGAAAGCCCCCACTTGACTGAGAGGTACCTACATGTATTGTTCTGATTAAACCCAAGGGTGTGACTGAGTGTTCGCCAGCACACAAAATCACACTATACCGTCGAAGTACAATTATTTACGACCCATCTTTATTTAGGCACCTCATTTAAATCAATTCAATAGAGTTATTGATCGATTACCGTAACAACGTGCCATAGCTGCTATGTATATTAGGTCCATCTGTATGTGTAAAAGTATGTGTGTTTTGTCAACTTTCTGTCTACAAATTGGTCTATCTGTGTCACTATCTATAATTAACTCCTTCGCAGTAGGCCTATATTATGTTGTTATCATGGTTGTAGGCCTGTTCAATGAAGTCAAATGGGTTTCTTAATATCACGAATATCCATTTTAAAGGCCAGTAGAGGCAATTGAGGTAGTGAAGGAGGAGTCGAGGGGTGAAAAGTGGAGAAGCGGATGTGTGATCGTGATTGTAGGGAAGGGAGGTAGTCAAGAAGAAGAGGAAAGAAATCGGGGGAGGAGGAGACAGGGAGACAGAGAGCGATGGCGTATAGATCGGGGGGTAAATCCCCAAATATTTTGCCAGGGGATTGTCCATACAATCACCCCCACCCCATGTTGACGCCTGTGTGTGGGTTTCTGTCAAAATCAACCTCATATTTGGCCATGTTAGCCACAAAATGCCAAATTCGCGCGAATTTATTCCACTTTTGTCCCATATTTCAACAGTTTAGTTTCAATAGGCCTGTGGTAACATTTTTCGCGCGCCACTGCAAAAGTGTAGGAATAAGACAGAATAAGTGCAGAGAAAGGAAAAGAAAGTGATGAATAAAGAAAATTATTATTATTATAGAAATTAAGCATATAACAGCACTAGGCAGCCATTCAATGATGCCAAAACCTTTATGCGTTACCCGGTACGTAATTAAAACACCCAGTCAGATGTATTTCACACCTGCCAAACACAAGTCACCCAATTTCGAAAACTGACGTTGAATGTACACTCTCCTGAATATTGATTGGCAACATTTTCTAATATGTCAGCGCTCTAATCGGAAACAATAGAACAAAAGACCCTGCATAGCGTTGTGTAGTACCATCTTAATGTCTGTGCTGACAAAACTAAGTTGGATATGGACCCGGATATGGACAACTAAGTAGGCAAAATCATAACTAGGCATAGGCCAACTCCTTTTATAAAAAATATATACACTGTACATGTACGGTAAATTAAAATTCAATATCATAAAAAGTCAATACTCATGGCCACTAGATCAGGAACAATACATGACAAACAGCCATACATGTACAACTTGATTTTTTTTTTCTGACGATTTTGATTTAATAATCATGATAATGACATGATATCATTGATATTCATTTAAAGGAGAATTTTGTGATCCTAGCATCCTCTTAAAATAATTTTTCAGTAGATATCCACGAAAAAAGCTACTACACCCCTCAATAAATTTGTGACTATTTTTGTATTTTTCTCACAAACTAATAACACCCTGGTAACAAAAGTTATGGTCATGTGTCATATGGTGGGACCCCAAAATAGTGGGAGGCGTTACATTTTTCTCTCCTCTTTCAGATTTAACTTGTTGGTACAGAGCTATTATTTGTCCAATTGCATAAAGTTTGGGCTCATTATACAGCTTGATTATTCTACTTTTCAAATATGTTTCACAATTTGAAATTATCATTTGTTTAATTAGTGAAAAATATTAAAATGTTAACGAGGATAAACCTGGAGGATAAGCGGTGGAGGAGTATGTGCAATCTCTATGAGAAATATTGTGGAAACATGATATCTTTTTGAATTTTAAATTTTATCATTGCCAAATTCTGTGCTATACATGCAAATCGTATCTCAAATCAAAGCTTGTTTATTCATTATTCATATTCAACTATTAGTTTGATCTATTTCATGTTTACAAGTATTCACTGAGAACCGCAAGTCACAATACCCACAATTTTTCCCTATTCACTACACACAAATGCCAAGATTTTCAGTCACAACATATGGCTTATTCCATGAAGTTGGGGCACATTACAAATTGGGAGAATTTTATAGTATAAATGCAGTTTAATATTTCTTATATGAACCTTTTCTCCTCAGTTGATATTTTCTAAATAGATATGAAGTTTAACTTTCATGTAAAAGTTACTTGAAAATTGTACCTATTATATTTTTATTTTTACGGGCCATTAAGTGGTTGGTGTCCAGCACTTTTTAGGGCAAAAAAATGTGACATAGAAAAAGCAAGTATGCGGAATACAAATAATTTCAATTGTAACATCAAACAGTCACAGTTTTACATAATATTACATGAATTAATGTTGGTAGTAACTAAAAAGTACATTTAAACAAAACAGAAACTAGTCAATTAAAATTTATGGGATGTCAAAATGAGCTTCCCGATGCTACACGCGTGTCCAGAAAAATAAGTGTAGCATCGGTATAACAGCTCACCCACAGCACATACAGGTATCATTCAAATCAATTTGTTTTGTGTTTTTATTGATGTAAACAAGTTTATAGGAAATTTGACCAGCATTTGTGCCTAAGCTCTCAGTCGTTTAAAATTTCATGAGAAAATGTCACTGCGGTGTCCACGTGTAGCATCGGGAGATTTCAAACCATTATACTTGCTTACAGCAAGGTCAGTACACATACTGACATGAATGGACTTATTTTAAGATGTGACTGGGTAGGGGTTTTCAAGGAACTTGATTTGAGGAGCTGCCATTTTACCAAAGAGTAAATATTTTGAAAAAATGGTGCGGTGTCCATGTAGCATCGGGATGTAGCATCGTGATCAAAGTATAGCATTGGGAAGCAAACAGTTAAAATTTATGTAATTTCTTCTTATATTTTGAAACTAGATGACAAACAACTAAACATATTAACTTTTGAGGGCAGGCAAACATTGTAAAATATTTATGTGTTCAATACAAATTTTTATGCACTATCAGACACGGTGTCCATGTAGCATCGGTACACAGTTTTGTCAGTTTTATGTATTCACCAGGTTTTTAGGTATCCTTGTTTTATTTTTTTCTACAACTTTTAATGTCTGTAGGTCCAAATGTAACTTTATAAATAACTTTATCACAAAGTATGATTACTTCTTGTGCAAAACTCACAATCCTACCTATTCTACAGGACACGGTGTCCAAGTAGCATCGGTAGAATTATGTTGAATTTTTGCAATTAAAGGCAAGTTTTTTTAACTTCTAGTTTCAAAATAAACTACCAGCTGTGAATCTAATACTTTCTGAACCATCCTAGGTAGCTGCAAATATATTCCTTGTGAATTTTAGATACAAAAAGAAATCAAACATAATTTTGAATAGATTTACCTGTCATCCTTCATTTTTGATGCCTCATAACTTTTGTTTCTGATTTAAGATAGTGTAATTGGTAATATTATGCTAATTTGCCATGGTAGGACATCATAAAAAAGTATTTTATTAAGACATGTCATGGACAGTATGTTTAAAATAGAGAGAGCTAGTATAAAATGGTGTCCATGTAGCATCGTGATATTTGCCTCGACTGCTGAGCAACAAAGCACTACCACGGAAATTCTGTACTTTCCAATGTAAAAAGATCACTTTTTTGTTGAAGTATGATAGTTGAAGTAACTAAAACACACATTACATTTAGAATTAAGTCATTTTGAAATTTTGACCCTTATGTCACACTTTGTGCCCCAACTTCATGGAGTTAGCCATATGCATTTTGGCTTTAAATTGTTGTATCTTGAGAATTATACACCCTAAGATAGGAAAAGTATACATTTTTGGAAAGCATTTTACCTCAGGAATCCAAATATGCAGTTAAAATAAATGTAGGATACACTCTTAGAAAATATTTTCAAAAATGTAATCAACATTTGGTGCGTAAAGTTACGTACAATTTTACACCCTGTATCACCACTTCGGTCAATCATAACATAGCAAAAGTATACATTTTATTAAAGCTCATAGTGTTGCCTGCCACAAAATTAGATTACATTCGAGATATTCCATATCAGTAGCAAATGCAATAAATTATCAATTTTCTAGTAAAATTAATTTTTTTCATGATATCACCCTATATATTTTCTTACACACCCTGTATACCAACATCAATTTTGCATTGTTGGATTCCTTGGAACATAAGCTTTCCAAAATGTATAGTTTTGTTGGTGTGAGATGTATAGTTTTAGACATGTATCAATTTAAGTGAAAATGAGGACAAATGATCAAAATCAGTGCTTGTAACGCAAATGTGCCCCACCATATGACACATGACCTTATGTATATTATAGGGGCAAGGAATCCGATTACACACTGGAATTTCAGTGGCCAAGACAAGCGGTTCGACATTTGTGATAGAAAATGAGGTACCGCTAGGATGTACCTCATTTCCTATCATATTTACTGAACCGCTTATCTTGATTCACTGAAATTTCTGGGTAGTAATTGGATTCCTTGCCCCAATAATATACATAACTTTTGTTACCAGTGTAGTATTAGTTTTTGAGAAAAATGCAAAAATAGTCACAAATTTACCACAGGGGTGTAGTACCCCTTAATTCCCAAAATTTCAGATTTTGCATAAACTTGCGAGGTATGATTCTAAGACATTGATTTATGTGTATAATCAAATGCAGCAAACCTTTTGACGAGCGTGACTACCGTGATGTTGCAAATTCGGAGGTAACAACGCGTATAGCGCATAGTTCATTCATAAATTTCCACTCGGCAACAGCAGATTGCCTCAGCAGCCAATCAGAGACAAGTGCGTCCAACGCAGCAAATACGCGATGTAGGCCTATACTTAAAATACGCGGCTTTTTACGCGCTCGTCAAATGTTTACTGAATTTGATTATAGTGTTGTAATTTCGTTCTGGTGTACCACATTTGTACCACTAAACAAATTAATCTGCAAGAAATTTTTTGTACCTTAAACATTATATAGCCAGAGGTTTCCAGTGCAGTGGTATACAATTAATCTCAACTTCTTTTTTTGGGGGGGGATGATGATGTGGATCACGAAATGCCCTTTTACATGTTTTTTTAATATAGGCCTATATAACAAACATACATGTATTATGTAAGCTAAGCTTAGTATCCTACTTTAAGAGCACCATACCTACACATTCATAAAGTGTTAATTATATTCCAAACACGGTATCCTGTTCATATATCATTTTAATAAAGTGCATGCTGTGCATTTTTCGCATCGTGGTGAAATTCGATAAGCACTGTCCATTGATTGTACACATTCAACGAACGTGGACGATATTTTAGTACCCCTCGAATAAACCCTGTTATTTCACTCAAACTGAAAAATTATTCATACCTTAATATTCTGGTATAATTCTATGGTCTTGAGTGAGGTGTCCGTAAGTTTGAGTAGCAATATGGTCTTGTTAGAGGCGGAAATACTGCTGCTTGACAGACCATATTGCAGGTTTTCTTCCAAATCCGCCATGATACATACTGCTACTGACTTTGCTCACTTCGCCAATGCCGTCGTGGGCGTATTGATGTTATAGACGTAAACAAGAATCTCGACACACACTTGAACCACAAAGCACGTACTCCCACAGACTGGGCGAGCAGGAAGTGGAAAGTATTAAAGATAAAGGTCGGGTCCAGACCAGAGACTTTCGATGGAATCAGACGATGGTGGACTACATTATTCACTGTGGCAACAGCCAATATCGTAAACAAAACAGACAATATGACGGCAACACTGTCTGGACATTGGACGCCCCGTGCTGAGTTGTGTTTTTAGCTCTATTGGCCCCGTTACAGAAAAAAAATGCACAAAATATATTTCTCAGTGAATGTATAAATTTTCACATAAAAATAAATATTTTTGGATTCAAAATAAATGTGAAGAAAAAAAAATTATAGCCGGGAGTGAGCGGGACTCGATCTCGGGACCCTGTGCACTAGCCTATCTCCGTCAGGCCCTATCGCGGCGGCGTCCTACTTTACCCACAATCCTGTTCGTTTTTACACATAATCCTGTTCGGCCGCGAATAGGGCCTGACAAAACTTGTGTGTTAAAAAGTGTAGCACTTTCTGGCAGGATTCCTGCCATTTGAGCGTGCGCAGTAGTGTCCTGTTTTGTCATAAATATCAGCGGTACAGGTTTATTGTGCCGGGATCAGGTCATCACACACTGACACACGTGAAGTTGTTTACATAAACTGTGTCGTTGGTCATCGTAATTTAACAATTTAATCATGTATTTCATGCATTATCTTGGAGGAATCGTGACATTTATTTGTTCCGAATAGCTTCATCATCAGTAAAAGGCATGCAGAACCGGCCGGGTAAGGGCTTGTGTTTTCAGACTCGGACATGATCATGTCATGCATGTACATGTAGGCCCGGGCATCATGGGCATACTATTGTCAGATTGTAGGCCGAATGCAAGTTTTCATCTACCGTCAACTTTATAGTCAGGTATTAATTATGGATGATATCATTGTCAAACGACCTGCATAGTTATGCATGCCTGATCTGCAAGAAAGCTTATGCACAAGCATGCAATATTGCAATATTATCGCCGGTTTCCGATGCCTGGCCCTGAGCATGCTGACTGTCATGAATGTTTAGACATGTTAGACTGATCATGCCGAGGCCGCACGGTGTAAAAAAAAATCTTTAATTCACAAAACTGAGTATAAGCTTCAGCTTATAATAAATTACTTTAAAAGGGGAAGGATTAGGGCCTATGAATATGATGTCATCCCGGATGTTATGTGTTTGTCTAGACCGACTTGTTTTCAACAAAAATATTATTGGTGTCCATAGTTCTACCATTTTGCAACCTGTGATGTGGCAGTGAGTAGATGTCAGTGACATGACTCGCATTTCATTGCATTTGGGCGCAGCTTCAAGTTCAAATAGCTAGCGTACCATGAAATTGCTGGTGTACACCTGCACACGAGTAAGGACACCACATAGATTGCTGATGTGTAAGTTAAAATAGCCTGCTCAATGCGCGGTTGACATCACTGACACATGGGTGAAAAATATAGCCTAGGACAGGACTCTTTATACTATAGTGTCTGTGACTACTAATGGCCTAGGCCTAGTAGGCCTATATACATGATTTATTGATATTGTTAAAACTGTCTATGATATGTGATGTACGACTGCACAGCTAGGCCCGACATGTAGGCCTGCGGCCGAAGGCTACTGAAATTCAAATGATTTTTGGAGTTCTTGTAGTTGTACATGTATGCCCTAATATGAAAGTAAAACTTGTGTCACAATCGTTGATCGTCGGCACCACACCGCATCGCAAAGCAACACATCGCAAATGAACGAACCTTAAGGTCCATTCATACTACCACCGCATTTGCGATTCGTTGCTTTGCGATGTGGTGCGTTGACGCACTGCATCGTACTGCAAACTAAAGGTCCGTTCATACTACCACCGTATTTGCGATGCGTTTTTGCGATGCGGTGCGTTGTCGCACTGCATCGCACTGCAAGAACTGCATTGCGATATCGCAATAAAGTTAAATACATTTTAACTTTGAGTGCGACGAGTTGCGTTGAGTTGCGGTAAAAGTAATCGATATATCGGCATCGCAAAACAACGCATCGCAAATGCGATGCGGTGCGTTGTCGCACTGCATCGTATTGCAAAATACTGCATTGCGATATCGCAATGAAGTTAAATACATTTAACTTGGAAATGCGACGAGTTGCGTTGAGTTGCGGCAAAAGTAATCGATATATCGGCATCGCAAAGCAACGCATCGCAAATGCGGTGGTAGTATGAACGAACCTTACTGCATTGCGATATCGCAATAAAGTTAAATACATTTTAACTTGGAAATGTGACGAGTTGCGTTGAGTTGCGGTAAAAAGTAATCGATATATCGGCATCGCAAAGCAACGCATCGCAAATTATGCGGTGGTGGTATGAACGGAACTTTAATGTGTGGGTACTGTGGATCTGGTCACAAGGATTTCTTCATTTCCCTTGGAACTAATACCCAAAAAGTGAGCGCTCTAAGTCTAATACTAGAGCTAGCCTCAGCTAGGGCTAGGCCTATGTCACACCTTTTTATGGTACGGACCGTACGGTACATCATGATCTTATCATGAAGGTCCGTTCATACTACCATCAAGAAATTTGCGATGCGTTGCTTTTATGATGCGGTGCGGTGTCAAGACTGCATCGTACTGCAAACGATATCGCAGTAAAGTTAAATACATTTTAATGTGATGTAGTATCAGGTAATTCAGGTTTCTGATGGTATAAAAATCTCAACTTGGGGATGAGGCTGTCAATCGGGTCACAGACCTTGAATATGTCAATTGCACAAGATACGGTATGTGTTTTAAGGGTTTAAAATGGAACTTCTAGCACTACACTATGCACTAGTGGTCAACTTGCACAAGTTGGTGGTGGTGCAATTCCACCCTTAGTAGCTTAGGTTCCGTCTTCTATCCTTTTTACGTGCCTGATGGATGGTCATATGTCTACGGAGCCCCGGTGACATGAAAGAAAATAAAATCTCGAACCCTGGGTTACTAAGCCGGGCCCCGAAGTTAGTAAGTCGGGGCCCGAGTTACTAAGTGGGGCCCTGAGTTACTATCATGCGGACCCGAGTTACTAAGTCGGGCCCCAAGTTACTAAGTAACTTGGGGCCCGACTTAGTAACCCAGCGTCCGAGATAGTAACTCGGGCCCTGACTTACTATCTCGGACCCCGAGTTACTGAGTCAAGGCCCCGAGTTACTAAGTTGTGGCCCCGAGTGACTAAGTCGGGCCCTGAGTTACTAAAGCGCTGCCCTGAGTTACTAAGTCGGGCCCGATTTAGTAACTCGGCCCCGAGTTACTAAGTCATGGCCCGAGTTACTAAGTTGGGGCTCATAGTAGCAGCTGCCTCTTCATAAGTATGTATTCAGGACTCATTGTGTGACTGGTTCTGTGGTGCGAGCACTGAACTAAAATCTTGGTAGGGGTGTGCAGTGCAGAGTAGTCCCATTACATAACTTTAGGAACTGAATTCAGACAAAAAGGAGCATCTGAAGGGGTTGGAGTGTTGTTGTTTTTGTCACTTTGTATGATCAGGGAAGTGATGATATATTGTAAGAGAAGAGTCAATCTGGTCACAACATTAATGATTTCTTGCATGTTTTTAATAATAAAATGCTACTTTTTCTTTGTTATTATTAGTGGTGCAGTTTGATCCGGTTGTGAAGTGTGCACTTTTTTATTGTTTATTTCTTAATCATAAAACTTAGAAAAGATAAAACAGGTGTTTTAATTCTTTTTCCTTTTTTATTCCCTGTACTTGGGACTGGTGGGGGGAAAAGACACACGACAGAGATGTAAGCCACGAAAAAACTCCTGTGAAAGGCATGAAAATTCCACGAAAAAGAACCAAACCAAAACAAACCCAGGAAATTTCCCGAACACTTACATCTCTGGTACAAAGAGAATAACCACCAGCCCCCTGCTCTTAATCAACTACTGCTCATACAATCAAATCACACATTATGAAAGTTATTTTTAAATTAAATACGGTACATGGAGATGATCTGTGTCCAGAAGAAAGTGAATGCACATGGCAAGAAGCATGGACAGCCAAAAAGCTGGGTAATGACAAACACAGATCAACCCAATAGTTGCATTGACATAATAATAAGGCTGGCATTTTTGGGCGGGCTCATGGGTACCCGCCGAGATTACACTGCCCGGTACCGAAATTTATTTTTTTTTTGGTTTTGCAGTGTCCCTGGACCTAGACCTAAATGCTAGGATCATTCATGGTTGACCAAAAAAAAATGTGCACAATGTTTTGTGCATTTTTCAAATTCAATGCATTTTGATATCATTAATAGAGTATGACATGAAAACAAAGTATAAATTTTCATATTAAAAACACAAAACATAGTGCAAAAAAAAATTTTTTAGGTCAACCATGAATGATCCTAGCATTTAGGTCTAGGTCCAGGGACACTACAAAACCGAAAAAATAAATAACTTTTTTTTGCAATTTTGGGTACACGGTTGCCCGCCAAAAATGCGCCAGGTACCGGGCAGTAATTACCCACAAATGACACCCTACATAATAAACAACAAAATCATGAAGAGTGATCATTATTCATAAGAAAACAACACCACTAAGGTGTTTTAATTCTTGTGACTCTACATGCATTGCGATTACGATTCACAATGTATGGATGTAGAGTTACAAGAAATATAACACCTGTTTTTGTGACTGAACATCTACAATGGGATTGGTGGCAATTTTTTTTGTTTCTTTAATATAAAATCTGTAACTTCCGATTATGAGCATGAAATCTGCCATAGTCTTGTTGGACTTGGATTTGAGTCTAGACTCAGACACAAATGAATCCGAAGTGGCTGACTGACCTGGATACAAATGGAATCGCTCTGACTCAGATGACTGAGATGAGGTGGACTTGGATAAAAATCTGACCCAATCTTTTATTTCATTTATTTTTGATGAACCCTGCAGGATACTGTTACTGTTAACATCAGTAAGGAAAACTACGGTATGAATTTCACTCCTGGAGGAGAGTGGAGTTACAAAATCGCTCTCTTAAACAATGATTGTGAATGTTACAATTGGTCTTTTTCATATTTTCAGTTCAGCAAAATGCCAACACCCATTGCTTGCTAATCATTCATCTAGTGTTGCTGTCTCAGGCAAAACTTGTTATAGTTGAAATCCATCTTCTTGATCTGCAAAATAACAACAAAAAAGAACGCTAAATCAATAAAAGTAAAGAATATTGATATGCAATCATGTACGGTATTTCAGCATGTTGGCTTTCAAAATCGTAACACATTCCAATTTCAAAAGTTGTTGAAATAGGCATAAAAAATTGCTTGATTGGCGTAACCAGATGACCCATTTAGCTGAACTTTTCTTCTTTTAAAAATTTAATTTATTTATTTTTCATTTTGCAAAAAAAAAAAAAAGTCAGGGTCGGGACTCTTTTGGGGTCGGTCGGCTACGCCGATCAAACATTTTTTAGGCCTCATGCGAAGTGGTGCGATGAGGCCTCATGAAGGCCCCTCATTTGAACAGTTAAAATGTTGTTGTTTTTGCACATGTAACAACACCATTCATGCATTTTACACTATTTTTGCCCATGATCAGGGTGAATATTGGTGGAAAGGAGCTCCTTGCCCCTTTTCTTTTTCTTTTCCTTTGCCCTCCAGATTTTCTCTTTCATTTTTTATCAGAGGGGCATTTTTTTCTTTCATTTTTTGTCAGAAAGGTAGTTTTTTCTTCCATTTTTTTTTATTGGAAAAGCCCGTGGTTCTCTTCCACCTGCGGGCATACTCGGCCTACATTGGTTATTTGGTTTACATTTTTGTCTTAAATAAACACAAAACATTTTGGTCTAAATAATACAAAACTTATGACCTGTATGCATGACTTCCAGTTCAAAATTCAATATGGAAGTGATCATATCTTTCTCTCACAATGTTTTTTGTTGTTTAATTTGTACATACCTGCAGTGATAATTGATTGTCATCTGAGTTGTGAAACTTCAAGTTGCTGAACACTATACAGTCATGTTGTGTACTGAAAAAACAAACAATACAAAACATTTAGTAGTCTTGGTTTATTTACATAAAGGCCTATTTTTAGAATTCATAAACATTGACCATAGTATTTTTTTTTACTTGCTTCAAGTTTGATAGTTAACATCAGTTGGGCCTACTTTCAGTGTGCCACCTCCAACAGACCACCATTGTATGTATGCGCTCTATGGCTGAAGGATTAGGTTGGCGTGCCGTGCATCGTGTTTTGTTCCATTAACCACCCACCTACATAATTTGTAGTGACTTTACATCAAGCAAACTGATAATATTACATTATTAGTTCTGCCCATGCAAATCTGAAACATATGACACACCCCACACCACGATGATAGATGAATATTTTGGGCCTTTATTTACATCTTCTTGGCCTAAGAAATGTAAAAAATCAGCGCCCACCCAAAATGATTTTAAATGATTTTGTTAAGCGCCCTGGGCAATGGAACAAATACGGTACCGTCGGTACGTACCTGTGATTTGATAATTTGCTGCAATCACCAAAATGCGCACACTATTAAGACCCTACACCTTGAGTTTGGTGACCTGGTTTCAAAGAGTTCCAAATCAATTCAGAGCGGTGTCGCTCTGACGTATGAGAACAAAATACAATTGTTGGAGTGGTGCTGCGCGGAAAGAGTGCCATTCAGAGTCATGCCACTGCCGCTCAGTGGTGTGCCGCTCGGCTTGCAGACAAGTACAAATGGCACGGTGAAGCGTCATGCCGCTGAGCGGCAAAAAGTATGAAACCAGCATTAGGTGGAAAAAATAAGACTCATCTAGCTAGCATCCTGTTGGGCGCAGTGCTTACGCTAGTTGTTGTGTAAATGCAATGCGTGACTGGCGCATGCTTCATATTAAATGTAAATTTACGCAAGCGTGAGTTCGGACTTTATTGACGCACGCAGTAACAAAACCCGAATAATTTCCGCCTTTTTTATATATAACTAGATTTCGCGGTTCTCGGGTTGGGTGGTTCTTGTGACTATCTCTCATTACCCAACACCCGTTACCCATATAGGCCTACTTGCCCTGACCTTTTAAACTACTAATAGGCCTCTGCACGTGTGCCGTTTTGGAATCCGATGAGATGCACCTGCACGATTAACCACACTGTAATGCTTTCCGATGCTCGCTTTTCACGCCCATGACGCCCGTGGGTATACTCCGCGCACTACGCGATAGCTTCGCCGCGATCACGCACGCGAAAGCACGCGTTAGCGAGCCACGCGCATTACCCGATAGCGCCAGCGGACAGAGGGACGGACGGACGGACACGCCATGATTAGTATTATGATGCCAGTATTAAACAAACCAGCAGTACACGCTCAACAGTTGAAGTTGTGACAGTTCAGACTTCTGTCCGAGTAAACTTACCACAAACGGCACAAATCTCAGACTCAGTATTCACCCATTCATCTCTGGTATGTCAGGTTGCAGATGCCATTAATGTGCAGGGCGGTGGAGAAGTATTACGATCAGGCTCATGTCATTTCACATTTTCAGGAGCACCTGCAGTTTTCAATACACATTTATGTGCATGTGTGTATAGCATGCATGCATTGCATGGTGCCATCCCCGGTTACGATATTTGTCCTTATCAAATATACGTAAAATTGAGCACTGTATATGCCCAAGTGGAGTCCAGGTGTGCCCACTTACTCAAAGTTTCTACATGCTTCATTGAAAGTCAAGAAAGATTAGTAAAAGTTATCTTTTTAGGGAAATTACATTCGAAATTTACATCTAAGCGACAGTAAAAATAAACTGAGCCAGCGCAGCACCGACGTGAATTTCGGTCTTATATGCTTGAAAAATCCATATTCATGAAGTGACGTTTCATGACGTAGGGACAAATTCTACTGCTACACTCTATGCGCTATATTTTTGTCAGTCTCCGAACCGGCACAGAGAAGCGGCCGTGCGCATAGGTTAGGAGACTGACGGATTTAGTCTACCTGTGCACCACAGGCGAGACCCATTACCATTAGACCAAGCGAACCGTGATACACAATGGGGAAATTTTAGGTATATATCATAAACATACCGTGCGTTATTCATACAAAACATTCAAAAAACAGTACTTACAATGAGGTTCACTGGCGAACCTCAACGGATTTAGACTGATAAAATAGTGCTTAATAACATACGTACAGTTTTTGAATAATTTGAGACATTTTTGTGTTTACGTGTAAAACCAATGACAACGTCAAAATTCAGCCAATCTTGGCCGGCCCCCCCTGGATGGAATAGCGATTGACTGACTGACTGATTGATTGACCGACTGATTGATTGATTGATTGATTGATTGATTGATTGATTGATTGATTGATTGGTCCCGGTGATTGATTTATTGATTTATTGATTGATTGGTTGATTGATTGATTGATTGATTGGTTGGTTGATTGATTGAGTGAGTGAGTGAGTGAGTGAGTGATTGATTGATTGATTGATTGATTGATTGATTGATTGATTGGTTAGTTGATTGAATGGTTCCTTGGTTTGTTTATTTATTTATTTATTTATTTATTTATTTATTTATTTATTTATTTATTGATTGATTGATTGATTGATTGATTGATTGATTGATTGATTGATCAAACGATTAATTGTATAATTATGTTGATTGATATGTTGATTGATTGATATGTTGATTGATTGATTGATCCCAAAGTTTGACTCCAAAAAAAACCGGGAGCAGATGAAGTCGATAAAGGTGTAAGGCTGAGACTTTTTAAATAATGGGCATTTGATGAGAGAAAAGGTAAAACAATTAGATTGGGGTTTGGGTGACTTTTGGACAAGGTTTTAGATAAGCGGGGCGGGGAGACGAGAAAAAAATCCAGTCCCTTTTGGAAGGATAAATTCACAAAAGGTGTACTTGAAAATATACCCCTTATTGGAGGAAACTCGCAAAACTTTGAAACTCCAGCTTCATGCCTGACCCCGGGGCCTGACCTAAATTGTGAGGACCGGTAGGCCTGATTCCCGACATTATACAAAAATTTTTGAAAAATGGCGAGTCAACTTCAGCCAGTGACACCCCGCCACACATTTTTTGGCCCACAACAATCATCCCCCCAATGTTGACGCCTGATAATGGGTTTCTGCCCATTTTAGCCCCCAAAGTGCAAATTTTCGCGCGCTTCGCGCGCATTTATTCTGCTTTTACACCATATTTCATCAGTTTAGCTTCAAAATAGTAAAATGTTTCGCGCGATTCACGCGCAATTGTACCATTATTCTGTCGCCAAAAGGTGCTGGATTGACTATACTTGAAGAATTTTTTTCCAACTCCATCCCCCCCCCCCCCAATGTCAAAAAGAAATCTACGCCACTGGAATGCGTTCATCATGATTAATAACATATTTTTATTTATCAAAAATCGACTATAGCATAGTCTACTGATTAGGTAAATAGGTATAGAGCCTAGCGTTTGAACCTGAACTAGTAGAGACACCAAGTAAAGCTTAGCTTTGCAGCCAAAATATTACTTATTCTAGGCCTACTTCATATCACATTTACACCACGACCCTTTTATTTTTCTCTGAAAAGCAAAAAAACTTGCTATTATGAAAGTCGATTTTACGCAAATTGTTATGCATACATGCGCAAAAATGTCAAAAGCTATTAATGCGCAAAATGTCAAAAGTGCCCTCTCGTTTTATGGAGGATTTCATGAGCCCGAACTAGCCAGAATCCAAGAAAAGTTTTTCTGTTACATTGTTGCCATGGTTTCTTTTATCATGTTTTTATTCTGAGAAGCTAATTTGCAATGTAAGGTTATATCTATTATACAATTTTTATTGTTAGAGTCTGTATTCAAGTATAGTATAAGTATAGTGAAAACATGTCCACGAATGGTTTAATTCGGCCTTCATTTAATACAATTCACCAATTTTCGGCCTTTTCAAACTAAAATTGTATACAATAAGGCTAGTGAAAGTCGATTCCGAGTTTATCGTCCCCCGCCCGCGTCACTTTTTGGAAACCAAAAACACCCGCGTCAAATTTTCAAAAATGCCAAAATAATTCATTATTTTCAAAGTATCAGTGTTTTCACCAGTTTTAGCAATTGAAAACATATATTTTTGTTTGTAAAACATATAAATTCATAACTTGGAAGCAAAACCAGGCTCTTTTCTAACTTTTCTAGTCCCTAACATGTATGAGTGTGGCTTTAAATCAACACGCATTTTAGGTCAATAATGAAATCTGATGAAATTATGAAAAATGAAAAATGAAAAAGTCACCTCACCACTGAACCTGGGAAAAAAAAGGGACGATAAACTCGGAATTAACTTTCATTAGCCTAATATTGCGAAAATTGTCCAGACACCAGTCCATTACCACTGCCTTCGCTTCTCCTGCTTTGCACATCCAATATAGGCCCCCGTACCGTATATCAGAACTTAGACTGGTTCTATTTTGGAATGTGCTTAAGGACCGCTCATTATTAATGCGGGAGGGGGGGGGGGGAATGTTGAGCTTTATGGGTGAAAAATTTTGATATTGGGGGTGATGGGGTGGGAAACAATTTCTTGACGTCATAGGGAATCCAGCTCTTTTTGGCGATGATAAGTGTATTGTACAAATGCGCGCGAAGCGCGCGGAAATATTTGCCATTTTGAAGCTGAATTGATGAAATATGATGCAAAAGTGGAATAAATTCGCACAAAGTGCACACAAATTTGCAATTTTGTGACTAAAATGGCCAAATATAAGGTTAATTTGGTCAGAAACCCACATAGGCCACATAGGTGATTGTATGGACCATCCCCCTGGCAAAATATGGGGGAATTTAACCCCCCCCATCCCCAGGGATCTATACCCCTGTGCCAATAGATCTACTTTTGATGAGAACATTTATGCTTGGAGGAAGGGTGGTCATGTGGTGAGGAGTGAGAGGTGTGTGTAGCATGTGGCAGTGGCGTAGGTTTCTTTTTTGACACTGGGTATGGGGTAGGCATGCATGGTAGGAAAAAGAAAATATTTCTTGAACTTGGTATAGTGAATTGGCCGTTGACTGTGTTTATAACTACAAATGCGCGCGAAGCGTGCAATTTTTTGGCCCAATTGAAGGAGAAAGGAGAGAAGGCCATCTGCACTCCCAACCGGGACTCCCAAACACAATCATGACAATTGTACAATTTTACATTATTAGCCCTTATTTCCTGAGAAAGGAAATTGGAATTCCAATCTCAAGCGCCGATGCGCTATGCAAAGGCTTGGAACCACTGATCCTAAAAAAGACCCATAGGCTTATACACATGCTCATATGGGGCCATAGGGAAATAATTAACATGCTCCAAATTAATTTTAAAAAACGATGTCAAGTTATTTGTCTCGGTCTAATGAGCTATAAGGATCACAAAAATGTAACACAAAGATTCCATTTTAAAAAAAGGTCATGTTCTCACCCAATGACCCCATATTTTTTACATTTTGCTCTCACCGAATGCCAAAAAATCATGCTGTCACCAAATGACCGAATGCTCCTTAGTGCGAAAGTGCCAGCCCTACACCTATATCCATTTCAAATTGAAGTGCCCCCGGGCTCTAAGCGAACAATTATGGTTCAAAGGTCGAAGTTGCTCAAATTTTGGTAAAAGTTGAGGCAAATTATTCGCTTAGCTTAGAGGTCTCAGTTTGCACTATCTGCGATGTATATATAGTTAGCATGTTAGAGAGCAATGCCATAGATTCCATGGAATGGAAGCTAAGCGAACAATGTGCCTCAACTTTTACCAAAATTTGAGCAATTTCGACTTTTGAACCATGCACAACATGCAGTTTTGTGTCCCACTGAACTTCTTAAGGGGTACTACATCCCTGGCCAATTTTGTGCCTATTTTTGCATTTTTCTCAAAAATTATGGCGCATTGGTGACAAGTAAGGTATGTATATTATATGGGCAAGGACTACAACTACTGCACTGAAAATTCAGCAATTCAAGGCAAGTAGTTATTGATTTATTGATCAAATATTGGTTTTCCCTCATTTTTGACTGTAACTCCACAACTGTTATCTGTGCTGAAATAAAATTTCCAGTGCAGTAGTTGTGGTCCTTGCCCCTATAATATACATATCTTACTTGTCACCAATGCATTATATAATTTTTGAGAAAAATGCAAAAATATGCACAAAATTGGCCAGGGGTGTAGTACCCCCTTAACGCGGTCGTACACGCACAAACATTACATTTATGGGATCAGTGACGCATAATGTGGCATGTTAAAAAGTGTTATTGGAATAAAATTACGATCCTGGGGTCATTTGGGGGTCTTTTTGATGGTTACGGTCTCAAAATTTTAAGCAGGCAACAGGCGAGTTTAGCAATCAGCATACCCATGGGGGGACTTGGTGTTGTTTGTTTGGGGCTAGAAAAATATTGAAGTGGGAGGGGAGAATCCCCCCATAGTACCACCACTGTACAAATTATTCGGATACAGCTTGGGCTGATGAAGAATGTAGACAAATATTTTTTCTTAGGAAGTTAGGAGCATGCATGAAATGTTTGTGAACTATAATTTCTTGCATGATGCATGAGCGCTACCTGATAACCCCTAAAAGTGAGCATTCACATTTCCTTAAACAACCAGTGCAATTTCAGGCTATAAGTTGCTATACAGATTGTTACAACAAATTATACAATTATTTAGAAAATATTAATTACTAGTAGTGGGTTTTCGGGTTCGCCGTCGGACAAGTCTAGAACTGTCAAGTTTTCGTCAGGAGTAGCTCTAACTTCTTCTGGACAAAGCACATAATATAGAAAGAATGAGACATGTAGGCCGTCCCTTGCCTACTGATGGCTCTGAAAAGAGCCGTTCACTGAAGAGTGCCCCGCAGAGAACGGGCAGATCTCGCATGAATTTTAAAGGAAGTTGGTGGCTCTAAAAAGAGCCGTTCACTGGAGAGTGATGGAGACTGCCCCTTGTCTACAGAAAACAACAAGCAGAGACCTCGCCTATCCGCCTGTCACCATGATCGCGAAGCGCAAAATGTGCAATTTTACCCTATTGGGACCCAAAACACGGTGCTTTTCGAAGTGTTAAAAAAGTTGCACATGGCAATTATTGCTTTATTTTTTTCTTCCAGGATTTCTAGTCCCCCACAGAAAAATTAGGGGGAGGGGGACGTTTATCCGGTTCTCGATCTCCAAGCTTCCTTCGCCTATAATTGTAATACAACATGATTTAGTTGTAAATAGCTTTAGTTGTAAATAGCAGTGATTAATATATAAATAAATTACTGTACTACATTAAGCATTATTGTAAAAATTGTCAACACTAAAGAAGAGCAAATAGATTTTAGTTTTTTAAAGATTTAAAGAGCAGACCAGAAGCATGGAAGGAATCGTGGCACAAACCTCAAAATAAATAGATAAGACAAATAACACTTCAATGACTTTAATTGTTCTGGTTTTATTGGAATTTGGACCCCTCTAGGCCTACGTGTCAAAAAACTTTTTAACCCCCCTGTTCATACACCCAATGGCCAAAAACCGTTTTTACCCTCAGATATTTTTATGACCCTACATATTTTCCAGCCCCCCCCCCCACCAGAGCATTTCTGAACACTCCCGTAGTCCCGTATCTAGCCAGACCCTGATCTAAGCTAAATATTTTGTCACCTCTCGCGCGCTTCGTTTCTTTATTACAGTATTGAGTACCGCCCATCTCTAAAAGGATGATGTCGAAAAACGATATTTACTGGAATCAGCTACTTGATTCCACAAAATCCAACTTCTATTTTCAGAGAATAAAATGCGGATGTCAGTGAAGTAAGCTTGAAGTACTCGGGCCGCGATCTTCCTTTTTTCGGGCCGGAAGAATGTGCCGAATCGATTCTCTTCCATATTTTGATATTTCCGGATTTTAAACCTTCAGAATGACATATTTTAAAGACTTTTTAACAACATTCCCAGAATGAATGTTAAATGAAAATAGCCATAGGGGACATAGGCTAGGACTTTAGGCCTATTAATTCAAACAATAGGCCTAAACATATTCTGATTACATTTAAGGCCAGTTAGGCCTAGGCCTCGCCGATTTTTGGAGATTTTCAAATAATTTATGTTTGTTATTTTTCTTATTTGCCCCGTTATTTGCTCCATTTATTCAAGTTCATTTATAAAAAGTGACGAATTAATAGTTTTTGGTTATCATTTAGGCCTATAAACACATCTGGCTTTAAGCTAGGGGCTTTGGGGAAGTAACAAAAATGTCCGAACTCCCCATTTATGTGTTAGGCTTTGCAATTGCAATTTTACACAGAAATGAGTAAATTTGTAAGAAAAAAGTTAACAAATATGCGGGGCATCCCTCACCAAATTTTGAGAACTTGAACCGTCCGGACGATATATGCCTGCATGTTATTTATTTTACTTGGCCTAATAGTAATAGGCCTACAGGCCCTATGATATTTTATTTTTATGGTATATTATTGGACTAAATCTCATGTAAGTGACTACAATAAAGATTGGACTTATGTTTTTATAATTCAAGTATAATCCTGGGACAATGTCTGGTGTTAGTTTTGGGTGATAGGCCTACTCTAATTCAGTACAGAATGGCAGGGCCAATTATGTAATGACTCAACTGTCCCACTTACCCCAACACTTTGGGGTAAGTGGGACACATAAGGGGTAGGGGTAAATTTGACACATATATTTATGATATTATTACATGAAAATATACATATTTATATTGGAGCATTTGGGCATTATTAACATAATTATATACCAAACAAATAGTAGGCCTAATGCTATACTATCATTATGTTTATTAATTTCATCTTAATACAGGCAGATTTTGTTCTTGGAGTTGGTGACAAAACCCCCCAAAAACCAACGATTTGCGATTTTCAGCCACAAAATCAATAATCAAGTCATTCAATAGGCATTTTCAGTATTAATTTAAGTTTTGAGCTTGTTGGCGGCATTATATGCAATTTAACTTGTAATTTTGTTATTTTTTGTATCAAAAATTAATTTCAAGAACCACTGTCCCACCTACCCCAAGTGGATGGGTTAAGTGGGACACCATACGCTCTAAATTGCATGAGTTCATCGTGATTTTCTGCTATCAGGCTTGTAAAAAGCGTTCTGTTTTGTAAATGAAATATAATTATTATCTCTCAATTTCTCCAAATTCTCAGCAAAGATTTAAATATTTGGTAATAAGTAAGTATAATTCCACTATTGAGCAGTGAAATTATAACGAACATTATTTGGAATGGGATACCAATCGGTATCGTATTGGTGGATTTAGTGCTGCAATGAAGATCTAGATAGTAAGTGTCCCACTTACCCCACTGTCCCACTTACCCCATCTTCACTTTATGGAGTTATTATTATGTTTTGTAATGCTTCCAAATGACAGTGCATGTATTGAACTATCCGCTCCTTAGGAAGAATGTTCAAAAGTTGAATATAGTTTGGTTCAACTCAAGTTCGGTAGTGACCCGGGGGGTCACTCCCATTGTGGCCTGTGCACCATCCGCGATAATCAACTTTTGAAAAGCACCCTAAACAAGGATTTAACCCTTGGCTAAAACAGGGATTTTATTCCTTGCATCAAATTTCATCATGACCCTAAATTTCATTTCCGCGTATTAGCAATTTGCAATTTTGCTACCCTTTTTTCCAATATTTCATGTTTTTGACACCCGTATCGTGCTTACCCATGAAAAACTACCCTTTTTACGCGTTTTCATTATCGCTGATGGTGTACAGGCCACAATGGGAGTGACCCCCCCGGGGGTAGTGACGTCAATGCTTTTTTGCGGTTGCGCCACAAGCGTGCCGACAAGTCGCCCTGTACGCGTGACGTGGATACTCAGCGCGCTTAACTTTACGCATCGATCCGATACTGCGGCGAGAAAAATACGCACCTACGCCACGCATACCAAACTTGAGGTGAACCAAAGTATAGTGACGTTTAAATATCGATTTTATTTATTTATTTATTTATTTATTTATTTATTTATTTATTTATTTATTTATTTATTTATTTATTTATTTATTTATTTATTTATTTATTTATTTATTTATTTATTTATTTATTTATTTATTTATTTATTTATTTATTTATTTATTTATTTATTTATTTATTTATTTATTTATTTATTTATTTATTTATTTATTTATTTATTTATTTATTTATTTATTTATTTATTTATTCATTTATTCATTTATTTATTTATTTATTTATTTATTTTTATTTATTTATTTATTTATTTTACAACATACACCAGAACAGAGAACAAACAACATAGTTACATAAATAAAATCTTGTCTGTCACCACCTGAAAACATTACAACGTGCGCCACCTATCAACAAAATTTCTCCAATTCTCTCTTTCACCACGGATTTTCCAAAATGGTGAGAAACAGAAACATGCAATGGCCTATAAAATCAGTCCCATCTGCCAGTTTTACAGTGGTTTTAATTGAATAGAATTGCCAAAATGGGATTTTATATTCTATCGGTTTTGTCTCATATGATATTTAGAATGAAGACGGTTCGATTGACTTCTTTTCGAGGCCGTAAATTTTCCCGATTCCGTACAACCTTTGGTCACACAACTCTGTATAATAGCCGGCCGTACATGTACATAACGTCATGTATCGTGCATATACTGCATACATGCATGTATGGGAAATCTGTGACAGTATGAATCTTGGTTGTATAGGATTTGTTGCTATTATCATAATTTTAAGGGAGTGAAATACCATGATTCGATCAGTACTTAGATGGATGAAGAAAATAAAAAAGTTATAGCTAAAAATTAATATATTAAATTCTCGATCTTGGCTTGGGCCCTGGCGGGTACGCACAGGTATTTGCGCCGAGCGTACTACGCAAATACTGGCGCTAACAGCGCAACAAACACAGTCACAGCTTTTGAGAATTGACCAATCACACGCCGTGACACGGTCGTTGCTAAGCCTAGGCTAGGGTAGGCATGTTCGCAAAATTTTCAAGTAGGATATTTCAGTAGGAAATTATTGTGTTATCATTGACAATGCCTTACACTGACTTACTGTACAAAAAAGCATGTAATGCACCATTTTTTACCACAATGATCCATTTTACACAAAGGCGATTTTATTTTACGAAATCTAACTTTCACTGCATGCTGACTTCTGTATCAAAGGATAAAGTACCAGCACTTTTTAGACTACGTCGTCAAGTTTCTGGTGTCCAAATTTCATATTTTTGTATTTCCCTATGGGGATTACACAGTTAAGCCATTGACTGTGAGCTACTGTGGACACAACTTTTTGGATTGAATGTTGCCCTCTATAATAAGCAATGTGGACATGTCTACCTAGGGCTAGGCAAGGTCAAGGTTCGGCCATGCAGGTCGCGCGATCGTGTTATTCTATGAAAAGTACGCTGACGCCAAAGCAATGTTTGAAATACCACATTGCAACTGACTCGGCCTGTGCATGTAGAATTTTGCCTGTGCATGTAAAATTTTGTGAAAATCAGAAAAAGCTAAATTAACTGTCCAAAATTAATGATGTGACAAATTCTGCACCCTTGGCCTTGCAAAGGGTGACAAATCTGTATGATATGTCTGTCGCCCCTGCAGCAAACCTTCCCCGCTTACACAGTTGGCAGTACTTGGCCGGGGGGGGGGGGGGTGAAATTGAGGGGATTTGGTGACCTTAATCTTTCAAACTGGGGGTGTAGATTTCAAACACAGTCCCCCATGGTGACCAATTCAGTAGATAACTCAATTTCCCTGTGTGAAAGATTAAGGTCAAGTCTTCATGGATTTCAAAGAATTGCCCATTTGAAAGTTAAGCAGGAAGCAGTGTTCGATTTACCGGAAAAACGTTACTTGCATTTGTGCAGGTAACATAGAAAATCTACCTGCACAAAGTGAAAGTAAGCTGCACACAATTTAACCATATAGTTTGTGCTGTGAAAAAAATTGGTGTCACTTCGGAATATTTCTATTTACTTCTTGATTTAGAGGCACATTGTATGTTTCTGATTCCAACTGTGTAATTTAAAATTCTACATGCACTTGTGCAGGTACATTTGAAAAGTTACCTGCACAGAATCAAAGTCACCTGCATATGTGCAGGCGTGCAGGTGGTAAATCGAACACTGGCAGGAAGGTAGAGGATAGCAATTTTGGCCTGGTCTAATAAATTACTCAGGTAATCAGTGTCTCTGCAAAATATTTTGCCCCAAGTGTTATACAAAATTGTAAATTTAGTTTGATTATTCTGAGACTTCACTTCAAATTGTGCTGCACCAGGTGAAATTACACCATAATTTTAAAAATGGGGTGTAAAAATATTAAGCCAAACACTGCAATTGCACCTGACAATTACACCTGACCAGTACATTAAAAAGAATATAAAATATCAGTTCCGCAATAGACAGTGACCACGAAAGACGGGTGACTGCTAATTGATACTAAATATATAAACTTTCTGTTTTTGTGTTCAGGGGCGTGTCAGGACAAAGACGGTCAAGAAGGCTGCAAGGGTGATCATTGAGAAATACTACACCCGACTTACCTTGGATTTCCACATCAATAAAAGAATATGTGAGGAGATAGCCATCATCCCTAGCAAGAAGCTCCGCAACAAGATTGCTGGGTAAGTGTTCGTATGCATTTGATATGAAAATTAATCAAACTAATCATTTTCAGGCCAGCTGATTATTGCTCCCTATGTCTACCGGACCCCAGACTGGACAACATTTAATATGACACACACAAATCAACAAATAGGTAATGCCATGGATTGATGGTGAAGACATTGGGTCAGTCTTTACTGGCCTTTGCACAGTCATCTCAAAATGAGGGTCGATCCCAAAAGGGTGTAAAGGCGTAGCCACATACGCCTTTCATACACATGATTAATTACTGCTTACGCTTTGCAAAATCACTGCTAGAAAAGCTTGAAAAACAAAAATGCACTTTTGTGCATGTTTTTGCAGGGAAGACTTTATTTGGATGCAAAATGGCAAATTTGTTCAAAGGGTCAACAGTACATTTGTAAGAAACTATGCATCAGAGTAATCACTTTGTAAATTGTATTCTTTTCTCCTACAGATTTGTGACACATTTGATGAAGCGTATTCAGAAGGGAGCTGTGCGAGGTATCTCCATCAAATTGCAGGAGGAGGAGAGAGAAAGAAGAGATAACTACGTACCCGAGGTATCCGCCATTGAGCAGGATATCATTGAGGTGGATCCAGACACAAAGGAAATGTTGAAGGTCTTGGTAAGTTACCACTCTTTTGCCCTATCAGAGTTTTTCAAAGAATCCAAGGGACAAAAAACCGATTAACATGGCTCGGTTTATGCAAACAAAGGTGAAAATCAATGGGCTGCATGGCTATTACAGTTACTTGCCTAACTAGCCTGTTGAGAATGAAAATTGCAGCACCAGGCTACACTTTTTGTCCTGCACCAAAGGATTGTTTTGAATATACTAGGCTCCAGATAAATGACTTACCATGCGTCATAATTATGTTACTGTTAGTGAAATGTACCCCAGGTTGAGAGGATTTGCCTTTTCGAGATATGGCGGACAGAATAGGATGGCGCTGCACAAAATGGGTAGTCTTTTGAATTTGCTGGGTTTTACCCATATTGAAGACTGCCATCCTATCATAATAACAGTTCTGTTCACCAGATGTTACAGGGTTATGTAACCCAAAATAAATTACTATATTCATGATGATCATAGTGGTCTATTGCAGTTGAAATCCACACCCCAAGAAGACATGACCTTATGCTTCCACATCGGGGGAGGGGGTGAAGGTAAAGATTTCAAAGGTAGTCATCCATTCAGGCCCGCATTCAGGTAACCCCAATTGATATTCACACTCCCTGTAACTGGGAGATTGCAGTCATGTCTTATATGTCTACTGGAATAGCCTGTTTTTTGAGCCAGTAATATTGAATGTGTTTCTCTCTGTTGTTTTTATTATTACAGGACTTTGGCAACATCAGCAACCTGCAAGTCACAGAACCTATCGCTGCTGGAGTTGGTTTCCGTAGTGCTCAGCAGTATAAATTATGTCAATCCTCTAGAAACTATACATACTCACACCGATATGTCGTCTTTGAACGAAATTAATCATGACAAAACCAAGCAAGCAGTATTTCACTGGACCGTTGGACGCATCTTGCACAGCAAAAACACTAAAGAACATTATTGGTTTACACATTGTAGTGTTACACTACAGTATGTTCAGTATCACATGGATCGTGACCCACAAATGATCTCCTGAAGGTGATGATTCAAGTGTGAAATGATTAATGAACTATAACCATACAACATGTGCAACCAGCTGCTAGTGCATTTCTGCTGTTTGTCAATAAAATCAAGCTCCATGTAAAAACTGTCTATGGTTGTCTATGATATTTATGTTGTCTTTGCAGTCTGCAACCATCTTTTATTACCAGTATCTGTAACAGAGTGATTTGTTTATATAGAAAGCTTATGTATTTTTGTGGGTCATATCTTTTGGTTGAAAACCATGCATGAAAATGTAAAAATACACAAGTTTATAACAAAGCAATTCATTACTGATATGGGTAGTAAACGATGAAAGGTATATATGCGAGGAAATCTTTTTTTGTAGAAAATGTGTTTGGGAATAGGTCAAAAGTCCCATTTGGAAGATTCAGTAGGTTTTATGATGACAGAATTATAGTCCCACAGTTTAGTCGAGTAGACGCCTTTTGTTGTTCTTCTCTCTTTAGTGTAAAGATGCGTATAACTGACATTTTCTTGTTTGAAGTTGGATGCCTAACATGCTGAGAGGTGAAAAATTACAAGTGCCCACTCTTGAGCAATAAAAGAAATATGAAGTCAAAGGTTATACAGGGGTCAAAACTCAAAATTGGCCAAAATATTTCTCAGGTCCCCAGGATTCAGAAAGTATATAGTTTGACCTACCTACGACAAATCAGTCTTGAGTTATTAGCGAAAAGGTGAAAGGTTGAATTTTGGGCTCCACAGGGGTCAGACACATAAAGTTAATCAGATTTTGATAAAATTAGTCTCAATATGTTTTCTGGTTATAATAATTCAGAAAAAGAATAGTTTTCACTATGCACGACCTTTTGTTATCTAGGTAATGCGAGAAAATGTGTCAACCTCAATTGGACTCGATGGGCAGTAACTCCTTTTGGCGTGTTACCATGATAATGAAACATTGTTGTTTAATAGTGCGAACTATTTCGTCAAAATTTGGGAACTTTTTGGTGTTTGACCCCTATGGAGCATTGGAGCCCAAATTCCAACCTTTAAAACCTTTTTGCCAATAACTCAGTCCAGACTGAATTGTCGTAGGTAGGTCAAACTATATAATTCTGAATCCTTGTAATATGGGGAATATTTTGCAATAGTGTTAACAAAATCGGAACAATTTTGAGTTGACCCCTGTGTAAACTTTGACCCTGAATTACTTAAGTTATATTCTACTCTATACGGTACCTCAGATGTCAATATTAATGGAAAACATGCCAGTCATACTCATAAGCAAGTTCTATCCAATAGTTAGAATGTCAAAGAAATGAACATCGTGATGAATGCCCATGTTCCTGCTACTCGACCGTGACAACGTGTCCATAGGCAGGTTACTAGATTCATGAAATGGCACATTGTGTTGATTCATTTGAAACTGTAAAAGTGCTTGCATCCTATGACATGCTGGTACCTGTAACCTCTTTGAATTGCCCTGAGAATTCGAATGCTAAGTTTTGAGAGATTTCAGGTATGTAGGAATAGTGATAGCTCAAGATATCCACATTTCTAAAGTAAGATCAGAAACTTAAGGGCTCTGGTTGCAACGTTTGATCAGTATTTTTGTGGGACACGAGAGCACATCAGACATCAAATTGCATTCTGAATACGAAGAATGTCCTGATGTCAAATAATTTTGATTTTTTGAAATTTGCGATATATAAGGCACATTTTATGGCAAATGATTAAAAATTGATATTTAACAGTCCTTAAATTAAACTTACTAAATCTAATGATATGTACTTAAAATGTATACAGCTGGGATGACCTTTCGTATTGAAGATATGGATTTTTTACCAAAATCGCCAAAAAAAATTAGGTCTTTTTGGGGAAAAATGTATATCTTCAATATGAAAGGTCAAAATTTTCAATTGATCGTCGGCTTTGCATCCCAGCTACATACTATAAGTACGTATCATTATAAAGTTTACTTCGAGAATTGTTGCATATCAAAAATTTTACAAATATCAAATTTAAATAATTTGTCACAAAATTTGTATTATATTGCGAATTTCAAAATTATTTGATACTAGAAAGACATTCCTTGTATTCAGAATGCAATTCGATATTAATGTCTGGTGTACTCTCAGCTCCCACAAAAATACTGTGCAAACATTAATATCGGTAATTAGTTGTTTGGTTATCAAAAACGTCTTGCCCGCAATGGAATTTGTGGAGCTGCACAGATAATTGGTGGACGTTACAATCTAAGTGCGGATTAGGTTTTCGCCACGACAACAGAGAATTTTGATGATAAAATTGTGTATTGGGGACCCCCTACCCCTCTAGCGGCGGCCCTGCTTGGAAAGGATGACATTTTATGTTATATATCAATTTTAAAGAATTTCCATTTTCCAAATATATTGGGTCACATTCCTCTAAGTTCATACCCAATCACCAGGATTGCATCAAAGTAAACAATAAGACAAAATACTAGTGTTTCTTTAATTTATATTTAACATTCTAAACACAAGTTCTATAAGAATAAACTTTCCAGTAAATAATGTTATTAAATACATAATATATTTCATACAAAGCAAAGTTGCATTTTAAATGCAAACACTACAAAGTCGGATGTACAGGGTGTCCCAAAAGTTCCTTTACCATTTCTAAATGCTACATCTCTTGAACGCATTACATTACGAGCAATATGAAGAAACTTGTACAATTGTTTTGACATCTAACTAGACCAGTTTTTGGTCAAAGTTAAATGTAAAATATGAAGAAACAAAATACAGCGTGAAATCAAATATTTAAAGTTGCTAACCATCTTGTTCTTGACTTGGATATCCTTGGCTTAAAAAGGGCAATGGAGCTGCAAATGAAGTATTGAAACACCCAATATTTGGGTGGTTTATAAATGGTATTAATGCTTTAAGGGGGTACTAACTACACCCCTGTGGTAAATTTGTGACTATTTTTGGATTTTTCTCAAAAAATAATAACACACTGGTAACAAAAGTTATGTAGATTATTGGGGCAAGGATCCCAATTACTACACTGAAATTTCAGTGACTCAAGACAAGCGGTTCAGTATATATGATCGGAAATGAGGTACATCCTAGCGGTACCTAATTTTTTATCATAAATAACGAACCACTTGTCTTGGGTCACTGAAATTCCAGTGTAGTAAGTGGATTCCTTGCCCCTATAATATACATAACTTTTGTTACCACTCTGTTATTAGTTTTTGAGAAAAATGCAAAAATAGACACAAATTTATCGAGGGGTGTAGGACCCCCTTAAATGAAAAAGAAAATGATGTCAAATGTGAGAATAATTGTACAAGTTTGCTCTTGCAAAAAAAAAAAAAGTGATTTATAGTGAGCTATGTACAGGCACAACACCTAGACGTTGATCCACAAGCCCAGCACACTTTACAGGTTGTTGCTGACCACTACGGCCTCACATCATTCCACAAATCATTTAGTAACAATTCAGGGACTTTGCTGTTTCAAGAGTGCACACCCTAGACATTCCACAAATAACCTTTCAACCAGGATCGGCTCCCCAAGTTTTGTACTGGTTACAACAAGACAATTAGCAGCAACTTCCTTGTCCAGGGAAATTTCAAGCTAACTCAATTTTTCCATGAGAGCGTACTAGGCACCGCCAGGGTTTCGAACCCGCAACTATGTATTTGGGTTTCTCTTACCATAATACTTGTCGAGAGATATGATTCTTCAAACTGGTAAAGAGACTTTTGGGACAGCCTGTAAATAGTAAAACAGTAATAATAGTGGAGAGATAGATTTATAATCAAGATCTGATACATGTGAAATAGGAATAAATGAATGGTACATGCTTTTGAAATGACTATAAATGCCACTAGTGGCATATCTTTCTTTATCTTAAATTCCTTCCTTCTTTCTTTTAATTTCCAAAAAGATATGTAGGGTGTTAGGGTTGTTAAAGGGAGAGATTATTGCCACACAGGGTTCAATTTACTTTGAAAAATATGTGTAGCAAAAACATTATTTAGGTGATGTTCTTTATGATACTAGCATCCATGTTCACATTGTATAAAATTGCTATACATGGACATGTTGAAATTTTCGGCTCATGTCCAAATTGGGGAGCTTTTTGCTCTGCTGAACCAGGTTAATTGAACGCTGGCCATTGGTATATGAGCATGTCAAATTTCAGAATTGGGTCTAGGATTGGGTAACAATATCGCTAAAAATTGATGCATAATATCAAAATTATAATGAACACAATGATTAAATAAGGTTTTTTTCACATCATAATACAATTAGAACTGCATGATACATCTTATTGGTTATTGAAGTATCAGTCTAGGAATATGTAGGTCCTGGGTTTGATTTGTACTGCCTGTCATTCTCTATACAGTGAGGGGGTTTAAAATGATTTCTGAAACTCTGAAATCACATACAGACTGATTGCATACCGGTACCTAATTTTTTTGTTTCACAAGAAAATATATGGATGTTGGTCTTAAACCCAGGGTCCCAAATTGGTTGTCCCAACATACGGATAGTAAACACCACACATAGTGCAGCTAAGACAGGGTCAGTGGCGTAGCTAGGGTGGCGGTCGATATTTAAGATTTTTGACCATTTATGTTAAAACCTCATCAATTGGGCGATTCCAGTTTGAATCCATACACCCCAAATGGAAGACATGTCCTTAATCTTCCACACAGGGAGTGTGAATTTCAAATGAGATTACCTGAATGGTTGATTCGATTTGAAATCTACACTCCCTGTGTGGGAGATTAAGTACATGTCTTCCGTAAGGGTTTTATAGATTTTAAATTGGAATAGCTCATCTGATATACAAAGCAAAGTACTTTCTTGATGCTGATCTGATAAAAGTCAATGTAAAAGTACTTCTTTTCAATTCCATATGGAATATTTCAGAATGAGATGAATACGAGAAAGATATTTGGCACATTATTTCTGCTTCCTCTACATGTTTGAAATCTATCATAGCTCTTACATACTCCACTTCTTAAGACAGATTAACGCGAGTGATTCATATTGGGCTATACCAAATGCATAAGGCCTTATGAGAACAGAATGACTGATCAGTACCAGTGGGTCACCGTCAGTACAATAGCTACCATGTGTAATATGAGTACAATAGCTACATCACTCATGACAGAGTCATGCTCATTTAAATACAATTCTCTCCTCCATTAGGTAACCACGGGGCAATTTGCATGATTATAATAAAACAGGTGATATGTACGAATGGTTGTGGAATCGATCTAGAGACCTGTCCCTCTATCATCTTAAGCTATCTTAGAAATGTCCTCCAACATGACTGCCATTTATTTGCCAATTTTGCCCCCCCCTGAAATTCACTTTGCCCCCCCAAAAACCAATTCCTGGCGCCGCCACTGCTGTTCTGGTGGGTGTATTGCATACACTTTATCCTGTTTGTAAATTGCCAAATGTTCACAGGGCAGCTACTGCAGTTAGCCACCCAGTTACCCACTTCTGGCACTAAGCAGTCGATAAACCGGTCTCGCTCTACTAGCTTGGGCTGCCCCACTCAAATCTGATAGATATTTTCCAATTGGCCCCACTCTGGCTGCAGCAGATCCCAGTGTGGCCTAACCCTGTGGGTTCTAGTATATTGAAGACTGCTGCCAGAATGGGACTAACTGATGTTAGGACACAATTATCAATTCCACTGTATAATTTATTTTGTAAATTCTATACCAGATTTGAGTGGGGCAGCCCCTAGCACACTTTCACTGATGCCTTACTTGACACTCCATAAACCATGCAAGTATTATTCAAACATGTAGCTGTACCCTATATACCTACATCTAGAATAACCATCACAACCAGCATCCACACATAATAAATTTCAGAAAAATATTGTTGTTCTTCGGAACGATACAATTTTAGCTTCATAACATTTACAATATAATGAATATATACATTATGCCAAATGAGAATTTAAAACAGGCCAACACTACTCATTGGGATCCAAATACCATGCTCCACTATCGGTAGTGTAAATCTGTATTGCTGCAGGTCAAATGATTAATTGAAGATCATCTAGTTTTATATTCTCATTTGTTGTTGATTACAAATCTGCTCTCCCATGGCAAAAAGGCATTAAAATTGAGTTACGACCACATGTGGGTCCAGGAACATGATATCCAAAATTCTACACACAAAATATTTAACATATACCCCAATTTTAATTTCTGAACCATAAATCTAACCCTTCCGAAATTGGTTTACATGTACAAGTCCATGGGAGCAATCGACTGTTTTTGTACATTACTTTAGTATCTCAAAAAGATCAATACCCTATATGTAAGTTATGCCCTTTTGCCATGGGACAGCAGAAATGTTCAGTGTTCTACGAACATGTATAAATCTTTTTATTCACAATATATTACACTATTTGTAACATGACTTGATCAATCATGCCAGCTGATTGGCATACCCTTCTCCTTAAAGGTCCAAATTTGTTGGCCTGGTCAACTGGCAGGTTGTGCAGGACCTAAATACCAACTTAACAATTAATAAATGTTTATACATTTGGGCATGTAACCTTGTCCTTACATATCACAATGTTCTTTTAGATGGTCAGGATCTTGGCGCGTTGGACACTTTTATTATCATTATGGATTATGTTATGCCATAAAATGCTGAGCTTGTGTAACACTCTATGAATAAATCCAGATGTGCTGTTACGTTAACTCTTTAAAGCTCTATTTACTACGCCTTTGTAATGTGTGAATCAATAGTACTTAGTAGCATGAGTGTAGGCACCTCTTTTTCGGTATGAGTAATATGCACCCTTACATCAAAGACTTCTGTATTCCATAGTGAATCTATGTACCTCTGCAGGAATCAGCTGCCAGGGTTGTAATTTAATCCGATATGACCTTCACATAATAAGGGACCGATTGTTATTTACGGCAGGGGGGTAATGGGCGTTTTGGAAAAAATATCGACAAAAAAATTCGCGTTCCCCCCTTGCGTCCGCTCAAAATTTCCGGATCCCCCCTTCTTTTCCCGAATGTCTCCATTTAAAACTTAACATTCCCCCCCTCCTGGTTCAACAAAAAATTCGCGTTCCCCCTCAAGACCCCAAAAAATTTCGGATTCCCCATCAAAACGCCCATTACCCCCCCTGTCGTAAATAACGATCACTCTTTAAGTTTAATAATATGCACCTTTATGCTGTATTATATATAATAATATAGAAGCAGTGTTGTCGCAAATAGGTACATATTGAGCACTCGTAAGTGTAGTACTAAGTATTGTACAGGAGATCATTTTGCAGTACAGTTATTTTCGAGATTTGGAGTGAGAGAGAAACATTGTTACATATTTTTGTTAATTCCCGGTTGGTACTCCATTCACAAAAATGACTAATTGCGGTTTGAATATTATCATGACTATAAAGCTGAATTTATACTCGATCAGTTTTGCAGAAAAGCAATTATCACCCATGCTAAGTGTTTACTTCTGTTTTCAGAGCGTCAAGCCGATCAATCGATACAAATCTCTGCGGCAAAAACACTGAACATCGCTTTTGCAAGTTGAAGAAATCTGAACTTCAGAGCGATTACACTTTACACATTTTAAGCATTTTCTTGATTATTAACTTTCGGTGATGAATAAATTGAAGGTAATAATTATTATTGACAGCAATGGATGGTCTAAAAATGGATTTTGTGGTATTTAGAATATTATAATTGTAGTCTACAATCGCTGATAAGTATAAATGCAAAAGCGACGGGTGATGTATCACAAAATTCTGCGATTGGCAATCGCTTTCCAAAAGCGGTACATCGCAATCCCTTGGCGATCAAGTATAAATTAAGCTTTAAGGTCATCTTGTTTTCATTAGTTAATCTCTGTAACATATGTGACCATCCACCACGAAGTGGTAGTAAAGTCGGCTCTAGGTCATTTTCTGTTTATTACAGATTGTGAAAGAATGCACTTTTAGCTTTAAAATGACACCTCAATAAGCTTCATCAGACATCTGGAAGTGAAGTTACGGTTCATCAAAGGTCAAATTCCTATATATTTTACATTGAAATCCATTTGCTGTTTTTGATTGTATCTCAAAATGGAAAATGCCGACTTTACGACCAGTTTGTGGTGGATGGGCACATATGGCAGATTATGGCTATTCCAATTGATATCTATAGACCCCCTATATGATGACATGACCTTAATCTTCCACATGTAGCGTGTTAATGAGGTTAGCTGAATGAGTGACTCCATTTGACATCTATACACCCTGTGTGGGAAATTAAGGGGTGTATGGATTTCAACTGGAATAGCTTACTTTACAGGGATTTCATGCCAAACCAGGAGCCACTTCAAACCCACAAGCAGCCACTCCCAATTCAAACTTCTATTATTGTTATCAAAAGTGGCACACACATCTTTCGACTGAAACCGTCAGTCTTCAGCTTGGTTGTGATGCAAATGAGATTGGAAACATAGCCTGAGCACATTCATCGCTGTGTGCAACGTCCGGTTAGGCATTGTTATGCTTCACTTGACCGATCGCCAATCCATTTCTGCTTCAATAACTAATTGTACCTAATGCGCATGAGTAGTCCAATTAGACTGTCACAACCTTTACAATGACCTAACTGAACGTTGCACACAGCGATGAATGGGCTCAGGCTATGCTTCCGATCTCTTTTGGTATTCTTGTCTCAGCAATAAATCATATTATAGCCTTCTTGTAGCCAATCAGCAAGTAGTATTCATCAGGTTAACCAGTTACATTAAGGTTACAAAGGAGATTGCTGTTAACTTTAGCTCATGTAATTTTTCGTGCATTGCAGATTTTGAATTACTTCTCTTGCTCTTAAATGCAAACAGTTCCACTTTTACAATTTCAAGGTTCCACTCTGTGCCACCTAAGGCTTATCATCATATTTGGATTGGTAAAACGCCCCCACTGGCCTAACGGTATCACTATGGCACTCACATTGTCGTCACTTCCAAACTGTAGTGCGTGGTCTACGACAAAATCAGCAGCCTCTTGCGGAGAGTGGCAGCTTATTACAGAGTCGCAGATTTCTTGGTCGTTCATCACAAAATGGACGCCGTCCGTTACCATGACTAAAAAGCCATCTTTTGTGTGTTTGATCTGTACAATGAGAATAATCATTGATAGATTAGACTGAATAGGTTAATTTGATCACAATACTATAACATGAAATGTTTGCATGCATACAAATTTTGCGATTGACATAGATTTGCAAAATTTTAAATTGTGTTCACAAATTTGTCTCTTATAATAAACTAGGTGGTTACCCGTATTTCGCGGTTCTCGGCTGTCATAGTTATTGGCTTTTGCAGATCTCAAAATCGTTGACCATGGATGACCTAACAAACACACACCTGGGCTTCCTTGGCCATAGTTAATTACACCCACCGACCAAGTTTGAGCACCATGAGCAATTTGAAATTTTTGTTTTTTGACCCAAGTTTGAGCTCAATGGGAGCAATTTGAAATTGTTACCTTTCTTGACCTATGACCTCTTAACCGTATGTCTGGCGAAAAGGTCACCATGGAAACTTTTGTTTGTTAGTCGTCCAAGGTCCACCCACCCACCAAGTTTGAGCTCCATAGGGGCAATTTGAAATTTTAACCTTTCTTGACCTATGACCTCTTACCCGTAGGTTCTGACAAAAAGGTCACCGTGGAAACTTTTGTTTGTTAGTCCAAGGTCCACCCACCCACCAAGTTTGAGCTCAATGGGAGCAATTTGAAATTGTTACCTTTCTTGACCTATGACCTCTTAACCGTAGGTATGATGAAAAGGTCACCGTGGAAACTTTTGTTTGTTAGTCCAAGGTCCACCCACCCACCAAGTTTGAGCTCAATGGGAGCAATTTGAAATTGTTACCTGTCTTGACCTATGACCTCTTAACCGTATGTATGACGAAAAGGTCACCGTGGAAACTTTTGTTTGTTAGTCCAAGGTCCAAGATAGTGGGGGCATATAATGCCTATAGGGATCCCCAAGGGTCGGGAATGCACTGAATGCTCTGCATGCTAATCATAGGCTTCAATATAAAAAGTTGCAAGTCTCAAGAATCACTGAACCAATACTAGGCTTGTTTGTACTCATTCTAATGTATTTTTCATGCCGATTCCATATATGGTCATGTAAATGAACAATTATAAAATGTTCGATTATTTCAAGAAAATTTGATACTTGTCATGTGCAGTCGACACCCATGTGGAGAGGGTTAAATGTAATTTGTCCAAAAATTACATGCCCAGCCCAGGTCATTTCCTCGGGATAGAGGTTGGTTGGTAGACGAAATACTTGAATAGTCTTACCTCTAAAGATCTTGTTTCAGGTTCAGCAGTGACTCCAAATTTTTTGAGTGGCAAGTCACCGATACTCCGAGTCATCGTCAGTACACCATTTACCAAAGGCTTTCCAAGACTATTCCAACTAAAAATATAACAAAAGAGAAAATGTTAGGCACCCTGGCAGGTCATACTGGAATTTATGAAAAGTATAGGTATGTATCTTAATAACTCAAGACATGCATATAACTAGCATGGTTGAGTACAGGATTTCATTTTTCCCTGTAGAAGTCCTTTTCAGAGGGCTGAACTTTCGGAACTCTGGCAAATGCCACCTCTCTGACAGTTCTTCTAGTGTATATACATGTAAGGCGCATCATCTTGTTGCTCTGAAAATGGCAGTCCCCAGGGTTCTGAAAGCTCAGCTCCCTGAAAAAGCCATCTCTTGGGAAAGACTAACTCCTGCTCATGTTTACCAACCTAGAGTACCAAGTAATTTCAAACTAGCATGGTTGTTTTTAGGGGGTCCAGTCTCTGAAACATTTTCTGTCCTGGTTGGATGGGAAATAGGATTCCATTAGGTTTTAATTTTTCTGTACGGATATCGGGATAGCAGCGTGATCCAGCGGTTACAGTCTTTGACTCTGATGCAAGAGGTCCCCAGTAAACTACTTGTTTTAAAACTAGTTTTTCTTGTATGTTTTATTTAGTTTCTTCTTTGTTTTGGCATGTTTTTCTAAACTGACATCTCAGTAACAAGGTTTTCGACAAAGACAAATGAAAATGTACAAAAAACATTGATTTGCACATTCTTCATAAATATAAATCAAATGAAATATCTCAATGAGCAATTAAAAAAACAGATTTCACAATTTCTAAACTCACCTAATAATTCCACCACATCTTTTAATCCTAGCTTTCTCTTGTGTGTTATACTCCGGCTCATGATCGCAAGATAATCTCACTGCCTTCGCTTTACGACACACCAATGCTCTGCTATCGCCAACATTAGCCACAACAAGCTCATTTCCATTGCGTAGTAAACATACGGTGGCTGTTGTACCTGTGTTTGCTATTTTAGGGTCTGGGTATAATAAGGAAAAATAAAAAAAATAAATTGGGTCAGTGGCAGAATTATCAGGGGGATACCACCGGTTTGTGACACAAAATCAAGCATCACTAGATCTAATTCTTTTGACACATTTTCCATCAAGTGTACATGTATCCGTCATTGCCCTTGGTAGTGCAGTTGGTAATAATCACAGAGGAGTAAGATAAGACAGAGCGCGTACCACCAGTCAAAGTCTCCGCCTCATCTGATAATGAGGGCCGATTGTTCCATGAAATGCGCCAGGCGAGACTGCTAGGCAATTACCGCGTATTTTCACGGTCTATCGCGTAATCGCGAAAAGCACGCAACGCTCTATCGCGTATACACGGCACGCAGCGCTGACGTGATGGTTAGTCACGGCACGATCGAACAATCGGCCCTCATGAATATGCGAGAACTGGTAGCATACAATACACGGGGACTTTGACTGGTGGTACGCGCTCTGTCTTATCTTACTCCTCTGTGGTAATAATGTTTTTCTTAGAAGCACATCTCTGCACATTCAGTCAGCTATTTGCTACCTGCTATCCAGACCCCTCCCAGTTTGAAACTGCTAATTGGAGGAAGGAGGGGAGTATCGTATTCTTGATACTCTTAACATCCATCCCATTACAACATGCTCACATCCCACGGGTTTATAGCACCAGAACAGTGGGCAACTAGACTAGACTGAGGGGCTACATGAGGGGAGGGGGAAACGGCATAATAGCACACACATCAATGCTATATCATTATTCTTACACATCACAAGATTTATTCATTCCTGTAAATTGCCATTTGTTAGCCAAAAAATCAATACGGAGAGCAGAGAGGCTACATGGAGGGGAGGGGGGGGGGGCTAAAGTGTCAGAGGGATAGGATACATACCTCCATAGACACCTGTACATGTAATATAACCAACAGTTTATTATGCAGCCAGGGGGCAGGGATGTAGCTACTGTGGACGGTGGCGGAGCCTGGTACTCAGATTTAGATCCCACCAATTTAAGATGTGCACCCAGCACTAAAGTGTCAAAAACTGCAAAATCCATAGAATTTGGCCAAATTTAGGCAATTTCAATAAAATGTCAATTTCATGAAAAATTCCCTCAAATACCACCAGCACTAAAAATTCTCTAGCTACAATGTACAACCCTGGGGGTCCTGATGAAGGAGACTCATACCACCTTTGTTAGGGCCTGTTACTCTCATTGCTCAACACAGACATTAATGCCAGTTTGATTTGATCTCCCTTTTATACCAGAATAGTTACCTTTCAACTCTGCAACATGCCAAGCTAACATCTTATTGACCTCCACAAAAGCTTTGGATAACACTTTCTGCAAATCATTGATTTCATCTCCTTTTATACCAGAATACCTACCTTTCAACTCAGCAACATGCCAAGCTAACATCTTATTGACCTCCACAAAAGCTTTGGATAACACTTTCTACAAATCATTGATTTCATCTCCCTTTTATACCAGAATACCTACCTTTTAACTCTGCAACATGCCAAGCTAACATATTGTTGACCTCCACAAAAGCTTTGGATAACACTTTCTGCAAATCATGTTCACCTTTGATCTCAGTCTGAATAAGATCGCACAAATGCTCCACTGTAAAATCAGCTGCTAAGGCTCCTGCATGTCCATCAAACAACCCAAACAATAACAGATTGGGTTGTAACTCCTGGATGATTATACGATCTTCATTAACAGACCTGCGTCCTTGTAGTGAAGCTGTTCCTACATTCTCCAGGGAAACTTTTGGGATTGGGATGCCATGTTTGATGCTTTGTTCCAGCAATATGGGTTCATAGATACGTTCATCCCATGAGCCAAAGCTGTCCCAATCTTCTCTACGGGTTGAGCTGTGACGTACTGCCACTGTACACTTACAGGTTTGGACTGCGAGGGCGCTACTGTTGTTGCGAAGGTAGTTTGATGACAGCCGCCTGGTCAGGATTCCCAGGGCTGTCCTACATGCCATAACAATTTAATGTTGGAGTTCTTGGTTTGACGACTTAATGTTCTTGAATAAATTATCTGTGGAGGGAAAAATACATATTTGTGAAAATTAATTTTAAAGGCTATTTAATGTTTTGAAAACTTTCATTTTGATGGTTTTGTTAAAATTTAAAATCAGATGAGGGTTCCAACAATAAAGGGGTGTGACGTGTGACCTGATTGACAGCCTCATCCCCTTTCTCCAGTCATCCCCACACTTTACCCTATCAAAATGCAGATTTTTTGTATCAGGTGAAAGCTCATTTTAAGGTGGTATTACACCCCTTGATAAATTTGTGACTATTTTTGCATTTTTCTCAAAAAAAATAATAACATAACACACTGGTAACACTAGAATTAATACCGTACGCAGTTCGTAATTAAGGTGGCCCCACACAAAGGTGTGTAAGTGTAAATAACAAAGGTTTTTAAAAATAAAAGTAATATGCAATATGCAAATTAGCTCATTAAAGGGGCATTTCGTGATCCACAGCCTCATCCCCCCACTTTTCTCAAAAAAAGTTGAGATTTTTATATCACTGGAAACCTCTGTACAAAATATTTCTTGCAGATTACTTCGTTTTGCAAAGATATCATGAAATTTGAATTTCGTTCTGGTGCACCAGAACAAAATTACAACGCATTGTCTATGGAGCAGTGTAATACACATAATCATGCATAACTCGCATAAGCATAAAATCGGAATCAACTGAAATTTTGGGAATAAGCTTTTTTCGTGCATATGTACTGAAAAATGTCATAAAAAGAGGATGCTAGGATCACGAAATCCTCCTTTAATATTCATAAATATGCAAATAACATGCCACAAAACTATACAGCACATTAGGCCACTATATTCTATCACAATACCAAGTTAGAGCCCGGGGTTAAAAGTAGATCGGTTATTGTGTTTAAAAGCTGCTCTGGACTGGATTATGAAAATGTAGGCAATATATGCAAATAAGCTCATTAATATTCATAAGTATGCAAGTAACATGACACAAAACTATACAGCACACCAGGCCACCATATCCAATCACAAAACCAAGTTTGATATAATATTGGATGGCTGAGCATGATACCATAACATATCGGATGAGTCGTAAAAATATCGGACGAGCCAACGGCGAGTTCGATATTTGTATGACGAATCCGATATATGTTATGGTATCATGCGAAATAAGCCATCCAATATTATCATTATTAGGTTTTCTTAACTCCTAATAACCCTGAAAACATAATAATGAAGTTGATCGGTTGCGTTTCAGCTGCAGAGTGGATTCATGTCAATTTAGGCAAAATATGCAAATAGGCTCATTAATATTCATAAATATGCAAATAACATTACACAAAACTATACAGCACATCAGGCTACCACATCCTATCCCCATACCAAGTTTGAAGTTGATTGGTTACTGTGTTTGAGCTGCAGAGTGGATTTATGAATTTGCTTCCGCCCAGACAACCAGGCAGCCAAACAAACAAATAAACAAGGCCACCATTTGGATGATAACATAAGCACCATATACATGTGTGGGGACCAAAAGGTTATGGGCAAGGAATCCAGTCACTAGCTCTACACTGGAATTTCAGTGACTCAAGACAAGCGATACGTTATTTATGATAAGAAAAGAGGTACCGCTAGAATGTGCCTCATTTTTTAACATACCGTATACAATGTATTTAAGGTTAGCCGAGAGTTTTCATGCGCTTGATTTCAGAGGGCGTAAGTTCATAACAGAAACAGCCATGCAGAAAATGAACAAGCGTGCATCGGGACGTAGAGCCTACTTACAATAGAATATCGATCCACGGTCAAGACATGAAAAGGCTATGAAACTTGGCTCGTGCCGGAGCTCGGATGCCGGGGGTGGCACAAGCCATTTTCGCAATTTTCACAAGGATTTTATAAATTTTAAAATTGATTGGGGGCACTTCGTCAAGCTACGCCCTGGAAAATGTGTTGATTTTGAATTTATAGCCTTGATATCTTTGATGAAATCAATGCTGCTATTCCCCTGATTACAATGTAAGGGTAGGCAACAACAACAATATCAAAAAGCAATTAGGCCTATTTGTAAATCGAATTTGGGATGAAAATCAACAAGACAGACTTAGCAGGCCTACAAAGTGAAAAACAATCAATCACGATTCACTGCACTCAGCGAATCAATCAAATAAAACTAAAAAGAAAGGAGCAAGAAAGAATAAAGAAATAGTGAAAAGAGAAAGAAAGAGAGAAAAGAAAATGAACGAAAAAGAAAGAAAGAAAGAAATGAAAGAAATGAAAAAAAAGAAATGATAAAAGAATGGGAGAAAGAAAAGAGGAAAGAAAGGAAGTAAAAATGAGAAAAGAGAAAAAAAGAAAGAAAATTCAGCCACACGGAGACTCGAACCCACAAAAATAGTTCATATTAGATTCCCAGTCCAACGCTCTATCCACTCGCCACAGATCAACTTACACAAATTGACTGTTCTCAAAGCGGATGATATAACTATAATTGGATGCAATTACATATGATTACAATCGCGTCCGCATTATGGCTCTTAGAATAAACACGCATGTCGGCGCTGAAATTTTGAACGAACTGATGGAGGAAACCTCGTTTTGCAAAACTAGCTTCAATTTGGAGTGAAAATCAAATGGAATAGCAATTGGCAGAATGTTGAGAAATAATAGTCCCAAACAGAAATGTTTGGTAGACTCATAACCGGTGCGATCTTACCTTTCCGATGTTGATTAAGATACTTCTTGCATCGATCCCGAGATGCGGAAAAACCAATAGTCATTTTGTCCCCCACAAATGAATAAATAACAAAACAAAACCCGATCCCCCGCTGGACTCACCCAAAAGGTGACGCACACCATATGATCGCCCCTTATCCGACTTGGGATCCCCTACTCGGACCAAACTTGTAGGGGTGGCGGGGTCGGGATAATCAACATCGGAAAGGTAAGATCGCACCGGTTATGAGTCTACCAAACATTTCTGTTTGGGACTAGACTCAGTACACCGGTCGATCTTACCGTTTCCGATGTTGATTAAGATACTTCTTGCATCAACATCTGAAAGATCGATCTAGCAAGTAACCGACGGATGGAGGTACAAGATTGGTCAGCATCTGATCAGGGATCGGGAGCGGTAACGATGGTTTTCGCGAGGTCAGAAAATATTTTCCCCAACGGTCGGGAAACAAAAAAGACCACGCGATCACAGACATAAACCTCCTTACTTAATAAGTTTGGTGGTTAAGAATAGCGACACTGGTTCTTACCATGCTGAGTATTCTGTATAGTCTGACAACCTGGTACCCGTACACCACCGTATTATGATCGCCCGAACAATGTCCCGGTAAACCTCCGCCCGTCTCTGATTACTAACGTAACGGAAGTATCGTAGAGAAGGGCGAAGGTGGCTTCCGGGACACCGCCTACTAGATCTCCTCAAGGGACAACCGAACGGTATACCCAAGATGATGAGATAGCTTCGTGTCGAGTGGGTCGTGGGACGCGAAACCTTCGCGATCCCCGGACCCCACCAACACCTGGACCAGCCATTGCGACAGCGGCTGGACCGAAAACTCTGTAAGGGTGATGAATGCGGTCGTGAGTCCCTCGCAAGGCTTGTGTTCGGAAGAAATAGTGCTGCAGCGCCTTATCGGACACCCCAGCCTATCTTCGGCTTCAGCCGAACCTTGCCCAACCCTGGGGATTGGAGAGGGGCGAATGTCGGTATGCACCGCGCCGTTCAGTAGTCACGAGAACAGAGCGCCAAACAGTGTCGCTCCAGTGTTTGTGAACACGGAAGCTAACCTCGAGACCGTGTGCAACTCAGCACCGCCGTCCCGAAGCCAACGCCAAACCGGAAAGCCATCTTGAGAGTTACGTATTTAAGCGTCGCTTTTGACGGAAGGTCAAAAGGGTGACCCTTAAAGTAATCTAAGACTGTGTTGGGATCCCTTAGGAGGATCACTTTCCTTTTTGGTAGACACTCGTTGAACATACCGTCGAGGCGTAGACTAATAAGGTAACCATCGGCTATGATAGTCGACCGCCTCGAAACCTCGGTGAATGGAGAGGACAGCTGACTTATAGCTGGCCCCAGTGGCCCGCTGAAGTCTTGCTTGGAACTTTTCTGTCAGAAACTCCGGAACTAGCAGCACAGAGGCTCTAGCGGGAGAGCTATTTGTCTCATTGCACCAAGCGTAGTATGGAGCCAGACTCTGGCTATACGTCACGGAGGGTAGACTTCCGTCTAGCCCGGCGATGAGAAAAACAGCTTCTGATGAAAAGTATCCCTCCGCTGCGTGTTCCCTGGTAAGGGCCATGCAGCTAACTGCAGGTGCTCTAGTGATAGACTGGGTACCTCCGCTCCGGGCATCCGGAGTAGATCTGGTACCTCGGGGAGTGCCAGCGGCCTTGCCGCTAGCAGAATGACAATGCAGTCTTCCCACCCGATCTTGGCCACCACCCTCATGAGTAGTGAGATCGGAGGGACTGCATAAGCTGTCATCCTCCCAGTCTATGGACAGAGCGTCCACGGTGAATGCTTGGGGTCCGCGACCCTTGAGCAGTACACCGGCAGTGGATGATTGCGATGAGATGCGAACAGATCTTTCGAGGGTGGTACATCCCTTGAAGATCGCCTGAGCGACCTGCGGAGCAAGGGACCATTCTGCTGGTCCCGACACCCTTCCTCGTGACAGATTGTGCGCGAGGATGCTGGTGACGCCAGCGATGTGTATCGCTCTCATCGTAATCTGCCTGAACTTGCACCACCCTATCAGGTGTCGTGCATGCAGGCTCAATCGTGGTGGCCCGGAGTCCCCTTGTCTGTTGGGGTAGGCTACCACGGTTGTGTTATCCGTCAGGACAACGGTATGTGATTCCACGATCACCTCCTCGTAAGCGAGGGAGGTTGATGTGAAACTCTGTCTCTATGGCCCCCATAGGCCCGAGGCGGAGTCTCCGTGGATGTGGACCCCCAGCCCCGCTTTGGCGCTATGGTCGTCACTACGTGACATACCGGGGTGCAGGAAACCTGACACCCTGGGTCAAATTGGGCTGATGGGTCCACCACCAGAGTTCCTCTCGCGCGATCTCGACAACGGAACCGCGAGGATATTGGTGACGACTGGGCCTGCAAGCAGGCTAGAAGGTGTAGTTGGGTAAGCCCTAACGTAGAAACGGCAGTACAGTACGAGGTCTACCATACTGGCCATTAGGCCTACCACCTTCATCCATGCCACAGCGGGTTTTGCCCGAGACTCGGCCAAGAGTCAGGCACACCGCACCATGTTCGTCACCCGCTCGGGTGAGAGCACCGCGAACCCCTCCGTGAGGGTGATCTGGGCCCCTACAAATAGTGGTGTTCATGCGTCGGGACCACGCTGGACTTTTTGAGCTGATCAAAAATCCAGGGTCCCGCACCCTACGGACTATCAACCCCATGAGACCCGTAGTCTTCAGTGGAGTGCGTCCAGTATATGAGCCAAACGTCCAGGTAGCAACTGATGTTGACACCCCTGTGCTTCAGGTAGGCTGCCACCGCTCTGACCAAGAGTGTTAAACACCCTGGGAGAGATGGACAGGCGGATGGCGGTATCAAAACTGGTAATTTTGATCCTGTACCTAGAAGCGCAGATGCCTCCGATCTTGAGAGGCGATTGGCATATGCAGATAGGCGTCCGAGAGATCTAGCGATGCTGTTCCCATGCCCCTGATGGGGCAGGCTAGCACCGAGGCGAGAGTCCCCATTCTGAACCTCTTGGGCCTGAAGAACGTGTTCAACAGCCTGCGGTTCGGATGGGGCTCCCGTCGCCGTCTTCCTTGGAGCCAATGGCTCCAAGATCACCCGTAGAACGGGGGTGACCGGGACAATCGCCCGCTTCGTGAGAAGCTGTGTGATCCCTGTCAGTAGTGCCCGACGCTGGGGGCCGTCTGACGGCACTACTGTGGACCTCTGAAATGTGCAGACGAATGTGGGGAGACTGGGTTGCCAGTCTGTAACCCCCACTCACCACTGACCATACCCAGGCGCTCAAAGAGATGGTTTCCCACCTCTGGGTGAAAGCCATAAGCGGTCGATCCACTGGGAGATCCCCTGTGGAAAAACCGCTGAGCCCCCAGGAATGCTCTGCCTAGCTTCCCTTGGAAGAGCGCTTGCTCTTCTTCGGGGCTTGCCAGCTGTTCCTGTGCTACCCTTGCGCTCCCAGAAATGGGTGCTGCAGAGGTAGTGGGCTCGGGTACTGTTGGTGGTGCACGGCCTGCTGAAGTCAGAGCTCCTACCCATGGTAAGGGCAGTTTCCGACCTCTTCAGAGTGCTCCCGTTGGTAGCTTCTTTGCACGGTCCTCCACCGTGGCGCAGAAGCATCCAAAGAGAAAAAGGACCCTGCCTTTCCATCGCGTTGAGCGATTGGAGTGGCAGGCCCCTCCCCGGCGCTGAGTGGACACCCTATGGGCTAGGCCCATGGAGCTCTCGTTGAGGCTAGCTGTTAGCACCGCTAATCGGCTCACCTCGCGGAAGAGCTCAGATGTTGTCTGAGCGTGCTACGCTTGACGACATCTGGGTCCCTCTCGGATCCCCTCAGGTAGGTCCCGTGGTCCCCCCGCGCTACACCAAGAGGAAGCGTGCAAGCACGCGGCGTCATAGCTCTACTGAGCTCGCCAGCCCCACGATATCTACCCGTGAGGTTTGCCGAATGAGAGTGCAGGCGTCCCCTGTGAGGAAGCAGCAGCTGAGCATCCTACTGAAAGGATCCCTGGTCCTCCTCCATGGACTCCCCCTTAGGGGTGTCCGGAGGAAGATCAGTGCTGTTGCTCCCTCGCGGGGCAGCGGGGAAGGAGATTGTAGTGATGTCACTGCGGACTCAGCTTCCGACTCCTTTCCCTCGCCCACAGTATCCGTATCATGCTCCGATGATGACGCTACCTGAGGACGGCATCTGAAAGCGGGTAAGAAGGCATAACCACTGTGTGGCTCGCCGACTACCTGCCAGCAGAAGAGGGAGTACTCCCGCAAGACCCTGAGGTATCCGCCATGGCACCACTGGGTCCGCATGCTCTCGCAGCCGTCGTCCTAGCGCTAGCAGCCCGGGGCCTACCCTGATCACGATCTGGGTTAGCCCCATGCCGGCTGGCCTGGTCAACAGCTGATGTTGGTACTGCGTGGCCATCGCTAGGCGACACTTGCCACGGTGCTGGGCCGTGGAAGAAACACCCTGCGGCGGGTACCACGGGCATACCCAGCCGGCAGCTGACCCTGAAAGGATCCGCCACCAGGGTAACCCCATGGTACTGCAGTACCAGCACCGCCTCCCCCTTGTTGCCACAGAGACTGTGGCGACTAAAGCGGGTGCTGCGGCACCGGTGCGGTATCAGCGTGGGTACCGTGAGGGTTCCCAACTGTGGACCGCTGTACCCTCGCCACACTGCGCTCCCTGTTTGGGGATCAAGCTGTGTGCTGGCGTGGTACCGGCGCTGGTACTAGCATGGGTACCGTGAGGGTTCCCGGTTGTGTACCGCTGTATGCGTGGTTCCAGCGTAGGTGCCCGTGAGGGCTCCGGCTGTGTACCACTGTACCCATGCCTCACTGCGTTCCCCGCAAGGGGAGCAAGCCGTGTGTATGGGTACCCCGCTATACCGGCTGTCCCTTGGCTAGAGGAGCTTGCCTAGTACCACGGGTAGCTGAGCGTGATACCCCGATCAATCACCTCGCCACCTGAATAGGCAGCGTCAATCAATGGAGCTATGCCGTGTTGATTTGACAGTGATCGATCAAGAGAGGGTAATTGACCCATTGACGGTAATGGATCACCCCCGCTCCGCTGGCTCTCGAGGACATAAGTGGGTTGTTGATCAGCTAGGCTGTTCAAGCTACTTATTGTACCCTCTAGAGCTTCGCCCAAGGTCGCTGTGTGTGGCGGACCACTCACGGCAGCTATGGGCGGGTGCATAGCGGCTACCACTGAAGTCAAGCCGTAGCTCGTCTTTGTAGCTGCCACCGAATGCACCTGGGTCGCTGTCCCGTGAGAGACTGCGAGCCCAACCCCTGAATAATCGCCAGCCAGTCCCTGTGGACAGCCAGCAGCTATTCTAGGGCCCAGGGTATCACTCGGCGGTCCCGCCATGGAACGCTGCCGTGACAACCCCAGTTGGTTCTGCTAAGACTACACCCACAGCGTTAGCCGCGGTATCGTCTCTGCTGAACCCATGCATGCTAGGGTTCAACCCAGGCAAGCCCGGGGTACCCTTGCATGCTGCCCGTCGCTGGCTACTACTGTGGCTGTTTGAGCCCGTAGATATGCCTGCAACAGACGGGTGTCCTCCTGCTAAAAACCCGTGAGGATTTTCGCTAGAGGACTGGTATCCTCCTGCTACAAAACCCGCTAGGGTTTTCGCTGGTGGTTACCGCTCTGCTGCCTGCTACTTTGCTCCGACGTATAGTCAGTGCTTTCGCTGGCTGCTGAGCCTTTGGACGCCGCTTAGCAGTCCCGAAGGAACCGCCTGCTTGTCCGGGACCGGAGCCCCTTAAGCAGACCTGCCATGACCCATAGGGGCTGTCACAGCAGAATCTACCGTGACGACTGGTATCCTCCTGCTGCAAAACCCGCTAGGGTTTTCGCTGGTGGTTACCGCTCTGCTGCCTGCTACTTTGCTCCGACGTATAGTCAGTGCTTTCGCTGGCTGCTGAGCCTTTGGACGCGCTTAGCAGTCCCGAAGAACCGCCTGCTTGTCCGGGGACCGGAGCCCCTTAAGCAGACCTGCCATGACCCATAGGGGCTGTCACAGCAGAATCCACCGTGACGACCTTACCAGTGCCCTTGGTAGATTTCTTCTTCGTCTTATGGCGATGACGGAGCCTATCCCAATCGTCAAGCTGGAACTCGGAGAGTCCTAAGCAAAAGAAAGACATCTAGAAGATCGTGAGCACTCCCTGTGGGTGAAACAGAGCGGGTGTGGGTCCCGCTCCGTCACCAGGGAAGGGCAAGCCCGACAGGGCCGAGGCGAAGCGAGGAGAAAGGGAGGGGGCACTACCCCCCAACACGCGACTCAAGCCCAGTAAGCAAACCTGAGCACGGAGGCTGGTCGCTAAAGTTAGTGGTAAAGTAAGGACTGGCTAACTTTATTACTAAAATGTCAGACGGGTCCCTACCAATCCCCACCGTATGAATATCTGATTAACTCGTCTTTATTGGACGGTAATGAAGACATAACGATAGAGTAATCACCCTAACATAGCAACAATAACCTACCGTACATGAAATACAATGTGTATGTACAAACATCTATTGTAACTTACAGGCTGCAATGGTTGTTTTACGTGGGAAACAAAATGAATGGCGTCAACGAAAGCGGCCATTTTGAATTGCTCGTGTCCCGTGATACAAACGGAGGCACGATATGTAGCTAAGTTTTGGATCGTTTTTGTCACTTTTTCGCCAGAAAATGCCGTCAAAACTATCCTCAGCCGAACAATACCGGTTTGGTTTTACCTAAGGTGTGAAACTACAACCAGTATATCTCGCTTTGGTCGAGAAATTGATACACAGTGCTATGAACAATCGATAGGCACGTCTGTGTCAGTCGGAGACCAAGGAGGATAAGGGATTTATCATATGGTGTGACGTCACCTTTTGGGTGAGTCCACCGGGGATCGGGGTTTTTGTTATTTATTCATTTATGTGGGACAAAATGACTATTGGTTTTTCCGCATCTCGGGATCGATGCAAGAAGTATCTTAATCAACATCGGAAACGGTAAGATCGACCGGTGTACTGAGTCTGTAGGTATTCAGATGTCTAAATTAACGTCTCGTAATCAAGATATCGATAATTTCACAAACCAGCTTTTTCTCAAGCAAATTCTCCAAAATTTTCCCCCAAAACGGGCTTTTAAAATTTAATTGGTACTGTATTTGGTTCTTCCCCATGGCAACATTATTTCTTTGAACGATTTGTAATACAATACGAAAAAGAAGAAAACATCGCTCGGTGTGGATTTATACGGAGCGCACATTTGAAAAAAACCTCATGGAACGTGTTTTGATCTTGTGAACATGGTGGGTAAAAATGCTTTAAACGAAGGATTTTAAAATTTATTCTAATAATTTGTATATAACACACACAAAAATGTTAAGCTACATCCAATGCACCAACATTTCACTCGCTGCGATATTTGATTACTGAGAAAACTCTGTTTTAGAGAACAACTTTATACGTCTTTTATACGTTTTTTATACGTCTCTTTGTGTAACCTTAAATGAACCACTTGTCATGAATCACTGAAATTTCAGTGAAGTAATTGGATTCCTTGCCCTATACATAACTTTTTGTTACCAGTGTGTAGTTATTTTCTGAGAAAAATGCAAAATTAGTCACAAAATGTATCAGGGGGTGTAGTACCACCTTCAGGGAATTCAACGTTTGCACAGTATATTTTGTGGGACATGAGCACACACAATCAGACATATCAAATTGTATTCTGAATACGAGGAATGCCCTTCTGATATCAAATTATTTTGCTTTTTGAAATTCGCGATAATAAAAATTTAATGGCAAATTATTAAAAATTTGATATTTAACAGTCTTCGAAGTTAATTTGATTTCAATTTTCTGTACTGATGTACTAAATTGCTATCTAGAGCAACCAGGTGTAATGGGTCGATACATGTACTTAATGAAATGTACCTCAGTGAACAGATCACATCAAGATCTTACAAAATATGTATATTTACACTCCCATTACTTTGTACAGGTTCCCCTTGTTTTCATTTTCATCCGGCTTTCATCCAAATTTAAACATCAGCAAAGAAATATCAGTCATTGCAAAAAATGTCAACGCTGGTCTACAAAAAACGATAGCAGCCTACTCTAGGATCGAATGCGCAACTATCGTGTGCAAATTCAAAGATAGAGTTCTTGAGTCAATCTTGTGAACCCTGTATAGAATAGACAGACAGAGAGGTACTACTGGACCGATACTAATTTTGCGAGACCTCTAGCCCCGGTGGGTTCAGTCTTCACTGACAATGTGTACGCATGATGGTTCCAATTAGGGGTACTTTTCAAGAAATGTCCGCGGAATTTTCGAGGACAAAATTGTTTGTGATTGTCCAAATAAGGGGTGTTTTGGAGCAAAATTGTCCTTGAAATGAAAAATACATGTAGGGTGTATTTCTAGGACTTTTGTCCTTGTTTTACCACTACAGTTTTCGTTTTTGAATTTTTCTGTCCGTTTTTTAATAGTTCCACACAAAATTGACAGGGTATTTTTCCGATAAAATTGTCCTCATTTCCCGTGAAATAGGGGAGGAAATTCAAAAGCGTCCTTGAAATGGTAAAAATAGGGGTATTTATTTCGGAAAAATGTCCTTGATTCCTTGTGATAAGGGGGTAAAATGAAAATGCGTACTCAAAATGATAAAAATAGGGGAGGTATTTGGGGGCAAATTGTCCTTGATTTCGTGCAAAATAGGGGGTAAAATTGCTACAAATGTCCTCGATTCCCTGTGAAATAGGGGTCATTTTCAAATCCTGGAACGGTCATACGTCCTACCTTCAAATACAAACTGAACCCACCGGGCCTCTAGCACAGGCCTGAACATCATAAAAGAATGTGATGTTGTGCAGCTTGGACAGCAAATGAGGTGCAATCTATATGATGATGATGATTGACGATTCAATACACAGATTTAGGATTTCTCTTCCGGAAGTCAATTGGTGCCAAAATTCCTCCCACAATGCAATAGGCGTATTGCTAACAATAGACCACAGTTTGGAGGGTATCTCATTTGTTATGCAATACACATATTTCATTGTGTGGGAACGAATTTCAGCACAAATTGACTTGCGGTTGAGGAACCCTAAATCTGCGTATTTAGGCAATTAGGGGTCCATTTCATTAATATGAAGCTTCGTAAGTATCGATATCATTTGTAACTTACGACAAGTTGTAAGGTAAGTTCCATTTACTAACCCTACAGTCCCTACTTACGAACGGTACCCTTCGTAAGTAATGGATTTACTACAGGGACCCTTCGTAAAGTTACGTCTAGTATTGGGTATTCGTAACTTAACGAACGGTTACTTGAGTTACAAAGGGTAAACAGCACCAAATGGGCATGCAGCTGCAGTGCAATTAAGGGTCTTTGCAAAATACTATATTCTAAACTAAAACCTACACTCCATCAGGGGCTGTGCAAATAAGAGGGATTGCCATTTTTAGTAGGGCAACAAGGGGGAAAGGCAGGTTGAAAGGGGGGAGGTGGCAAGAGATTTTCAATGCACCTACATGTACATGTATTCATGGGGCCAGGGAGTTCCAATAATTGAAACTTCAGGGGGGGCACAAGGTTTTTTGGCAGGTCAAGGTGGCAGTGGTCTAATTGTAGTACACAGCTCATTTTGCATGGATGGGGGGGGGAGCATTTTAGGCAGGCTATTTTGAAACTGGGGCCAGGGCAGGGCAGGGGCAGAAACTTGTATCATTTTTACACAGCCAGATATATGCATGTATATATGTATGATGAGACAGCTCCTCCTGATCCTGACAAGTGACATATTTTCTCGGTCGGGGCCACGCCACATCCATTCATGCATTGGCGTGAAAAAAACTTATCGCATATTTTTATTTGCAGAGAGTCAAACATGGCACAATAATTAATGTGATAGCTAATTGTGATACACTCCAGAGTAGGCAGAGTCCAGTGAATGCGAATGTTGTTTTCACTCCAGTGCTATTGTCAGCCGGTTCATGCCTGGATGTCCGACCGACAGAATATGTATAGGTGTGCCAGGCAAACCTTAATTAACACATTTGCTAGTCAGCCAAATTCGCCTAGAACTAGTCACGATTATCGCACTTTCAGTTTCCCACACGCTTGAACGGGAATTGGATTGCGTATTTTTCGATGTCTAGTGAGCAAATTTTTCAATATTTTGAGAAAATGATGTCAAATTTTCTATTCTGTATTGTTTGGTAATAATGTCTTTTGCCAATAGTAGGCCTATGTTTAAAGTTGTAATTTTGTGTTTTTGATCGCAAAGATCGGATATTTTCGTTCCCGATTCAATTCTGAACCCTTCATAAGCAAGGGTGCCGATTTCGCAGAACTTTGACGATAATTTTGCCTTTTGGACACTAAAATGCTTTGATCCTTAATTTTGTTTCAACCGAGTCTTAAATTAGCAAGCACAATACGGTTGGTACCACTTTTATATACATTGATGAAATTTTTTTCAAGTTTCTAACCGCGCAAATCGTTAAGTGTGTATTTCCCATTGACATCCAAAATGGCATAAGCCAGTCCTCAATATACATAGGTACGGCGTATATAGGACTGGCAAGCGAGTCTACCTAGAACCACAGAATTCTAATATCATAATATGTATCAAGAACCGGTCAAACTCAAAAAAGGTACGGCAAAATAAAAATAAAATGATTCACAAAAAAACAAACAATAACCAAACAGGAGCCTAGTTCACCACGTAAACTTATGGCTCAAAATTCGGACCGCTCGCCAATAAGTTTACTGCTTTCTATGTTTTGAAATTTGTTGACGTTTTAACGATCCCCGATTCCCGGTCGCTTATTTTAGCCGTGTCACGTCACATGCATGACGCTGGTGGGTACCAACCAAACTTCAGAAAAAAAAAACCCTCGATCTCCGATAACGATGTGATATGGGACTTACATAGGATTACACAGAGATATTTCTTGCCAAAATTTGACCATTTCTAGGCAGTTGGCCTTACTTTCTCTGCGCTTTATGAAAAGGACAGTCTTAAGTAAGTATAAGTGCAACGCTTTTGATGTTTTGATGTTTTGGGAGACTGGGAGGGTTCAGAACAAAAAAAATGATGGAGCCTATTCTTGACTGTGTAATATTCCTTCAACCAGTTGCCGTGCGGTAACAGTCTTATAGTAATGGACAGATAGTATCAGTTTGTGAATGAGGACATCGTATAAGTTCCTTGTACTAACAGGAGCCCATGATGGAGGTCATCTTTTCATGCTTTTAAGAAAGTGATTTCAAGTCAACAGCAGCTCGAGATCTAAAATACTACAAGTATACCAGAGAAAATAAAGGTAGAGAAGCGACACTCTCTGCAAACTGCCTATACCGTGCTATACAGCGGTTGAAGACAGGCGTCATCGCCGGCCAAGTCTTACTACGTACGTGTAATGAGAAGATACCATAGAGTCCTACATAGAGATCTGAGGAAGAGACGGTCCGAATTGACCTAGTGACCTATAATTTATTAGAGAATCACATTTTTAGAGTATTTGCTCCGCCCACCGCTGTCAATCATTCTAATGAACAAATGAAACAAGCTCTGGCATTCTGGCAATGACGTAATCCTAATTATAAATGAGAAAATCACATTGTACATGTAACTGTCTGCTGTACTTCATGTCTTCCAACAAGTGCCGGAGTGTCGCTAGCCTGAGTATACTATACTTATATGATGTACAAATAACTATAGTGGGAATTCCAATTGAATGAACGCAGCTTTCAATAGCGTGACGAACATTTGCGTACACTGTGCGATGTACGCCAGCGTGCACGTGTGCGACTGTGCGTGAGTATAAACGCGACAGCGAATCTAACCATGCCAACACACTCATGATTGGTTAGCATTGTATCCAAGGTCGTGCGCTCGCGTTGTAGTTTGAAATACGCGATATACGATCGCGGTTGGATCGAGTACAGCAGTTGAAAGTAGACTGCGGAACTCAGTCCTCAATGATAGTCAGTCATTTATCTTTTGGTCGTTATATGACTATCATTTGAGGGACTGAGTTGTTATAATATATCTTCCGAGGTGCAATTTCAGACAATAGCTGGGGATTAGTGGGGCAGAGGTTATCTATTGAATCCTTTCATGACCACTGAAGCATAGTCAAGTCTGCCAAGGACACTCGGCACAAATTGAAAGACCATCACAAAAGAATGCATGCATGTCAGGTCATCGACACCAATTTGGTGTTTGTTATGACACAAATTTTGTGTCTGTTATGCACCTCGAAATATGTACCTTAAAGTCTGTATCTAAGTTGAAAGCTGCGTTCATATTCATTCAATTGGAATTCTTACTATAGATCATGAGATGAATCATGTATGATCTTAATTCATGTTCTTGCTGTCATGCCGCCTGCACGAATTCTCTGAAATTTCACTGAATGAAAAACGAGTTTCTCAGTTGTACACACTTACCTAAAAACGGGTACGTTTTCAGCCACAGGTTTGAGCCTTTGTTCACTGTGATTTATCAATGATATCCACAAACCACATTCATGACATTATCCACATTCACACTTGCACTTCTATCATGTTTACATTAATGACCTTAATTTGACCTAAAATCCTTGCTCTGATCCTTGGGTAATGTGGGTAAAATAAAACTTGAATTAGTATGCATGTACGCATAATACATTAAACATGTAGTCATTGGTAATACTTAGGCTAATAAAATAACAGAGGGCGGTAGATCGGTGTTTTTGCAATGTGTTTTTCAGTGTTTTTGGACGTATAGGCCGATCAATTGAGTTATCGTCAACACACAGTGCTCCAGGAGCGCTATTTTCAAAGGAGACCCATGAAAGTGACATAGGCCTACCTGTGCCCCGGCAGCGTACGAACTAGGGGTCTATCAGAAAAAAGGGGGTCATTTCGTTCGGTGTTGGCAATGTGAAGAATGTATGGGGTGCCCAAAATTTCACATCATTAGGCCAACAATCAAAAATAGCGTTTTACCCAATTTTACAGTAGTACAACTTGAATAGACTCATTGGTGAGATTTTAATTTTGAGGACTAAGGGGCTGTGCAATAATTATGAGCCCTGGGGAAGGTAGAATTGGGGGGGGGAAGATATTTTGGCTAGCCGAAAGGGGTGGGGAGCAATTTTTGGCAGCCGCGGAGGGGGGGGCAAGCGATTTTGGCACTCATTCTTGAGGCGCCTTTTAAATGAAACGCTCTAAAAAGGCTTAGGAAAACCGCACGGAAACGCTTTAATAGGCCTAAGCAAATTTTCCTGCTCGCTACGTTCGCAACATGTAGGCCTATATTGACCATTTAAAGTTTGTAAATTGGGATTCCAAAAATTTGGCATGTAGGCCTACAAGGGGGGGGGGCAATGATTTTTTGGCGGGCCGAGAGGGGGTGCAAGAGATTTTTGGCGGGCCGAGGGGGGGGGCAAGCGATTTTTGGCAAGCCGTTTGGAAATTTTCCCCCCCCCCCCCGGGGCCTCATAATTATTGCACAGCCCCTAATTGTTCAAAAAAAAGGGGGTAATTCAAGATAGGCTACTGAAAAAACGGGGTCATTGGGTGTAGCCTTTGTCAAAAATACCGCATGGGCACATGACGCATGTCAATATATGGGTGTGCCCCCTCCCCCGGGGTTTAAAGACATGAAATTAAGAAAAGTTCTTCCCGGTGTCAGTCACAGGGCCTAAATCCCGGGAGCCTTAATGTATTTTTGCAATAATTCCATTTCCGTCACATAGGCTATTGAACTGATTTTTGGACCATGCAAAATCGTCATGAAAGCTCATGAATGCGGCACTAAATTTCAAGTCGAAGTCTGCAAAACCGATAAATGATTGACTTTGTTCTCCGTTCTATATACTACTACTTTTTTTTCCATTTTTTCTTTCTTCCTTTCGCTTTGCTTCTTTTCCCCCTCTCTCTTTGGAGACGGTGCGTGCTGGGGCAGTGTCGCATCTGGGTCCCCCTTTTTTTTTCATCACACAATAGCGGCATTTTTTCATCACATAGCGGCATTTTCTTTCTAATACATCAGTCCCGATCAGAAATTTTGAAGCGATATTACAGACTCATCACTTTCCGGATCTACATAATTTCTCTATTTTTCATTTTTTTAAAAGCTCAGCATTTAGGGTATATATTATTTTGATTATTGTTATATTTTCGTCGCTGTCTACTGAAGATATAGTAGCATTTAGCATCTCATCCCGATTCATCATCTCTTTCTACTCTAAAAGCCATGCTTTACATTATTTTCTCTATATTTTTATTTCATCACGTACGGTAGCGGCTAATTTTTTCTTTCTAATACATCAGTCGCGATCAGAAATTTTAAAGCGATCTTACAGACTCATCACGTTCCGGATCTACATGTTTCTCTAGGTTTTTTTTAAAACCATTTTTGTAATAGTTCAGCATTAGGCCGAATGACGTTTTTTAATGCGCAGAGAAAGCGCGTGCTAGGAAAGTCTTCGGGTATAATTTGATTTTTGTTTTGTTTTTGTCGCTATCTACTGAAGATAGCATTTAACATCTCATCCCGATTCATCATCTCTTTCTACTCTAGAAGTGTTTACATTATTTTCTTTATATTTTTATTTCATCACGTAGCGGTTAATTTTTTTAATTTTTTAATTTCTAATACATGATGCAGTCATGTCTACAGTATAATTCATCTCGACCTTTGCAGGACTTCAACCCCATTAAAAGCTATTAAACCAAGATAACACTCATTGAAACAGCTCAACTGATTAAATCGGATCTTCTCTGGTTGTGCACATGTGTCTGTTTTATATGTGCGGTATCGCTATGATGTACTATAATACAGCTTCAGTTGGGTAACTGATTATAAAGGAAACGCAAGGAAACAATGGTATGTGGACCTTTGTTCACGAAATGAGACAATGGCCTGCTTTTTGTTAACCAGCATTCTTGAAAATGAGCAACATAATGATTGTTGACTTAATACGGTTTGGAAATAATTTCTTCATATTTTTGGTGTTATCTGTCGTTTACATATCCTTCCTAAAACACAAAAGTGCGACTATTTCCAAACACCTAAATTAGCTAAAAATTTAGGACATGTTACAAAACTATATTTTCTAGAATTTCATAGAATAGTTTAAATGTAGCTTGTACCGTTTTTTTGTGGCATCCTTCAGAACGGAGCGGTCCGTTACCAATATAGCTCAATATTTTCGGTCAAATCTCCATTCAATTAACACGGGGAGTTGGCTAGCTATGCTTTGCCCTCACTCATATTCTACGAAAGTGCGACTATTTCTGAACATCTAACCTAGCTGTAATTTTAGGTCATGTTAGAGAAATATATTTGCTAGAAGTTTGGAGAATAGTTTAAATATTGGCCGGTTATTTTTCACACAGTGATGTTAACTAGGCAAATGCAATATACTTCTAGCATTTTGTAAAGGTCGCGCGTCAATGGTGAGAGCACTGTGTATTGTGTATAGGAAAACGGACAGTAACTGCAGTATGAAATCAGTCCCGATCAGAAATGTTAAAGCAATAGTCTATAATTTACATATTCATCACTTCCGGATCTTTTTTTTTTTTTTTTTTTTTTAATAGCTGAGCATTAGGCCGAATTAGGCCTACGTTTTATTAATGCGCGCAGAGCGATCGCGTGCTATGAAAGTCTTAAGGTCCGTATGCACAAAAGAGTTAGACCGGGTCTAAAGTTAGACCTTGTCTTAGTGGAATTTAGTTCCATCAGGAATGGTCCTTTACTATAATTTCCTTCCCACAGTAGCTAGCAAATTCTAAAGATTTTTAACCTAAGCAAATGTAAAGGAAAATGTCCTTTCACCTGAGACTAAATTCCACTTAGACCAGGTCTAACTTTAGACCAGGTCTTAATCTTTTGTGCATACCGACCTTATATATAGTTTAGCTGCTAAAATCCCAATTCGGTATACAATTGTGCACTTTATGATAAAAGCATGGGGGTTTCCACACATAAAGTACATGGTCTAAAGTTTATTTTAAAGGGGCATTTCGTGATCCACAGCCTCATCCCCCCACTTTTCTCAAAAAAAGTTGAGATTTTTATATCGCTGGAAACCTCTGGCTACATAATGTTTATGTACAAAATATCTCTTGCAGATTAATTCGTTTAGCTAAGATATCATGAAATTTGAATTTCGTTCTGGTGCACCAGAACGAAATTACAACGCATTGTCTATGGAGCAGTGTAATATATGGGCGGCCACGTGGGTCAAAAAGGGTATAAGACTAAGAAAGGGGTGTAAAATCCAAAGAGGGGTCTAAGACTCAGAAAGGGGTCTAAACCCAGAAAGGGGTGATAACTTCCAAAAGTGGTCTAAAACGCAGAAAGGGGTCTATACACATCAGCAAGGGGTCTAAAACTCAGAAAGGGGTCTAAAACTCAGAAAGGGGTGTTAACTCCAAAAGGGGTCTAAAGTTCAGAAAGGGGTGTAAAATCCAAAAAGGGGTCTAAACACAGAAAGGGGTGTAAAATCCAAAAAAGGGCTCTAAAACTCGGAAAGGGGTCTATACACAGAAAGGGGTCTAAAACTCAGAAAGGGGTGTTAACTCCAAAAGGGGTCTAAAGTTCAGAAAGGGGTGTAAAATCCAAAAAGGGGTCTAAGACTCAAAAAGGGGTCTAAACACAGAAAGGGGTGTAAAATAAGAAAAGGGGTCTATAACTCAGAAAGGGGGCCAAAAAAACAGAAAGGGGTGTAAAAGAAGAAAAGTGGTCTATAACTAGGAAAGGGGTCTAAACACAGAAAGGATGTAAAATAAGAAAAGGGGTCTAAAACTCAGAAAGGGGTCTAAACACAGAAAGGGAAGTAAACTAAGAAAAGGGGTCTATAACTCGGAAAGGGGGCTAAAAACAGAAAGGGGTCTAAACACAGAAAGGGGTGTAAAATAAGAAAAGGTGTCTATAACTCAGAAAGGGGGCTAAAAACAGAAAGGGTGTAAAAGAAGAAAAGTGGTCTATAACTCAGAAAGGGGTCTAAACACAGAAAGGATGTAAAATAAGAAAAGGGGTCTAAAACTCAGAAAGGGGTCTAAACACAGAAAGGGATGTAAACTAAGAAAAGGGGTCTATAACTCGGAAAGGGGGCTAAAAACAGAAAGGGGTGTAAAAGAAGAAAAGTGGTCTATAACTAGGAAAGGGGTCTAAACACAGAAAGGATGTAAAATAAGAAAAGGGGTCTAAAACTCAGAAAGGGGTCTAAACACAGAAAGGGAAGTAAACTAAGAAAAGGGGTCTATAACTCGGAAAGGGGGCTAAAAACAGAAAGGGGTCTAAACACAGAAAGGGGTGTAAAATAAGAAAAGGTGTCTATAACTCAGAAAAGGGGGCTAAAAAAAGAAAGGGGTGTAAAAGAAGAAAAGTGGTCTATAACTCAGAAAGGGGTCTAAACACAGAAAGGATGTAAAATAAGAAAAGGGGTCTAAAACTCAGAAAGGGGTCTAAACACAGAAAGGGATGTAAACTAAGAAAAGGGGTCTATAACTCGGAAAGGGGGCTAAAAACAGAAAGGGGTCTAAACACAGAAAGGGGTGTAAAATAAGAAAAGGGGTCTATAACTCAGAAAGGGGCTAAAAACAGAAAGGGGTGTAAAAGAAGAAAAGTGGTCTATAACTCAGAAAGGGGTCTAAACACAGAAAGGATGTAAAATAAGAAAAGGGGTCTAAAACTCAGAAAGGGGTCTAAACACAGAAAGGGATGTAAACTAAGAAAAGGGGTCTATAACTCGGAAAGGGGGGCTAAAAACAGAAAGGGGTCTAAACACAGAAAGGGATGTAAAATAAGAAAAGGGGTCTATAACTCAGAAAGGGGGCTAAAAACAGAAAGGGGTGTAAAAGAAGAAAAGTGGTCTATAACTCAGAAAGGGGTCTAAACACAGAAAGGATGTAAAATAAGAAAAGGGGTCTAAAACTCAGAAAGGGGTCTAAACACAGAAAGGGATGTAAACTAAGAAAAGGGGTCTATAACTCGGAAAGGGGCTAAAAACAGAAAGGGGTCTAAACACAGAAAGGGATGTAAAATAAGAAAAGGGGCTATAACTCAGAAAGGGGGCTAAAAACAGAAAGGGGTGTAAAAGAAGAAAATGGGTCTAAAACTTAGAAAAGGGGTCTAAACATAGAAAGGGATTTAAACTAAGAAAAGGGATCTAAAACTCAGGGATTTAAACTAAGAAAGGGGTCTAAAACTTAGAAAGGGGTCTAAACACAGAAAGGGATGTAAAATAAGAAAAGGGGTCTATAACTCGGAAAGGGGGCTAAAAACAGAAAGGGGTCTAAACACAGAAAGGGGTGTAAAATAAGAAAAGGTGTCTATAACTCAGAAAAGGGGTGAAAGGGGTGTAAAAGAAGAAAAGTGGTCTATAACTCAGAAAGGGGTCTAAACACAGAAAGGATGTAAAATAAGAAAAGGGGTCTAAAACTCAGAAAGGGGTCTAAACACAGAAAGGGATGTAAACTAAGAAAAGGGTCTATAACTCGGAAAGGGGCTAAAAAACAGAAAGGGTCTAAACACAGAAAGGGATGTAAAATAAGAAAAGGGGTCTATAACTCAGAAAGGGGCTAAAAACAGAAAGGGGTGTAAAAGAAGAAAAGTGGTCTATAACTCAGAAAGGGGTCTAAACACAGAAAGGATGTAAAATAAGAAAAGGGGTCTAAAACTCAGAAAGGGGTCTAAACACAGAAAGGGATGTAAACTAAGAAAAGGGGTCTATAACTCGGAAAGGGGGCTAAAAACAGAAAGGGGTCTAAACAGAGAAAGGGATGTAAAATAAGAAAAGGGGTCTATAACTCAGAAAGGGGGCTAAAAACAGAAAGGGGTGTAAAAGAAGAAAAGTGGTCTATAACTCAGAAAGGGGTCTAAACACAGAAAGGATGTAAAATAAGAAAAGGGGTCTAAAACTCAGAAAGGGGTCTAAACACAGAAAGGGATGTAAACTAAGAAAAGGGGTCTATAACTCGGAAAGGGGGCTAAAACAGAAAGGGGTCTAAACACAGAAAGGGATGTAAAATAAGAAAAGGGGTCTATAACTCAGAAAGGGGGCTAAAAACAGAAAGGGGTGTAAAAGAAGAAAATGGGTCTAAAACTTAGAAAAGGGTCTAAACATAGAAAGGGATTTAAACTAAGAAAAGGGATCTAAAACTCAGGGATTTAAACTAAGAAAGGGGTCTAAAACTCAGAAAGGGGTCTAAACACAGAAAGGGATGTAAAATAAGAAAAGGGGTCTATAAATCAGAAAGGGGGCTAAAAACAGAAAGTGATGTAAAAGAAAAAAAGGGGTCTAAAACTTAGAACGGGGTCTAAACACAGAAAGGGATTTAAACTAAGAAAAGGGATCTAAAACTCAGTAAGGGGTCTAAACACAGAAAGGGATGTAAAAGAAGAAAAGGAGTCTAAAACTTAGAAAGGGGTCTAAACACAGAAAGGGATTTAAACTAAGAAAAGGGATCTAAACACAGAAAGGGGTCTAAACACAGAAAGGGATGTAAATTCCAAAAAAGTGTCTAAAATTCAGAAAGGGATCTAAACACAGAAAGGGTGTCAATTTCCATAATGGCTCTAGAACTCGGAAAGGGATCTAAACGCAGTAACGGGATGTAAAACCGGCCGAGAAAGGTGTGCGTCTAATCGGTGTATACAAATTCAGAAACGGGTGCAAAACCCTAAAAGGGGTCTACAGCTCAAAATGTGGGTATAATCGGAGTATACGTGTAAAAACTCAGAAGGGGTGTAACATCCGAATAGGGCTCTAAAACTGCGATAGGGCTCTAAAACTGCGAAAGGGGTCTCAAACTGCGATAGGGGTCTAGAGAACTTAAACTATGAGAGACGACGCTCAAAAGTACTGAGTTAGGCTAAATCCTCCAGTCTTGAATACTACGGCATGTTTAGCCGCCATATTAGATATTTGGCGAGTGAGAGGCCGAGGGACTCAGGCTAAATACTGAGTCACACTGCTGTCAGCGTAAACAGTTTGTGATCCCAAACAAACAAGCAGGCAAATTATAGAGTTCCTGAGCATGAGCAACGTAGTATCCGTCTATCTATCATATCTTTTTTTAAAAACTATAAATGTTATTTGCTTATGCACTTAGTAAACAAAAGCCATGGATTAAAAAAATCGCCAGCCTTCTACGCTATATCATGACATTATTGCCTATGTCATTTTTTGTAATTTTGAGAACAAAGAACAAAAATGTGGTTTCAAGCATGCATCAGTTACGTCATCACCCTAATTATTTCGGATTATCATTATCATTTGTTCCTGTGCAAAGATTGGTGAATAAATATGTTTAAATGTATGCTTGAACCATATTTTGTACTATTAGGCAATTCGCGTAGCAGGCTGACGAAATGTATGAGCACCGTCGTACTTTAAAGTTTACACGGGAGAGGAAAAATATGAATAAAATAAATAAATACAAATAATAAATTAATTAATTAATTAATTAATTAATTAATTAATGAAACTTAATGAATAATAAATATGAAAATAAATAAATACATGATTAAATGAATAAAACAGACAAATAATAAATAAAATAAATAAATTAATAAATACAAACAATTAATTAATTAATTAATTAAAGAAAGAAAGAAAGCAATAAAGAAATAAAGAAAAAGAAAAGAAAAAAGAAAGAAATGAAAAAAGGGAAAAAACAAAGAAAGGAAAGAAAGAAAGAAAGAAAGAAAGAAAGAAAGAAAGAAAGAAAGAAAGAAAGAAAGAAAAAAAGTAAATAAATAAATAAATAAATAAATAAATAAATAAATAACCATGGTATTATGAATGGCTCATTGTTTTTAGTCCCTTATTTTATTGTTTCAAATTTTTGACAAATTACCAACATTTTGGAACATCTGTCAAATTTTTGGAGTGGGTGTGTTGGGGTTTGTCGTTTTTTTTACAACTTCTGTGTACAATTAATTATATGTTGTTTTCTTATGAATAATGAATCCGCTTCATGTTTTGTGCTTCTTGCCTTGTGCATTCTCTTTACTGGACACAGATCATCTCCAATCTCCATGTATTTTAATTTTAAAATAACTTCCATGATGTGTGATTTGATTGCATGAACAGTAGTTGACTGGTGGTTATTATCTTTGTAATTTAACAGAGGATGTAAGTTTTCGGGAAATCTCCTGGGTTTGTTTTGGCTTGGTTCTATCTCCAGGCATTTTCATGCTTTTCACAGGAGTTTTTTTGTGGCTTATATCTTTGTAATGTGTCTTTTTTCCCCACCAGTCAACATTTTCATGTTTATAGTGTTAGTGACGTAAAAAGTCCGGATATGCCTATAGGCCCGGGCTATAGGCCGCATTTATTAAAGAAAAAAAAGCAAGTTTCTGGGATAAATATTTTTTCTGTGATAATTTTTTTTTTTCCTGGAAAAGCTTTTTTCTGGGATAATTTTGTTCAGATAAATATTTTTCTGGGATAAATATTTTTTCTGGGATAAATGTTTTTTTCTGGGAAAACTATTTTTTGTGGGATAAATATTTTTTTTCTGGGAAAATTATTTTTTCTGGGATAAATATTTTTTCTACAGCTCAACTTACCGTACTTTGCCTAACCAGACAGTCCATGCCAAAATTGTTACTTCACCTTTACATTTCATCGAATCTCTTTTTGATGTCTGTCATTTTGAACATCACACTTGAAAGATGTAGGCCTATGCTATGTAGAAACTTTATTTTGCAATTTCATAATTTGCATATTATTAGCATATTTGCAAGAAAAAACATGAAAATCAATAAATACCTATATTTTTCACAATTTCAATATTTTTTTAGAAATTAAGCATGTAGGCCGTTTGTTATGACTTGATGAATGAAACTGTTAAAACAGATTTTGATATTTTTGCTAATTTTTCCTTTTTTGCCCCAAAATGTGTAAAAATCAACATTTTTGGATGACCTATATTTTCTTTGAATATTTATCAAATTTCTTAATTTAGGTATAATACAGTGCAGAAAAAGATGTCAAAAAAATCTGTTAAAACAGATTTCCAATAAATTGTTCCATTTTCCATTTTGGGTTAAATACTCAATTTTCATGCGCGGGATATTTGAAACATAAAATGAAAACATGTCCATTGCACTTTTTCCTCGAGATGTACTATAATATCAAGGTTACGGATATATTATAATCTCTTCTTATCTTCACTGATCCATCAGATACCTATTGTTATGAATGATCAATGAAAAGGTTCAGAACTGGGCTACTAATGGTCTGTCAAGTATCTATAGTTATTTTCATGACTGTGTCAACTCAAAAATCATGCAAGGTCGAATGTAGGAAAAGTATGATCAGTTGAGCTGTAGGATAAATATTTTTTTCTGGGATAAATATTTTTTCTGGGATAAATATTTTTTGTGCGATACATTTTTTTTTCTGGGAATTTTTTTTTTCTGGGAAACGGGGTGAACTTCCCGTTTGGCGATTTTGCCGAACTGGGTGTTCACCCCGTTTCAGATACAGGCTAACAGAAAGGCCGCGCGATCGCGACGTCATCCGAGATCATGAGAAAAAGTCGTTCTGACATCATAGAAAAACGGTGGGATTTAATGGCCGTGTGTCCGATTTATTATCGTCTACGACTGTGGAAACTGTCCAGAAACTGCAAGTTCGTGTTAATCCATAGACCCTGGAAGATCCCGTCAATTTACGGGTCTTATCATTCAGACTGAATCAGGTAGGACGTCTACATGTAGGTAAGCTTAAAAGTACTTGTTACTTATCATGGTGTATACAAAATGTACATGTATATATACATGTGTTGTAGCCTGTAGGATAGAGTCCCGGGATAAAGTTTGCACGGGGCCTATACCAGGGCTGTCAACTTTTTGGAATTGCTTGGCGTGAGACAGAGACGTATCGGGATTTTCCGACTCCAATGTTCATTTTGTACCATGATTATTTGAGCCACGGCGCTCGAGAATGTGAAAAGCGGGGGGGGGGGGGGGGGGGGAACAAATTATTCATGACGATGCGCGAGATTTTACTCTTTTTCCAGCTTTTTGCGTGAGCTTTACTACCTTGGCGTGAGATTATACTACCTTGGCGTGAGACCGTGAGAAAGTGACCCAATGCGTGAGACTCACGGCCAATGCGTGAGAGTTGACAGCCCTGCCTATACATGTACAGATGCATGCGAGATGCAGATGTTATAATTATTATGCTAGGCAACGGGCTAGGCAAGCAGCTTCAAACTCAGTAGTCATGGACCAGGGCAGGCCATGGCTTGCTCGAGAAACACTAGCCACGAATTTGCTCACGGATGCCCTCGCATTCGTGCTAAAGCATTGCGTGTTAGAGAATATGCTCGAACAAGCCATGGCTTGATCGAGAAATCTATCTACTATCCACGACGACACGATGGTTACTGTGTGAATAGAAGATAGAGATTGCTGGTATAACACGGTCAGTCATCGTAGCGTCTTCAGTTTTAAAACGCATCAAAACAATTTTTTAGATTGTCCCATTTGGCTTCAATTTAGCTTGGCTAACATTTACGTATCTTAGCTGAAGTGTATGCTTTATAACCGGAAACACAGGCGCTGAAGTACAAATTCGACCATATAATGAGTCCGCTTAATTCTGCAACCTTGCTTGATCATAGTTGTTTTGACAACTGCCAACTGCGTCGGTGATTAAAGATTTGAGAACATCCAGTGCTGGGCAAATCAATCAATCTCCCGATTTGCAAAGGTTGACTAGTCATTGCAAACTGATGGTGATACCCTTCCGGTTCTTGAACATGTGAGCCCAGCACTACATGTGTTGAATGTTGATCACCTATTTACAATGGGGACTGTGTGATGTCTGACGATCACTCGAGAAAAATTGACACAAAATGATGTTTTTCGTGAGTAACGTCATGGTGAATTGATGAAGGAATGTGTCACTATTATGTCAATAACAATATCCTCATATTTTTGAGACAATAATTAACTTGAGGAAGAAGTTTTTATTCATATGCATGACATTGGGCCCTGGATGGCAACCGTGTACATGTGCCAAACAAGGTGCGCTACATGAGCACGTATATTTCCACGTTCTAACTTTCGTATCACAAGCTATCGGTTGTTCATACGAAAGTTAGAAATTTTCGAACAAGCCATGGCCATGCCATGCCCTTGAGCACTCGGACATGTCAGACTTGTACCTGAGTCCAGCTTGTCCGAGTCCGAGCCGAGCCGAGTCCATTTGTTTCCGAGTCCGAGCAAAGTCCGAGTCCTTTTGTGTCCGAGGGGTGCCGAGCCAAGTCCAAGTCCAACAAACATAAGATCCGAGTCCGGACTCGAAGTCCATGTCTGGGTGTGTGTGAGGGGGGGAGGTCATTCAACTTATGATGTGTCATGTGTCTGCCTACTGGCATTGCTTAGTATAAGGGATATTTTGGGTATACAATTTTGAAAGAAGGGGGTCATTTGGTATAACATTTTGAAAAACTGTGTCATTTTTTCCCAAAAATGGAGCAAAATTTTATATCATTTTGTTTCTAAATTTGCTGAAAAAAAAAAAAGAAAATTGCAAAGTTTTTGATGATAAAATTGTAGAAAAAGAAGGTCATTGGCCATAAGTTACTCACTACATAATTGTTTTGTACACAACACCACACACCGCTCTCCCTATACACACCCACCCCTGTGTGTGTTTGTCGCCAACCAAGGACATTGTGTTTTGCTATCTAACCGAGGATGTGTGTTTTGTGACTAAAATGGCGGATTTGTTTTGTGTATAATACGAAACGGAATTTTAGCCATCACCTGCGGACAGTAGTTTTTACATGTGTGGTCCTCGGTCAGGCAAATAAATTTTGTGTAGCGTTATAAAAGCATTTGGGCCTGAGTCAAAAATGGTCATCACTCAACCTAAAATTTAGAAATTGTCACAGGAGTGAATTTCTCCTCTGGTTAAAATAGGCTACTAACCAAAGATTATGAATCGGCAAAAAAAAAGTAAAATTTGCCCGTCAATTTCGGAATGCAAGCAATAAAATACACACCTAGCGCCCTCTCGGTGTGGCGGGACGGAATTGTTAAATTTGATGTTACTACATATATTAAAAAAATATAGGTTTTTTTTGTTTATGGTATTATATTAAATTTCAGCACTAAAAAAATGTCAGCGGACTTTGCAAAAATAAAGAAATAAATTAAAATATGTGTAAAATTCCGTCCCGCCACATTTTGAGGTGATTTTTTTACGTTCGGAAGGGACGAAAAAAGTTTTTTAGTCAAACCTTTCCAAAATATCAACTATTATGGTAATAAACATTCCTGAGTACAAAAAAATTTAATTCATCAACTTTGCTAGACTCAGAGCCATTTTAACTTCTTCTATTTCAAGCCTTTTGTGGTAGGTTGCCAGCAATAATTCTATTTTCAGGGTCTATGGTGTAAAACATGGCCCGCCACATTTTGAGATGATTTTTGTAAGTTCAGGAAGGGATGAAAAATTTCTTTCTCAGTCAATATTTTGCAATAATTTTTCATTGGAAGTGAAAGAAAAGACAATTTTGACAGTTTTAAAGTGAATCAATTGCTTTATTTCTTGATTTTGATATGGTGGACAAAATTCTGTCCCGCCACATTCCGTCCCGCCACATTGACATGATTTAAAAAAATTGATGAACATACTATAAAGAGGGGGGTACATTTTATAATTCCTTCCATAACAAAAGAAGGATAGTTGAAGTTAATACCAATGTTAGAAACAAATGTTTTATTCCAGTACTTTTGATAAAAATTCAACAAGTGTACTGTGTTCACAAATACATGAAGTTTATCATTCCGTCCCGCCACATCAATGAATTTGTGTTACCGTGGCAACATGTTGATTCTTTGGACTATTTTTCTTATGTGTGAATGTAGTCTGTAACTTATTTGTTTATATTAAGAACATGAAGAATCCATAAAATAAACAGAACTTTACAGAGCTACAATTTTGGCTCTGGCCCATTTAGCATGCATTTGTGGTCTTTTGCAGCAGTTTGAAATCTTGTGTGTGTCCTTGTTTGCCCGCAAACACGTACGCACCCCACCAAACACCACCCACCCCACCCTACACATTAAAACAGATCAAAGACTCAACACAACTCAACCAACCAACCGTACACACACCCCTTCAAAGTTCCATACCCATGAACAGGTAACTCCTGATGGCAAAAACTACTACATGTCTAGACCACCTGTATCAGACAGCACTCACAGCGGTCATGTGGGGCTATCTGTGTGTGTGTGTGGCACACTACATGTAAATGCACAGTGAACTTGCACCAAGGGACTAGAGAAGTGTCACTACATGTAGGCTGCATGCAGCATACATGTAAATGAATTGCAATGTATTCAAATATATATTATAGAAAATAACATCATCATCATCATCGTTTATCATTCTCGTTATCATCATCGTTAGCATCATCGTCATAATAATACTAACATAAATTCACCTGTAATTCTAAACATCTTTTCAAAATTGTCCCACACAAATGTGCAACCTACAGCCGTATTACAATTTACTGAGCTGAGATGTACATTATGGTCCAGTGTGCATGTTTCTCTCAAGATTGGATTGGAAAGTTCCATGAAAGAACTTTTAGATATTTTTATGTAGTCCAAATAAAAATAAAATTTGCATTTTATCAATTATTTCATTAATGATAACAATAATATGATTCTACTAAGTGACAGATAAATCTAAATAATTTGGTGGATATGCAGGATATATGACAGATCACAGATTTGACAGCCCCAATTAATTTGTAAAATGACCAAATAAGTAAAGTCAACAAATTTGAGATCTATTTTGACATTTTTAGATAATCATTTCACATTTTACATGGATTTAATTGGACTGGACTCGGACTGGACTCGGCTTCGAGTCCGAGTCCAAGCCGAGCTGAGTCTTTTGGTGTCCGAGTCCGAGCCAAGTCAGAGTCCAACAAAAAGTGGACTCGAGTCCGAGTCCGGACTCGCACGATACATCTTAAAAGAATTATCAGTACCGGTATCCTGCTCCATACCCGTACTCACACCTTCTTTTGGCTTCGGGTCGGACCCGTACCCATACCCGTGGCTAGTCCGAATAATCAGACCCAGAACAAAATATTAATTTCTGACATGATCCTGTTCTGTGTCTGAACTGTTTCCATATGAAATAGTACGGTACTAACCTGTGGCTTCAGACCCGGACCCGTACTCATGGACTGGGACCCGTACCCACGGTACCCGTACTCATGGCCCGGGACCCGTAGCCGTACCCATGGATACAGTACAGTACAGTACATGGCTAAATGCATGCAGGAAAGTGAGAGTCAGAGCTAGATCTACTCTCACTTCCCACTCATGAATCCCACTGCACTGTGAGTCCTACATATGATCATAATCAAAACAAATGGTCATGTGTCATATGGTGGGGCACATTTGCGTTACAAGCACTGATTTTGATCATTTGTCCTCATTTTCACTTAAAGCCATATTATAACATTTTCAAACAAAATAGATTAGCATTTCTTTTTGCCATAAAATGTTAGCTTTTACTGTCAGATATATCCCTTTTATTTTTGAGCCGAACAACTACGTACGGCAAAGCAAAGAAAATTGGAATTTACTACCAGCGCACATGTCGCCAATACGTACCATTCCTTTGGTCATGTTGTGGTACGACCCTTTGTTGTGTATATCACCGTCCCGCACGCCGTGTACGTACTGTGTGTTATGAACATTGTGTATGCGTTAGACTAATAATTCCATCGTAATAATAAAGCGCCGTTCCGGCGTTTTATTCAAAATCTCGGATTTTGACAAAACTACAGCACCTAGAGTCTTGATTTTTGCAGGGTATATTGGTTTAATAAAGTACAATTTAATCGGTAAAAAAAGGAATTTTAAAAATTCCGTGAGGGCGTCTTCCTCAGCAAATGTTATAATATGGCTTTACATGTAAACTGATACATGTCTAAAACTATACATCTCACATCAACAAAACTATACATTTTTGGAAAGCTTATGTTCCAAGGAATCCAACAATGCAAAATTGATGTTGGTAGGCCTATACCTGTGTAAGAAAATATATAGGGTGATATCATGAAGAGAAAAAAAATTACCAGAAAATTGATAATTTATTGCATTTGCTACTGATATGGAATACCTCCAATGAAATCTAATTTTGTGGTAGGCAACACTATGAGCTTTAATAAAATGTATACTTTTGCTATGCTATGATTGACCAAAGTGGTGATACAGGGTGTGAAAATGTACGTAACTTTACGCACCAAATATTGATTACATTTTGAAAATTTTAACTGCATATTTGGATTCCCTCGATAAAATGCTTTCCAAAAATGTATACTTTTCCTATGTTAGGGTGTATAATTCTCAAGATACAATTTAAAGCCAAAACGCATGTTGTGACTGAAAATCTTGGCATTTGTGTGTAGTGTATAGGGAAAAATTGTGAGTCTTGTGACATGTGGTTCTCAGTGAGTACTTGTAAACATGAAATAGATCAATAGTTGAATATGAATAATGAATGAATAAGCTTCGATTTGAGATATGATTTGCATGTATAGCACAGAATTTGGCAATGATAAAATTTAAAATTCAAAAAGATATCATGTTTCTACAACATTTCTCATAGAGATTGCAAATACTCCTCTACCACTTATCCTCTACCGCTTATCCTCCAGGTTTACATGTATCCTCGTTAAAATTTCAAATTGTGAAACATATTTGAAAAGTAGAATAATCAAGCTGTATAATGAGCCCAAACTTTATGCAAATGCAACAAGTTAAATCTGGAAGAGGTCCCACCATATGACACATGACCAAATCTAGGTTACATGGGATGGGGTTGGGTGGGGAGTAACACATTAAGCCAGATAGCCAGTGCCCTAAATTTTAGCCTGGCCCAGGGCCATGAAAAAGGTAAATATGGCCCATGGCTACACAGAATGTGTACTATGCTACATACAGTGTAGATATCTACATTGTGACAGCCTCCAGCAGCCTGATGTGCACACTTTATGCCACCTATACATAAAAGTTACATGTTGCATTCACACTCTGAGCATCAAAATGGAAAAACATTTCAAGAAATTGTTTTTTATGGTGAATTTCAAGTTATCGTGTTCATAGCTTTTATTCATCATTTTAATATTCCCCATCGGAATACACTCCCCTACATGCACGCACAAGTGCACACATGAAAAACTACATGATAATGTGACTGGTGTGAGCAGTGAACACTTTCCGCCATGTAGTTGGGATCACAGATTCTGTGTTGGAATAGTGCATCTGAGTCGCATCCATGGTCACATGAATAGAGAGTTCCTTTACCTGTAAACACTGAGAAATTTATGATTTCTAGGAGCTTAGGCAAAGTATTAATAAATATTGGATATTATTATCCTGATGTATATATAATTAATGATAATTATATTAAGCTATAATTGGATAATCTGGTGCCAGGGATGTGTGGATGTGCATGAAAAGCTTTGGAAAATTGACAATTAAAAGTCCACTAATTTTGTATCAAATTTGAGATCCAATTGATGTTTGAGATAAATACAATGTAATAACTTGAATGCTATATCACTGCTAAATGTATGTTGAACTTGAAATTAGTAGGCCTATTGTGCAGTATGTGTGTCCATACAATTACAAAGACATAGTTTTTTTCATTTGCATGAATTTTGCATCCCATAATATGCCACCTGTAAGCATGGTAAGTTAGATTCACTAAGACCATCAATATTACATCTCTTTTTGTACTTGATTAATTCCTAAAAACCACTGCAACTTTCTATAAATGAGAGTACTAGTACTTCTTAGCAAATAAAAATGTCTCAGCAACTCAAGGCACACATAGCAACTTAAAATGTATGTTGTATGATTATGACGTAATAAATTTCTCTAATTTATTTGGTGCGGAATGTAGTTTTATTCATTTGTTGTGGCATAAATGACATCAAAGAGTGTATTTACAGCAAGGTATTGCTAATAAATTAATGTTTACACCAATAACAATAGCTTTGTTTATACCAGTACCCATAATAGGACCCATACAAGTACCCGTACCCATGGCCCGTACCCGTACCCATAGGCCTACTGGGACCCGTACCCGTACGTGAGTCCCAATTTCCATACCCATACTCGTACTCATGGCTCCGTACTCGCACCCTATTTTGGGTTCGGACCCGTACCCGTACCTGTACTCATGGCTTGGGACCTGTACCCGTACCCGTACACATGGGCTGGGACCCGTACCCGTACTCATGGTCTGGGACCCGGACCCGTACCCATGGCTACAAGTCTGATTATTACATGTATAGATGCATGCGAGATGCAGATGTTATAATTATTATGCTAGGCAACGGGCTAGGCAAGCAGCTTTAGATTTCAAAGTTGCATCAAATTCAGACTCAGTAGTCATGGACCAGGCCATGCCATGCCCATGGTCAGGTGATTTTAAAAGAATTATCAGTACCGGTAGCAAGTGGTACATGTTTACGTAGCCAATAGCCCTAGAATTGCAACATAATCATGATAATTTAAACGATTACCTGTCAAATGAAAGGGAAATAATGATTTGGGAGGTTTGTGGTATATGCATGTAACCGGCATCAGAATGGTTGGTTTTAATAATAAGGGTGTGTTTTGTAATACTAGGACTTAAGGTAATATGATTATTTACCATGTTTATTATTTTGTTTATTTTGATTGTGTCATTCTTAATTAATGAAGGTTTTTGGTTTCATATCAAATTATATTTCTATCTGTTGTGTAATTAATCGATCATGATCATCATCAAGTTAAGTTATTTTCCATCGTAATCATTATTGTCTTTGAAATCATTTTAATAGATCATAGTTTATCTTTAATTTGAAAAGGTCATTTACCTCATGAACACGCTGCATCCTTTGCTTCTCAAGTTTATGAGGACTTCAAATGTTTATGTCTTCATTGTTTATTGCTTTCCTTTGTTAGAAGTTTTAAGTTAAGTACACTTAAGTTATTTCAAGTGATTCTTTTCATATGAGTGTGTATTGTTATCTCAATAAGTTAAGTGCGGTGGAATTTATTGCCACTTATCCAATTAACATGTTTCTTATAAAACTAGCTTAAGATTGTAGGTGATCTACTTATGAATTATTCATGAGAAAGTTTTATCTCTTTAACTGGTTATGTATTGTTAAGATTTGTATTTGTAAATGCTTTGTTAGGGATATTATTTATGCTGTTGTAGAGATGGTACTTAAGTTGGTTTTCAAGTGTTTTTCTGGTGAGCTTGCCCTTAGTTAATTTATTTTTCACTTCCATCCGAGCATTCGACTGATAAACATCAAATCTTCCATCTTAGCTTCCAACTGGTCAACATCAATTCAATCGTCATCATAAATATATTTATATTGCATCCATCTTCATTCATTGTTTCTACGAAGCATCATATATTAAAGCCGGAGTATTAACAGCGTATATATCTTCAAGTTTCCATCTGTGTGTATTTTATTTTGTGTAACGGGATTGGACATTTGATATCGCCCGAATAAGTCCCTGAATCCAGAAGTTGAACAAAAAGAAAATTACCCTAAAAATCTCTACTGTTACATTGGCGCCCAACGTGGGGCTAAAAATTGGCGATAACTTTTCTTCAACAAATTGGATCAGGGCACCCACGACCCTTGGACTGCATCATGATAACTGATATTATCTCGCGGCTTGAAGCCTTGGAAACAGAAGTGAATCATCTTCGTCATCTCCATCACCTTAGACAGCGTTCATCTCCATCATATGTTGCTCATCAGATATCAGGACACGTTAAGTGGTTCAACGTCAAGAATGGATATGGATTCATCACCCGCGATGACACCAGAGAAGATGTGTTCGTGCATTGGCGTGGAATCACCAGGAACAATCCAGCAAAAGTGCAAGCAAGTGTGGGCGACGGTGAAGCGGTTGTATTTGACATCGTGCTTATTCCAGGACGCACTCCTGAAGCCATTCATGTCACCGGCCCTGGAGGCGTATGTGTTCTTGGAAGTAGCTATGCCATGGACAGACCATACTTCAACCATAGAGTCCAGCATCAATCTCATACGCAAACTGATCCAACTGATGAAAGTCATGCAATTGAGCCTGAATGTGAACATAGTGACTCTGACTTTGAACCTGAGCATGCTGATAATGATAGTGATGATGATATGTTTGAGTATAACTCGGATGACTTCCCGTGTGACACTAGTGATCAAACATCTGAACACTCTATCCATGATGACATTCCTCCTGAAGATCCATCATCTGAACCATCTGAATCTGATACATGTTGTGACTCTGACTCTGAACTGATCCATCCAACAGCTATCAACCATGCAGCAAGTTTTGATAGTCACCTGGTTAGTGAACATGACAAACTTGCTATGTCTCAAGCTTGGGAGAAATTGAGTAATTTACAGACTGATGATTGTTGCGACCAGTTGCTAGACAGCAAGTTTAATTTTCTTATATTGTGTCAACTGGAAGATATTTCCCGTCGTGTTCCATCCCAAGATATTTTGGAAGTACTGTTATGTTTATGCCAACACCTTCTAGAAATTGACCACCATGGACATCTTACTGATATTATACCATCATTTGTGACTGTACTTAGGAAGTATCATTCTTTTCGGCCATCTGGATATAATGTTATAAACACTCACCCCTCGCACCGCAGTTTGTATAACCCATCTGAACCAACTCTCACAAACTCTGAAATCGCTCAGGCAACAAGTACCAGCGCAAGTAAGATCTTTTGCAATCATCAACATACTAACATGGAACAATACGGACATTTGCTTGATAAATTATGTCATCTCTTCTATATCAGCAAAGAGCAAGAACTCATCACCACTACATTATACAACTGTTATCGAAGATGGAAGGTATATTATCAGCGAGCAGCAGAACAACAAAAGTAAACTGACTTTTGAAAAACACTTCAAATGACATTATCATACAACATTTAAATTTCAAATTATTGTGCGATCTACATATTTTTGTCATCTGAATAATATCTTTCAAAGAGTGACTCTAGCAAAATATCATAATGAAGTGTACGTTGCTAAAATCTACATCAAACATTATTGTCATCATGTTTTAAAGTGTCATAATTATATAAATGTCGAGGACGCCATTTCCTCGCAGCAGAGTTGAAAGTAGCTGTCATGTCACCCCATCTGAGTAACTTTATATTATGTTTTTCAGATAATGTTTTTTTTCTAAATGCTTTATTTTATGATCATCATTAAGTTTGTTGTCTTCTTTGTATATGACTTAAATTCTTAAATCATTATTTTAGAAGTGTTAATCATGTTTATATAGTTTTGCAAAGAGTAAGTTTGAAGACGTGCACTTATTCAAACTTAGTTCCTCTTTCGAATTAAGAGTTGCGGTCCTCTTTTGCGATTCTATTATTTTGCTCCAAAAAAAAAATCTGAGTATGTCGTGGCATTTTATTAATCATGTTATTGCTTTGAGTTTGAAGCCATTGTTTACTTCACTATTTTATTTCACTCCATGTTTTATGCAGGCCAAAGGAGTTAAGTTGAGTTTAGCATAATAACTGCTCATATCCAATTTCTCTTAAAAACAGAGTTTTTGATATTCTCCTGTTGTTTTACATGTTTATTGATTTTCATTATGAAGTGATGTTTTATTAATTGATTTGAACAGGTTTCCAAATTAAACCTATTGTTGTGGTATTTTGTGTTTTGGCATATTTTAGATCATTACCAAAAGTGATCCAATTTGCATGCAATTGTCAATACAAAATTATCATCAAATCATCTGAATATTTGTGTTTGGCATCAGTTATTTAAACAAAGGTATTTTTCATTTCCATCATGATACCATCTTGAGTAATTTGCCAACCAATTTATCTCATAATTTATTTTTCTTTAAACATGTCATTTGATATGACCTAAGTTATGAAACTTAAACATTGTGTTCAATAAGGCCGAGTAAAAAAAAACATGTTTCTCGTCCGCGCCTCCTCATTTTTTTGAAGATTTTTCACATTTCTTTTTATTTTGTAAACTTTCAGTTATAACTTGTTGAAAAAGATGTTTCAGAAGTTGAAACTTATTTTACGGCTTTGTAAATGCATAATACATCATTTAAGAAGAGTTTTGTGATCACTAGAGGGTCTACCTCTCAAAACAATAAAATAAAAAGGGCTACTCCTTTTTCTCAGAGATCAATCTGTATGTCGAATACCTGAAATATGGTGCCAAATACAGGTATTTAGCGTCGTTTTCCAATAAAAATAGAAAATAAAAGCCCCTCATTCTCGTAATTTTTAAAAACCCGGACGAGAAACATGTTTTTATTTTTACTTGGCCTAATCATATCATAAAGATTATGGTTTGCTAGGATTGTTTTGAAAAGTTTTACATTTAGGGACATAGTTTGTTCAATATTTTGTTTGAGTAGTGTTGGTTTTATAAATTAAACCTATATTTTATTAATTATGTTTTTGGCATGAGGATCACAGAAAAAGATGATCTTAATTTGCGCAACATGTCATCACATTTTTCCAAATAGCTACTCACCAAATGTTTTTATTATTTTATGATATCATGTCTCATTCATCATCATGATATTGATTTTATTGATTTGTCATCTACATGAAAGAATTACATGTATGTGTAGAACCATCAATCATGTTGTTCTATTTTGTTCTTGATTTCATTATCAGGAATATTAATGATTAGTTAATTATGTATCCTCCATCTTAACTTAAGTTCATTAAGTTCATAATTATTTTGTCATCTTATAACTTGTTTGATTTCCATCGTATATTCATGCAAAGTTATTCACTTGTTTATTTTTGATCTGTGTCATTTTCACATGACTAAATTAAAAGTAGAATATCAAAATATATTCTACATGTCATTGATGTAGGCCTTTATTTACTCCAAATTTTAGTGTTGTTTATCATGTTTAATTCAAAATGAGTCACTGCATTCATACATTGTGAAGTTTTGTATCTTCCAAAGTGTTGATTGGTTTATCATGAAAAGTTTCTTTTGATTTGTAAGTCAGATTTGGATGAGGTCATGAAAGTCATAAAAGTTGAAGTGTGGTTATTGATTCTTTTGCATTGTTTTGTATTACAGCAAAGTGTACCTTTTGGATTTCATACCAAATTAGCAGGTCATAATGCACTTTATTGTAAAGAGATAGTTACATCACTTAAGTATGTACATGTATTTGATTATTATGTTTTTGTTGAAATTTGCAACATTCAAATTATCATCTTCCAAATTTCATTTAAAATGCCGCGGACGTCATTTTCTCTGCAGCAGGGGTGAATGTAACCGGCATCAGAATGGTTGGTTTTAATAATAAGGGTGTGTTTTGTAATACTAGGACTTAAGGTAATATGATTATTTACCATGTTTATTATTTTGTTTATTTTGATTGTGTCATTCTTAATTAATGAAGGTTTTTGGTTTCATATCAAATTATATTTCTATCTGTTGTGTAATTAATCGATCATGATCATCATCAAGTTAAGTTATTTTCCATCGTAATCATTATTGTCTTTGAAATCATTTTAATAGATCATAGTTTATCTTTAATTTGAAAAGGTCATTTACCTCATGAACACGCTGCATCCTTTGCTTCTCAAGTTTATGAGGACTTCAAATGTTTATGTCTTCATTGTTTATTGCTTTCCTTTGTTAGAAGTTTTAAGTTAAGTACACTTAAGTTATTTCAAGTGATTCTTTTCATATGAGTGTGTATTGTTATCTCAATAAGTTAAGTGCGGTGGAATTTATTGCCACTTATCCAATTAACATGTTTCTTATAAAACTAGCTTAAGATTGTAGGTGATCTACTTATGAATTATTCATGAGAAAGTTTTATCTCTTTAACTGGTTATGTATTGTTAAGATTTGTATTAAGTAAATGCTTTGTTAGGGATATTATTTATGCTGTTGTAGAGATGGTACTTAAGTTGGTTTTCAAGTGTTTTTCTGGTGAGCTTGCCCTTAGTTAATTTATTTTTCACTTCCATCCGAGCATTCGACTGATAAACATCAAATCTTCCATCTTAGCTTCCAACTGGTCAACATCAATTCAATCGTCATCATAAATATATTTATATTGCATCCATCTTCATTGTTTCTACGAAGCATCATATATTAAAGCCGGAGTATTAACAGCGTATATATCTTCAAGTTTCCATCTGTGTGTATTTTATTTTGTGTAACGGGATTGGACATTTGATATCGCCCGAATAAGTCCCTGAATCCAGAAGTTGAACAAAAAGAAAATTACCCTAAAAATCTCTACTGTTACATGCATTTACAATTTTACATAGCTGTTATGTCAACAATCATTCAGAACACAAAATATTGTAACAACCCTTTTTACCATGCAAAACTGCATAGGCCGTCTTTAAATGCAGTTGAAGACAAATGACTACTTAAATAGGCAGTCGTACCATAGAGTTAAAATGATTCGACTGCCATAGAAAGCAGTCGAAGACATTTACAAAATGCAGTTGCACTTGCAGTAAATTATGCAGTCATGTAGTTGAGCCTGGGAAAACAAGTATTAAACTAGAGCAACTGTGCCCTTTGCAAGGGCACAAGGTAAGTTAGGTGGATGATTGTGACGATCTGATCAAGCAGCAATACTGTGCTGGATAAGATTAATTTTAATAAGACTGTTTCATTAATTGCCATTTTAATACATTGATCATGGAAAGCTGCCATTTTGAAAACTTGACCTTTGACCTCTGTATGGCCCCTTAATGACTTTAAATGAATTTAAAAATATTTAAAACATGTTAAGAATGTCATAAGGATCATTGTATTTAAATTTCATCTAAATTGAAGCATTTTGAAAACTTGACCTTTGACCCCTTTATGACCCCTTAATGACCTTAAATGAATTTAAAAACATTTTTAACATGTTTAAATGTCATAGGATCATTGCATTTAAATTTCAGCTCAATTGGAACATTTTGAAAAACTTGACCTTTGACCCCTTTATGACCTTAAATGAATTTTAAAATATTTCTAAAATGTTTAGAATGTCATAAGGATTGCATTTAAATTTCAGCTTAATTGGAGCATTTTGAAAATCTTGACCTTTGACCCCTTTATTACCCCTTAATGACCCTCAAACTTAAATAGATTCAAAATAGGCAGTCATATGGCATGTATGGAAGACAAAATAGGCAGTCAAGAGCTATAATTTGCATACCGGGTACGTCACATGATCCCATGATCACCAACTGCCATTTCAAATTTGCTGAGGCAGTTACAAGCAGTAGGCCTAAGTGTAAGAATATTTTGGATGTTTTGGGCACTATTTTATTAAATATAATTCAGATATTTTAAAGAAAATTGCACATTAATACAGATGACTACAATAAGTCAATAACTGTATGAATTGGCAAATTTGATTCTTAGTTACAGATAATATGCATGTAGATGGGTAGAAATTTATATGCTAATGATTATTATTTCTTTCAAATTTCCTTTTATAAATTAAGCGTATATACTGCCAGCCGTCGATCCAGCGCATATTATTTTCCACAAGGTCCTATACACATGGTTGTTGTCACGCGTGTATGTGGTGGTAACAGATATTTTGCAGCAAGCACTTGTACAAGCCTGAACAGCTAATACATTTTTTTATCCCCCCTCCCCTTTTTGGTGATGTTTCTAATGAGCCCATTGACTGATTTACATAGTTGGGTGATGTGAGCAGACATACACATTTGACGGTCAAAGACAACCACAAGGTTACGAACAGAAGTGGATGGAAAAATTTCCACACCATCAAGAATAAGGCTAACATTGGCAATATTTTTAAAGTGATGGGAAGATGCTGCCAGAAAAAATTCAGTCTTTTCTTGATTTAGTTTGAGCTTGTTTTCAATCATCCAAGTTTGTATGTCTGCAACACATCTGGCTAGCTTCCATAATGCACACACTACATCACCAGGAATTGTAGGATCTACCACCAAATAAATCTGGGTATCATCAGCATATATATGGTATTTTACATTATGCTGATGAGTGCAGGGAGATTCTTCCTGGTTGAAGGTATACAGGGATGTGCCACGGTTTTGGGGTACCTTTTCAGCGATTTTGGTATATCCATGAGTGGAGACCAACTGACCATGTAATTTTGGGGTAGGATTCTTTTACATATTATCATGATTATGGTAAGTGCAGCAGGGAGTTCAGCCTAATTTCAGAAACCTAAAAAACATGTTTGTTCTTGTAAAATGTTGCCACATTTTAAGATCTTATTTTTTGAATTTTCACAACTAGGTTTCAGTGATGTCAACTTGAAGTGAACTGTACAGTTACAGCAACTACTTTCAGGAGATGTTCATTGTGACTTCAAATCATGGTGTATAGAGAAGTCAACTTAACTGTGAACCTGACTGAAACATCAAAAATCTGGTATGTACAATGAGTTTAGTAATTTTTTTTACCCGGGGTGGTCACTTGCTACTTGACTTGCTACGCACCCGTGTCCAAGAAAAACGTCTAAAAGGGTATGTTTTTCACCACACAGCGTCATCAACGTCTTTTTGAAAAAGGGGTACTTTTTCAAAAGGCATCGCCATTTAGGGGTCCTTTTTCAGCCAAATCCTTAGACGTTTAGGGTTAGTAATATTATTGTTTGAGTGATTTTGCACTAAGGCCAAGTAAAAAAAGAAACAAGTTTCTCGTCCGGACTTTTTCAAAAAAGGAGGAGGCAGGGCTTTACTATTTACTATTTTTCAATTTTTTGCTATTTTTTCCAAGATGGCCGCCATGCCAAATATGGCTGTTCAATGTATATTTAATCACCGATATTGTGCTATTTGAGTATACTGATGCAATGTATGACAAAACAAATGATTTGTAACATTTTTTCCTAAATACTAAAAATACCAAAAAAATACATTCGAGTGCAAAAGCTTTTTTCTTCTGGGTAAGAATTTTTTTCTTACATGCAACAGCTTTTTTATTGCACGTTAGAAATTTGATAAATAGGTCATCATATACAAAATCAGGGACTGTCTTTTGGAATTTGCAGGAGAGCATGAAATAGCTCTTCTGGAGCCTTCAAGGAGAGCTGTTTAGAGCATTTACAATATAATTATAAGGAGAGAATGGTCAAATAAGGAGAGCTAAAAATCACTCTCCTATATCAGATTTAAGGAGAGCAGTAGAGAGTGATTGCTCTCGCTCTCCTCAAAAGGCAGTCCCTGCAAAATGCATGCATGGGCCTATTAATCAAATTTCTAACCTGCAAGAAAAAAGCTGTTGCACGTAAGAAAAAAATTCTTACCCAGAAGAAAAAAGCTTTTGCACTTGAATGTATTTTTTGGGTATTTTTAGAATTTTAGAATTTTTTTTTTAATTTCCAAAATTATGTGAAAGGTTTCTCCTTCCTATAATTAGCCATAAAAATTGCCATTTTGATGAGATGAGGCTAAATAAAGTAATTAAAACTTTATTAATATATTCATGCATTTACTAAGTTTAAAAGCTAAATATAGGTCCGATTTTGGGGTGAAATCAATTTTACCCCTAATTCCCTTTTGGGGGTTGGGGCAAGGGTGTTTGGCTAGTTGGGCTTGGGTGGGTTTGTATACATGTAGTAAGGTTTGGGGTGGGTTAGAGTTGGGGAAGGGTAGGAAAAACAGTTAAAAACTTTTTAAACAAATTATTTTAAAAAATTTAAAAAAAAAAAAAAAAAAAAAAATCGATTTTTTTTATTTTTTATTTTTTTTATTTTTTTATTGAATAGTAAATAGTAAAAAAAGGAGGCGGCGGCCAAAAAGGAGGCGGGCGGGGACGAGAAACTTGTATTTTATTTTACTTGGCCTAATTTGATAAAAATCACCACTTTTTAATTGATTCTTGTTACTTTTGTGCATGTTTTCTTCAGTATCTAGGACATCAAAAAGACATATCAAATTAGCTCATATCCCCGTTTATGCCACTTAGGGTATCAATATAAACTGAGCTCAAAAAGAAACTTATCATTTTTCACAAGGTCATATCTTGAAATCCTGTCTATCAAATTCTACCAAAATTACACACAGGTTTACTTCAATACTCTATATAATATACATGTCAGTAACCACGCAGTTATCCAACTGACACAACAGCAAAATGCACTGACATGGAACAGCTTCATGGAACACATTCACAGCCCAGCCCTGTTTCATGAAAAAAGTGTATGAAAAGCAGAAAGCAGCACCGCTTTGTGCTGGGTGCCAAATGTTGGGCTGTGAAAATGGAGGAAGTCCAGGAAGCTGTCCCATGACAGTGCATTTTGCTGTTGTGTCAGTTGGACAACTGCTTGGTTACTGACATGTGTTTTGAGTAGAGTATTAAAGTAATCCTGTGTGTAATTTTGGTTCATTTTGATTGACAGTATTTTAAGATATGACCTTGTGATTCACGCGTTGTAAAAAATTATCAGTTTCTTTTTGAGCTCAGTTTAGATATTTCTCAGTTGACGCCATTTAGGGTATGGTTTTTGCATGTGCTACGCCATTTAGGGTAGGATTTTGCATGTGTTTCGCCATTAAGGGGTGCAATTTGGTTATGTGAAAATTCGCCATTAAGGGTGCATTTCAGAGGTGTTCGGACGCGGGTGGGAGGCACTTTTGTGTGAGAGTGACCCCCCGGGCTTTTTTATTGGTTAATAAAAATGATTAGGCCACAAAGGTCTAATGTAAATTAATGTATACCTCACTTTAAATGGTCTATTGAAGGTCCAGAATACATAGTCATTGATCCCTGTCTAGGTTTTCACAAGTTGCACTTGCAGCTACCTACTTGCAGCTGAATTGTACTTAGCTCTGTATATATTATATGCAAAAATCAAATGTGCGAATTTCAACATAGTCATATTATTTCAACTTTACTGGATAATAAATTGAGTATCATAAGGCATTAAAATTTCATAAAATCATTCTTTTTCTAACTTAGCAATTTGGGGCCCGGAGATAGAAAGTTAGGGCCCTGTGATAGTAACTTAGTATTAAACTTGGGCCCGACTTAGTAATTTGGGTCACTGACTTTGTAACTCAAGGCCCAAACTTAGTAACACAGGGCCCCAACTTAGTAACTCAGGGCTCCTAGTTACTAAGTCTGGGCACAAACTACTAATTTGAGGCCAAAACTACTGAATCGGGCCCAAGATATTTTTTTCTTTCCATGGCACTTTGTGGGCTCAGTAGGTTGTTCAATTTAATATTGGTGAGAAAAATGTATTAAATTTAAACATTTTCAATTGATATTTTGGTTTATTTTACAGATAATATTTGTACTGGAATTGGAAGGAACCATCTGCAGCAAGCTAAAGCAAGAGAAAGATCGAGATGATGATAGTGATGATATGTGTAAACTTCCAGGATCTGTGGTGTAAATCACATTTAAATTTGAGGGAAAAACAATTGACAGAAAAAGACAACTTGTCAACATCATGGCAGGTAGGGCCTACATGTAGGCCTACCTAGTAGACATCACTAGTAGACATCACCTGCTGAATTTGACCGACGGGGTTCTTCAAAACATTTTGTACAAGGATGCGCCACTGCCACACGGATGCTGACATTAAAAAAGCACCAAAATTTGCCTAAATTAGGTGCTTTTAAAATTTGCAATATTATACACATTTTATGGCAAATGATTAAAAATTGATATACAACAGTCCTCGAAGTAAACTTTCGAAATCTAATGATATGACCGTTCGTAAATTTGTATTGAAGATATGGATTTTTTCCCCCAAAACACAAAAAATTAGGTCTTTTTGGGAAAAAATGTATATCTTCAATATGAAAGGTCAATATTTTACTGGGGGGGATTTTGTGTTATTGATTTTAAAAAAGAGAGGAAAAAATCAACAGGATTCAAGAAGATTGAAATAAAATGTACTAATTTGATGAAATAGATAGTCACTGGCTGGCAGTAACTGCTCTACAAGGTACCTGAATCAAGTGTCATTTAGGGAAGAATTATAATGGGTTCATAGCATTATACATGTAGCAGTCCGGTCTCTTGGCTTTTACCTATCCCCATCCCCAAAATAATTATTTTAGGGAAACCAGGGATGCTTTAGCATAAAACGGACGAGTAATTCTTCCCTGCCTGGGCAATATAGTGACTTGTGGTCATACTATAGGAAAGGTAATAATGCACACAAAGATTAAAGGGAGCTGATTCCTGCTTCGCATATTTCATACAAAATCTTTTTTTTTTTCAGTTTGGACACCTAACTTTCCAGGGACGCATGGGATTCTAAGTGAAGATAGAACTGCCAATTAGCTAACTTAAGGGGGTACTACACCCTTGTCCAATTTTGTGCCTATTTTTGCATTTTTCTCAAAAATTATAGCACATTGGTGACAAGTAAGATATGTTTATTGTAGGAGCCAGGACTATAAATTCAGCAACTCAAAGCAAGTAGTTATTGATTTATTGATCAAATGTTTTCCTCATTTTTTACTGTAACTCCACAACTGTTGTCTGTGCTGAAATAAAATGTCCAGTGCAGTAGTTGTAGTCCTTGCCCCTATAATATACATATCTTACTTGTCCCCAATGCGCTATAATTTTTGATTTTGAGAAAAATACAAAAATGGGCACAAAATTGGGCAGGGGTGTAGTACCCCCTTAACAGCTCTATGAACATGATGGATATTAAGGTTAAGGGGGTACTACACCCCTGGCCAATTTTTTGCCTATTTTTGCATTTTTCTCAAAAATTATAACATATTGGTGACAAGTACGATATGTATATTATAGGGACAAGGACTACAACTACTGTACTCAAAATTCAGCAACTCAAAGCAAGTAGTTATTGATTTATTGATCAAATATTGGTTTTCCCTCATATTTGATTGTAACTTCACAACTGTTGTCTGTGCTGAAATAGAATTTCCAGTGCAGTAGTTGTAGTCCTTGCCCCTATTATATACATATCTTACTTGTCACCAATGCGCTATAATTTTTGAGAAAAATGCAAAAAAAATAGGCAGGGGTATCCCAGCTAGCCAAAATAGAACGTTAAAAAACCGTTTCACTTTGGTTTCGAAAACGTTTCAAAATTGCGTTTTAAAAACGTAAAAGTGTGGAGTTTTGAATACGTTTTAGTAACGTTTTCATATAACCTTTTCAAAACGCCATTATAACGTTAAAAAAACGTATCACTTTGGTTACGAATACGTTTCAATATTACGTTTTAAAAACGTTTTAAAAACGTAAAATGTGGCGTTTTGCAAGAGTTTTAGAAACGTTTTTAAAACGCCATTATAATGTTATAAAATTGTTAAAAAACCGTTACTGGGAGGGTTTGTGTTACCTTTGGGGAACAACAATGTAACAAAGTTAAACGAACATGGAAGTTTGTTTAAATACATTTTTGTTAAGTATCGAAAAACAGTTTAACAATAATTCTTTAGAACTTCTGCAGCAAACGATGCGACTTTATGGCTACATCCATACATGATCTGTATCCATCATTACGTATGACCCCAACCGCTCCATGTTCCTATAGGCGTTCCCGGGGGCACTGGTCATTGACAAGGGGTATCATGCGTGGCCACGAAGTTTCAAATAGCACCCTAAACAAGTATTTACGAGGTCTGAAAATGCACCCCTAAACAAGTATGACAAGTGCAATTTCATACCCTAAATAAGTATTGACATTAATTTTGCCCCCATTAGAACTTAGAAGCAAGTAAATCAGTCATATTTTGACTCTAAAACCCTTCATGATAACTGGGAAAACACAAATTCAAAAGTTCATAACTTTTAACCTTTATTATATACTAAATTTGTCTCAAGGACCCTAAACACTGATTTATTGTACAAGGTATATATCCTTTTTCTCAAATTTCCCTGTTTTAGATACCCTATTCACGATATGTACAGTGCCTGATCATGAAGAAAGACCCATTTTACTTGAATCTTTGGCCACGCATGATACTCCCTGGTCAATGACCAGTAGCCCCCTGAGTAGGAGTTAAGTTTCTTCTTACTGGCTGCAACATCAAACATGTATGTCCACCCCGGGTGTCTACCTGTTTGGATTATAATAAAAGGCTAAAATATATACGATATATTATAGAAATTAAAAAAAAGTCACATTTTTTGAAAACAGTATCCGATCCCAAGCAACTGTTAGTCATGAGAGCGTAATGCAGAAACAATACAAAAACTATTATTCCAAAAGCAAAAGAACGTTTCCATAGAATCATTATGACGTTAAAACTTCTCGATCTCTTGTGTAGTATAAGACATGGAGCCGATAAAGAGATGTATTAACTATGATTGATTAAGCTCACATCATTGAGATAATGCATATCTCAAAGGCTTCCATGCTTCATGCTCTTGACGGTTCTTCTTGCCGGCAGGAATGATTCGGATCAACCAAAATATGAAAGCTATAGCTTTTAGCCGTTGTGTTAGTTTCCATGTTTCTTCTTACTGGCTGCAGTATCAAACATCTAGGCCTACCTGTTTGGATTAAGCGACCGCGTAGAATATCCATATCCATAGACTCGCATTTTGTAAAGACACCGTTCAATATATCCTATAGCAAATTACCGATGGAAGAAAACTCAAACTTGAATACCCGCAAATGTCACCTTTTGAAGGAAACTATCCCAACAGCTACAGTCATGAGAGTGTATTAAATACAGAAATTATATTCCAAAACGATACTTGGACGATGTGTAGGCCTGCATAGTCATTTCTCAATAAACCTGCATTGGATCGGCGGTGTGTTGATTTTAAAAATGCTATATTCATGCATTAATACTAAAATCAACATTGTCCGGCTCGGCAAAAACATGTACATGATGTATAATGACCGTTAAAATAATAACTGCCCTGGCATACCACAGGTCAAGTACGTCTCATTTCCAGTACGCGAACTGCCTGCATACTATATAGCAGGCCTTCTCAACTAGTTTATTTGAAGTGCCAACTGGGAAATGTTAGTGCTCATGAAGTGCCAACATGTCAAGGGAGGATTATGCGAGGGAGCGCGTGCGCGACCGAACGCATAGCGGGTGGTGTCCAGGGGCTCGCCTTTATCGCCCCTGGATGGTCCAGTGTCAAAGACCCGGCCTCCATGGGGGGTCCAGGGGGCAGCGCCCCCGGAAGCTCTGAGATTTTAGGGCTTTCTAAAGGCGCAGACGGTGGTATTTTCACCCTTTTTTGTTACAAATTTATGTGAAAAAAATAGTAAATTTACCGTGCGCCACTTCGACTAACTCCAAGCGCCACAAGTGGCGCGCGCGCCGCCAGTTGAGAAGGCCTGCTATATAGTATCCCCTTGCATGCACTGGGCAGTCGTAGGCAGAGGTCAAAGCAACATGGTATGAGGCTGAATATTTCAAATTTATGATCGTTTACGCCAAAGGTTCAAAAGTTAATTTTGCTTTGAGTACAATATGCAGTATGTTTTCCTTATAAAAGGAGCTAAAAAGAAAGTCTTTTCAAGATAGGCCTACATGTGATATTTACGCAACATTAAAAAAATAGTGGTTGAGGAAATAACTTTAATTTGTACATTTTTACAAATTACCAAAATTATCATCAGAAATTAATTTTAACATGAACCATTTCCCCGAACTTTTATCAAACATGTTATGAAAATGTGTTCTTTGATGGAATGATGATGCTGATAAAATGATGCATGATGATGATGATGTTGATTTGAAGATGATGATGTTAATGATGACGACAATCACGACATACGATTTAATGATGACAAATTATGCTTTATACTAATTGGTTGTATTGGAACGTTTTATAAACGCTATGATTGCGTTCCAATATGATTGTCTTAAGAGCCGTTGTATACGTTATTATTTCGTTATTAAAACGTTTTGGTGCAAACGTTCAGTAATCAAGAATTGAACTGTTACATCATGTTACATGGCAGCGTTTTTTGATTCCAGTAGAGGAAGAATCTGGGGAAGGCTGTGACACACCGCGGGAGAATTAGTGGGTTTTTAGCGGGTTCGTCTGCTAGGTCTGCTTGTTTTCTGTAGACAAGGGGCAGTCTTTCAGTGAACGGCTCTTTTCAGAGCCACCAAAACTTACAAAATCAGCAGATAGGCGAGATCTGCTTGTTTCTGTCAGACAAGGGGCAGTCTTCAGCAAACGGCTCTTTTCAGAGCCACCAAAACCTTTATATTAGCAGATAGGCGAGATCTGCTTGTTCTCTGTTGACAAGGGGCAGTCTTCAGTGAACGACTCTTTTCAGAGTCATCAGTAGACAAGGGGCGGTCTACACGTCTCATTCTTAGGTACTTTGTCCTGAAGAAGTCAGAGCTACTCCTGACGAAAGCTTGACAGTTCAAAACTTGTCCGACGGCGAACCCGCTAAAAGAACCCACTAATTGTTATGAATTCCCGTCGTAAAAGCCTATCCCACAATATTCTGGAAGAATAGACACCCCTGTTCTAAATCAACAAAAACATTGAAAGACAAAAACACCTTTTAATGTGAAGTATGCATATTCCACTGGGGCGCAGCAAGCGAGTGGACGAAGTCCATGGGCTACGTCCCTGATCTTCAGAATAATACACTGCCAGTATTATTTGTAAAAAATCAATGTTCACCTGCTTTAGCTGTTATACTGTTACATTCAACTTTGGTGTATTTTTGGTTTGAATCATATGCTGATTGCTGACCACATGTTGGAATATTTTGTGTGTGTTTTGGCACCATGTCAATCATGTGTTAGAAAAATAAAAAGACACTGAATAAAAATACAAATTTACATAATATGTGGGGTTTTTTTCGTGGTGACGTGTGCATTATGTCATCAGTCATGAGTCACGTGTTAGAAAAATAAAGTGACAATTACCAAATTAAAATGTATCTATGTGTTTGTTTTCAATTCATGGTGACTGGTGTAAGGACTGATCAATATTGGACTAAATTAATGTGTGAGCTTTTTTTAATGGAACGGGGTGATCGAACATGAAAAAAAATATACACGTTTGTAAAATTTATGGGGAAAACAATTTTAAGCAAAACATTAGTGGGTTCCTTTTGTGATGATTTATTAAAATATTTCACATTCACCCTTGCACTAACAATGGGTGTCAAATTTGACATTCCGGCAAATACGGTCACCCCTCTACTGCAAGGATCATGATTCACGACGACCCTGTAAATTTTGTTTCTTTTTAGCTAAATTTCTCGTAAAGGATCGTTTACTATTTAGAAAAAGGTGCAGGGCCTATATTTATCTCAAGAGCATTTATATTTCGAGAGCATAGTATATAGTATTATTATAATACTAATAATAAGAATAGGTCTATCTCCACGATACGGGTAAGTTTTTGTTTTTGTGTGTTATTTTTTATTCAGTGTTTATTTCGCTCGAAATGATCGGCTATCTACAGTAGACAGCAAAATAATTCATAGTCTCCACCGCGGCCGGTTTGACCCTACTCACTCCATTATTACCGGCGGAGGAGGAGACTATATGCCACTCTCAGCCTGCCAAAAATTCTTTCCCCCTCTCCCTTGCGCATGCCAAATTTTTGGGATCTCAATTTATATACAAACCTAAATGGTCTAAAAATGATACATGCTGCGGCGAGCAGGAAAATTTGCAAACGTTTCCGTATTGTTTTCAGTGGCGTAAACACACATTTTCGCGCGCATTTATTCCACTTTTTTACCATATGTAACCAGTTTTGCTTCAATATGTCACAACTTTTCGCGCGCTTCGCGCGCATTTGTACCATACACTTCTTTTGGCGCCAAAGGTGCTGGATTCCTGCCCCCTCATTTATTATGTTTGCCCCCGCTTGCCCCCCCCCCCAAATGAAAATGTCTAGTTACGCCACTGATTGTTTTTTTTTTACTTTAAAGGCGCCCCCTTGAATGTGTACCCAAAATTGCATGTCCCCCCCTCCTCTCGGCTTGCCAAAAAGTCTCCCCCCTCCCCATTGTACCCTCCCCAGGGCCATGGCTCATTGCGCAGCCCCTAAGCTGATTTAAAAAGGGGGTCATGGCAGATTTGCCTCACTGGAAAAATGGGGGTCTATTGACAGGCACATGACACGTACCAATATTATAGGAGTGCCCCCTCCCCGGAACAACGGTTTGAACGAGTATGAAGGGTAGGCCAACAACTAAGCGTAGGCCTATTAGTAAAATTGCACCAAGCCGAATGTGCGTTGACCTTTGCTACATTTCTGCTCATGCATAGTGTCGTAACTAAAGGTCAAACTACATTTTAAATTGGGATATATATTAATTAAAAGCTTATATTAAGGGAAGGGGTATGAACGTTTGGACAGTATTTATTGTGGGACATTAGAGGACATCAGACATATCGAATTGCATTCTGAATACGAAGAATGGCCTTCTGATATCAAATAATTTTGAATTTTTGAAATTCGCAATGTAATACACATTTTATGGCAAATCATTAACAATTGATATTTAACAGTACTCGAAGTAAACTTTATAATTCTGGTGATTTCTACCCAAAGTGTATGTAGGTGGGATGAAAAGCCGGTGATCACTTGAAAATTTGACCTTTCGTATTGAAGATATGGATTTTTTCCCAAAACACCAAAATAAATTAGGTCTTTTGGGGAAAAAAAAATCCATATCTTCAATATGAAAGGTCAAAATTTTCAATTGATCGTCGGCTTTTTCCTCCCAGCTACATACACTTTAAGACTATATCATTAAATTGATAAAATTTACTTCGAGGACTGTTATATCTCCAAAATGCGAAAAATATCAAATTTTAATAATTTGTCATAAAATTTGTATTATATCGTGAATTCATAAAATGAAAATTATTTGATATCAGAAAGACATTCTTCGTATTCAGAATGCAATTCGATAGGTCTGATGTGCTCTCATGTCCCACAAAAAATGCTGTCGAAACGCTCATTCCAGTTCCCTTAATGAAATATTTGATATATTCAACATCAATTATGGTCTAAAATATTCTTTGACCCCCCCCCCCCTTCATGTCCTAAAAAGAAACCAAAAATATATTATACATCATTAGCAGTGGCATAGATTTCTTTTTGACATTGGGGTTAGAGAAAATTTCTTGAAGTCCAGTGAATCCAGCACCTTTTGCCATATTGAAGCTAAACTGGTGAAATATAATATATAATACAAAAGTATACCAAAGTATTTATGAACAGTATTGAAATGCCCATGTTTCCATTTCTCACAGTTCCCGAATTTTTAGTACTCCGAAGAGCAAACCACTGTTTCGCTTTTTCACAGTTTCAAGTTTCTTTACTCCGAAGAGATACCCCTGTTTTCATTTTTCACCGTTCCGAGTTTTTAATACTCCGATTAGATACACCTGTTTTCATTTTTCACCGTTCCGAGTTTTTAATACTCCGATTAGATACCCCTGTTTTCATTTTTAACCTTTCCGTTTTTATAATACTATACTCCGATTAGATACCTTGTTTGCAAGTTTCATCGTTCCGAGTTTTTTCCCTTTCTGTGTTTAGACCCCTTTCTGAGTTATAGACGCCTTTTCTTAGTTTACATCCCTTTCTGTGTTTAGACCCCTTACTGAGTTTTAGACCCCTTTTCTTAGTTTAAATCCCTTTCTGTATTTAGACCCCTTTCTTAGTTATAGACCCCTTTTCTTCTTTTACATCCCTTTCTGTGTTTAGACCCCTTTCTAAGTTTAGACCCCTTTTCTTCTTTTACATCCCTTTCTGTTTTTAGCCCCCTTTCTGAGTTATAGACGCCTTTTCTTAGTTTACATCCCTTTCTGTGTTTAGACCCCTTACTGAGTTTTAGACCCCTTTTCTTATTTTACACCCCTTTCTGTGTTTAGACCCCTTTCTGTTTTTAGTTTTTTTTCTTATTTTGCATCCCTTTCTGTTTTTAGCCCCTTTCTGAGTTATAGACCCCTTTTCTTATTTTACATCCCTTTCTGTGTTTAGACCCCTTTCTAAGTTTTAGACCCCTTTTCTTCTTTTACATCCCTTTCTGTTTTTAGCCCCCTTTCTGAGTTATAGACGCCTTTTCTTAGTTTACATCCCTTTCTGTGTTTAGACCCTTACTGAGTTTTAGACCCTTTTCTTAGTTTAAATCCTTTCTGTATTTAGACCCTTTTCTACGTTTTAGACCCCTTTTCTTATTTTGCATCCCTTTCTGTGTTTAGACCCCCTTTCTGAGTTATAGACCCCTTTTCTTATTTTACATCCCTTTCTGTGTTTAGACCCCTTTCTAAGTTTTAGACCCTTTTCTTCTTTTACACCCCTTTCTGTTTTTAGCCCCCTTTCTGAGTTATAGACCCCTTTTCTTATTTTACATACCTTTCTGTGTTTAGACCCCTTTCTAAGTTTTAGACCCCTTTTCTTCTTTTACACCCCTTTCTGTTTTTAGCCCCCTTTCTGTGTTTAGACCCCTTACTGAGTTTTAGACCCCTTTTCTTGGTTTAAATCCCTTTCTGTATTTAGACCCCTTTCTACGTTTTAGACCCCTTTTCTTATTTTGCATCCCTTTCTGTTTTTAGCCCCCTTTCTGAGTTATAGACCCCTTTTCTTATTTTACATCCCTTTCTGTGTTTTCGACCCCTTTTCTTATTTTACACCCCTTTCTTTCTGTTTTTAGCCCCCTTTCTGAGTTATAGACCCCTTTTCTTATTTTACATCCCTTTCTGTGTTTAGACCCCTTTCTAAGTTTTAGACCCCTTTTCTTCTTTTACACCCCTTTCTGTTTTTAGCCCCCTTTCTGAGTTACAGACCCTTTTTCTTAGTTTACATCCCTTTATGTGTTTAGACCCCTTACTGAGTTTTAGACCCCTTTTCTTGGTTTAAATCCCTTTCTGTATTTAGACCCCTTTCTAAGTTTTGACCCTTTTCTTATTTTACATCCCTTTCTGTTTTTAACCCCCTTTCTGAGTTATAGACGACTTTTCTTATTTTACATCCCTTTCTGTGTTTAGACCCATTTCTATGTTTTAGACCCCTTTTCTTCTTTTACACCCCTTTCTGTTTTTAACCCGCTTTCTGAGTTATAGACCCCTTTTCTTAGTTTACATCCATTTCTGTGCTTAGACCCCTTTCTGAGTTTTCGACCCCTTTTCTTATTTTACACCCCTTTCCGTGTTTAAACCCCTTTCTGTTTTTAGCCCCCTTTCCGAGTTATGGACCCCTTTTCTTAGTTTACATCCCTTTCAGTGTTTAGACCCCTTTCTGAGTTTTAGACCCCTTTTCTTATTTTACATCCTTTCCGTGTTTAGACCCCTTTCTGAGCTATAGACCCCTTTTCTTAGTTTACATCCTTTCCGTGTTTAGACCCCTTTCTGAGTTATAGACCCCTTTTCTTAGTTTACATCCCTTTCTGTGTTTAGACCCCTTTCTGAGTTTTAGACCCCTTTTTGAATTAACACCCCTTTCTAAGTTTTAGACCCCTTTCTGATGTGTATAGACCCCTTTCTGCGTTTTAGACCTTTTTGGATTTTACACCCCTTTCTGCGTTTAGACCCTTTCTGAGTCTTAGACCCTTTTTGGATTTTACACCCCTTTCTTAGTCTTAGACCCTTTATGACCCACGTGGCCGCCCATAGTAATACACATAATCATGCATAACTCGCAAACGCAAAATCGGAATCAACTGAAATTTTGGGAATAGGCTTTTTCGTGGATATGTACTGAAACATTAATGGCAATCTGCTCAAGCAAGTGGATGAGTTTGTGTACCTGGGAGGCACCATATCTCAGAAGGGCACAAGCAGAGAAGACATCAAACACAGAATAGGAAAAGCTCTAGGAGCAGTCCAAAGACTTCATAGCATATGGAATGCAAAGGACATTCAACAGGCCACCAAAATTGAACTATACAGAGTCCTAGTACTATCTATCCTAATGTATGGAGCCGAAACCTGGACCATCAAGAAAGAAGACGAAAATCGACTTCTAGTCTTTGAAATGATGTGCTTGAGAAAGATCATGGGCGTATCACGACTGGACAGAATACGCAACACCATAATACGGGACACACTTGGACTGAACAACACAATTATTGATAAAATCACCCAAAAAAGGATCCGCTTCTTTGGTCACATTCAGCGAATGCGAAATGACAGATACCCCAAAATTGTGATAGAGGGCAATGTACATGGAAAAAGACCACGTGGAAGACCTCCCAAAAGATGGATGGACACTATCAAAACAGACTGCTTGGCTATCACCTCCATAGCAGCAGCAGGAAGAATGGCCAAAGACCGAGTGGTATGGCATGGATTCACCATGGATCAGATGGCAAGGCAGAGTGCACCAGCATCCGTGCCGACGCCTTAGGTCAAGGTCAAGGTACTGAAACATGTCATAAAAAGAGGATGCTAGGATCACGAAATACTCCTTTAAGATGCGGAGGCATTTGGGATTTGACCCATAGCGTTAGAGGTCACGAAAGGACACACAGGGATAAACATTTAAGGTTATTAATTATTTTAAACTGTTGTGATTTGGTAGTTCACAGCATCTAACGAATGGTAGTGAGCTTTGGCAAAAACTGCACTGCTCAATTCATAGCGAGTGTGTAGAAGAATTAAAATATCACAGATATACTTTTATAGGTGTTGCGGTTCTTGAGTTATGTTGTAAAGAGGGCTGAAACAACAACACTTTTGTAAAACGTACATAACTCATTAACAACAATAAATTAAGCAAGTTTGCAAAGTATACGATTTGTAGAATGAACTTTTGCAAAACACCAAGGTGTTAATTTTCAATAATATATGGATCTAGATAATGAAAATCGATTTTTAGGTTGCTTCGACCAACAATACCTCGTCTACCCTTAATAATGCTCAAATCTTGTCAACAGATACACCGAATTATTCGTCTGATCATCAGGATTTCATAAATGTATAGCTGCGCTATCTACGACCTATCGTTACAGAGTTATTCTACAAAAACCTCAGTTTTGGGTAAAAACATTACATTTTTGTTGTACAGGGGTAAACATTTCAACTTGCTCCGATTTCGCCAAAATTGGTGGCAAATTGTTTGTCTTGACATAAGAATCAAGAAACAGTATAGTACTTAACATCTAAAATGTACTCTTTACTTTTTTATTTGCAAAGGAAGTCAATGGTCAACAGGGCCCTATGACACGCCCTATGATCAGTTAAAGACATTTGACATTTTAATCTCTATCTCAGTAGATATATTCTTTAATCTATTCATTTTATGGTTCGTGTCAGCTAAACAGACAATTTGCCACCATTTTTGTCAGAATCGGAGCAAGCAACTGAAACTATAATACCAGCTCATTGCAATAGGCCTACCGCACAGGTAAAACAGAAACACGTGTAGTGTAGATTTAACCATGAGAAGATCTGATTCAACATAGTTGAGCTGTTTTCAATGAGTTGAAAAAGTGTTATTGCAAATATTTTCTGGCAAATATTTTTGCAAAAAGTTTTGTAAAAATTTAAAATGTTTCAAATCACGTTGTCAAATATTTTTACTGAATTTTATTAAAACTTTTTTTAAAATCATTTTCAGTACCCTCTGTATATCCCGACAATTGAAGAGCTGAAATGCAAAAGGGCTTACGTCCACCCCTGACAAAAATTGAGATAGCAGATAGCACCAGTTTTGCATACAGTGTAACTAGAGCTACCCAAAGATACCATTCTTTTGTTGCAAAAAGGCTTACATCCTACAGTGATAGCCCATTGAAATGTAAGTTGTTTTGCAAAAGGGCTTACATCCAATCCACTTGAGTTGCAAAAAGGCTTGTATCCATGAACACTGCCCCCTATTGAATAAGTGACCTATTAACCAATTAGAAGTGGTTTTTTCAAATGGCAGCTTTTGTTTGTCTGCGAACATAAGATGTTATTGCACCAGACAACATAGAGTTCATTTTTTTATCTTTCTAGCCCGTGAGGGTCTTTATTAAAGTGACACAAAAAACAACAATATACAAACATGTATATTAACATAGAGTTCATGTTACATCTTGATAATTGGGCTATTCCAGTTGAAATCCATACACCCCCTATGGAAGACATAGCCTTAATCTCCCACACAGGAAGTGTGCATTTCAAATGTGATTACCTGAATGGGTGACTCCATTTGAAATCTACACCCTTGTGTGGGAGATTAAAGTCATGTCTTCTACAGGGGGTGTATGGATTTCAAATGGAATAGCTGTATATCAAGATGTCATGCTTAACACATGCCCCTGGCTGGATGTGTTGTAATCAGCAGACTGATTTCTGCAATTGGGTCAGTAATATGTATATATCTACAGCTGTCTTTGAGTAGTAGATTCACATTGCATATATATAGTTACAAATGTATACAGTTTGTCCACTGTGAAGTACAAAGTGACAACGCGCGCGTATATACAGTGCGTTAACAGTGTGTAGTGCTGTGTCTCTGCTGCAGGTATGCGTGCCTTCAAAGTCGAGTTTGATATCATATGACTGGTCAGCTGGTCATTGTATTGATTGTTTATGTTTATATCACTCATACATAAATTCTAGACATTTCATTGGTTGATTACCATTTGCCATTTTTACTATCACCCTCTCCGTGTGATAGTCTTTACCATCATGTGCTCTGGCGTAGTGCGCCTGCGCCAGCCGTGCGCTGACTCTTGGACTCGCCGATTTAGTTATGGGGTGGACACCGAAAATGTGAAATATATAACAGCAAAACATGGTATTATGTTGATAAAAAAATGTATTTCCTACCTTAAATAGTATTTTAGTAATAGAATTTATGCATGAGTGATATAAAACAAATATTAACTGTCTTAAATTCGTGTAATGGTCGAAATATAATCACTCGGTGAAAGATGTATTGTTCCATTCCACTCGCCGTTCCGGCTCGTGGAATGGAACAATCCATCTTTCACCTCGTGATTATATTTCGACCATCACACTCACAGACAGTTAATATTTGTATACCATTACACACCCCACCAGCTATTGCCCTGTGCGTGTGTGGTGTTTGTTTACTTAGATTTTACAACTTTTCTAATTAAAAAGTATTAATTAATACTGGTTTGAAGATGTCATATTTCCTATAATATCAAAATACTATTCTGTAGGTCTTAAACTTTATAACTTTTGTATGGTAACTAATAATAAGAAACCAAGTTGTAGGCCTATCAAATTAAAAGAACAATTTTAATGTTTCCTATAATATCAAAAAACTATTTTGCAGGTCTTAAACTTTATAACTATTTTATATTGTATGCCTAAATAATATTAATAAGAAACCAAGTTTTAGGCCTATAAAAATAAAGTAACAACATTTTAATGTTTCCTATAATATGAAAAAAACTATTCTGCAGGTCTTTTAAAACTTAATAACTTTTATCAAGTTGTAGGCCTATAAAATTAAAATAACAAGATTTTAATGTTTCCTATGAATATCAAAAGACTTCTGTATGATAACTAATATTAAGAAACCAAGCTGTAGGCCTATAAAATTAAAAGAACAATTTTAATGTTTCCTATAATATCAAAATACTATTTTGTAGGTCTTAAACTTTATAACTATTCTATATTGTTTGCCTAACTAATATTAATAAAGAAACCATGTTGTAGGCCTATAAAAATAAAGCAACAACATTTTAATATTATATTTACTAAAATATAACAAAAAACTAGTATGGAGATCTGTTAAAACTTTTTAACGTTTGTATGTTGTATAACTAAATAATAAGAAACCAAGTTGTAGGTCTTTTAAAACTTTATTTTTAACCATAAAATTAAAATAATACAATTTTAATGTTTCCTATAATATCAAAAGACTATTCTTTAGGTTTTATTTTATAACTTTTGTATAACTAAATAACAATTTTGTATGCCTTTAACTAACATTGTAATAACAAGATTCACTTTAAATAATTTAATAATGTATGACAACCATGTAACACCACATTATACACATTACTGGTATTGTTATGTAAATTAAAGGTGGAAGTATAACAATGCTGTGTTTCAATGTCCTTTTGTTTCCTTGTTGCTATGCTACCCACTTCATGTTCATCAAGGATGTAGGTGATCAAGTTTAAGGACCTATAGTTCTAATTTTCATCCAGGTATCCCGTTAAGATTAGAATGGATTCTTGTTCAAGCTTGAAAATAATATTAATGATTTAAAATAATTGTTATTAATTTATACAAAAGTGTAGAATGCCAATGTGACTAACCTTAATCGGCATTTGTTTTTGATGGATATGTGCGTTTATGAAATGTCATGGCTATTACTATTATTTTTTAATTTTATTAATAATTATTTTCATTAATAATAATTATTATTATTACTCTGTCCCCCCCGCCCTCAAAATAATTGGGGGGGCGAGGGGCTTTGATTCCTTCTATCATAGTCAAAATGGTGATTCCTTCAAGCATAGACCTACTTGTATGCCTGGTTATAACAGGTCAAGTACATGCATGTCATGTTGGTTCCATCAACTTAAATCATCAAACTATGGCAGCCCCTCCCCACCCCTACCCCCCCCAATCCAGAGTGGGAAGAGTTTGACCAAAATAGTTTGGTTATATTGTCTAGGGACTAGTTGTAACTATTACTAACACCAGTTACTCAAAATTGTGTAAAACATGCTCGTATTACCTCAAATATTATAGGCCTACATTGTAATAATCCAAAAAAATGTGCACCCCCCTATTTTTGACCAAGGATGAGATTAAGAAACAAAATATGTTTTGATGTACTTTATGTATTAATTATGTCATGTGTTTGAAAAAATAAAACCAACTTGAGTCAATAAATTGCTTTATTATGTAATTTTTGGGTGACTTGTGTTGCAAAAAGGCTTACATCCATGATTTCCATCGATTTGTGTAGCAAAAAGGCTTACATCCACATTTCTGAAATTTTTAATTACCCAAATTAATTACAAAAACATATCACTGATTTGCCCAAACGTGTTTTTATATTAGTATTTACATGATTTATCTTACCATACCCATAATAAATTTATTACATTAAAAAAAAAATTCAAAACAGTTTTTTGTGTTTTTCTCAGAACCAGAAAAAGTGGATGTAAGCCCTTTTGCAACTCAGCTCTTCAATTACAGGATTTCTGTAAATCGTTTTGTGTTTCCTGGGTTGTACGTCTGTTTACCAGTCCGTTAGTCAGGGAATTACTCAAAGGGAAGGCAGAGGGATACTGGATTTGGAGTCCCAAAGGAGGAGGAATAAATGAACGGGAAAAGGAATGGCTAACCCGTAATGAACCCCCGGGAATGAACCAGACGAAACAGAATTACGTTTATGGAATTTATTGTAAATTTACTTCGTCAGACACACGAATCAAAATAACAAATGTTTTATATAATAAATCTTACCAGAGTCATATTGCAGCATAATTGAATTCACGTGTACGACATGACAACAATATATTCGCCGTCATGGTGAACAACCTAAAGGCCTGGTCAGTGGTCACACTGTGACGAATAGGGGTGAACGGCAAGCGACGTTAAGCTGCGAATTGCAATTTTGAATTTACCGCCACTCACCGTGTGCTGCCGTTAGTTGTCGCTGACGAATCCGTTAGCGACCGCAGACGGCCGCAATTATTCGTCGCGTTCGTCGGCAAATTTTCAACATGTTGAAAGTTTTGTGACGGCAAAAGAACAGTTGTGATTCCGTTCTGATTTCGTTGGAGACCGCAACCCTCATTTCTTTGACGTTTCCATACCGTGCGAAGCCGTGTCTAGTCGTTTTGAGGTCGTCACAATTTCGTTGGTAGTCGTTGGTAAACGTCACTTCGATTTCAATAGACTACCCGGCACGATGCAATTTTAAAGTTAATATAAAAAGAAAATAATATCAATACCCAGCAAACACAAAACGTTTTCGACATCATTCGCAAAAGGTTATAAAAGGTTATCAGAAAACGTTTAAATGTCGGGTTATATAAAGGGCATATTGAGAGTATAAAACGTTTTAATAACCTTAAAAAACATTTTTTGATAATCCACTGCTCAGCAAACAAAAATGTCTTACAGAAAACGTTTAATTGTCGGCTTATATAAAGGGTATAAAAACGTTTTAATAACATTCCAAAAACATTCTTGAAAACTTGATACAAAACATTCTAAACAGAATGTTATTTTGGGGTTGAAAAATATTTTGCGAAAAATGTTTGCCCAAAATATTTTCAATAACGTTTTAAAAACGTTTTCATGACCTTTGTATAACCCGACATTTAAATGTTATTAAAAGGTTTTGAAAAAAACATTTTAAGAATATTTCTGTGTTTGCTGGGTTCAAACATTTTAACATAATGTTATTTAAGTATTGACACAATATTTGGGGAAAATGTTTGTAAAAATAGTTTACAATAACATTTTTTGAAAACATTTAAAAATATTGTTGTAGTGTGTTTTTATACAAAACGTTTTAAAACGTTATCATGACCTTTATATAACCAGACATTTTAATGTTATTAAAACGTTGTTCCCTAAACCAAAAGCCAAAATATAACTTATTTAAAACGTTTGTAAAACGTTTTTGTGTTTGCTGGGTAATAATCAAAAATATTAATATTTCTGATTATTATTGATATTGTTATTGATATTGATGTTAATATTTTTGATTATTATTAATTTTCATATTTTGATTCCTATTGATATTTTTATTAATTTTTTTGATTATTTTTGATATGTGTAATATTTTTTATTATTATTGATATTGATATCTTTAATATCTTTGATTATAATAGGCCTAATTGATATTGATATTAATATCTTTGATTATAATTATTGATATTGATGTTAATATTTTTGATTATTATTGATATAGATATTAAAAGTTTAGATTATTATTTATATTGATTTTACTATTTTTGATTATTATTGATATGTGTAATATTTTTGATTATTATTGATATCGATATTAATAGTTTTGATTATTATTGATATAGATATTAATAGTTTAGATTATTATTGATATTGCTTTTACTATTTTTGATTATTATTGATATTTATATAATTTTTTATTATTATTATTGATATGTGTAATATTTTTGATTACTATTGATATTGATGTTGATATTTTTGATTATTATTGAACTAGATATTAATAGTTTGGATTATTATTGATATTGATTTAACTATTTTTGTTTATTATTGATATGACTTTGTGTAATATTTTTGATTATTATTGATATTGATGTTAATAATCCTGATTATTATTGATACAGATATTAATAGTTTGGATTATTATTGATATTGATTTTACTATTTTTGATTATTGTTGATATTGATGTTAATATTTTTGATTATTATTGATATTGATATTTTTGAGTGGATGATCAGAACGTTGTGAATAGTGGGAACGCCAAAGGGGACTATACGACCCGCACACACACGTGCCAGCCACGTGCATTGATGTCGGCTGCTGAGTCACGTCATCATCACCGCAATCCACCGTCAGCTGCCGTTTCTTGCCGCAAGCAAATCCGCTGCCAGCCCAGCCGTCTGACCTCGTTGCTTGTTGTCGGGCTCCGTCGAGACTTCGTCACTCATCGCCCAGACAACGTCCGGATTTGGTCGCTAGTCTCCGTTTCCTGCCGCAGCCTTTCGTCCCTTGCCGTCGTGTTTTCGCTAAAGGTCGTTCCCACTCGTCACCGACTCTCTTTTAGTCGTCGCTTTGCCGTCAACCTTTTGTGATTTTCACGTTCGTCACCTTTCGCTGCTTATCGTCCGTCATAGTGTGACCGGGCCTTAAACAAAACATCAGGAGACGAGATGGTTGCGTTCGCACGGGTGGAAGAGCCAACAAGAAGTAATATAGATAAACCATGTGAAATACATCGCCACACGGCCCCGGACCCACGGCGTGTAATTGATTCACGGATAATATGACGTGCACTCGATACATGCACGGGTATCATGATCAGGGCCGGATTTACCTTTTTTGGGCCCGGGGCCAGGCCAAAATTTGGAGGCCCCAAACGCACCGTGAGGAATGCATTTGCACTCAAGTGGGCAAAGTTTTTACATTTTAGTAGGACATTTGCGCGCGAATCGCGCGAAAATGTTTAGAGTATTTTAGCCTAAATAGCTGAATTTTGATATATATAACAGGCCAGTGCGCGGGAAGAGCGAAAAAAATGGCCATTTTATACCCTATTTTGGCCTGAAACGTAGCGTTTTTCGGCTAAAATGGAACATGCAGACTGCACAGGGGAATTTTGAGCTCATTTTGGGGGCTCCCAAAATTTGGGGACCTTGGGCCCGGGCCCATCTGGCCCTATGGTAAATTCGGCCCTGATCACCATGATCAATATTCAACTATTCAAAGACGAATTATCGTATTAACAAAAATGCGAAAGCCCATGGGTTCGGTTTGTCATCTGTTCAATCTACCCGGGTCAATCTACTGATACGCGGCGTTGAGCGCGTCTTTGTTTGCCTTGACCCAGTCTTCAAAGCTCATATTTGATGGATCAAGTTGCTTGGTAAATTCCACATTGTAGATGAGGTCATCCCTTTGAAAGAACGTGAACAGGGCTTCAACACGTCCAGCTCCAGGGAATCCAAAATTACCCAATTGTTCTGCTGTTACCTGCAAAATATACATTAAATGGTACGTTTTTATATTTTTATTGAGCTATTCCACAAATATGATCACGTGTACATACATTCAGGATAAAGTATCAGTAGGTTATACGGTTACACATCCTGCACAAAAACAAATAAACACAATAGTGATTATGGCGTTATATTCTTCCAATTGATTGAACTTGGGAAAATAAAGTAGCATTGCGCCGAATACTCCATCTATTGACTACTTCATTGGCTGTAAGATTTAATGTCTTCAGTGGCGAAACTAGGGTTGGTAGCGCCCGGGGCAAGAAACAAAATTGGCGCCCCTACCCCCCCAGAATATCTTAGACGCGGGCAATTCTTTAAACAATTGCGCGCGAAAAAGTTTGGGCAATTAAGGTCTACCACTAATTAATTTTGGTTATTAGAAGTTGAATATCGGTCTTAAATTGTTCTTTCAATTGATTTTGTGCTGAAATGCGCGCGAAAATTTTGGCTTTCATCGCTTTGAGGTTCGCAGAATCGATGCTGAATTGGTCAATTTGGCGCCCCCCTAAGGGTGGCGCCCGGGGCACGTTGCCCCCCTCTGCCCCCCGTAGTTACGCCACTGAATGTCTTTAAGATATTGCTTTTGTTTTAAGTGATTGGATACTTTTTGTGTGCAGTTATAGGGCCTATAGATAAACGAATCATAATACTTGTAACTTACCTCACCAGCTTTGAAGGTTTTTGGAGCTAAATGTTTGCAGAGAATTTCTGCACATTCTGGAATAGTTTTTCTATCTCCATTTAGTCCGACTGTTTTTCCAATATAAGTGTCTGGTGCAGCAAATATAGCCGCGACTGCGTTGCCAGCAGAAGATATTGAGAGTAAGTCCTGTTTTTTGCCTTCCATGGGTAATCCTACCAGACAAAGAACAGATACTGACGATATTTAGGCTTGAAACCTTTAGAGATACAAGATACATATCGTCAGCCTGCTACGTGTTTTGCCAAAGTCATTTTTTGTAATTTTGAGAACAAAGTGCAAAATATGGTTCAAGTATGCATTTAAACATATTTATTCACCAATCTTTGAACAAGGACAAATGATAATGATACAAATGAAAGGGAATCATCCGAAATAATTCTGGTGATTACGTAACTGATGCATGCTTGAACCACATTTTGTTCTTTGTTCTCAAAAGTACAAAAAATGACTTAGGCAATTAGCGTAGCAGGCTAACGATATTTGGTGCATACGCACCAATATGAACCTCGCGTCAATCGATCCATGTTCAACGTATAAGTGACGTATATGATACCACCAGACCATACCAGGCAACCGACCCGCCAGCCCGGCAAAAAGACCGAATTTTTTCCAGGTTTTGGGGAAAAAATATATATCTTCAATATGAAAGTTCAATATGAAAATTTTCATTTGATCGTTGGCTTTTCATCCCAGCTACATACACTTTAAGTCCATATCATTAGATTTATACAATTTACTTCGAGGACTGTTAAATTTAAAAAATGTCAATTTTTAATCATTTGCCATGAAATGTGTATTATATCACGAATTTCAAAAAAAATATTTGATAGCAGAAAGACAGTCCTCGTTTTAAAAATGGAATTCGATACGTCTGATGTCCGAGCCCTCAATCATCACACGTGGGGTTTGACATGCCAATTATAGAAATGCTTACCAATAACAAATGTGCCTTTGTCATCCTTTTTCGCCATAACTTTAGAAGGGTCAAGATAGTTGTCTGCATAGAACGGATATCGTACTGCTGTACTGGGTACTCCAGACGCAAACATGTAATTCTCTATCGCAAACTTGCTGTCAGCGGAAGGACAAGCTTTGCCGGTTATTGATGTTACATCATCTACGCCGCTGAAAATCATGTGTTTTACGCCAGCAGCTTTGCATGCATCTACCACATTTTTGCCCTACAAAGAAAAAACCAAAACCAAAATGATTTCTTTGATATTTTAAACAAACATCATTTAAAGATGCAGCAATTTTTCTTACTTCGTCCGTGCACTTGATTTTATACAAGTAGCGAATTAAATAATCTCTGATTCGGAGAGCGTGGCTCAGTGGGTAGGCCTACAATCGCTTCAGTGGGTACACTGCAAAAACAAGTGTTTATATTTAAACACCATATTGTGTTTATCAGAGCAACAGTTAATAAACACATAATTCATGTTAATGGTCTAACACTAATGTTCATAAATTAACACTTGGTGTTATATTACAAACACTAATGTTTGTAATATAGCACCAAGTGTTAATTTATGAACATTAGTGTTAGAAAAATTAACATTAGTGTTAGACCATTAACATGAATTATGTGGTTATTAAGTGTTGCTCTGATAAACACAATATGGTGTTTAAATATAAACACTTGTTTTTGCAGTGTAGGTCTACAAACGCTTCTCAGCATGATGCATAACGTCCCGGGTTCGATTCGGCGGTGGACACGGGAAATGAGATATTGACCTGTTTTTTTTTCAATTGGCAACATTTGAAAGTTAAATTCAGACTACCGCGCGCTCTCCATGATGTATTTAGAATTGGGTATCTGAAACACGAGAGAATTACGTCCTTCATATCGTTAAGCCGTTGGACGCGTGTAAAGAAGAGCAATTCCTGAACATTTTGCTCGCAGTCAGTTTCACGAAGAGAAGGGTGTTAAACCCTGACTGTTCCCAACCCGTCCCGGTGGTCAACTGGACCCCATACCAATGGAAATAAGCCCCATAAGAGGCTTTCTTCCTTCGCTCAGCAACTGAGCAGAGAAAGATTGTGATTATGTCAAAAGTGCACAGGTATTAATCAAATTATGCTCATTGCTAGAAGATATATTTACAAGTGTAGATGTGAGCAGTCTAAGCTATCTTTTAATGGTTTCAAAAATATTGTTGTTGATACCTTGAAGCTTGAACATTTTTGTGCACAAAGAAAATTGAAGTTGGATTTACATTTTAAAAAGTGGGATCCCTTTCTCAGCTTGTTGTAATGCATTATATCTGGGATATCTCAGTTTGCCCTTATTGCATTTTATGTATACGGTTGAGGTGGTACTGCACCCCTGGCCAATTTGATGCCTATTTTTGCATTGTTCTACAAATTTGTTGAGAGGAATGCAAGGATGGTCACGGTTTTGTCGGAAGGTGTGGTACCGCCTTAAATCCTTTATTCCATAAAAGTGTACTAGAATTTGTTTATTGAAAATTCATTTTAATTTCATGACTCCATTTATATATGCTTGTCTGGAACTTGTTGTGATGCATTATATCTTGGATATTTTAGTAGCCTTTATTGTATTGTATATTATGTATACCGTTAAGGTGGTGCTGCACCCCTGGCTAATTTTGTGCCTATTTTTGCATTTTTTCTCCAAATTTGTTGAGAGGAATGCAAGGATGGTCACGGGTTTGTAAGGGGGTGTGGTGCCGACTTAAATCCTTAACTCCATAAAAGTGTACTGGAATAGAATATTGTATTGTTTTATATTACCCCCTGGAACTTATCTGTATTGTATATTCTTTTTGTATATTCTTTTTGTGCTTGTATTATTATTGTACTGTTTTTATTTGCAACGCATGAAATGATTTAAATAAAAGCCCGATTTCGGGCATGAAATACAAAAAAAAAGTGCACAGTTTCCCCCCAAAAGGATTTTATGTTGGAACTTTCACTTCGAAGATTGTCGAACCTGAACAAATCAAATCACATCAAACCAAATCAACTTGATGATATGAATGTATATCTTTTATGTCGATTGAAATGATTTCTCCGATATACTATATACACACGCCTGATGTCCTAACTTCTTTAACTCTTTTTTACAGCTTTGTAAGACAAGTGGTAAAATATTAAAATAAAGGTGTTACCAGCGAAGCTGACTTGCACAACTGACATTTCTCACCAGATTGGGGTTTGGACTGAGTGATTGTGTTGTGGGTATAGACTAAAATTCTTACCTGCTGAAGTTCTTTGTTCGAGTCTCGAAGTTCATAGAAGCTTGTCACTAAAAATACACCATGACTTCCCGGTAGTATATTAGCCAAAGACTCTGGATCATTCAAGTTTCCTTCAACTAATTTTGCACCTTAAAAAAGACGGAAAAATATGGAATAAGTGATTTCTGTATTACAAATTCACAATGCAATGTGTGGTGTATTTGAACAATGATCTATCGGTAAGATGGCTTTAATTGTTCACTTCTTTATAACAATGTTAACTGCTATCATTAAAAATATTTTGAATAACTAATTCATTAGAGTTCAATATTGTAATTTGCTGTTTAATTTTAGCAAATCATTTAAAACAATATTTTATAGGCACAAAATAGCAATCAGAGTTCAGCTTACAAACAATTGCAAGCAGACCCGACCCTCAATATATTATTGGAATTTGTAATACAACTATCGCTTACTGGTTTTATCATTTAATTACAGCGCAGAGTGTTTATTTTATAACACATGTTTAATTATTTATATCATACACGCCTGGCATTGGTTTAACCGCCACGCCAATGGGTCACTTGAAATGTAACCATTCCTCTATGAAAGGCGACCTCTCTCTCTCTCATGACAAACTACCGTGGTATTTTGCTTATGTCCATTGCCGCAAAAGTGTACAACAAGGTCCTGATGAATAGGATCCGACCCCACATTGATCCTTTAATTACTGAGAAGCAACCAGGCTGGCTTTAGATCAGGTCGCAGCTGTTCTAAGCAAATACACATTTTAAGGAGGATCATGGAAGGCTTCAAGGAGTACCAACTTCCCTTGACAGTCACTTTTGTGGACTTCAAAAAAGCCTTCGATTCCATCAACAGGTCCGTCATGTTTTCAGTGCTGCGGCATTATGGAATACCAAAGTTTGTGGTAAATGCCATCCAGGTGCTCTACAAGGACTCCAATAGTGCCGTTATGGTATATGGGAGTATCGCGGAGCCTTTCCAAGTAACAACTGGAGTGCTTCAGGGTGATGTGTTGGCACCATTCCTCGTTATTATCCTGGTAGATTTACCTTCTGAAGAAATCAACTTCTGGAATTGACGATGGAATTGTCACCTACCCACGTCGGTCAAGCAGGTATCCTGCTAGGATGCTGAATGACCTGGATTTTACTGATGATATTGCCCTATTGGAATCTTCCACAGCCCGGGTCCAGTCGCAGTTTACTAGGATTGCAACTGTAGATGCAAATCTAGGCCTTGTCATCAGCGCACCATAAGACAGAATATATGACCGCAAACTGTTACGCCCAACCAGCACTTGAAGTCTATGGTAGTACCATCAACCATGTCACAGACTTCAAGTACTTTGGTTCCAAGATGGGCTCTAGTGCTGGAGACCTAAAAAGAAAAAAAAGCTGTTTGAGACAACTTGTGTTACTGTCTTTACGGGTGCGAGTCATGGGTAATCACCAAGGACATGGAAAACAAGATCAATGACTTTTCAACATCTTGCTACAGAGTCATGTTAAACATCAAGCGTGTGAATGAAACCATCTACAATCTGACCAAAACCATTCCACTGGTTGCCAGAGTCAAGATTCATCAACTCAAATTTCTTGGCCATATACTGTACTTACAGTATGTCCAGCACCTCCTGGGAGATACTGAAGGGATGCTGCAGCCAAACAAAATGGTTTCGCTTGCCCAAGATCGCAATAGTTGGAGAAAGCTTGTAGTCGCCTGCTCCGCAGCCGACTGATGATGATGATGATGGTTTAACCGTAAGAGTGGCTTATTTTGTTGGTTTTGAACCACCATGTAGTCAAGACTTGAGGGGAGGGAGCACTCCCTCTTTGGAGGTCGACGTGTATGTAAGGCTGTTTAAAACCCCGTTTTTCAGCTTTGCTGTATACCCAAAGATCCCCTATTTTTCCATTCGATCTGTCACCCAAATGCCATTAGTGTTGAATTTGAACAGCAACTTTAATTTATCATGTTTATGATTGATTTCAATATTTGAGGCTTCTGTGGACTGTGTTGGCTCTCACCCAAAGATCACATTCTAAATAAAGGTCATGTTCTCACCTAATGCCTCCTTAATTGAAGTCGATCCCAATGCTAAAAATCATGCTCTCATCCAATGACACCTATCCATTACAGAAGTGCCCCTCCCCGGGTCTCAACTTATCTTTTTGAATCACCCTGTAATCTAGACTTTAGTAAACCCCAGTTACATAACATTATAGCCAACATAAATCATGGAATTTGCTTTCGTTATGTCAACTACGATGAACAAATGTCTGTGTTTGTCTAAAACATTATGGACATACTCGAGTGTACGTTCCTACGTTCTTGTAACAATACCAAAATGTTTAAACTGACTTTCAGCGCACAAAGTTCAACTAACCTTTAATTTTCGATGTGTGTGACATCTTCATCAGAAGTAGTCCACCAACAATGGCAAGTTCAGAACATCTTAGAATTATTATGCATGTGCTTCTGATGAAGTTGTGTGTCACACATCCAAAATTCAGGGCTTATGAATTGCGTGTGGAAAGTCAATTTACATTTTTTTTTCATTATGGAAGTATAGTGAGGATTGTGTAACATTAATTTTTTGTTCTAGTACCCTGATGTTAATGCCGTACTCATGGAAGAAAATTGCCCTAACCTCAACTTCTAGGCCCTCGGGAAGTCTGGAAGTCAAATGATGTGTTCCTTTACAGGCAAAGTACTACAACTACACCCTCGCACCGTGACACTGGCACCCCAAACCACACAAAATAATGTCAATACGAACCGGGTACAAGACTTACAAGTATTTCTATTTGCCCGAAAGCGATGAAAACATGGGACTTTCAAAAGAAAATTTGTCTAAAGATGTGATATTCATACTTTATACTAGTGATAAATATTTGTAAAGACATCGGATAGTCCGCGATCCGGCCTGTCCAGTTAGTGGCCAAAGATACCGATCGATATTTTATACACCAGGAGGAAAAGTTATGGGGATAGAACACAATTTTGCCAGGAATGGGAGTACAAAATGACAAAGGGAGGGTTTCGTTTTAACGTGAAATAACAGCGTCCGAGAAAATAAACGATGGGGGTAAAACAAAGGGAGGATTAGGCTTTTTTTTAATGAATAATAGCTGTAGATAAGGTAAGCTGAGTGTTTAGCACTCCTTACCTTGTTTTTCAAGCGCCTTTGCCTTATCACTCTGTGGATTTCTCGTAACAGCTCGAACCTCAAAGTTCTTATTTTTCAACAGACCTTGAGCAACTCCACCACCCTGCATTCCAGTAGCACCGAATACAACGATTACCTTAGCCATTTCTATTCCGTAGTGAGCAAAGACTGGTGAGAATACAGTTATGACACTATACTATAGAGTACATATTCTTGAGATAGCACCCAATTCCCGGTTTTTCTTTGGTAACACAAACCTATGACAAATTCCGGTGGTTTGCGAGTGAAAAAATGTCCGCATCATCAACCGATTATGTAACTATTATGAATGATTTATTAGGTTGTTCAATGCAATCGCCACACTGATCCATTTTGCAATATAAATATTAAAGTACCTGCAATAAAAGCAGAGTCCCGGGAGACTAAGGAGTTCAATGAACTACGCCCTGAAAACAACGGAGTCGAATTAAATTAGATTAATTAGCGCCACCAAGAATGGGCAGTTATACATAAATACAATAATTATGTCAAGGCCAATCCCGTTATAATTAAGTGCTCTAAAAGTAAATAATTTTGAACCAGATATTTGAGGTTTATTGAAAGTACTATACAATTCAGCAACTGAGCGAAGGAAATTGTGATTTGCCAAAAGTACGCAGTTTCCCCAAAAAGGGATTTATGTTGGATCTTTGACTTTGATTAGTGGTTTGTTCCAGAAGAAATTGAGGATTCACGTGTAAGGATTTTGTCACAATGTCGCATGTTCTGACAATAATTGCCTTCAAGACTATAGCAGACTTCATTCGACATAAGTTTGGAACGATATTACTTAAGAGAGTCGTGTGGAACTTAATGAGTGAAACTGATCAGCAATAAAAACGTGATAAGTTCATAAGGTTTGTTGATTAAGTAAACGAAATTGGTATTTTTGCTTGACTAAACCAAGTGAAATAAAAACGATATGAGTTCGTAAGGCTTGTTGATTAAGTAAACGAAATTGGTATTTTTGCTTGACTAAACCAAGTGATTTTTTTTCGCTTTAATATTTCATCTTCCACAGTGGAAGACTTCAAGATGACTGATATGGTCAGGCTGAACTACCCTCCTGGAAACTGGTTTCAGATGCAACTTAGTCTTTCTCTATCAGTCTTAAAAAGTGGTTGAGAAATATATTGTGCTCTGTCTTTTTGTATAGACTAAAATCTCTATTAGCGTATGGTGGGTACGAGGCTTCAACATATATAATTGTTTCTTTAACATTCTTTTGATATGCTCCGAAAGGCCATAAATGATGGGATAACAACCATGGCTTTGCTCTTGTCTTCAGTGGCCTTATTTTTCTTAGAATTCAGGTTTTCAGCGTTTTGGATTTTATTTTGCATAAACTATTTTACGTTGTCCATAGCCCATTCCGGGTTGCCACATTTTTTTTTAGAGAGGAAGCTCTGAATTATTTTTTTTGTCTAGAGAATTTCGGGAAGCCATGCATAATAAAGAAGGAGGAGCAGGACCTTAAACATAGAAGATGGCTGTTTCTGTATAGAGCAACGAGTGAATAGTAAATGTAACATCATTTTGAGTGTCGTTATTGCCAAAGGATTTATGTTGCTGTGGAATTAGGAAGTTGGATCTGGACATTATTTCAGAGTGTCGTCTGGAACATCGAGTGCATCAGAACTTTATGATCAACAACAAGAAGAAGTTTTCTGGATAAGCACACATTATTAATCAATGTATTTATTAATTGTAATTGTATGTTCATGTTCATAAGCAAGAATATTGTTTAATAATACTCTACTCTTCCAATTAAAGATTCTGATTTTGTTAACTATATACAAACAAAAAGCGTATTTTGTTGTGCATTCTGAAGTGAATTCGGGTCAAAGATAATTTTGACCTTGAGTCTTTCCAAATCGTAACAGCATTTTTCCCCTTACTGATACGCGGCGTTGAGCGCTTCTTTGTTTGCTTTGACCCAGTCTTCAAAGGTCACGAATGGATCAAGCTGTTTAGTAAGTTCCAAATCGTAGTCGAGGTACTGACCAGCTTGCATGAATTCAAACATGGTGCCCATATGTTCTGCTCCAGGGAATCCGAGTTTGGAAAACTGCTCGGCTGTCATCTGCAAAATACAAGAAAGAAGATATTAGATAACACTGTGTATACTTTCAGTCATCTGGGATTTGATCAATTAGTAGATAATTAAATCTGGTCAACCAGAAAAAACTCACTTTTTGGTCAGATGGAATCACCGACGTTGCGGCCAAAACCTTTGGCCTTCAGCTGGGTGGATGAACTAGGGTCATCCGAGGTCAATCGATGAGGAAGTTGCTTGATGACCCGATCCCAACCATGTGACATATTCACTCTAACGCCCCCACTCCTGTTGAGTGACGGTTGTTCGGCTCGTACCCACACTGCTTCTTTGACACCCCGTTCAAACCAACGAGGTTCCCGATCCAAGATGACCACGTCGTCAATGTCAAAACTGTGGCCGCTGCCCTCAAGATGTTTGTAGACCGCCGAATCGTTGCCACTTGAACTGGCGCGTCTATGTTGGGACATGTGACTCTGCAGGGGTTGGCCGGTTTCTCCAATGTAACGATCTTGACACTCCTGATCCTCAGCGCACTTGACACCATAGACTACATCGCTAATGCGGCCCTTGGGCTGCTTGTCCTTTGGGTGCACGAGCGATTGCCGCAGGGTATTGGTAGGCTTAAAGTGTGTGGTGATGCCGTGATCGCGGTAGATTCTCTTCAATTTCTCCGAAACATCCCCATGGTACGGGATGGTGACATAAGTCTTGGTACCGGTACCAGAGGAACTGGTGTCCTTGTTAGCTGGTTCAGTGACTTTATCACCACGATTAAGGGCTTTGTCAATCGCCCAGTCTTTATAACCGCACGTTTTCAACGCTTGGCGAAGGTGTTGATGCTCAGAGATCTTATCAGAGTCTTTAGTGATAATGGTGTCAAGCAACTTCCTCATCGATTGACCTCGGATGACCCTAGTTCATTCACCCAGCTGAAGGCCAAAGGTTTTGGCCGCAACGTCGGTGATTCCATCTGACCAAAAAGTGAGTTTTTTCTGGTTGACCAGATTTAATTATCTACTAATTAATTAAGATATTAGATACGCTACTCAAAGTTGGTTCTCACGCTGTCACCGACTCAACCAGCGTCTTCAGCGGATGTTATTGCTCTGTAGATGTGTTGTCTCCTTCTTCATCACAAGTGAATGTGACATTGGGGTCCAGATTGTTTATGTGATAGGTGAACTCTTCCACATGCGCCGGTTTAACTACGCATTGAAGGTATCATCCACATAACGATACCAGACTGAACCGTGACAATGGGTTAGACCTTGATCCTGTCTTGGGCAACCTCCTGACCTGTAATCAATTGGCGCCACAGCATCTTTTTGTTTGACGTCATATACACCTGTGATGCCATTGGCAGTGCGTCTCAACATCACTAGCAACAACAAATCATCGGAGTAATAACCATCCCCTGAAGACGCAGGTTGTGCCGGTGAAAATGCTCCGGTGAGTGAGTATAGTTTAATTTTGCCTTAACGTTTATGTTTACCGCTATACATATGTGCATCATTATAAAGAAGAATTTGTTTTGAATGTCTTTTGAATTATTTCCTATACATGCAGGAAATACATATAATCTTTACTTTAAGCAGAATTAAAGATTCAGATTAACATGAAGATATATTATGTTTGATCCGCCAAACCACAATATTTTTTGATAAAAACAAAATATATGTTGTAATTTCTGGAATCAAGTATCGACCCTGGATGTTTGCTGATATCCAGAACTGGGTATATTATATAGAAGAACATAACATTAATTTAACTTACTTCACCAGCTTTGAAGGTTTTTGGAGCTAAAGATTTGCTAAGAATGGCTGCGACTTCTTGAAAGGTTCTTTGTTCTTCATTAAATCTGATTGCTTTTCCAATATACGCGTCTGGTGAGGCAAAAATGGTGGCCACTGCGTTGCCAACACAATATACAGAACCGAAGCCAATAGATTTGCCTTCCATGGGGATCCCTACAATATAAAGAAAGGAGACAAAACGATGTTTCAACTTCTTGTTAATTATTTTCAACATCCACAATAGATATATGTTTAATAAAAGGCACTGAATTTAATGCCCACATTACCCATGGGCGCCGCCATACCAAGACCACCAAGTGATCAGTAGATGTGCTATAATGCTATATATAAGAGATAGGAATTTTTCAGACAAATATCATCATAATTGCTGAAAATGTATAAAGCAACTTAATTACATATTGGGGGATTCTGATTTTTAGTATGTTTTCAAGAACTTAATTTTGGAAGTTTTGACCGACGGAAAAAAGTTATCGACGGAAGCTGTTACAATAATACTACAAAATTGCAAAAGAATTGCTAGAAAATTTGGACATGCATCCCGCGTTTCCAATTGATACTACTAGTACTACATACAGGTGTACTCAAGAAATAATTGCAGGATTCAACATAATTATATAGGTTGGGGAAACGGTCAATGTATTTTGATAATTTGCTGGACTTGTCCAAGCCTTGTCCACATACCATTTACGTTTGTGATTGTCCCCATCAGATCCGTGGCTGTCACTAGCCTTTCTGAAAGGCCCGTTGGTTATTTTCCCATCGGTGTTCCCAATGAGTCGAGTGTCGGTAAACATGTTAAGATGTTTGAAAAAAAAAACCCAAGAGCACCTAACTGGAAATTTACGCACTCTGGTTCAACCTCTTTTAGAACCATTGGCTTGGCTGGTCCTCTATGTGATAAAAGTCTTTCTTGAAATATCTTGGACAATCCAAAATTATAGCCATAGAATAATTGTGATAACTTCAAATTTCCATGTGCTTATTTACTTTAGCAATGGCTTTCTCTCGAGCAATATCTTTCCAATATCCAACTAAATGCTAATTGGGGACAATGGTATCTTCTTCGTGTTTAGTTCCACCAGGTTTCAATCAAATCGTGCCCCCCCCCCCCACAAAAAATGAAATGGAAAAGTGTCCCTCTGACAAAAAATGAACATACTGCAGTTACTGTCCGTTTTCCTATACACAATACACAGTGCTCTCACCATTGACGCGTGACCTCTACAAATGATGTATGTTGGAAGAATGGGCACTTGCCTAGTTAACATCACTGACGGTGTGAAAAATAACCAGCCAATATTTAACTTCTAGCAAATATATTTCTCTAACATGACCTAAAATTACAGCTAGGTTAGATGTTCAGAAATAGTCGCACTTTTGTAAAATATGAGTGAGGGCAAGGCATAGCTAGCCAACTCCCCGTGTTAATTGAATGGAGATTTGACCGAAAATATTGGTACTTCTGAAGGATGCCACAAAAAAACGGTACAAGCTACATTTAAACTATTCTCTGGCAATCATCATGATGAGTTTCTTATATAGTATGCCGAAATTGGGTACTGTAGGTGATTGACAAAGGGTCGCACTTTTGTGTTTTAGGAAGGATATGTAAACGACAGATAACACCAACAATATGAAGAAATTATTTCCAAACCGTGTTAAGTCAACAATCATTATGTTGCTCATTTTCAAGAATGCTGGTTAACAAAAAGCAGGCCATTGTCTCATTTCGTGAACAAAGGTCTACATACCAATGTTTCCTTGCGTTTCCTTTATAATCGGTTACCCAACTGAAGCTGTATTATAGCAGCTCATTGCTATATCGCACATATAAAACAGACACATGTGCACAGCCAGAGAAGATCCGATTTAATCAGTTGAGCTGTTTCAATGAGTGTTATCTTGGTTTAATAGCTTTTAATGGGGTTTAAGTCCTGCAAAGGTCGAGGTGAATTCTACTGTAGACATGACTGCATCATGAAAGAGAAAATCGGGAAGGCAAAGGAAAAGATAAGGAGCACTGGAGCCCGTTTCCCACCGATTATGAGCCAAAATATTGTAAAATACATGTCCCAATAATGCCTTTAAAAAAAAGTTTTTGGAAGCGCGAAGACTTTTACATAATTATATCAAACTGACGGATAATACCGGGTCTTACAACCGGGGATTTGTTTTCGTCTTTACCCCGAAATATTTATTTGCCCCTCACCCCTCGCCAAGAAAGCTGGTTATGCCCTTTCTAAGGCCTATTATGTAGTACTCTTACCAATCACAAATGTGCCGTTGTCATCCTTTTTGACCATTGCTTTGGAAGATTCAAGAAAGTTTTCTACGTAGAACGGATATCGCACAGCTGTACTGGGTACTCCCGACGCAAACATGTAATTCTCTATCCCAATTTTGCCGTCAGTTAGAGGGCTGGGTTTCCCAGTTCTTCCTCTTATATCTTCCACGCCGCTGAAAATTAGGTGTTTTACACCGGCTGCCTTGCATGCATCTACTAAATTTTTCCCCTATAAAGAAAAATAAAGCCAAGAGGACGCTTTTAATATTGGAAAAAACATTAAAAATGTTCAATAATTGAAACTCGTGAATCGTAATAATGATATAATTCTTACTTGCTGGATTTCTTTGTTAACATCCAATATTTCCCAGTAGTTGGTCACTGCAAATACACCATGACATCCCGATAGTATGCTAGATAGACACTTTAGATCATCATAGTTTCCTTCAACAACCTTAACACCTTAAAAAAAAACGGAAAAAAGACGACATTGGTTTTATCGTATGATTAAAGTACTGGTGGCTTTGAAAAGAACTACTCATTATGAACGTTTAACGTTTGACAGTTCCCAACTTGTCCGCAGGAGAACAAGCTAAAAAGTTACCAATTGCGAAGTAAGGAATTGATCAATTAAATGATGAGATATATAAATATATTTGGATCGGCAAGCCAGATAATTTTTTTTTTTTTTTTTAAATCCAAGTTACAAAAATACGAGAATGGCGGAGCAAAGATGCCAAAAATAGAAATGCATAACGGTAAATTGGATTCTGAGGGTCAAGTGGTGATCAAAAATAGGTAACGCTTAATTTGAGTTATCTTCAGTAGATAGGAAAAACACGTGGATTCAACATAATTATTATGCCTAGAAAAAGAAAATATCGCAACACTTAGAAATTTTGCTTTGATTTTGCATAGATAGCGCCACTATCACAATTCTAAAAACATCATTCTATTTCGTTCAAGAGGTAAGAGTAACAAAATTCATTAAATTTAAGCTATCTTCGGTAGATAGCAAGTGCGCATGAATTCATTATAACGGGAAAAACTCATTTTAAAACACGTTTCATGAGCAGAAATATTTTGATTGAAATAAACAAAATACCGTCTTACGCAACTTTTGATTAGTAATACTATGACTGGGAAAAAGTCGTCAACGCACGTATTATTCATCCATGGTTTTGCTATTCTACTGAAGATGATTGACAGATCGAATGCCAGAGAAAATAAAGGTAGAGAAGCGACACTCTCTGCAAACTGCCTATACCGTGCTATACCGCAGCTGAAGACATCTAATACAGCAGAGTGAGCAGACAGTACATGTACAATGTGATTCTCTCATTTATAATTAGGATTACGTCATTGCCAGAGCTTTGTTTTGTGAGCGGTACAAAGCGTATAAGTCCGCCCACCGCTGTCAATCATTCTAATGAACAAATAAACAAGCTCTGGCAATGACGTAATCCTAATTATAAATGAGAAAATCACATTGTACATGTACTGTCTGCTGTACCATATGTCTTCCAACAAGTGCCGGAGTGTCGCGGGCCTGCGAATGCCCGGATCGAATGTCGCGCGGGATTGCGTAAAAAACGCGATAATTTGATACTGCAGGCGTTATGCGCGCATCCGTTACGCTTATGACGTTCTCGTACTCCGCAACACTTAGAAATTTTGCTTTGATTTTGCATAGATAGCGCCACTATCACAATTCTAAAAACATCATTCTATTTCGTTCAAGAGGTAAGAGTAACAAAATTCATTAAATTTAAGCTATCTTCGGTAGATAGCAAATGCGCATGAATTCATTATAATGGGAAAAACTCATTTTAAAACACGTTTCATGAGCAGAAATATTTTGATTGAAATAAACAAAATACCGTCTTACGCAACTTTGATTAGTAATGACTGCGAAAAAGTCGTCAACGCACGTATTATTCATCCATGGTTTTGCTATTCTACTGAAGATGATTGACAGATCGAATGTCGCGCGGGATTGCGTAAAAAACGCGATAATTTGATACTGCAGGCGTTATGCGCGCATCCGTTACGCTTATGACGTTCTCGTACTCCGTTTCAAAAAATAATGTCACAATCTGCAGACCTAACTGCTTGAATATTTTAATTTAATCTTCAGTATATAGCACTAGGCCTACTGGAGACCCAAATTACACCATCAATTTAATTTAAGCTATCGTCAGTTGTAATAGTTGTAATAGTAAAAACACGAATTTACCATAACTTTAAACTAAAAGAAAATGTGGCGAGACATGCCGTAATTTGCTCGATTCTGGTGCCGGTGTCTATAGAGCTCCTGCATTGATTTACATGGGTAATATTAAAATTGAAATATCTCAAGAACCGAATACCGTATAACGCTGAAACAAACTTTGAAATAAAGCTTTTGCATTTCTCTATCTGTTTTATGTCATTTGGTGTTTGTTGCATTCGTGTGGTTTTGCTACCAACTGCAGATAGCTCAAATTTAAATGCCCGTTGGTTGTCGTTTTTGTCTGCTGAACGAGATAAAGCGAATCATTTTACTGGTATGCTATCTTCTAAGGGGCACACCACCATAAGATTCCACCGTGAAAAAGTGCAACCCGTAAATAGTCCCTGTAAAACGTGAAATTTAGCTTATTTGTTTAATTTTTCAGCCAATATGAGTCTGAGATACCTTTCTTTGATGCAATATTAAACCTGGGGTGGGTTTGATGAAATTATGAGCAGAAAAAATGATTTTAAATCTGTCGTGGCGGACTAATCGCCCAAATCATGTATCGATGTAAAATCCCAAGAATTGAGTTTTTAACCGCTGAGAAATCACGGGAAGGGTTAAAAATATCAAACTTTTGCAACAAACAAACAAACAAACAAACAAATGAAAGAAAGAAAGAAAAAAACTGACATTGGCGATCTATGTGCAAACGAAAATATATTACAGCTTATGGATCATCCCATAACCATGCCCAATTTCATTGCTCTATCTATTGCAGGGAAATAATTAGAAGAGATTTCCGAGAGGCTTTTTTGCACGTTGGGAATCGTAATCTGGTAATGGTGATGTGCCCCCTGAAGATCAAATAAAAATGTCAAACGTTGCGATATTTTGTTTTGGTTTATAATTTTAATTTCATGTGTTTTGTTTGTTCTAGGGCTTATCTACTGAATAGGTATATAGCTGCTGAAATAAAATGCAGGCCTATGTTGTCGTTTTTGCCCCCTGCCCAAGATAGAGTGATATTTTGGAATCGAATTAGGCCTAGGCCTACTGGTGCTATATCTACTGAGAATCAACTTAAAATTCCAAGTGTTGCGACATCGACATTTTGTTTTGGTTTAATTTTAAATTCATGTGTTTTCTTTCTACTGAAGATAGCTGAAATAAAATGCAGGCCTACGTTGTCATTTTGTCTCCTGAACGAGATGGATTGATATGTTAGAATTAGTCTTGCTGGTGCTATAAATATCTACTGAAGATCCAAATCAAATTTAAAGCAGTGAAGACTTGCTTTAAACAGGTTTATTTAGTGCTTGCTTTTAAAATGTTTATTTTGACCACCATACTGGAAATTTCTTTGTCTTCAGTAGATAGCACCACTAACAGGGCTCTACAATATTAAGCTATCTCTTTGAGACAAAATGACAACATGCATTTAATTTGAGTTATCTTCAGTAGATAGGAAAAACACGTGGATTCAACATGATTATTATGCCTAAAAAAAGAAAATATCGCAACACTTAGAAATCTTGCTTTGATTTTGCATAGATAGCGCCACTATCACAATTCTAAAAACATCATTCTATTTCGTTCAAGAGGTAAGAGTAACAAAATTCATTAAATTTAAGCTATCTTCGGTAGATAGCAAATGCGCATGAATTCATTATAATGGGAAAAACTCATTTTAAAACACGTTTCATGAGCAGAAATATTTTGATTGAAATAAACAAAATACCGTCTTACGCAACTTTGATTAGTAATACTATGACTGCGAAAAAGTCGTCAACGCACGTATTATTCATCCATGGTTTTGCTATTCTACTGAAGATGATTGACAGATCGAATGTCGAGCGGGATTGCGTAAAAACGCGATAATTTGATACTGCAGGCGTTATGCGCGCATCCGTTACGCTTATGACGTTCTCGTACTCCGTTTCAAAAATAATGTCACAATCTGCAGACCTAACTGCTTGAATATTTTAATTTAATCTTCAGTATATAGCACTAGGCCTACTGGAGACCCAAATTACACCATCAATTTAATTTAAGCTATCGTCAGTTGTAATAGTTGTAATAGTAAAAACACGAATTTACCATAACTTTAAACTAAAAGAAAATGTGGCGAGACATGCCGTAATTTGCTCGATTCTGGTGCCGGTGTCTATAGAGCTCCTGCATTGATTTACATGGGTAATATTAAAATTGAAATATCTCAAGAACCGAATACCGTATAACGCTGAAACAAACTTTGAAATAAAGCTTTTGCATTTCTCTATCTGTTTTATGTCATTTGGTGTTTGTTGCATTCGTGTGGTTTTGCTACCAACTGCAGATAGCTCAAATTTAAATGCCCGTTGGTTGTCGTTTTTGTCTGCTGAACGAGATAAAGCGAATCATTTTACTGGTATGCTATCTTCTAAGGGGCACCACCACCATAAGATTCCGCCGTGAAAAAGTGCAACCCGTAAATAGTCCCTGTAAAACGTGAAATTTAGCTTATTTGTTTAATTTTTCAGCCAATATGAGTCTGAGATACCTTTCTTTGATGCAATATTAAACCTGGGGTGGGTTTGATGAAATTATGAGCAGAAAAAATGATTTTAAATCTGTCGTGGCGGACTAATCGCCCAAATCATGTATCGATGTAAAATCCCAAGAATTGAGTTTTTAACCGCTTAGAAATCACGGGAAGGGTTAAAATATCAAACTTTTGCAACAAACAAACAAACAAACAAAAAATGAAAGAAAGAAAGAAAAAACTGACATTGGCGATCTATGTGCAAACGAAAATATATTACAGCTTATGGATCATCCCAAAACCATGCCCAATTTCATTGCTCTATCTATTGCAGGGAAATAATTAGAAGAGATTTCCGAGAGGCTTTTTTGCACGTTGGGAAGCGTAATCTGGTAAGGGTGATGTGCCCCCTGATGATCAAATAAAAAATGTCAAACGTTGCGATATTTTGTTTTGGTTTATAATTTTAATTTCATGTGTTTTGTTTGTTCTAGGGCTTATCTACTGAATAGGTATATAGCTGCTGAAATAAAATGCAGGCCTATGTTGTCGTTTTTGCCCCCTGCCCAAGATAGAGTGATATTTTGGAATCGAATTAGGCCTAGGCCTACTGGTGCTATATCTACTGAGAATCAAATTAAAATTCCAAGTGTTGCGACATCGACATTTTGTTTTGGTTTAATTTTAAATTCATGTGTTTTCTTTCTACTGAAGATAGCTGAAATAAAATGCAGGCCTACGTTGTCATTTTTGTCTCCTGAACGAGATGGATTGATATGTTAGAATTAGGCTTGCTGGTGCTATAAATATCTACTGAAGATCCAAATCAAATTTAAAGCAGTGAAGACTTGCTTTAAACAGGTTTATTTAGTGCTTGCTTTTAAAATGTTTATTTTTGACCACCATACTGGAAATTTCTTTGTCTTCAGTAGATAGCACCACTAACAGGGCTCTACAATATTAAGCTATCTCTTTGAGACAAAATGACAACATGCATTTAATTTGAGTTATCTTCAGTAGATAGGAAAAACACGTGGATTCAACATAATTATTATGCATAAAAAAAGAAAATATCGCAACACTTAGAAATTTTGCTTTGATTTTGCATAGATAGCGCCACTATCACAATTCTAAAAACATCATTCTATTTCGTTCAAGAGGTAAGAGTAACAAAATTCATTAAATTTAAGCTATCTTCGGTAGATAGCAAATGCGCATGAATTCATTATAATGGGAAAAACTCATTTTAAAACACGTTTCATGAGCAGAAATATTTTGATTGAAATAAACAAAATACCGTCTTACGCAACTTTGATTAGTAATACTATGACTGGGAAAAAGTCGTCAACGCACGTATTATTCATCCATGGTTTTGCTATTCTACTGAAGATGATTGACAGATCGAATGTCGCGCGGGATTGCGTAAAAACGCAATAATTTGATACTGCAGGCGTTATGCGCGCATCCGTTACGCTTATGACGTTCTCGTACTCCGTTTCAAAAATAATGTCACAATCTGCAGACCTAACTGCTTGAATATTTTAATTTAATCTTCAGTATATAGCACTAGGCCTACTGGAGACCCAAATTACACCATCAATTTAATTTAAGCTATCGTCAGTTGTAATAGTTGTAATAGTAAAAACACGAATTTACCATAACTTTAAACTAAAAGAAAATGTGGCGAGACATGCCGTAATTTGCTCGATTCTGGTGCCGGTGTCTATAGAGCTCCTGCATTGATTTACATGGGTAATATTAAAATTGAAATATCTCAAGAACCGAATACCGTATAACGCTGAAACAAACTTTGAAATAAAGCTTTTGCATTTCTCTATCTGTTTTATGTCATTTGGTGTTTGTTGCATTCGTGTGGTTTTGCTACCAACTGCAGATAGCTCAAATTTAAATGCCCGTTGGTTGTCGTTTTTGTCTGCTGAACGAGATAAAGCGAATCATTTTACTGGTATGCTATCTTCTAAGGGGCACACCACCATAAGATTCCGCCGTGAAAAAGTGCAACCCGTAAATAGTCCCTGTAAAACGTGAAATTTAGCTTATTTGTTTAATTTTTCAGCCAATATGAGTCTGAGATACCTTTCTTTGATGCAATATTAAACCTGGGGTGGGTTTGATGAAATTATGAGCAGAAAAAATGATTTTAAATCTGTCGTGGCGGACTAATCGCCCAAATCATGTATCGATGTAAAATCCCAAGAATTGAGTTTTTAACCGCTTAGAAATCACGGGAAGGGTTAAAATATCAAACTTTTGCAACAAACAAACAAACAAACAAAAAATGAAAGAAAGAAAGAAAGAAAAACTGACATTGGCGATCTATGTGCAAACGAAAATATATTACAGCTTATGGATCATCCCAAAACCATGCCCAATTTCATTGCTCTATCTATTGCAGGGAAATAATTAGAAGAGATTTCCGAGAGGCTTTTTTGCACGTTGGGAAGCGTAATCTGGTAAGGGTGATGTGCCCCCTGATGATCAAATAAAAATGTCAAACGTTGCGATATTTTGTTTTGGTTTATAATTTTAATTTCATGTGTTTTGTTTGTTCTAGGGCTTATCTACTGAATAGGTATATAGCTGCTGAAATAAAATGCAGGCCTATGTTGTCGTTTTTGCCCCCTGCCCAAGATAGAGTGATATTTTGGAATCGAATTAGGCCTAGGCCTACTGGTGCTATATCTACTGAGAATCAAATTAAAATTCCAAGTGTTGCGACATCGACATTTTGTTTTGGTTTAATTTTAAATTCATGTGTTTTCTTTCTACTGAAGATAGCTGAAATAAAATGCAGGCCTACGTTGTCATTTTTTTTTTCTCCTGAACGAGATGGATTGATATGTTAGAATTAGGCTTGCTGGTGCTATAAATATCTACTGAAGATCCAAATCAAATTTAAAGCAGTGAAGACTTGCTTTAAACAGGTTTATTTAGTGCTTGCTTTTAAAATGTTTATTTTTGACCACCATACTGGAAATTTCTTTGTCTTCAGTAGATAGCACCACTAACAGGGCTCTACAATATTAAGCTATCTCTTTGAGACAAAATGACAACATGCATTTAATTTGAGTTATCTTCAGTAGATAGGAAAAACACGTGGATTCAACATAATTATTATGCCTAGAAAAGAAAATATCGCAACACTTAGAAATTTTGCTTTGATTTTGCATAGATAGCGCCACTATCACAATTCTAAAAACATCATTCTATTTCGTTCAAGAGGTAAGAGTAACAAAATTTATTAAATTTAAGCTATCTTCGGTAGATAGCAAATGCGCATGAATTCATTATAATGGGAAAAACTCATTTTAAAACACGTTTCATGAGCAGAAATATTTTGATTGAAATAAACAAAATACCGTCTTACGCAACTTTGATTAGTAATACTATGACTGGGAAAAAGTCGTCAACGCACGTATTATTCATCCATGGTTTTGCTATTCTACTGAAGATGATTGACAGATCGAATGTCGCGCGGGATTGCGTAAAAAACGCAATAATTTGATACTGCAGGCGTTATGCGCGCATCCGTTACGCTTATGACGTTCTCGTACTCCGTTTCAAAAATAATGTCACAATCTGCAGACCTAACTGCTTGAATATTTTAATTTAATCTTCAGTATATAGCACTAGGCCTACTGGAGACCCAAATTACACCATCAATTTAATTTAAGCTATCGTCAGTTGTAATAGTTGTAATAGTAAAAACACGAATTTACCATAACTTTAAACTAAAAGAAAATGTGGGGAGACATGCCGTAATTTGCTCGATTCTGGTGCCGGTGTCTATAGAGCTCCTGCATTGATTTACATGGGTAATATTAAAATTGAAATATCTCAAGAACCGAATACCGTATAACGCTGAAACAAACTTTGAAATAAAGCTTTTGCATTTCTCTATCTGTTTTATGTCATTTGGTGTTTGTTGCATTCGTGTGGTTTTGCTACCAACTGCAGATAGCTCAAATTTAAATGCCCGTTGGTTGTCGTTTTTGTCTGCTGAACGAGATAAAGCGAATCATTTTACTGGTATGCTATCTTCTAAGGGGCACACCACCATAAGATTCCGCCGTGAAAAAGTGCAACCCGTAAATAGTCCCTGTAAAACGTGATGATTTAGCTTATTTGTTTAATTTTTCAGCCAATATGAGTCTGAGATACCTTTCTTTGATGCAATATTAAACCTGGGGTGGGTTTGATGAAATTATGAGCAGAAAAAATGATTTTAAATCTGTCGTGGCGGACTAATCGCCCAAATCATGTATCGATGTAAAATCCCAAGAATTGAGTTTTTAACCGCTTAGAAATCACGGGAAGGGTTAAAAATATCAAACTTTTGCAACAAACAAACAAACAAACAAACAAATGAAAGAAAGAAAGAAAAAAAACTGACATTGGCGATCTATGTGCAAACGAAAATATATTACAGCTTATGGATCATCCCATAACCATGCCCAATTTCATTGCTCTATCTATTGCAGGGAAATAATTAGAAGAGATTTCCGAGAGGCTTTTTTTTTTTTTTTTAGCGTAATCTGGTAATGGTGATGTGCCCCCTGAAGATCAAATAAAAATGTCAAACGTTGCGATATTTTGTTTTGGTTTATAATTTTAATTTCATGTGTTTTGTTTGTTCTAGGGCTTATCTACTGAATAGGTATATAGCTGCTGAAATAAAATGCAGGCCTATGTTGTCGTTTTTGCCCCATGCCCAAGATAGAGTGATATTTTGGAATCGAATTAGGCCTAGGCCTACTGGTGCTATATCTACTGAGAATCAACTTAAAATTCCAAGTGTTGCGACATCGACATTTTGTTTTGGTTTAATTTTAAATTCATGTGTTTTCTTTCTACTGAAGATAGCTGAAATAAAATGCAGGCCTGCGTTGTCATTTTTGTCTCCTGAACGAGATGGATTGATATGTTAGAATTAGGCTTGCTGGTGCTATAAATATCTACTGAAGATCCAAATCAAATTTAAAGCAGTGAAGACTTGCTTTAAACAGGTTTATTTAGTGCTTGCTTTTAAAATGTTTATTTTGACCACCATACTGGAAATTTCTTTGTCTTCAGTAGATAGCACCACTAACAGGGCTCTACAATATTAAGCTATCTCTTTGAGACAAAATGACAACATGCATTTAATTTGAGTTATCTTCAGTAGATAGGAAAAACACGTGGATTCAACATGATTATTATGCCTAGAAAAAGAAAATATCGCAACACTTAGAAATTTTGCTTTGATTTTGCATAGATAGCGCCACTATCACAATTCTAAAAACATCATTCTATTTCGTTCAAGAGGTAAGAGTAACAAAATTCATTAAATTTAAGCTATCTTCGGTAGATAGCAAATGCGCATGAATTCATTATAATGGGAAAAACTCATTTTAAAACACGTTTCATGAGCAGAAATATTTTGATTGAAATAAACAAAATACCGTCTTACGCAACTTTGATTAGTAATACTATGACTGCGAAAAAGTCGTCAACGCACGTATTATTCATCCATGGTTTTGCTATTCTACTGAAGATGATTGACAGATCGAATGTCGCGCGGGATTGCGTAAAAAACGCGATAATTTGATACTGCAGGCGTTATGCGCGCATCCGTTACGCTTATGACGTTCTCGTACTCCGTTTCAAAAATAATGTCACAATCTGCAGACCTAACTGCTTGAATATTTTAATTTAATCTTCAGTATATAGCACTAGGCCTACTGGAGACCCAAATTACACCATCAATTTAATTTAAGCTATCGTCAGTTGTAATAGTTGTAATAGTAAAAACACGAATTTACCATAACTTTAAACTAAAAGAAAATGTGGCGAGACATGCCGTAATTTGCTCGATTCTGGTGCCGGTGTCTATAGAGCTCCTGCATTGATTTACATGGGTAATATTAAAATTGAAATATCTCAAGAACCGAATACCGTATAACGCTGAAACAAACTTTGAAATAAAGCTTTTGCATTTCTCTATCTGTTTTATGTCATTTGGTGTTTGTTGCATTCGTGTGGTTTTGCTACCAACTGCAGATAGCTCAAATTTAAATGCCCGTTGGTTGTCGTTTTTGTCTGCTGAACGAGATAAAGCGAATCATTTTACTGGTATGCTATCTTCTAAGGGGGCACACCACCATAAGATTCCGCCGTGAAAAAGTGCAACCCGTAAATAGTCCCTGTAAAACGTGAAATTTAGCTTATTTGTTTAATTTTTCAGCCAATATGAGTCTGAGATACCTTTCTTTGATGCAATATTAAACCTGGGGTGGGTTTGATGAAATTATGAGCAGAAAAAATGATTTTAAATCTGTCGTGGCGGACTAATCGCCCAAATCATGTATCGATGTAAAATCCCAAGAATTGAGTTTTTAACCGCTTAGAAATCACGGAAGGGTTAAAAATATCAAACTTTTGCAACAAACAAACAAACAAACAAACAAATGAAAGAAAAAAAGAAAAAAACTGACATTGGCGATCTATGTGCAAACGAAAATATATTACAGCTTATGGATCATCCCATAACCATGCCCAATTTCATTGCTCTATCTATTGCAGGGAAATAATTAGAAGAGATTTCCGAGAGGCTTTTTTGCACGTTGGGAAGCGTAATCTGGTAAGGTGATGTGCCCCTGATGATCAAATAAAAATGTCAAACGTTGCGATATTTTGTTTTGGTTTATAATTTTAATTTCATGTGTTTTGTTTGTTCTAGGGCTTATCTACTGAATAGGTATATAGCTGCTGAAATAAAATGCAGGCCTATGTTGTCGTTTTTGCCCCCTGCCCAAGATAGAGTGATATTTTGGAATCGAATTAGGCCTAGGCCTACTGGTGCTATATCTACTGAGAATCAACTTAAAATTCCAAGTGTTGCGACATCGACATTTTGTTTTGGTTTAATTTTAAATTCATGTGTTTTCTTTCTACTGAAGATAGCTGAAATAAAATGCAGGCCTACGTTGTCATTTTGTCTCCTGAACGAGATGGATTGATATGTTAGAATTAGGCTTGCTGGTGCTATAAATATCTACTGAAGATCCAAATCAAATTTAAAGCAGTGAAGACTTGCTTTAAACAGGTTTATTTAGTGCTTGCTTTTAAAATGTTTATTTTTGACCACCATACTGGAAATTTCTTTGTCTTCAGTAGATAGCACCACTAACAGGGCTCTACAATATTAAGCTATCTCTTTGAGACAAAATGACAACATGCATTTAATTTGAGTTATCTTCAGTAGATAGGAAAAACACGTGGATTCAACATGATTATTATGCCTAGAAAAAGAAAATATCGCAACACTTAGAAATTTTGCTTTGATTTTGCATAGATAGCGCCACTATCACAATTCTAAAAACATCATTCTATTTCGTTCAAGAGGTAAGAGTAACAAAATTCATTAAATTTAAGCTATCTTCGGTAGATAGCAAATGCGCATGAATTCATTATCTTACTATAAATAGGGAAATGTTGTATGTATCTATGTATCTATGTATCTATCTATGTATGCCTATAAAGGCTCCGTCAGTTTCGATCCAAATGTCGCCAAATTCATACGGGAGATCGAGGAATATACGGGGACGTGTTTAAACTTTATTTGGTTGAAAACGGTCAAGAATTGGCTGCAAAAACAGTGAACATATGGGTAAAAACGGGGTTTTTGTTATGAAAATCGGTCACCAGCCTACGCGTCACTGCAGCTGGCCGGCAGCGCGTCGGCGTCGCGTGCGTAATGCGCATTACGCCAATGCGCGCGTAAACGGCGCAGAGCCACACGATTTGCGAGCCAGAGACCAGTGGACATGATAATAGGGAAAGAAGGAAAAATAATAAAGGACAAAAAGGTACATGGACGAGTCACGGGATGAAGCGGTACTATAAAGAAAAATTAAATTAAAATGAGGACAAAAAGGTACGAGTAATTAGACCAACGGGTTAAAGTAACTAAATGAAACGGGAACGAAACAAAGAAGGAAAGAAACTATTCAGGAAATGTAAGAAAAAAAGAAGCTAAAATAATGAGAACAGAATTTAATAAAAAAAAACATGGAAACGGGAAATCACAAGCAGCAAATAAAAAAAAAAAGATGCTAAAAGGAAATATAAGAAAGAACAGATTTAGAAAATAATGGGAACTGGGTTAAATAAATAAATAACATGGAAACGGAAAATCACAAGCTAAGCAGAGGAAACTAAAAAAAGAAAATGTTAGAAGAGACAGATATAAAAAAAAAAAAATGTACGTTTTCAATGATTCTACCTGTTCAGTAATTTTTCCTGTTATAGTGAACGCTCCCATTTACTCATCTAGCGGGGACCCGCGCGAAGCGCGGGTATCCCGCTAGTAATGGTAAAAACTCATTTTAAAACACGTTTCATGAGCAGAAATATTTTGATTGAAATAAACAAAATACCGTCTTACGCAACTTTGATTAGTAATACTATGACTGCGAAAAAGTCGTCAACGCACGTATTATTCATCCATGGTTTTGCTATTCTACTGAAGATGATTGACAGATCGAATGTCGCGCGGGATTGCGTAAAAAACGCGATAATTTGATACTGCAGGCGTTATGCGCGCATCCGTTACGCTTATGACGTTCTCGTACTCCGTTTCAAAAATAATGTCACAATCTGCAGACCTAACTGCTTGAATATTTTAATTTAATCTTCAGTACCGTATATAGCACTAGGCCTACTGGAGACCCAAATTACACCATCAATTTAATTTAAGCTATCGTCAGTTGTAATAGTTGTAATAGTTGTAATAGTAAAAACACGAATTTACCATAACTTTAAACTAAAAGAAAATGTGGCGAGACATGCCGTAATTTGCTCGATTCTGGTGCCGGTGTCTATAGAGCTCCTGCATTGATTTACATGGGTAATATTAAAATTGAAATATCTCAAGAACCGAATACCGTATAACGCTGAAACAAACTTTGAAATAAAGCTTTTGCATTTCTCTATCTGTTTTATGTCATTTGGTGTTTGTTGCATTCGTGTGGTTTTGCTACCAACTGCAGATAGCTCAAATTTAAATGCCCGTTGGTTGTCGTTTTTGTCTGCTGAACGAGATAAAGCGAATCATTTTACTGGTATGCTATCTTCTAAGGGGCACACCACCATAAGATTCCGCCGTGAAAAAGTGCAACCCGTAAATAGTCCCTGTAAAACGTGAAATTTAGCTTATTTGTTTAATTTTTCAGCCAATATGAGTCTGAGATACCTTTCTTTGATGCAATATTAAACCTGGGGTGGGTTTGATGAAATTATGAGCAGAAAAAAATGATTTTAAATCTGTCGTGGCGGACTAATCGCCCAAATCATGTATCGATGTAAAATCCCAAGAATTGAGATTTTAACCGCTTAGAAATCACGGGAAGGGTTAAAAATATCAAACTTTTGCAACAAACAAACAAACAAACAAAAAATGAAAGAAAGAAAGAAAAAAACTGACATTGGCGATCTATGTGCAAACGAAAATATATTACAGCTTATGGATCATCCCAAAACCATGCCCAATTTCATTGCTCTATCTATTGCAGGGAAATAATTAGAAGAGATTTCCGAGAGGCTTTTTTGCACGTTGGGAAGCGTAATCTGGTAAGGGTGATGTGCCCCCTGATGATCAAATAAAAATGTCAAACGTTGCGATATTTTGTTTTGGTTTATAATTTTAATTTCATGTGTTTTGTTTGTTCTAGGGCTTATCTACTGAATAGGTATATAGCTGCTGAAATAAAATGCAGGCCTATGTTGTCGTTTTTGCCCCCTGCCCAAGATAGAGTGATATTTTGGAATCGAATTAGGCCTAGGCCTACTGGTGCTATATCTACTGAGAATCAAATTAAAATTCCAAGTGTTGCGACATCGACATTTTGTTTTGGTTTAATTTTAAATTCATGTGTTTTTTTTCTTTTTTACTGAAGATAGCTGAAATAAAATGCAGGCCTACGTTGTCATTTTTGTCTCCTGAACGAGATGGATTGATATGTTAGAATTAGGCTTGCTGGTGCTATAAATATCTACTGAAGATCCAAATCAAATTTAAAGCAGTGAAGACTTGCTTTAAACAGGTTTATTTAGTGCTTGCTTTTAAAATGTTTATTTTTGACCACCATACTGGAAATTTCTTTGTCTTCAGTAGATAGCACCACTAACAGGGCTCTACAATATTAAGCTATCTCTTTGAGACAAAATGACAACATGCATTTAATTTGAGTTATCTTCAGTAGATAGGAAAACACGTGGATTCAACATAATTATTATGCCTAGAAAAGAAAATATCGCAACACTTAGAAATTTTGCTTTGATTTTGCATAGATAGCGCCACTATCACAATTCTAAAAACATCATTCTATTTCGTTCAAGAGGTAAGAGTAACAAAATTCATTAAATTTAAGCTATCTTCGGTAGATAGCAAATGCGCATGAATTCATTATAATGGGAAAAACTCATTTTAAAACACGTTTCATGAGCAGAAATATTTTGATTGAAATAAACAAAATACCGTCTTACGCAACTTTGATTAGTAATACTATGACTGGGAAAAAGTCGTCAACGCACGTATTATTCATCCATGGTTTTGCTATTCTACTGAAGATGATTGACAGATCGAATGTCGCGCGGGATTGCGTAAAAACGCAATAATTTGATACTGCAGGCGTTATGCGCGCATCCGTTACGCTTATGACGTTCTCGTACTCCGTTTCAAAAATAATGTCACAATCTGCAGACCTAACTGCTTGAATATTTTAATTTAATCTTCAGTATATAGCACTAGGCCTACTGGAGACCCAAATTACACCATCAATTTAATTTAAGCTATCGTCAGTTGTAATAGTTGTAATAGTAAAAACACGAATTTACCATAACTTTAAACTAAAAGAAAATGTGGCAGACATGCCGTAATTTGCTCGATTCTGGTGCCGGTGTCTATAGAGCTCCTGCATTGATTTACATGGGTAATATTAAAATTGAAATATCTCAAGAACCGAATACCGTATAACGCTGAAACAAACTTTGAAATAAAGCTTTTGCATTTCTCTATCTGTTTTATGTCATTTGGTGTTTGTTGCATTCGTGTGGTTTTGCTACCAACTGCAGATAGCTCAAATTTAAATGCCCGTTGGTTGTCGTTTTTGTCTGCTGAACGAGATAAAGCGAATCATTTTACTGGTATGCTATCTTCTAAGGGGGCACACCACCATAAGATTCCGCCGTGAAAAAGTGCAACCCGTAAATAGTCCCTGTAAAACGTGATGATTTAGCTTATTTGTTTAATTTTTCAGCCAATATGAGTCTGAGATACCTTTCTTTGATGCAATATTAAACCTGGGGTGGGTTTGATGAAATTATGAGCAGAAAAAAATGATTTTAAATCTGTCGTGGCGGACTAATCGCCCAAATCATGTCGATGTAAAATCCAAGAATTGAGTTTTTAACCGCTTAGAAATCACGGGAAGGGTTAAAAAATATCAAACTTTTGCAACAAACAAACAAAAAAAAAAAAAATGAAAGAAAGAAAGAAAGAAAAAAAATGACATTGGCGATCTATGTGCAAACGAAAATATATTACAGCTTATGGATCATCCCATAACCATGCCCAATTTCATTGCTCTATCTATTGCAGGGAAATAATTAGAAGAGATTTCCGAGAGGCTTTTTTGCACGTTGGGAATCGTAATCTGGTAATGGTGATGTGCCCCCTGAAGATCAAATAAAAATGTCAAACGTTGCGATATTTTGTTTTGGTTTATAATTTTAATTTCATGTGTTTTGTTTGTTCTAGGGCTTATCTACTGAATAGGTATATAGCTGCTGAAATAAAATGCAGGCCTATGTTGTCGTTTTGCCCCCTGCCCAAGATAGAGTGATATTTTGGAATCGAATTAGGCCTAGGCCTACTGGTGCTATATCTACTGATTCCAAGTGTTGCGACATCGACATTTTGTTTTGGTTTAATTTTAAATTCATGTGTTTTCTTTCTACTGAAGATAGCTGAAATAAAATGCAGGCCTGCGTTGTCATTTTGTCTCCTGAACGAGATGGATTGATATGTTAGAATTAGGCTTGCTGGTGCTATAAATATCTACTGAAGATCCAAATCAAATTTAAAGCAGTGAAGACTTGCTTTAAACAGGTTTATTTAGTGCTTGCTTTTAAAATGTTTATTTTTGACCACCATACTGGAAATTTCTTTGTCTTCAGTAGATAGCACCACTAACAGGGCTCTACAATATTAAGCTATCTCTTTGAGACAAAATGACAACATGCATTTAATTTGAGTTATCTTCAGTAGATAGGAAAAACACGTGGATTCAACATGATTATTATGCCTAGAAAAAGAAAATATCGCAACACTTAGAAATTTTGCTTTGATTTTGCATAGATAGCGCCACTATCACAATTCTAAAAACATCATTCTATTTCGTTCAAGAGGTAAGAGTAACAAAATTCATTAAATTTAAGCTATCTTCGGTAGATAGCAAATGCGCATGAATTCATTATAATGGGAAAAACTCATTTTAAAACACGTTTCATGAGCAGAAATATTTTGATTGAAATAAACAAAATACCGTCTTACGCAACTTTGATTAGTAATACTATGACTGCGAAAAAGTCGTCAACGCACGTATTATTCATCCATGGTTTTGCTATTCTACTGAAGATGATTGACAGATCGAATGTCGCGCGGGATTGCGTAAAAACGCGATAATTTGATACTGCAGGCGTTATGCGCGCATCCGTTACGCTTATGACGTTCTCGTACTCCGTTTCAAAAATAATGTCACAATCTGCAGACCTAACTGCTTGAATATTTTAATTTAATCTTCAGTATATAGCACTAGGCCTACTGGAGACCCAAATTACACCATCAATTTAATTTAAGCTATCGTCAGTTGTAATAGTTGTAATAGTAAAAACACGAATTTACCATAACTTTAAACTAAAAGAAAATGTGGCGAGACATGCCGTAATTTGCTCGATTCTGGTGCCGGTGTCTATAGAGCTCCTGCATTGATTTACATGGGTAATATTAAAATTGAAATATCTCAAGAACCGAATACCGTATAACGCTGAAACAAACTTTGAAATAAAGCTTTTGCATTTCTCTATCTGTTTTATGTCATTTGGTGTTTGTTGCATTCGTGTGGTTTTGCTACCAACTGCAGATAGCTCAAATTTAAATGCCCGTTGGTTGTCGTTTTTGTCTGCTGAACGAGATAAAGCGAATCATTTTACTGGTATGCTATCTTCTAAGGGGCACACCACCATAAGATTCCGCCGTGAAAAAGTGCAACCCGTAAATAGTCCCTGTAAAACGTGAAATTTAGCTTATTTGTTTAATTTTTCAGCCAATATGAGTCTGAGATACCTTTCTTTGATGCAATATTAAACCTGGGGTGGGTTTGATGAAATTATGAGCAGAAAAAAATGATTTTAAATCTGTCGTGGCGGACTAAATCGCCCAAATCATGTATCGATGTAAAATCCCAAGAATTGAGTTTTTAACCGCTTAGAAATCACGGGAAGGGTTAAAAATATCAAACTTTGCAACAAACAAACAAACAAACAAAAAATGAAAGAAAGAAAGAAAAAAAATGACATTGGCGATCTATGTGCAAACGAAAATATATTACAGCTTATGGATCATCCCATAACCATGCCCAATTTCATTGCTCTATCTATTGCAGGGAAATAATTAGAAGAGATTTCCGAGAGGCTTTTTTGCACGTTGGGAAGCGTAATCTGGTAAGGGTGATGTGCCCCCTGATGATCAAATAAAAATGTCAAACGTTGCGATATTTTGTTTTGGTTTATAATTTTAATTTCATGTGTTTTGTTTGTTCTAGGGCTTATCTACTGAATAGGTATATAGCTGCTGAAATAAAATGCAGGCCTATGTTGTCGTTTTTGCCCCCTGCCCAAGATAGAGTGATATTTTGGAATCGAATTAGGCCTAGGCCTACTGGTGCTATATCTACTGAGAATCAACTTAAAATTCCAAGTGTTGCGACATCGACATTTTGTTTTGGTTTAATTTTAAATTCATGTGTTTTCTTTCTACTGAAGATAGCTGAAATAAAATGCAGGCCTACGATGATTGACAGATCGAATGTCGCGCGGGATTGCGTAAAAACGCGATAATTTGATACTGCAGGCGTTATGCGCGCATCCGTTACGCTTATGACGTTCTCGTACTCCGTTTCAAAAATAATGTCACAATCTGCAGACCTAACTGCTTGAATATTTTAATTTAATCTTCAGTATATAGCACTAGGCCTACTGGAGACCCAAATTACACCATCAATTTAATTTAAGCTATCGTCAGTTGTAATAGTTGTAATAGTTGTAATAGTAAAAACACGAATTTACCATAACTTTAAACTAAAAGAAAATGTGGCGAGACATGCCGTAATTTGCTCGATTCTGGTGCCGGTGTTGCTGAACGAGATAAAGCGAATCATTTTACTGGTATGCTATCTTCTAAGGGGCACACCACCATAAGATTCCGCCGTGAAAAGTGCAACCCGTAAATAGTCCCTGTAAAACGTGAAATTTAGCTTATTTGTTTAATTTTTCAGCCAATATGAGTCTGAGATACCTTTCTTTGATGCAATATTAAACCTGGGGTGGGTTTGATGAAATTATGAGCAGAAAAAATGATTTTAAATCTGTCGTGGCGGACTAATCGCCCAAATCATGTATCGATGTAAAATCCCAAGAATTGAGTTTTTAACCGCTTAGAAATCACGGGAAGGGTTAAAAATATCAAACTTTTGCAACAAACAAACAAACAAACAAAAAAATGAAAGAAAGAAAGAAAAAAAACTGACATTGGCGATCTATGTGCAAACGAAAATATATTACAGCTTATGGATCATCCCATAACCATGCCCAATTTCATTGCTCTATCTATTGCAGGGAAATAATTAGAAGAGATTTCCGAGAGGCTTTTTTGCACGTTGGGAAGCGTAATCTGGTAAGGGTGATGTGCCCCTGATGATCAAATAAAATGTCAAACGTTGCGATATTTTGTTTTGGTTTATAATTTTAATTTCATGTGTTTTGTTTGTTCTAGGGCTTATCTACTGAATAGGTATATAGCTGCTGAAATAAAATGCAGGCCTATGTTGTCGTTTTTGCCCCCTGCCCAAGATAGAGTGATATTTTGGAATCGAATTAGGCCTAGGCCTACTGGTGCTATATCTACTGAGAATCAAATTAAAATTCCAAGTGTTGCGACATCGACATTTTGTTTTGGTTTAATTTTAAATTCATGTGTTTTCTTTCTACTCAAGATAGCTGAAATAAAATGCAGGCCTACGTTGTCATTTTTGTCTCCTGAACGAGATGGATTGATATGTTAGAATTAGGCTTGCTGGTGCTATAAATATCTACTGAAGATCCAAATCAAATTTAAAGCAGTGAAGACTTGCTTTAAACAGGTTTATTTAGTGCTTGCTTTTAAAATGTTTATTTTTGACCACCATACTGGAAATTTCTTTGTCTTCAGTATTTAGCACCACTAACAGGGCTCTACAATATTAAGCTATCTCTTTGAGACAAAATGACAACATGCATTTAATTTGAGTTATCTTCAGTAGATAGGAAAAACACGTGGATTCAACATAATTATTATGCCTAGAAAAAGAAAATATCGCAACACTTAGAAATTTTGCTTTGATTTTGCATAGATAGCGCCACTATCACAATTCTAAAAACATCATTCTATTTCGTTCAAGAGGTAAGAGTAACAAAATTCATTAAATTTAAGCTATCTTCGGTAGATAGCAAATGCGCATGAATTCATTATAATGGGAAAAACTCATTTTAAAACACGTTTCATGAGCAGAAATATTTTGATTGAAATAAACAAAATACCGTCTTACGCAACTTTGATTAGTAATACTATGACTGGGAAAAAGTCGTCAACGCACGTATTATTCATCCATGGTTTTGCTATTCTACTGAAGATGATTGACAGATCGAATGTCGCGCGGGATTGCGTAAAAAACGCAATAATTTGATACTGCAGGCGTTATGCGCACATCCGTTACGCTTATGACGTTCTCGTACTCCGTTTCAAAAATAATGTCACAATCTGCAGACCTAACTGCTTGAATATTTTAATTTAATCTTCAGTATATAGCACTAGGCCTACTGGAGACCCAAATTACACCATCAATTTAATTTAAGCTATCGTCAGTTGTAATAGTTGTAATAGTAAAAACACGAATTTACCATAACTTTAAACTAAAAGAAAATGTGGCGAGACATGCCGTAATTTGCTCGATTCTGGTGCCGGTGTCTATAGAGCTCCTGCATTGATTTACATGGGTAATATTAAAATTGAAATATCTCAAGAACCGAATACCGTATAACGCTGAAACAAAATTTGAAATAAAGCTTTTGCATTTCTTTATCTGTTTTATGTCATTTGGTGTTTGTTGCATTCGTGTGGTTTTGCTACCAACTGCAGATAGCTCAAATTTAAATGCCCGTTGGTTGTCGTTTTTGTCTGCTGAACGAGATAAAGCGAATCATTTTACTGGTATGCTATCTTCTAAGGGTGCACACCACCATAAGATTCCGCCGTGAAAAAGTGCAACCCGTAAATAGTCCCTGTAAAACGTGATGATTTAGCTTATTTGTTTAATTTTTCAGCCAATATGAGTCTGAGATACCTTTCTTTGATGCAATATTAAACCTGGGGTGGGTTTGATGAAATTATGAGCAGAAAAAAATATTTTAAATCTGTCGTGGCGGACTAATCGCCCAAATCATGTATAGATGTAAAATCCCAAGAATTGAGTTTTTAACCGCTTAGAAATCACGGAAGGGTTAAAATATCAAACTTTTGCAACAAACAAACAAACAAACAAACAAATGAAAGAAAGAAAGAAAAAAAACTGACATTGGCGATCTATGTGCAAACGAAAATATATTACAGCTTATGGATCATCCCATAACCATGCCCAATTTCATTGCTCTATCTATTGCAGGGAAATAATTAGAAGAGATTTCCGAGAGGCTTTTTTGCACGTTGGGAATCGTAATCTGGTAATGGTGATGTGCCCCCTGAAGATCAAATAAAAATGTCAAACGTTGCGATATTTTGTTTTGGTTTATAATTTTAATTTCATGTGTTTTGTTTGTTCTAGGGCTTATCTACTGAATAGGTATATAGCTGCTGAAATAAAATGCAGGCCTATGTTGTCGTTTTTGCCCCCTGCCCAAGATAGAGTGATATTTTGAATCGAATTAGGCCTAGGCCTACTGGTGCTATATCTACTGAGAATCAACTTAAAATTCCAAGTGTTGCGACATCGACATTTTGTTTTGGTTTAATTTTAAATTCATGTGTTTTCTTTCTACTGAAGATAGCTGAAATAAAATGCAGGCCTGCGTTGTCATTTTTGTCTCCTGAACGAGATGGATTGATATGTTAGAATTAGGCTTGCTGGTGCTATAAATATCTACTGAAGATCCAAATCAAATTTAAAGCAGTGAAGACTTGCTTTAAACAGGTTTATTTAGTGCTTGCTTTTAAAATGTTTATTTTGACCACCATACTGGAAATTTCTTTGTCTTCAGTAGATAGCACCACTAACAGGGCTCTACAATATTAAGCTATCTCTTTGAGACAAAATGACAACATGCATTTAATTTGAGTTATCTTCAGTAGATAGGAAAAACACGTGGATTCAACATGATTATTATGCCTAGAAAAAGAAAATATCGCAACACTTAGAAATTTTGCTTTGATTTTGCATAGATAGCGCCACTATCACAATTCTAAAAACATCATTCTATTTCGTTCAAGAGGTAAGAGTAACAAAATTCATTAAATTTAAGCTATCTTCGGTAGATAGCAAATGCGCATGAATTCATTATAATGGGAAAAACTCATTTTAAAACACGTTTCATGAGCAGAAATATTTTGATTGAAATAAACAAAATACCGTCTTACGCAACTTTGATTAGTAATACTATGACTGCGAAAAAGTCGTCAACGCACGTATTATTCATCCATGGTTTTGCTATTCTACTGAAGATGATTGACAGATCGAATGTCGCGCGGGATTGCGTAAAAACGCGATAATTTGATACTGCAGGCGTTATGCGCGCATCCGTTACGCTTATGACGTTCTCGTACTCCGTTTCAAAAATAATGTCACAATCTGCAGACCTAACTGCTTGAATATTTTAATTTAATCTTCAGTATATAGCACTAGGCCTACTGGAGACCCAAATTACACCATCAATTTAATTTAAGCTATCGTCAGTTGTAATAGTTGTAATAGTAAAAACACGAATTTACCATAACTTTAAACTAAAAGAAAATGTGGCGAGACATGCCGTAATTTGCTCGATTCTGGTGCCGGTGTCTATAGAGCTCCTGCATTGATTTACATGGGTAATATTAAAATTGAAATATCTCAAGAACCGAATACCGTATAACGCTGAAACAAACTTTGAAATAAAGCTTTTGCATTTCTCTATCTGTTTTATGTCATTTGGTGTTTGTTGCATTCGTGTGGTTTTGCTACCAACTGCAGATAGCTCAAATTTAAATGCCCGTTGGTTGTCGTTTTTGTCTGCTGAACGAGATAAAGCGAATCATTTTACTGGTATGCTATCTTCTAAGGGGCACACCACCATAAGATTCCGCCGTGAAAAAGTGCAACCCGTAAATAGTCCCTGTAAAACGTGATGATTTAGCTTATTTGTTTAATTTTTCAGCCAATATGAGTCTGAGATACCTTTCTTTGATGCAATATTAAACCTGGGGTGGGTTTGATGAAATTATGAGCAGAAAAAAATGATTTTAAATCTGTCGTGGCGGACTAATCGCCCAAATCATGTATCGATGTAAAATCCCAAGAATTGAGTTTTTAACCGCTTAGAAATCACGGGAAGGGTTAAAAATATCAAACTTTTGCAACAAACAAACAAACAAACAAACAAATGAAAGAAAGAAAGAAAAAAAACTGACATTGGCGATCTATGTGCAAACGAAAATATATTACAGCTTATGGATCATCCCATAACCATGCCCAATTTCATTGCTCTATCTATTGCAGGGAAATAATTAGAAGAGATTTCCGAGAGGCTTTTTTGCACGTTGGGAATCGTAATCTGGTAATGGTGATGTGCCCCCTGAAGATCAAATAAAAATGTCAAACGTTGCGATATTTTGTTTTGGTTTATAATTTTAATTTCATGTGTTTTGTTTGTTCTAGGGCTTATCTACTGAATAGGTATATAGCTGCTGAAATAAAATGCAGGCCTATGTTGTCGTTTTTGCCCCCTGCCCAAGATAGAGTGATATTTTGAATCGAATTAGGCCTAGGCCTACTGGTGCTATATCTACTGAGAATCAACTTAAAATTCCAAGTGTTGCGACATCGACATTTTGTTTTGGTTTAATTTTAAATTCATGTGTTTTCTTTCTACTGAAGATAGCTGAAATAAAATGCAGGCCTGCGTTGTCATTTTTGTCTCCTGAACGAGATGGATTGATATGTTAGAATTAGGCTTGCTGGTGCTATAAATATCTACTGAAGATCCAAATCAAATTTAAAGCAGTGAAGACTTGCTTTAAACAGGTTTATTTAGTGCTTGCTTTTAAAATGTTTATTTTTGACCACCATACTGGAAATTTCTTTGTCTTCAGTAGATAGCACCACTAACAGGGCTCTACAATATTAAGCTATCTCTTTGAGACAAAATGACAACATGCATTTAATTTGAGTTATCTTCAGTAGATAGGAAAAACACGTGGATTCAACATGATTATTATGCCTAGAAAAAGAAAATATCGCAACACTTAGAAATTTTGCTTTGATTTTGCATAGATAGCGCCACTATCACAATTCTAAAAACATCATTCTATTTCGTTCAAGAGGTAAGAGTAACAAAATTCATTAAATTTAAGCTATCTTCGGTAGATAGCAAATGCGCATGAATTCATTATAATGGGAAAAACTCATTTTAAAACACGTTTCATGAGCAGAAATATTTTGATTGAAATAAACAAAATACCGTCTTACGCAACTTTGATTAGTAATACTATGACTGCGAAAAAGTCGTCAACGCACGTATTATTCATCCATGGTTTTGCTATTCTACTGAAGATGATTGACAGATCGAATGTCGCGCGGGATTGCGTAAAAACGCGATAATTTGATACTGCAGGCGTTATGCGCGCATCCGTTACGCTTATGACGTTCTCGTACTCCGTTTCAAAAATAATGTCACAATCTGCAGACCTAACTGCTTGAATATTTTAATTTAATCTTCAGTATATAGCACTAGGCCTACTGGAGACCCAAATTACACCATCAATTTAATTTAAGCTATCGTCAGTTGTAATAGTTGTAATAGTAAAAACACGAATTTACCATAACTTTAAACTAAAAGAAAATGTGGCGAGACATGCCGTAATTTGCTCGATTCTGGTGCCGGTGTCTATAGAGCTCCTGCATTGATTTACATGGGTAATATTAAAATTGAAATATCTCAAGAACCGAATACCGTATAACGCTGAAACAAACTTTGAAATAAAGCTTTTGCATTTCTCTATCTGTTTTATGTCATTTGGTGTTTGTTGCATTCGTGTGGTTTTGCTACCAACTGCAGATAGCTCAAATTTAAATGCCCGTTGGTTGTCGTTTTTGTCTGCTGAACGAGATAAAGCGAATCATTTTACTGGTATGCTATCTTCTAAGGGGGCACACCACCATAAGATTCCGCCGTGAAAAAGTGCAACCCGTAAATAGTCCCTGTAAAACGTGAAATTTAGCTTATTTGTTTAATTTTTCAGCCAATATGAGTCTGAGATACCTTTCTTTGATGCAATATTAAACCTGGGGTGGGTTTGATGAAATTATGAGCAGAAAAAAATGATTTTAAATCTGTCGTGGCGGACTAATCGCCCAAATCATGTATCGATGTAAAATCCCAAGAATTGAGTTTTTAACCGCTTAGAAATCACGGGAAGGGTTAAAAATATCAAACTTTGCAACAAACAAACAAACAAACAAACAAATGAAAGAAAGAAAGAAAAAAACTGACATTGGCGATCTATGTGCAAACGAAAATATATTACAGCTTATGGATCATCCCATAACCATGCCCAATTTCATTGCTCTATCTATTGCAGGGAAATAATTAGAAGAGATTTCCGAGAGGCTTTTTGCACGTTGGGAAGCGTAATCTGGTAAGGGTGATGTGCCCCCTGATGATCAAATAAAAATGTCAAACGTTGCGATATTTTGTTTTGGTTTATAATTTTAATTTCATGTGTTTTGTTTGTTCTAGGGCTTATCTACTGAATAGGTATATAGCTGCTGAAATAAAATGCAGGCCTATGTTGTCGTTTTTGCCCCCTGCCCAAGTTAGAGTGATATTTTGGAATCGAATTAGGCCTAGGCCTACTGGTGCTATATCTACTGAGAATCAACTTAAAATTCCAAGTGTTGCGACATCGACATTTTGTTTTGGTTTAATTTTAAATTCATGTGTTTTCTTTCTACTGAAGATAGCTGAAATAAAATGCAGGCCTACGTTGTCATTTTTGTCTCCTGAACGAGATGGATTGATATGTTAGAATTAGGCTTGCTGGTGCTATAAATATCTACTGAAGATCCAAATCAAATTTAAAGCAGTGAAGACTTGCTTTAAACAGGTTTATTTAGTGCTTGCTTTTAAAATGTTTATTTTTGACCACCATACTGGAAATTTCTTTGTCTTCAGTAGATAGCACCACTAACAGGGCTCTACAATATTAAGCTATCTCTTTGAGACAAAATGACAACATGCATTTAATTTGAGTTATCTTCAGTAGATAGGAAAAACACGTGGATTCAACATGATTATTATGCCTAGAAAAGAAAATATCGCAACACTTAGAAATTTTGCTTTGATTTTGCATAGATAGCGCCACTATCACAATTCTAAAAACATCATTCTATTTCGTTCAAGAGGTAAGAGTAACAAAATTCATTAAATTTAAGCTATCTTCGGTAGATAGCAAATGCGCATGAATTCATTATAATGGTAAAAACTCATTTTAAAACACGTTTCATGAGCAGAAATATTTTGATTGAAATAAACAAAATACCGTCTTACGCAACTTTGATTAGTAATACTATGACTGCGAAAAAGTCGTCAACGCACGTATTATTCATCCATGGTTTTGCTATTCTACTGAAGATGATTGACAGATCGAATGTCGCGCGGGATTGCGTAAAAACGCGATAATTTGATACTGCAGGCGTTATGCGCGCATCCGTTACGCTTATGACGTTCTCGTACTCCGTTTCAAAAATAATGTCACAATCTGCAGACCTAACTGCTGGAATATTTTAATTTAACCTTCAGTATATAGCACTAGGCCTACTGGAGACCCAAATTACACCATCAATTTAATTTAAGCTATCGTCAGTTGTAATAGTTGTAATAGTTGTAATAGTAAAAACACGAATTTACCATAACTTTAAACTAAAAGAAAATGTGGCGAGACATGCCGTAATTTGCTCGATTCTGGTGCCGGTGTCTATAGAGCTCCTGCATTGATTTACATGGGTAATATTAAAATTGAAATATCTCAAGAACCGAATACCGTATAACGCTGAAACAAACTTTGAAATAAAGCTTTTGCATTTCTCTATCTGTTTTATGTCATTTGGTGTTTGTTGCATTCGTGTGGTTTTGCTACCAACTGCAGATAGCTCAAATTTAAATGCCCGTTGGTTGTCGTTTTTGTCTGCTGAACGAGATAAAGCGAATCATTTTACTGGTATGCTATCTTCTAAGGGGGCACACCACCATAAGATTCCGCCGTGAAAAGTGCAACCCGTAAATAGTCCCTGTAAAACGTGAAATTTAGCTTATTTGTTTAATTTTTCAGCCAATATGAGTCTGAGATACCTTTCTTTGATGCAATATTAAACCTGGGGTGGGTTTGATGAAATTATGAGCAGAAAAAAATGATTTTAAATCTGTCGTGGCGGACTAATCGCCCAAATCATGTATCGATGTAAAATCCCAAGAATTGAGTTTTTAACCGCTTAGAAATCACGGGAAGGGTTAAAAATATCAAACTTTTGCAACAAACAAACAAACAAACAAAAAAATGAAAGAAAGAAAGAAAAAAACTGACATTGGCGATCTATGTGCAAACGAAAATATATTACAGCTTATGGATCATCCCATAACCATGCCCAATTTCATTGCTCTATCTATTGCAGGGAAATAATTAGAAGAGATTTCCGAGAGGCTTTTTTTGCACGTTGGGAAGCGTAATCTGGTAAGGGTGATGTGCCCCTGATGATCAAATAAAAATGTCAAACGTTGCGATATTTTGTTTTGGTTTATAATTTTAATTTCATGTGTTTTGTTTGTTCTAGGGCTTATCTACTGAATAGGTATATAGCTGCTGAAATAAAATGCAGGCCTATGTTGTCGTTTTTGCCCCCTGCCCAAGATAGAGTGATATTTTGGAATCGAATTAGGCCTAGGCCTACTGGTGCTATATCTACTGAGAATCAACTTAAAATTCCAAGTGTTGCGACATCGACATTTTGTTTTGGTTTAATTTTAAATTCATGTGTTTTCTTTCTACTGAAGATAGCTGAAATAAAATGCAGGCCTACGATGATTGACAGATCGAATGTCGCGCGGGATTGCGTAAAAAACGCGATAATTTGATACTGCAGGCGTTATGCGCGCATCCGTTACGCTTATGACGTTCTCGTACTCCGTTTCAAAAATAATGTCACAATCTGCAGACCTAACTGCTTGAATATTTTAATTTAATCTTCAGTATATAGCACTAGGCCTACTGGAGACCCAAATTACACCATCAATTTAATTTAAGCTATCGTCAGTTGTAATAGTTGTAATAGTTGTAATAGTTGTAATAGTTGTAATAGTAAAAACACGAATTTACCATAACTTTAAACTAAAAGAAAATGTGGCGAGACATGCCGTAATTTGCTCGATTCTGGTGCCGGTGTTGCTGAACGAGATAAAGCGAATCATTTTACTGGTATGCTATCTTCTAAGGGGGCACACCACCATAAGATTCCGCCGTGAAAAAGTGCAACCCGTAAATAGTCCCTGTAAAACGTGAAATTTAGCTTATTTGTTTAATTTTTCAGCCAATATGAGTCTGAGATACCTTTCTTTGATGCAATATTAAACCTGGGGTGGGTTTGATGAAATTATGAGCAGAAAAAATGATTTTAAATCTGTCGTGGCGGACTAATCGCCCAAATCATGTATCGATGTAAAATCCCAAGAATTGAGTTTTTAACCGCTTAGAAATCACGGGAAGGGTTAAAAATATCAAACTTTTGCAACAAACAAACAAACAAACAAAAAAATGAAAGAAAGAAAGAAAAAAACTGACATTGGCGATCTATGTGCAAACGAAAATATATTACAGCTTATGGATCATCCCATAACCATGCCCAATTTCATTGCTCTATCTATTGCAGGGAAATAATTAGAAGAGATTTCCGAGAGGCTTTTTGCACGTTGGGAAGCGTAATCTGGTAAGGGTGATGTGCCCCTGATGATCAAATAAAATGTCAAACGTTGCGATATTTTGTTTTGGTTTATAATTTTAATTTCATGTGTTTTGTTTGTTCTAGGGCTTATCTACTGAATAGGTATATAGCTGCTGAAATAAAATGCAGGCCTATGTTGTCGTTTTTGCCCCCTGCCCAAGATAGAGTGATATTTTGGAATCGAATTAGACCTAGGCCTACTGGTGCTATATCTACTGAGAATCAAATTAAAATTCCAAGTGTTGCGACATCGACATTTTGTTTTGGTTTAATTTTAAATTCATGTGTTTTCTTTCTACTGAAGATAGCTGAAATAAAATGCAGGCCTACGTTGTCATTTTTGTCTCCTGAACGAGATGGATTGATATGTTAGAATTAGGCTTGCTGGTGCTATAAATATCTACTGAAGATCCAAATCAAATTTAAAGCAGTGAAGACTTGCTTTAAACAGGTTTATTTAGTGCTTGCTTTTAAAATGTTTATTTTTGACCACCATACTGGAAATTTCTTTGTCTTCAGTAGATAGCACCACTAACAGGGCTCTACAATATTAAGCTATCTCTTTGAGACAAAATGACAACATGCATTTAATTTGAGTTATCTTCAGTAGATAGGAAAAACACGTGGATTCAACATAATTATTATGCCTAGAAAAAGAAAATATCGCAACACTTAGAAATTTTGCTTTGATTTTGCATAGATAGCGCCACTATCACAATTCTAAAAACATCATTCTATTTCGTTCAAGAGGTAAGAGTAACAAAATTCATTAAATTTAAGCTATCTTCGGTAGATAGCAAATGCGCATGAATTCATTATAATGGGAAAAACTCATTTTAAAACACGTTTCATGAGCAGAAATATTTTGATTGAAATAAACAAAATACCGTCTTACGCAACTTTGATTAGTAATACTATGACTGGGAAAAAGTCGTCAACGCACGTATTATTCATCCATGGTTTTGCTATTCTGCTGAAGATGATTGACAGATCGAATGTCGCGCGGGATTGCGTAAAAAACGCAATAATTTGATACTGCAGGCGTTATGCGCGCATCCGTTACGCTTATGACGTTCTCGTACTCCGTTTCAAAAATAATGTCACAATCTGCAGACCTAACTGCTTGAATATTTTAATTTAATCTTCAGTATATAGCACTAGGCCTACTGGAGACCCAAATTACACCATCAATTTAATTTAAGCTATCGTCAGTTGTAATAGTTGTAATAGTAAAAACACGAATTTACCATAACTTTAAACTAAAAGAAAATGTGGCGAGACATGCCGTAATTTGCTCGATTCTGGTGCCGGTGTCTATAGAGCTCCTGCATTGATTTACATGGGTAATATTAAAATTGAAATATCTCAAGAACCGAATACCGTATAACGCTGAAACAAACTTTGAAATAAAGCTTTTGCATTTCTCTATCTGTTTTATGTCATTTGGTGTTTGTTGCATTCGTGTGGTTTTGCTACCAACTGCAGATAGCTCAAATTTAAATGCCCGTTGGTTGTCGTTTTTGTCTGCTGAACGAGATAAAGCGAATCATTTTACTGGTATGCTATCTTCTAAGGGGGCACACCACCATAAGATTCCGCCGTGAAAAAGTGCAACCCGTAAATAGTCCCTGTAAAACGTGAAATTTAGCTTATTTGTTTAATTTTTCAGCCAATATGAGTCTGAGACACCATTCTTTGATGCAATATTAAACCTGGGGTGGGTTTGATGAAATTATGAGCAGAAAAAAATGATTTTAAATCTGTCGTGGCGGACTAATCGCCCAAATCATGTATCGATGTAAAATCCCAAGAATTGAGTTTTTAACCGCTTAGAAATCACGGAAGGGTTAAAATATCAAACTTTTGCAACAAACAAACAAAAACAAACAAAAAATGAAAGAAAGAAAGAAAAAAACTGACATTGGCGATCTATGTGCAAACGAAAATATATTACAGCTTATGGATCATCCCATAACCATGCCCAATTTCATTGCTATATCTATTGCAGGGAAATAATTAGAAGAGACTTCCGAGAGGCTTTTTTGGCACGTTGGGAAGCGTAATCTGGTAATGGTGATGTGCCCCCTGAAGATCAAATAAAAATGTCAAACGTTGCGATATTTTGTTTTGGTTTATAATTTTAATTTCATGTGTTTTGTTTGTTCTATCTACTGAATAGGTATATAGCTGCTGAAATAAAATGCAGGCCTATGTTGTCGTTTTTGTCTCCTGCCCGAGATAGAGTGATATTTTGGAATCGAATTAGGCCTAGGCCTACTGGTGCTATATCTACTGAGAATCAAATTAAAATTCCAAGTGTTGCGACATCGACATTTTGTTTTAAATTCATGTGTTTTCTTTCTTATCTACTGAAGATAGCTGAAATAAAATGCAGGCCTACGTTGTCATTTTTTTTTTTCCTGAACGAGATGGATTGATATGTTAGAATTAGGCCTGCTGGTGCTATAAATATCTACTGAAGATCCAAATCAAATTTAAAGCAGTGAAGACTTGCTTTAAACAGGTTTATTTAGTGCTTGCTTTTAAAATGTTTATTTTTGACCACCATACTGGAAATTTCTTTTTCTTCAGTAGATAGCACCACTAAGGCTCTACAATATTAAGCTATCTCTTTGAGACAAAATGACAACATGCATTTAAGGGCTCTGGTAGCAACGTTTGGATAGTGACATGAGAGCACATCAGACACATCGAATTGCGTTCTGAATACGAAGGATGTCTTTGATATCAAATAATTTTCAATCGAATTGTAAAATTAGGAAAATTGCCGAAAACGACTTGTGCCCCCCCATCAGGCCCGGTGCCCCTCCCAATCACCCTCCCCATGATGACTCAACTTCCTACACCACTAAGTAGTAGTACTGAAAGACGGCTGTCAAATAAAAAATAGTAATAGAGTAACCAGGAATTGGAAAAACGACATTGTGCATGCAACTTGTTTGTCTCCGGGATTTCAATAAAGCTTACCTGTTTTTTCAAGCGCTTTTGCTTTATCACTCTTTGTATTTCTCGTAACAGCTCGAACCTCAAAGTTCTTGTTCTTTAACAGAGCTGTAACAACCCCACCGCCCTGCATTCCTGTAGCACCGAACACAGCGATTACCTTAGCGCCATCCTATTCGAATATGTACGCTTTTAATAAACAGTAAACGGCACGCAATATGTAAAACGATTATTATTATTATTAGGCCTATATGGAGCCCAGATAGAGCCTATGTCAAGTGCGTGTGTGTTTACTTCCATGGTCAAGGTCAGCATTGACTTTACAGTGTATTCCAGAAAAGAAATATTTTTGGTTCAGAGAGCTTCAGGAGCTTTCAGGGTGTGGGGTATGAACGTTTGGACAGTATTTTTTTGTGGGACATGAGAGAACATCAGACATCGAATTGCATTCTGAGTATGAAGAGTGTCCTGATGATATCAAATTATTTTGATTTTTTTTTTTAAATTCACGATACTACAAGCTTTGATGCTTAAACATGTTAAAGCCATAATGTACGATCTTATAATATGAAATTGGTTAATTTTTTTCAAACCTGTTCAAATTTTTTTTGCATATTTGTAATGTTTACACATGTCCCAACCCAACTTGCACCTAAATGAAATCGGCCAAATTTGTTGTCTCTGTAGGTCAACAGAGCAAAGTTCGACATATTATCATAATGTTAAAATTATGATAATATGTCCTCCCATAGAACTGCATGTTAAATGGTCAAAATACCCAGTGGGGTTTCTTTCACTTTACCTTGTTATTTCAACTTAAAATGGACAGCAACCCTTCCCGGCAGTTATTTACTAATATTTTTTTCAACATTTTGAATAAAAATTAACAAAATTAAAATTTGACGGAAATCGTACATTAAGGCTTTAAAATTAGGTCGTTGTGACCAGCGTTCAATCTATGGCCAGAGGATGTTTAAAGACATTCCCACAACCCAATGGGGTTTCTGACCTTGTATGTCTGGCTTTTGTACACATGTGGTATAGTTGACCATACCTTGCATTGGGATTGTGTGCAAATATCTGGTGTTTTCATCCTATTATTTAACATTCAAAACATCGAGACTTAGGAATAAAATTAATGCAGTGGGACAATATGAATGTTTCCTGTAAGAAAATCAAATATCAGTCCTAAGTCTCAACTATTAGCTCGTTGGCTGCAGTTTTAAAATTACCATTTTGTGTGTGTGGCAATGGGGACTTTGCCTTTAAAATTAGGTTATATTGATCAAATTTCCCAATCATAGTGCATTATAGGAATGCCTTTAAGCCTCCTCTGATCTATGGCTGTCAAAATTAAGTATACGGTAATTCAGCCCAATTCGCCCAACACTAAAATTAATGTAAAGCTGAAGTTATACGAGATCGCTGAGTGATTGCGATAGGTTTTTAGCTAATGAGGTTGAGAATGTTTTGTTGCGTTGGGAAAATTGAGCCACCTTATTGGTCAAATGCCAATCGTTTTGTCGCTCAGCGATGGAGTATAAACTTAGCTTATGTATCTAAGTTCTATGGTGAAAAATTGAGTTATCGTCAACACATAGTATTCCTGGAGCGCTAGAGTTATAATGATTCAGGGCCGAGCACTGTCTTATTGTATTATACAATCCACTTGCACATTACATGCCTACTTTCCTAACTCTGCTATAGGCTTATTGTACGAAAATGAGTTACATCTGATTGGATTCAGCCAAAAATAAAATGGGGGGGCACTTGATGGATGTAGCTCTGACACTCAGGTCCATAACCAGGATTTATTTTTTTGGGAGGGCTGATTTTTGAAAAAAGTGGACTTTTTTTTCTTCAGAATTTGGACCTTTTTGGACTAGGGGTGGATTTTGAAAAATATTACTTTATTTCAAAAATTTGGACCTTTTGTGACCAAAAAGGAATAAAAAAAACCCAATATTTCGCACGCTATAGGCCTAGGCCTACGCTCGCAAATCGGACCCCGGCCTGCTGACATTTTCACAGAAAGGGGCATTGGGTAATGGGTAAGAGCCCGGGAGGGACTCCCACTTGGAGGTGACGCGTATGTAGGGCTGTTAAGGCCCCCTTTTTCAGCGTCGCTCACCCAAAGACACCATAGTTTTTTACGAACACATGCTCTGTCACCCGAAGACCCCTTATTTTTCCATTTAATCTGTCACCCAAAGACCCTTATTTTTCAACTTGAACAGCAAATATCATTTATCACTGATTTTGTTACTTATTTTGAAAAAACAAAGAAATTTGAAACCATTTAGAACTAGAAATTAGATGTTCGAGGTTTCTGTGGCGCTGTTTGGGCTCTCACCCGAAGGTTTCATTAAAAAAAAAAAGGTCATGTTCTCACCCAATAACCCCATATTTTTTACATTTTGCTCTCACCGAATGCCAAAATCATGCTCTCACCCATTGACCCCATATTTTTTTACATTTTGCTCTCACCGAATGCCCCTTACAGCAAAAGTGCCAGCCCTACACCTGTATCCATTTCATATTGAAGTGCCCCCACCTGATAGGACATTTTATGTTTTTACTATAGCCCCCGAATGAAATGTATTTAATTATGTTTGTATACTCACTCAGGTAGCATTGTGTGTGCATTTTACATCCAAACTAAGTGCTATTCTTTTTTATTGTCATTTTAGTGTCAAAAATGGCCCAAAGTGAGGGTTTTTCAATATTGCCGTCCATTTCTAATCGTCACCCCCATAGACTTTACATGTAAAATAAAAAGGCCCATAAAAATTGAATAGCCTCTAGTTCGGATGTAAAATTCACACAAAATGCTTTTTGAGTGATTACAAAGATAATAAAATACTTTTCATTCGGGGGCTATGTGGAATTTTTTTTATTGTATTGCTTGTACAATGACATAATAGTAGATCCTTTCACAATAAAATGTCCATCTGAAACAAAGGTGCCCCTCCGGGGGTAAGAGCAAAATATAAACAAATATGCATGGGGTCATTGGGTGAGCTGAGATTTTGATTAGAGCAAAACAATTATGGGGTCATTGGGTGAGCTCTATAAAGCGTTCTATAGCAAAGTCATAGTTCATTGAATTTACAACCGTATGACAAAACTGGCGAAAATAGTAACTTTTTGCACAAGATTTGCAATAAATTTGAAGAGAATTGGCCATTGCTCATTCTAGTGACGCTATTATGTATGGACAATACCGTATAAGTGTGCTTTTTCATTTAATGACATAAAGTTTGACAAATATTGTGAGGAACACTTGAGGTTCATACTGCAGTTACTGTCCGTTTTCCTATACACAATACACAGTGCTCTTACCATTGACGCGTAACCTCTAGTGTATGATAGAAGTATGGGTAATTGCCTAGTTAACGTCGCTGTGTGAAAAATAACCGGCCAGTATTAAAAGTACTCTTCTAAAATTCTAGAAAATATAGTTTTGTAACATGTCCTAAATTTTTAGCTAATTTAGATGTTTGGAAATATTCGCACTTTGGTGTTTTAGTGTATGTTATAGGTAATAGTACATTGCCTAGTTAACGTCGCTGTGTGTAAAATAACCGGCCAATATTAAAAGTACTCTTCTGAAATTCTAGAAAATATAGTTTTGTAACATGTCCTAAATTTTAAGCTAATTTAGGTGTTTGGAAATAGTCGCACTTTGGTGTTTTAGGAAGGATATGTAAACGACAGATAACACCAAAAAATATGAAGAAATTATTTCCAAACCGTGTTACGGCCCACAGCCATTATGTTTCTCATTTTCAAGAATGTGGTTAACAATATGCACATTATTGTCTCATTTCGTGAACAAAGGCCACACAGTAATTGTTACCTTGCATTTGCTTTATAATCGTTCACCCAACTGAAACTATAATACCAGCTCATTGCTCATCACACAGGTAAAACAGACACATGTGTGTGTGGATTTAACCAGAGAAGATCTGATGTAACATAGTTGAGCTGTTTTCAATGAGTGTTATCTTGGTCTAATAGCTTTTAATGGGGTTTAAGTCCTGCAAAGGTCGTGGTGAATTCTACTGTAGACATGACTGCATCATGTTTGACTTTTAAAACCTACATTTTGGTCAAAAATGTGCTTGGATAGGTAGTTTTCAACAGATTTACCACATTCGCCTTGCTATAACATTGAATTGCGTTATTTGTTGACCTATGTGGGAAGACATGAAAGAAGCAGTCCAGAGCACAGCAAAGGAGTACATCCCCAGAAAGAAGAAACGGAAATAGTCATGGATCTCTCAGCAGACCTTAAACCTAGCTGATGACAGGAAGAGAGCAAAGGCAGATGGAGGAAGGGAAGAATGGGCACGCTTAAACAAAGAGGTCTCCAAAAGTGTTAAGGAGGACAAAAGAAACTACATCGAAAGGAAGTGTGTGGAAATGGAAAGATGTAAGGGCGACTCAAAAATAGCTTTTGGTATTGCCAAAGAACTTACTAAGAAGTGGACCCCCAGGATGGATGTTATAAATGATGAGAAAGGTAACACTCTTACCGAAAGTGAAGACATCAAAAGGCGATGGGTTCAGTATAGTTCCCAGCTGTTTTAGGCACAAGATGACAAGGTGTATGTACAGTGTGAAACGAGTGAGGAAGAACCTCCACCATTGAGATCTGAAGTTGAGCTTGCCATGGAACAAATGAAAATGCTAAGTCACCTGGCATTGATAATGTAGCTTCTGAGTTGTGGAAGGCAACTGGGAAAGAAGGGATATACCTAATGTTGCGTCTATGTCGTATCATCTGGAAAAAGACGAAATGGCCGAGAGACTGGTGCAGGGCAGTATTTATTCCACTGCCAAAGAAGAGAATTTGAAAGAGTGTGCCAATCACCGGACTATCAGCCTGATTTGTCATGCAAGTAAAGTGCTTCTGAAGATCATCATCAAGAGAATGAAGAACAAAATGGAGCAAGAAATATCTGAGGAGCAGGCAGGATTTCGTGAAGGAAGGGGGACTAGGGACCAAATTGTCAATATCAGGAATGTGATTGAGAAATGCAGAGAGCATACACTTCCTCTTTACATGTGCTTCATAGATTACAGTAAAGCTTTTGACTGTGTTAGCCACCCTCAGATGTGGGAGACTATGAAAAAGATGGGTTCCCCAAGTCATCTTGTGGATCTGATCAGCTGCTTATACGAAGACCAAGAATCGGCAGTCAGAACAAGTAGTGGGGACACAGATTGGTTCAAGATTGGAAGAGGCTTACGACAGGGCTGTGTGCTATCACCAAACCTATTTAACATCTACTCTGAAGACATAATGCGAACAGCTTTGGAGGGGTTTGAAGGTGGAGTGAAGTTTGGCGGTACAAGAATTACTAACCTGAGGTACGCCGATGATACCACTCTTATTTGTAGCAGCAGAGTAGAGCTAATTGATCTTTTGAAGCGCATCAAAGAGGCCAGCGAAGAAAAACACCTTCTCCTGAACACAAAGAAGACAAAAATAATGGTTGTAGACAGAGAGCGGAAAAGTGATGAATTTGTGATAGATGGACAACAGATTGAGGAGGTGAAGCAATTTGAATATCTGGGTTCAATGATTAACAACAGTGGTGACAGCACAACTGAAATTAAGAGAAGACTGGCTATTGCAAGGACAACTGTGCAGGGCATGTCAAGCATATGGAAAAGCAGAGGCCTATCCATTGACCTCAAGGTACACCTATAGCTTCGTGCAACTGTGTTACTGTTTTCCATTGCCACTTATGGATGCGAGTCTTGGGCTATGACCAACAGACCAAGAATGATAGGAAAAGAGTAGATGCTTTTGAGATGTGGTGTTACAGGAGGCTTCTACGAGTGACATGGAAAGACATGAGAACAAATTCCTGGATCCTCGACAAGATTGGTACAAGTCTAACCATCAGAAGCAGCATAATGGAGAGAAAGCTGCAGTACTTTGGCCATATTGTCAGGAAACATGGAGGTGTAGAAAAACAGATTTTGCAAGGGGCTATGGAAGGCAAACGAGGAAGAGGACGTCCACCAACATCTTGGACTAATGACGTGAAGCTGGTTTCTAACCAAGGAATGCAAGGTGCAACGCACTTGGCATCAGATCGAGTGAGATGGCGTACTCTTGTGAAGACCACAGCAGCGCTACACAGCGCCACCTGACACAGAGAGAGAGAGAGAGAGAGAGAGAGAGAGAGAGAGAGAGAGAGAGAGAGAGAGAGAGAGAGAGAGAGAGAATGACGAAAGGTGTTTTAAGGGGAAGTGTTAACTTTCGTTTGATATAAAAAAATTCTGATTTGATGAAGGGAACACTTGAGGTTTCGACAAAAAACAATTACAGAGGCCTATTTTCCAGCTAGACGCTCCACAGCTCATACGATGCTATGCACTCAACAGTGTAGTGTAATCAAAGACTGTGTGGAGACAATTCACTGCTGCTTAGAAGCTCTGGACGAAAATGTGTGCTCAGGTGTAATGAGGTGGAAACTGTGCGTAGATGGTTTATAAGAGAATCGTTTTTGTATAGAAACCTTTCCATATGGGGGGATTTTTTGACCCCGTTTTTTTTGCGCACATTCCATATAAATTTGTATAAGCGCTCTTTAGCAAAGTCATAGTTCATTGAATTTACAACCGTTTATAACAAAACAGGCGAAAATAGTAACTTTTTGCACAAGATTGAAAGAGAATTGGCATTGCTCATTGAAATGAAGCTAGTATATAAGTGTGATCTTTCATTTAATAACATAAAATTTGAAAAAATATTTTAAGGAACACTTGAAATTTTGACTTTTAAAATTTCAACAGATTTTTCACATTCGCGTTGCTAAAAACATTGAATTGCGTCATGTTGACGAAATGAAAAAAGCCTGTTTTTAGCGGGAAGTGTTAGCTTTCGTTTGATATAAAAACTTTTCTGATTGGATGATCAAGGAACATTCGGAGTTTTGACAAAAACCAATCAGTCACAGGTACCGTATTTTCCACTGTATACTAATCACCAGCTAGATCTCACACAGTTCTTATGATGCTATGCCCGGTGCTATGCACTCAACCGTGTAGTACAGGACCGTAGCAAGGTTGAAAAATGTGGGGCGGCCATCACAAATGTGGGGCGGCCAAATTACAAATATATGCCCAAATTGAAATAAAGATAGGCCTATAAAGAAAAAAGAAAAACATAACGAATTTCTCAAAAAGTGGGGCGGCCTTGGCATCCCCAGCCGCCCGGCTTGCTACGGCCCTGGTGTAGTATAAACACAGACTGTGTAGAGGCTAGACTCGCTGTGCTTTGAAAAAAATCTGTGTACTCGGGTGTATCGAGGTGTGCGTAGATGCATTTATAAGAGAATCGTTTTGTAGCCAAACCTTTTCATATGATGGGGTGCGGGCGCCTAAACAGTCTAAAATAAAATGCTCTAAAAGGCGTAAAAATCAATACGGAAATAAAATGCAAGCTCGCAATATATTACTATTATCTATATCATTTGGGTCCATATGCACAAAATATACGTTAGACTGTGTCTAACTGTCAGTAGCGTAGCCAGCGGGGGGGCAGGGGGGGCAGAGTGCCCCACCTGACAAAAAATGAAAGAAAAAAGTGCCCCTCTGACAAAAAATAAAAGGGAAAATCAGAAGGGCAACGGAAAAGAAAAAGGGCAAGGAGCCCTTTTCTACCGAAATTCAGCCCGAAAATACACAATTTTTCCGCGCTACTCGCGCATATTGCAAAGATTAAGCCCTTTCTGTCCTGATAATGGACGAAAATAATGTAAAATACCAATTTTTTGCGCGCTACGCGCGCACATCGTCCCAATAAAGCCCTTTGTCTCTATATATTGTATGATGCAAGTGTAATTTTTTTCGTCTGTCCCCAAAAATTTTATTTTGCCCCCCCTGACCAAAAAAGCTGGCTACGCCCCTGCTAACTGTAAAATGTTCTATAGAGGTTGGAACTATAATGGAGCAGGAACTTTTTAATATTTACATACCTTATTCTTAATTATTGTAGATCAAATACATGTAGCTAGATGGCATAATTTTTGGACTTTGCCGGGAGTAAAGGAGGAAAAGATTTTTTTTTTTAAAGATTCTCTCTTCGGGATCCCTCCAGGGTCTTAGCAAGCGAGAAGAAGTCCAGGGGCCCCGACTCGAGGGTTCAGGGGCCCGAGCAAAAGCGAAAATGAAATAAAGCTGATAAAAGCTGTTGAAAGAGATGTTAAAAGCCCGGGGTTAAAAGAGCCCTGAACTACTCCTTGTCCAGGGCCGGATTTACCTTTTTGGGAGCCCCGGGCCAGGCCAAGATTTAGAGTCCCCAAACTCACCGTGAGCAAGTCATGTGCACTCAAGTGGCCAAGATTGACTCATGGTCTTGGTGGAGGAAGCATTAAAATCACTGGCATTCCGAGGATAGTTACGCGTGAAGCGCGCAAAAAACATTTTCAGATAATTTTAGCTCAAAATGAAGGTGGAATATTCAACTTGAAGGGCCAGTGCACGCGAAGTGTGCAAAATTTTACAAAGTTGCATGCCATATAGGCCCTACCCAGTATAGTACGGGATTGTTCAGAACTACCTTGGGGCTGGAAAATAGGAAATACGGGGGCTTAAAAAGTTTAGGATGTATGAACAGGGGGTTAGGCCTACAAAGTTTTTTGGCACGTGGGGTGAGGGTGTAAAAACTTTAGCAACATTAGGCCTAATCCTGAAGCAAAAAACAACCTGATATTGAATAATTTACGCGCGCTTCTATAAAAGTACCGGTACCGTACCGTACTTGGCAGATCGATAAGGGTATTTTGATCAGGTACTTTTTTTATGTACTCGAAGTTGATAAATCATTCAATAGTCAGAGATCAGTGTTATATAGTTCTTTATATATAGTGTTGAAGATTGTATATCCTAACTTAATTTTGAGCTAGTAGGCCTACTTCTGGTCTGATTCCAAACATTTCACAGGAAAAACATCACTTTATAATATAACTGCATGTTGTTTAATTAATTGCATCACTGTCCTAGACTATTATGACAGCAAAGTATGGCTAGAATACTTTGATGACAGTGATAACACAAACGTCAAAGGTTTGAATTTCAAGTTTACAAAATGTGTAAGTTATGATAGCCTAATAACAATTTCCCGAAACCATTTCAAGATCCCCCCACTTTACCCCATCAAAATGCAGATTTTGGTAGGTGAAAGCCCCGCGGGGTGAAAGCTCATATTTTTGTCATTAACATGTTGAAATTATGTAATGACAAAATTATGAGCTTTCACCTACCAAAATCTGCATTTTGATGGGATAAAGTGGGAGGATGAGGTTGTCAATCAGGTTACCCTTTACCTCTAAGGTGGGGGGGTCAAAAGTGTGTGAAAAAATTCCGGCATCGGGGGCCTACTGGAGTAGGGCCTATAATAAATCTGCAGTCGTGTCAAGTGCAGTCGTGCGCCCGGAGTATCTCTGTTCCTGGAGCATTGTATGTTGACGATAACGCAATTAATCTTCCTTTGGTCATGTGTGGGGTCGTTGAGCAATGCTAAAGGTCATCGGACTCATTGCGTGCAGTGGATGGGGACGTTCACGTTGCTGAAATTTTTGAAATAGTGTTAATTTTCTGTAATAATAAACTTTGAATTTTCAAAATGTCCTTTGTAACACATATGGCGTGTCGAGGTTTTGCCACCTCAGCTCAACGATTAACCCATATCAAACAAATTACAGTAATAGGAGGTGGTCAAATGGGTGCTGGAATTGCCCAGGTAAGCTTACACATTTTTGTACACATCATGACATTGACATTGTACGTATCGAATTTACGAATTTACACTACAAGTTACATCATGACAGTGTATGCATGATAGCTCATGATCACTCAGCTCAGCTCAGTTCATTTTGAGCCAGAAATCTAGTACTATAACTATAGTCAAAACAGCAAATTCTCGATTCATGAGAGGATGTAGACTGCGGAACTCAGTCCTCAATGATAGTCAGTCATTTATCTTTTGGTCGTTATATGACTATCATTTGAGGGACTGAGTTGTTATAATATATCTTCCGAGGTGCAATTTCAGACAATAGCTGGGGATTAGTGGGGCAGAGGTTATCTATTGAATCCTTTCATGACCACTGAAGCATAGTCAAGTCTGCCAAGGACACTCGGCACAAATTGAAAGACCATCACAAAAGAATGCATGCATGTCAGGTCATCGACACCAATTTGGTGTTTGTTATGACACAAATTTTGTGTCTGTTATGCACCTCGAAATTATATGTACCTTAAAGTCTGTATCTAGAGAGGATGTACCTTCTGCGTCAGCGTACTTTTCACAGACTCAGTCTCATGCAGAACACGATCGCGCGACCTGCATGATAGAACCTTGACCTTGCCTAGCAATGACCGTGTAATTGGTCAATTCTCAGAGGCTGTGTTTGCGCCGTGAGCGCCGGTATTTGCGAAGTACGCTCGACGCAAATAACTGGGTGTACCCAAGTTTGATCGAAAAATCTATCTTTTATGCACGACGACACGAGAGTTATGTGTGCATAAGATAGAACTTTCTGGCTATTTGAAAACGCGTCTGCATAGCGTTGATACTTTTTATAACGCATAGTAAAAAACATTCTTCGAATGTCACTTTTGGCTACAATTTTCCTGGACTAACATAATGTATCTTCGAATTCAAAGTTGCTTACTTTTAGAGAAAAATACATCTTTGAAGTACATTCTGGAGATGTTTTAGGTCACAGCAGTGCGATGCTCCGAGCAATGATCATGGCCGATTTACTGTCACCGATGTACACGCTAGAGACGACCTTTTTCAATTGGGTACATCCGGGTCATAATCAGTCACAGTCACTGATCAGTGGTCACAGTACATGCGCAGTGTAGACGGCTGGTGGAATAAGCACGGGCGGAGTTCAGGATTGCAAAGCAGCGACTTAGTAGCCCAAAAGGATGACTTTTGAAGATTTTCCACACTACAGTTTCCTGTCCAATAGACACCAATTGATGGTTAAGAAAGTAATTGAGCAACTTTTCAAATCTGGCGTAGGCAATTTATGGTATTTTGCTATCCCATAGATACCAATGTATGAATTTTAAAACAATCGATCGACTTTTAATTTATTTGACTCATGATTTGGGCTAACATTTTGGCAACACTGCTGGAGGTCAGTGGGTGCATATACAGCAGAAACACGGCGTTGATCGAAGCCGTTCGGAGAACGAATATTGACATTTTTCGTATGTACATGTATGAAAATTTAAGAAAATATTATACAGTGTGTCGGTAATATGTCACGAACTATTTCATGATATTTTGGAGACAACAACTAACTTGAGGAAGAAGTTTTATTCATATACATGAAATTGTACTCTGTATGGCAACTGCGTACATGTATCACACGTACATGTAAACAAGTACGTTACATACGATAACATCCTTACAAGTTCTAACTTTACGTATCACAAGCTATCGGTTGTTCATACGAAAGTTAGAACATTTCGAACAAACCCAAGTTGGCTCTCATGATCGAGAATTAATTATTTTGGCTTTACGCAGTATCCACGTCAAAGGCTTGGCATGTACACATGTATGGCCTATGGGTATATAATTTAGGTATGCCAGGCAAACCTTAGTTAACACACTTGCTAGTCAGCGAAATTCGCCTAGACTGGGGACTAAACACAATACATATTACATAGAAATTTCAATTTTTTTCAAGAACAGGTCGGTCAAGGAAACCTAAATATGTTTTCTAGATACTTCACTTGACCCAAATATATGATTTTTTATTGTGATGAGACACCATACTCGGCAGTGGGGTTTGACTCCCACCCTTTTTATTTTACCCCCACCCTTTTTATTGAGGCACCCTTTATACTGAAAATTCCTGACCCCACGCTTTTTACTGAGGCACCCTTTATACTGAAAATTCTTGACCCCCACCACTTTTTCCGCTATTTGTAAACATTGACGAAGTCACACACAATTTGGTTCGAAGTAAATCAAGTACGCCGAATTCTGCACCTATTTCACACGTGTGAGTCTGATGTTTTGATACATTACGTGAACAATGCAAATTATATGTGAAAAACTACTACTGTACTGTATAATAAGCATTTAAATGAATAACTGTACTTTTATGGCGTTCAAATGTTGTTCTTGTCATGAACCCTGACGTACGCTGTTTTCAGCGACTATATCCTACTTCCGTGCTGCTTCGCTCAATCAATTATGCATGATTAATGACGTCACACATACGATCGATGTAAAGAAAAATAACACATCATGGAAAATCGGACATTTGCATATATGATGTATGTGTTTTGGCCCTGGGGTTTCCGGGAGGATATAGTGTACATTGTGCTGGACACTCGTACTGCATCAAATGGAATTTTATCTTGCGACATGGTGTGCGAGTTTTGGTGATTTTTCTTGGAACTATGATTATTTTATCATTCAATAAAAATATACTGTAAGTTAGAAGAAGCCCCACGCTTTTATTTTAATCCCACGTTTTATATCATTCCACGCTTTTTACCCAAAAAGTTTAAACCCCCACGCTTTCACCAATTTTCAGAATTTTGAACCGGCACGCATTAAAAAGCGTGGACTGCCGAGTGTGGACACTCACACATGGAATTTTAGATTAAAAAAAGCTGCTATCATCATGAGACTAAGATCTAGAAACACCCCCAGTAGCCTTTGTCATATGTCCTTCGGTCGATATATGTGACTCAAAACTATTAAACAGGTCGATACAAAATGGCCATGCGTGGCGGTGGATTCAACCTACCATGGCGATTTCTGCCATGAAGATATCGGGCGATGACACTGTGCCCGTAATGCTGTTTTGGGGAATTTTGCTAGCAGAATCTTTTTGATGAAAGTCGATCTTTGAAAAGATGTAACTTTGCCACGGAAAGTGCTATGACAAAAAGGTTTTCAGTTTAGGCTTTCTTTACTCAAGGGCTTTAATTTGATATATAAAATGATGCAGTTTGATGGCAAATTTAAATTCACCTGGCATACCTATATAATTAGACAATAATAACTGCACACCATCTATTTTGAGGTCATTGTGTGAAATTGGAGGGTTTTGTTTTGGGGCGAGGAAAATACTGTTTTGTGTACAATGATTACTACGCTTTTTAGCCTAGGCCTGGCTTGAGCATTTCAAGCCTGGCACTGCTTGTCAATATCAGGACCCAAGCATCATGCCCGGCATCATGAGCGCGAGCATGCAAGTGTCTCTGCAGGCGTGACCCGGGGGCACTCACATGTTAAGGTGGTACGGGTATGTGCGGCGCTCAAGGGTCCCTTTTTCAGGCTCTCCGGCAGTTCCTTAAGCCCCACATTTGGATCTGCTCCAGTTCTTTGAGCCTCAAACTCTGACAATTGTAGCTCTTTAAGCTCAAATTTGGAAATAATTTAGAAATTTTAGCTCAACAGCCTATAATTTGGCCCTAATTTCAGTTCTTCAAGCCCCTATTTTGCCCGAAAATCAGTTCTTAGTTCCCAAAGTTCGGCGCTCCGCGCCGCACACCCCTACCAAAATTTAAGTTGAGTGCCCCCCCGGGCCCGGGGGGCGTGACCGTTTACCGAGGACTGTTTTACAAACTTGCAGAATGATCCGAGAAAAATAGAATGGAATGATGCTCAAAAAATGAATTTAAAAAACAGTTCCAGGTTTAAATTACCTAGCCCGAGGTAGCCTACTTACATCGTCACACCTCCGTCACTGTCTATGATGACTGACGAATTGCGTTCGCGTTTTCACAAATAATAAAATATGATTGGATCACACGCATCATGCATACAATGTATTCATGAGGTTATGAATCAGAAATAATGGCACCAAAGTGTGACAAAAGGGTCAAAATTACAAACAGTGATCAGAAATGTAATTGTTGTCTTATTGTAAGCATAACATATTGAAGAAAAAATTAAAAAAATACATCAGTGATGTTACTAAATATATATTTTCAACTGGTTTATTGGCAAAAGTAGTCCAAAATTTTCATCAATTTTAGCATCACATTGTTCTTCAAATTGATGTAAGTATCCATCAAAGTAGTGCTATTGTGTAGTGCTACTGTATAGTACATGTACCTGTATGGCCTCAAATATTTTATAATTTTTATAAACTACGGTACATTTTCTAAAACAGTCTTTGTAATATTTTGTTGACAACATCTATGGCCCTCTCAAAAAAGTCACAGAATTTAGGTGACTTGCGTTCAATTTTATTTTTTGAGCCCAGCTTGCATGATTTTGTAACACTCCTGCACAGTGTATTTTACCCATACGAAAAATCATTCCGTACCGTGCATGCACAGATCACTGACAGTGACGCAATCAACCAATCAGCAGTTGGAAAATTGTTAACCCAATGACGTCATCGCTGCATTTTCATTGATAAAATTCAGAATCGTTCAAAAACATGAGTTTTTAAAATTTTTGCAAATATTTAATTTTTTTGTGTACATGAATGTCACTGTCTGTCTCAAATTAACATTGTGTATTATCGTAGCGTTGAATGCGCTGAAGCTTGTGAGGCGGGTCCGTCACAAATTTGGCGGTTCTGTTGTTTTTTGTGACATTAAAAATCCCATCTTTCGCATGGCTGCTGTGTGTGTGTGTGAACGGGGGTCAGCTACACGTATGCACGCATGGATTCTGATGATAACGACCTGCAATCTGCATGCATAAACACTAGTGCTGCTGACTGAGTGTACCAATCGTAGCAGGCTTGTGCATTTCAATGTTCGCAAGTAATATTCATGATGGTGACCAATCCCACGCACATGATTGGCTGGTTTTGGGCATGTGATATAGTCATTAGTTATTAGTAGTGCTTTTGCTCATTTGCATCCAGATAAAAATCGGTTGGCAAGTTTGATTGTGAATTGTGTGTATTTGATAGGGAAACAAAAAGCCGCTGACCTACCAACCCTTCCACATGAAGAGGCCCTGTGGGCAAGCAAATAATTGTTTTCGGCCAAGTTTCATTGTGATAGCGCTGATGGGTTTGCGCCAAGATATAGTTGTTAACCTCCGGCTTGAAGCTCAGCCAATTTTGGTTGGAGGTTATTGGACCAAGTATAAATAAGTGAGCTGAGGATGGAAGGAATGATCTCTGGTGGCTGACCAGGTTGGATATTGGAATTTTGACAGCTTGGTTGTGGGTAGCGTTGGGCGACATGCACCTTTCTGGAGTCGACTAGTCGGTAGCTTGAAAGTCGCGACTTTGGCGGATAAAAAATTATTGTTGTAAATATGACATGAAAACAATGCATACGCTATGTTTTGGTGACCTAACTTGTATTAAGAAATATTGAATAAGCTTACATGCGCTGCAGTATGAAGTTACCGTATCCCTGCACTTTGATCGGAGATCCAAAAAAGACTTTGACATTAGAAGCAGTGTTAGAAATATGCCTCAAAACGTTACAGACCAGCCGGGCCTGTAACTAAAAAGTTACCGGCCAGCCGGGCCTGCAACTACACTGCTAGTCAGAAAAGTTACCGGCCAAGCCAAAAAGTTACAGGCCAATGGCCGGCTGACCGGCCCTATTTCGAACGCTGATTGGAAGAAGTTGAGTCGCCGACTGTTAAAACAGTCGCGACTACGACTGAAGTCGACTTCGTCGCCCAATACTAGTTGTGGGATGAGACAGAAGCGACGCAGACGAGGATCAATGATCATGTGATCTGGTAACAGGTGTTGAAAGAGTTCTGGAGCTTCGCCATAGAGCATCCTATGAAATAGAGAAATGGCTCCCACTGCTCTTCTACATGTACATGTATGTCCCAGGTGGATGTGGTGTATTTGATAGTTCTTTCCATCTTCTTCTGAGATGCCAATGATACATGTACATACTGCTCTTCTTTGTATGTACAAGTACGTGTAGCATCAAGTTTAGATAGAGAGGTGGGTGAAGCACCCATCCACGTGGATGGAGCTGGCATATTCCATCTTGGATTGGATCATGTCTTATATATATAGTTGCTCTCTGAGAATGAATAAGGTAGGGAGCCGCACGACAAAGATGACCCAGATGTTGGCTGGCTATTCCTGCCATCTTGTTCACTACAGGAGTCCATGACAAGTCTTTGTTTATAGTTTTAAAGACCAAGTAGGTCAGTTTTATCAAGTTCAAGTTCAAGTTCAATTTTATTAAATACAATCAGGCCTTTGGCCCATAGTATTACAAAATATTTTGCATTATAAAGCATCACAAATACACAAACAACACCACAAATTATTTTAAATAATTATATAACTTGTAAATGAGAAAAACAGTATATCTGTCTTCCAAAGTTGTTCCAAAACTATGGAGGCCAGGATGACTGGTTGGAGCATCTCTGCGGTTGGCAATAATGGTTGTCTTGCACTTGGTGACTCCAAACAGAACATTCCATGTGTTTACCCATGTCTCTATTGCTTCGAGGTCTACATCGAGTGATGTTGCAGTGCCAATTCTATCTTCCTTGGATTTGATTCATGGATGGCATGGATTTGTAAGTCTGATACTCCAATAGTGATGTCGCCAATGAACATAATAAACAGAAGTGGTCCAAGGATGACACCTTGTGGGACACCAGTATATAGATTTTTCAGTTATTTCAGATATTTGTGGCACCCTGTATCAACTTACAAGTTGCATAATTGTCTTCCTTACACTTTCAGCTTTATGATGATATAATTATAAGACTTGTAGCCTGTAGGTTTCTGACAAACCTGAGATGAATTACAATAATTTTTGTGTGAAAGCATGATTATTTTTCTAATTTTGATCATGTAACACGTGTTGAATTTCCTTGTAATATTCTCAACATTTTTAGTGACAATTTTGTTATAATTTTTTTCCTTGTAATAGAAATGTCCCTGATGAGTCTATGGTTCAAAACCAGACCCAAGAAAACAACTTCTCTCTTCATCCTTCTTGCTTGCTTGCTTGCTTGCTTGCTTACTTACTTACTATTACCTTGTAATATAAATGTCCCTGATGAGTCTATGGTTCAAAGCACAACCCAAGAAAAAAACATCTCTCTTCATCTTCTTGCTTGCTTGCTTGCTTGCTTGCTTGCTTGCTTGCTTGCTTGCTTGCTTGCTTGCTTGCTTGCTTGCTTACTTACTTACTATTACCTTGTAATATAAATGTCCCTGATGAGTCTATGGTTCAAAACCAGACCCAAGAAAACAACTTCTCTCTTCATCTTCTTGCTTGCTTGCTTGCTTGCTTGCTTGCTTGCTTGCTTGCTTGCTTGCTTGCTTTCTTTAATAACAATAATAAAACAGCATTTATATATACATGTAACATGCACTTTACACTTTGGGAAAATCAATTACAAAATAATGCTACAGCATATTACAATGAATTCAGTATAAAAGTTGATAGGCTTAAAAAATACTACACAAACATCATAATAAAAATATATTTTACTAGACCAGCTGTGAAATGCAATATAATAAAAATTTATAGAATTAGAGAGCACACTAGCACAGAATTGCACAGCAATAAAATGACAATACACAGGAAAAAAATATGCACATGGCACGGCCCTGCAAGGTGCTAACACTTCAAAGTGTTCATAGTTCTGGTCGCTAGGGTTCAAATCCCTGCACAGGCATGGAATCCTACGTAATAAATATGTATCATGTTAAGCTTCCATCTAGCGATCAATAACCTGAATAACCATTGTGTAATTCAATTCAATGCACAAGCTCATACACATGTGGTTCTTTGATGTCAATCGCATACAATATAACCCGTGATCAATAATGACCGTTGGTCAAGTGAAAAATTATGTACATTATATGCAGATTCATCATTTATGCATATTGCCTTGAAAATCATAAAAAGCAACTGCTTGATCAACCCAAATGATTTTATTAGCGTTATTTCTAAACCAAATTTCAAAACCACAAAGTGTTTTACCTGACTTTTGACCCAGAAATGTATGAATTTGATGAGGAATTGTGATGAAAAACAATATTTTACAAGTCAGATTCAGAAAGAGAAAATCTCATTACACACGTTAATTACATCATTCACAATCCAAACATAGATGGTTAAGTTCATGGAGAATGTTACAAACTGTTGTATCTTTTGCCATATTGTTTTTCTATAGGGAATAATGTTTTATCGTTAAAATCGGACATGAAAACCTATCAAAAACACAACAAAAAGCGTGCATCGCTATTTGTATGCATGAAACAAATTATAAGAATTGTACAGAAGTGACCTAACACTTATGAAGGCTGTATCTTGAGAAAGCGCATGGTCTGATGCTAGAATCTTGGCAAGGACACTCTGGTGAAATAAAGAAAAATATATGTGAATGATTTTGTGTGACTTTTGAGCGTTAAATGTTTCAAAATTTTAAAATGAACAAAATGCAAGTAACTATGATGTCATCAACATGACAATAATATTCATGATAAATAATTATTGCTCCCTAAAAAAGAAATGGTTAACAAATGGTTTGAATACATCGTACGACATTATAGTAACTGTATCTAGAAATTTGTGAAAGTTACTTGTCAATTTTCGCCAGAAACAAGCTTTTTCTACGGTTACTGCCCAGCTCATTAGCGCGATATGGGATATTCTTTACCTCGAGTTTACTGCCCTCTGTTGACGACAGGGCTTCGAACTCTTATCAAGGCGATCTAAGAAGTGCAGGGCCGTGATGGGCCCCCAAAAACAATAACCAGCAGACCAGTCGATACACCTAGAATACCATAGCATACACAAATTAACATAAAAATGACATGAAATCAAGAAAAACAATCCAATAAATGTACAACCACTTGTCCACTTCCCAACATGGATGTTGGGAAGTGATGCGAGTACATGCATACCATGCATGAGAGACCCACCAACATGGCTTCCTTCCTTCCTTCCTTCCTTATTTTGTTCCTTTCTTCATTTCTTCCTTGCTTTCTTCCTTCCTTGCTTTCTTCCTTCCTTGCTTCCTTCTTTCCTTTCTTCCTTTCCTCCTTCCTGCCTTCCTTCCTTTTTTTTCTATCTTCCTTCATTTCTTCCTTGCTTTCTTCCTTCCTTGCTTTCTTCCTTGCTTCCTTCTTTCCTTTCTTCCTTTCCTCCTACCTTCCTTCCTTCATTCCTTCCTTCCTCCTTCCTTCCTTCCTTCCGTTGTTTCTTTTTTTCTCTCTTTCATTCCTTCATTTCTTCCTTCCTTGCTTCCTTCTTTTCTTTCTTCCTTTCCTCCTTCCTTCCTTCCTTTTCTTCTCTTTCACACCTCTTTTATTTCTTTTTTAACCTAAGGGAGTGCTTTTAATTATTTTAAGTTTATAAAATTATAGGCGAGCTAAATATAACTCTCCTAATAACAACATTCAGGTGAGCTACAGCTACAGTGTACATACATGTACACCTACTCTCCAGTCCTGAGGAAGTTTACAAGAGCTTTTTGGAAACTGATCTCTCTTTCTCACCTCAAAAATCTTTCAAAAAAAAAAAAAAAAGGCTGCTCAACAGTTTCACACTTCTCTGAATTACAAGTCTGCTATTTTTGTTCTTTTACAGGTAGCAGCCCAGACTGGTCATGATATTGTAGTAGTGGATCAATCAGAAGAAATCTTGCAGAAATCACAAGCCATAATTTCCAAGAGTTTGGCAAGAGTGGCCAGGAAGAAACATGGAGAAGATACATCGGTAAGTACTGTGTCCACACAGTTTTGTGTACGGTATACATGCACAGTGCATGATTGAAATAAGGGAGGCCTTGTTCCAAAAACCTGTGAATATTACTGCGGGCCCGCCGATGACCTTGCCTGTGGCTTGTGACCCGTAATTTTTTGTCACCAAAGTCAGTAAGATGGACTGAATGCTGGCTTCATCATCAATCCATGCATTGATTATCTTGTTGTTGATCTGTGAGTCTGAAGTCTTACAAAGTGTCGCAGATATGTACCAATGTATCATTAAAATTATTACCATTTTTGGGCTTGGACCTGTAAAAATTGATGAGGGCCCATAGATCATGAGATTTCAAACCCAAGAAGATTCAAAAATGGTTTATTTCGAGTACTGCATAAGTGCATATACACAAGTCATGTACAGGCCTCAAATTTTTATTTTGGGGGCAATGGCAAAATCAAAGAAGGGCACCAAGGCCAAAAAGTGATGAAGAATGCCTTGAAGTTGATGAAGATCTGTAGACACAAAGGCCAAAACTGAAAAAGGGCAGGCAATTAATGGCATTGGTGGCCTCCGTGAAATTTGAGCCCAGGTCATGTATGACGTGCATGTCTGGGGAGGGGAGGTTTGGGCTTGAGCCCCCCCCCCCCTGGAATTTTACCAAAAAACGGCCTATTTTGGGTATATATCTACTCATGTGGGCTACCAGGCTCCCCTGGGTTTCTGGGCACACACTTTCATAACAGGTGCATCTCTATACTGAATATGATATACAACTTCTGCACAATTGTTTCAATTTTAAAATTAATATTTTACTATTTTGTATAAATCATAAATGAGTATGTACTATGTATTGGTTATAGGGTGCAACATTGGTTCTTTTATACATGTATGTATATTTTATGCCATGTCCAATCATGTGTGCATTCCACCCTTGAAGAGCTTGGGTTTTTGTACATCATCATACATCATCATTTTATTTCATTCAAATTAAACATACAAAATATAGAAAGACACAAAATTTGAATGAGGAGATGCTCAAAAGGCCTGAAGCGAGCAGAGCACCCCTTTACACCTAAGTTACAACATTACATAAACTTACCAAATAAAAGAAGAAAAAAAAAGAAGAAGAACAGATCGTGCAAAGAAAGGACCATTATAAACATTTTAATAAAGAGACATTTCACAGTTCTCACAAGAAATTGATAGTTTGGGTGGGGATATGATTTCAGTAGTTGGGTGGGGATGGTTTCAATGTTCAAGTTTCAATTTTTCTTCTCTTAAATTTTTGCATGTAGGATGCAGCTGAGTTTGTAAATACTACCATGTCAAGAATTAAGATGCACACCGACCCAGAGGAGGCCTGCAAGAATACAGATCTCGTTATTGAAGCAATTGTGGAAAATTTAACAATCAAGCAAGATCTTTTTAGCAGACTGGATAAAGTAGCACCTCCGTAAGTATGACACTTACAAAACTGTGTACAGAATTTCGCGAACATTGTAAATTAGATATATGTGACATTTAAGACAAGTGGCTAAATCGAACTTCTACCTCCAACCTCTAACCCCTAACAGGGCCTAGATTTCGTGTCAGTTTTAGGGATTCAATCATGTTTCACCGTTGTTCACCGATTAACAACGATGCGTCCGCGTCGTCTGCGTGGTTTACTTCAGCGGGCAGCTTTAGCTGCCTGAGCGAAGTAAACTACGCAGACGAGCCGGACGCGAGTTGTTAATCGGTGATGAACAACGATGAAACATGATTGAATCCCTTTCAACAACGAAAGCAAGCTAAAGGTCGTCTAATTCACATGATTCTGTCATTCGGAATGTCTGTTTGTCTGTTACCACTCAACCTTACAAGAAGATTGGTGATTTCTCTGTTGAATTTTACGCGCAAATGTGTAACGCGTACATGTAACCTTGCGTTCGCGTATACGCTACTAGACTGTGGATTCATCACCGATTAACAACGCTTGGCTCCTGTACAAAGGTATATGAAGAGTTGTTGAATACGAGAATCAAAACCATCCGAGTCGCTTCACTTACTGCATGATTCAATGAAAGAAATTGATTCTCACAACAAATGTTACGAGAATCATTACGAGAATCGATTCAGTGATTCTTGTCGAATCTGAGGCCCTGCCCTAACCCTAATTAGCATATCGTCACCCTCATAAACAAAAGTCATTATTACATGTTTCTCATTTGAAATTATGATTTTCTGACTAATAAACCCATAATTAATCAAATTGCCAGCAGCATAATTAATCAAATTGCCAGCAGCATTCTTCATTAACTTGTGGAACACATCAAATGAGATTTGTTATGAGGGTGACGATATGGTGATGTCTCTGTCCAGGGTTGTCACTAGACTGAATTTAGTGCCGGCTAAATTTCCATGATATTTGTCCAAAATACTCTCATGCGTCACTTTCCAGCTGTTTTTTAGGGTAAAAAGTACAATTTCTCTACTTTAGTGCCGGTTGGCAAGTCCTCATATTCCCTTGAGTGCCGGTTGGTCTGCCTGAGTACTGGTTACTACCGACCGGCACCGACCAGTGTAGTGACAACCCTGTCTCTGTCTTTAAATGCCACATCTACCATATATTATGCACATGTATAACTTTTCTGAGTGACCTGATAATCAAACGTCCAGATTTGGGATAGCCTACCTCATGGCAATATCAGTCTGTGCAAGCTCGGACTAGCATGCACTGATATTTAAGTTACAGGAGCTCAATCATAACAAGGGAGGGAGGGAAGCAGGGGAAGGAAGTCAAGCATGCTAAGGGCATTTTAGATTGCAGGTCACTTAGTAATTGATGAGTCAAAACAGGTTGTCACACTATGAGCATGCAAAATATTATCATTCCATTTGAATACATTTTGTAGTTCCATGACTTTCATTCAAGTAGCCCAGCTCAAAAGTTAGACCTCAAGTTGTGGAGTGTGAGTTTTTGTACCCAAAATATTCAGAGGTTATTTTATGAGTGTGCAAGCATATTGGGGTTAAGGAACTGTGTACTGGCGCATGGTTTTTAAGATCCTAGTGTCACTACAGTCACTGTGTATATTTTGTGTCTGCAGTTTAAATTGCACCTGATATTGTTGCACACAATGGTCTATTAACAAGGGTATAGTTAGTGGCTTTCCATGCTTTCTTGTGTTGTTATGGGTTATTACAATTGAAATCCATGCCCCCCATGACTTTGGTCTTCCACGCAGGTCCGGGGAGATTTCAAATGAAGTCTTACATGATTCAGGTAACCCCATTTCCTGTGTGGGAGGTTGTGACAAGTAGTGCTTAAAAATAGTATCATATTTATTATTATCATGCTATAGTACATTCAGGCTACGTCACATACCATCAGTAGCATAACAGGGGGCAGAGTGGTCTTCAGATGGCTCTGTGCCGCAAAAGCCAGCTTCATACTGGGAAGAAATCAAGAATTGCCCTTACTTTTTCAGCATTCTAAAGTACACAGGAAGTGATTCAATGAGACAAAAGCATTTTATATGTCCTGTATGTTTATAAATTTAGTCACAATTGGAAATATGAACATACTACCAATATTTTAAGATGATGATTGTGGGGGAAGTTCATGGTGTTATGAGTAATGTTTTTACTTGACCCTTATTATCATTGAAGAATGCAGATAACAGAACTACAGAAGGTTGAAAAAAAAAGCAGTTTTCTTGTTTGTATTTTATAGCGGTTTTATGTAGGCCTACATTTCAAGCAATTTGACACATGATCATGAATAATTCATGATGCCAATTATTGGCAAAAGGACTCATGATTTCATACCTATTTGCTGTTTGGTTTGGAACTTATATCAGTATTTTGGAGAAAAAAACCTGAAAAAAAGATTCATTTTTCAGACCAACATCACTGTCAGAATGAAAACAATGAATGTTGTGTAAAACCCTTGATTGCTACCAGTTGTTTCAAAATGTTTAATTCTTGTTGATTTGGAAAATCAAAAAGACAATTCTGCACAAAAAAAAAGAAACTGCACAAAAAGTGCACAGAAACTGCACTTTTTGCACAGAAACTGCACAAAAAGTGTCTGTACACTTAAAAAACAAAACCAAAAACCATTTTTTAAAGACACTATTTTAAAACCTAAATTTGCAAAATAAAATGGACGATAGATCTATGGAGGATATTGAAATTGCTTTTGTTTTCAGTGTGTCTTAGTTGTGTGCAGTATATAATTAGAATGGAGCCTGTGTGCATGCTGACCATCACAGCACCAGTAAGGTAATTAAGGATCACATAGTTGATTGCTTCTAAATGAGCAAGAGAAATTAAATGAGAAATATTCATCCTACATGTACTTGCATTTGATATTTTTTTGTGCATATAAACCAAGCGTAACTGTTATTGACATGACAAATGAAATTTACTCAATATGTTTTGCAAGCTATCAAATTGGCTGTAAAAATTTGAGTCTCTGTGCCATAGTGCTGGATGAAATGCTATTTTGAAATACAAAAACAAGACCATGCAATCATAATTATTATTGTGTTATTATCAAGTGTAATTTCCACAGATTTTAAATGGCACTTTTTTGTTTCTTTAAAACCATATTATCCAAAAGCAATAGGCAATGTGAAATTATTTGGAATAATATAATAAATTAAATAAAATGTGGCCACCATGATGTTGATCATTTTAAAAATTATACAAAGAATTTCAGAATTCAGTACAGTAAAATTATAATCATATCAAGAAAAATATATTTCAGTCATATCAAGTAAAATATGTGTGCATGCCATTTGTCAGTAGCAATGTTCCTGCCTACTCCTTATTGCAGAAAAATACAGAACTAATTTTATGGGATTAAAAATATAATCCTGTTTTGCCAAATTAAATGAAACATAGCTAAATCCTAATCCTTTAGTTAGTCCTAACTAGCAATAAAAGTCCAATTTTAATATTTGGAAATTTTTTAGAAATAAGGGCCAAAAACATGCATTTTTAGTATCCTGCGACAATCAAGCCCAAAGACTTGTACTAAGACTAATAATTTCAGTTTATGTATTCTAATTTTTGGAAAAGACATGTTTCATTCTTATAACCAACCATTGAATTTAACACAAAAAAAGCGAAAATTAGAGCACAATTTTGGCATACTATACTCAAGATTTTGAATGCTTAGACTTGTTCCAAGTCTGTGATTTTTGTGACTTGATTGTCAGAAAACATGCCGAAAATGCATGTTTTTGGCTCTTTTTTTCAAGAAAGTAGTAAAATAGTGAACTTTTTCTTTTATCTCCAGTTAGGACTTAATGAATAACTAGGATTAAGCTATGTTTCATTTCACAGAACTTTATAATATTTTTTTAACCCCCAAAAATTAGTGCTGTATTTTTCTGGAATGGGGAGTAGTTCCTGTACAGTACAGTTTAGGCCATACATGTAAGTAATTCCATATGAAAATTGACCTGCGATAAATTAAAACAAAAAGCCTCAATTTTATATTTTATATTGTTTTCTTCAATCCCTCTGGTTCCATATCTAAATGAGCAAGACTAATTTTCAGCCATGTGGCTGTAATTGGAGCACAGGGGTAGAGGGGTAGTGTACTCAAATGTCAGACCCCCTCTTTTTGGGCACGCGTGTCGCGACATTCATTTTCTTCTGAGTTTAGACATTCATATCTTCCCCTAGGGGTAAGCTACAGGGCTACAAATTGGAATCTAGGGTGTCTTTGACCCAACTAACCAGATTCTGGACTCATAAACAATGTATCTCATCCCCATTTGATGATATAGACATATAAAAATGCATGTTCGTGTTGACGCACATGACATATTCCTGTTTTTGACCCCCCCTCCTCTTCATCCTAGATGTCAGACATCATCTATTTTGCCTTTAGTAGGCAATATAGGTTCAGGTGTGACGCCCTATAGCAGGGTAGACCACTCATTGGCTTAATAAAAATTTCACAGGGGCTCAAAGATGACTCCTCGGCCAAAAGACCCCCCGTTCGTGACCCCATTTGACCTTGTGGGAAATAATCCACCATAACCAAACTCACACAAATTCAAAATACTTGCATGATGTTCCTCTGTACCAAAAATCTTAGTGGTGTCAAGCCATCTTCATGGTTAAATTAGTGTTTGAATCTCTCATTGAAATACACAGTAAATTGATGAACTTCGCATTTTGGGAATTAGAACATTACTGTGTATTTCAATGCGATCTCCAAACAGTCATTTAACCATGAAAATGGCTTGACACCACTTTGATTTCTGGTACAGAGGAACATCATATAAGTATTTTGAATATGTGAGAGTTTGATTATGGTGGGTCATTTCCCACATAATAAAATTTGGGTTGGTATTTAGGACAATTTTGTGTGTATTTCAATGGGAAGTGGACAAAAAGAAAAAAAAAACATCAAATATTCAACGAGCCATAACTCAGAAACGACAAGGAGTTGAGACCTACCGTTTGAAATGTGTTCATTTGACCCATAGGTCTATGATATAAGCGATTTTAAAGAAAATCTGAGAGGGTGACCAGCCAACCTTTTCTGAAAATTAGGTGAGTTGATATGGAATGACTCGCAAGTTTAAACTTGGGTCACATCATAACGTGGTGTGATCAAGTATAATCAATTGTATGTCATTAATTATTCAATTATTGTTTGCATATAATTTTCATTTTAATGTTTAGAAATTTCTACTTTTTTGTACTTTTTTTTTGTATTTTTTCTGTAACAGCAATTTAGCTTTTTTTTCAGAAGCTCTACAATGTAGTTCCATTAAATTTTAAAAAGGCTGTTTTGCCAAGCGTATAATCATGATAATGCGATCATTATGTGTCATGTGGGCATTTTTGGTGATAAAATAATCGAATGAGCATAAATAATATTAGTCTAGACTTTTTGTTCCATAAACTTTCTTTCATACACATGTCAAGGCTGATTCGAAAAGTCAATACTTCAGGCAACATAAAAAAACATGTTCGGCATCCGTTTTTGAGTTTGTTTGTTTTCATAATGCGGAATGGCCCATCAATTATTGTAATCAGTTGTTTAACTTGAAGAGGGAGAGTCTTGTGTAAAATCTTTTTTATTTGATGGGTCTGAGGAGTTGATAAAACACAAAACCTGCTGAAAATGCTTATTGGACAGAAGTAAAACTATTGTCAATAATGTTAACTTTAACTTAACTTAAACATTAAAAAAAAAGTTTATGCTTGAAATAAAGAATAAAAAAATTCTATTTTGTGCACAATGTCAAGGTCACTGCATTGGCAGTTTGATTTGTTCATACCAGTCCAAGGTCACAGCATCAGTAGTTTGATATTTTTAAAATTAAATTAAATTTGATGCCTGCATGGCAATATCACCAACCAGTGGGACATGGGGAAATTCAATTACCATGAAGATTCATTCATTCAATCATGTTAAAATTTTCTCTTTTTGTGGGGGTGGGGGTTGGTTTTGGTTTTAGCCAGGCCTCCAAAAAACCCGGGAACAGTGTTCCCAGAAAGTACTTGAGGTCGCAGAAAAAAAAAAAACTTTGGAGAACCACTGGACCTATCATGACATTTCAGGATCATTCACAGTTAATTTGAAAAACTGGACCTATTCTGAAGGGCTAGGATTATTCACAGTTAATTTGAAAAAAAAAATTGGAAAAAAAATTACGAAAAAATTACAGTTTGTTATCCTGATATGCAAACCATTAACTAATGTTTATCTCTTCATGGTTTTCCATGCATTTATAATATGTGATAGATGAAGAGGTAAACACAAGTTAATGGTTTGCATATTAAGGATAACAAACTGTAATTTTTTTTCCAATTTTTTTTTCAAATTAACTGTGAATAATCCTAGCCCTTCAGAATAGGTCCAGTGGTTCTTCAAAGTAGCAGAAAACTTCTAAAAAAATGTTTAAAAAAAGAAAATTGTTTTTTGAATTTTTTTTTACCGACATTCGATCCGATACTGATATCGAAAATATTGGGCCGATACTATCCGATCCAATAATCGGTTGAGCCCTAGATGTGATTATATCAATCATATACTATAAAACTTAGAAAAAAAAAAAAATAGTTTGTCTCAAAGCTCACGAGTGGTTTGAAAACAAATGCGAAATGCGATTTTTTTTTTCTTTAAATTGCAACTTTTTTTCATGGTATTTGGAGAAAAAATTATAAATGCTATTCATGATAAAAACAAAACTAGTTATTCTAATTGCGAATGATAATACAGGCAACAATATTCACCAATCCGATCATTATTATGACTATTCAAATGCATGCTCGCTTCATAAGAATCACATCCCTCAGATGGGATAAAAATCCATGCTATTGATTCTATATTAAACAATATGATTTGCAGGATAGGTATACATGTACAATGTAAGGTTCTGTTGAACTAATGTTTTAAAGGAAACATAAAGGAAACATATGAGTTACTTCCACTGCAGAGTTCTCAGATTATGACATGTAGCATAATGCTCAGACGAGTGACATTTCACATTTGTACAAATCATGTTTAAAAAAATCAATATTTAGGATTCTAACCATTAACAGCAATTACAAGGAACGTAGTGATGTATTATGTGCATTGTTAATTGGTTCCGGTATGTATTTTTAAGATGCATACAAATTGAATTAAGACATTTTAAAATTCAGCTTGATCCCAGGGCCAGGGGTGTGAAATTTCAGCTTTTAAGCTGATTTCAGCTTTTTTTATTGCTAACATTTAGGCGTTTTCTTTTATTTTCAGCCCATATTTGATGTTTTACCCTGCTTTTACGCTGTTTTTCAGCTTTTTTTTAGTAATTCTCAGCTTTTTTGGTCTGAGGCCTCTCACACCCCTGCAGGGCAAATGTGTACGTGCATGCATGTTAACTAGTTGAATATTTAAAACCGAACATTTTCTTATTGAAATGAAGAAGAGGAGCAAAGAAAGTTTGACTGATGTGGGATTTGAACCAGTAACCTCTGGGTTGCTCTGCCATTTTGACACGATGGATGGCGAACACAATTACCAATACATACTCCACTATTACTCCAGTTACTCCGGTGCTGGTCAAAGCCATGAAACTATGCTATTTTATTGTGTGTGTGGCTGAGGATTATGACAACCTGTTACCCGGGAAACAACAGAAAAGGCCAGATACATTCTTATACTTTACTTAAACTTGGCAGACCATTCCTGAAACCAAAGCATGCATTGTACTAGTACACACTCAATTTTCTGCCCACATAAACAGGTATTGACCAAATCAAATGAACCAATTTGTTGTTGTGCTGTGTGTTGGATGAATTCACACAGAATTTGCCATTTGAAAGTTTGTGGTCTTCACTCCTTATGTAATGTTCCATTTTTGGGTCAGTGGTCACCAGTTTTGTAAAACACAGAATAAAGGAATTGAACTTCATTGAGATTTCATATGCTTCAGTGCATATTTAGTTCATATTTTAAAAAGACTTTGTGGCCATTTGCAGTTCATAGATAGGAAAATGCTTATCATAGTGGAATCCTATAGCAAAGGTCAATTTGTTTGCCATTCAAACTACATTTGTAATATCATGACTTGTGTAAATTCACACTATCTCAATGTGTTGCAATATTGCATCCAGCTAAATGAGAGTTTGATATAAATGATAATGGGCAAATTGTTTTAGTGATACCATGCAGTGCAGTGCAGGGAATTTCAATTCATCTTGATTTAACTGAGCATATCATCTGCACTTAATTTTTTTGATAATTTCTTTTTCATCAAATTGGCTGCCGTACATAATTTGGAAAACCCTACATCTACAAGCATTAGCGCCAATCCGGCTTGAAATGTGGGGGGGGGGGGGAAGGGCAATTGTCCTGAATTGTCAGAAAGTGGCTTAAAAGTTCAAAAAATGGGTCATTTGCTGAAAGGTGGGGAGGGACACATACCCCATCCCCTACATATAACATTGATGCCATGATCTCTTTTAGTTTTTTCTGAAAAGCAAAATTGCACTTGTATAATATTTATTGTCTGTACCATAAAATATCGAGGAGAAAAGTGCCATAAACACATAATAGTTCCCATTTTCCTTTGTACATTATATGCATGTATGGCATACTTAGTTTTGGGTGCTTGTATAATTTAACAAATGGAGCTATAATAGAGGTCAGATTATTTTAGAATTCATCATTACTTTGGAATTTGATTTTAGTTTAGGACACAGAATGGGGTTTTATGTAGTAGTTGGACCTGACCCTGCTAGTTCAAGCTGAACTGTTCCGCTTTGGATTGGAAATGGGGTGAAAAATGTCTAACTTGGGCGGGGGTCTTTAAAAGTTTTGTACAGGGTGTGCCACGAGACTTTCGGATGCTCACTTTCTCTACACATACTTTTTGCTGTTTTTGCTACCCATCAGTATACCAAGTTTCAACAAAAAGCACCTAAAATTGACCCAAATTTGCCCTAATTGGGCCATTTTAAGGGCATTTTTGTGGTTGTCACCGAAAACCCACCCATCGATATATACCAAAATTGCTGAAAAGGTACCCCAAAACGACGGCACATCCCCATACATGTATTCAACCAGGAAGAGACCCCCAGCTTGAATGTATAAGCATGGATAATGGGAGGAGGGAAGTATGGTAATTGGCCAAAGGGTTACCATGGCTACTCTACATTGTACATTTGCGAGTAATTGTGATAGGAACTAATGCAAAATATGCAGGACTGTGAGTTACAATAATATTATTATTACCAGCATTGTGGCATGCATGGTCAAGCTAATTTATTGATTGATTTTGTATAAAAGTACATTCAGCAGGTCGGTCAATGATTCAAGCACTTCATGCATCTTTAGCAATTAATGGCCATAATGTAATATGGGATGACATGCAAATGGCGCTTTTAAGTCGGTAATCAATTTTGAGATATGGCCAAGAGAAGAGTCCAATCTCTTACAAGTCAATGCTTTTCAACAAAAAAATAAATAAATAATAAAATATTTGGAATAGAATTGAAGTCAAATGCAAGGGATTTTTTAAAAGCACATCTTGCTAAATAATTTTGCAAGAATTTCTACATCAAAAAATAAAATTTAATTTTGGTTGACAAATTATGTCATGTTTTGCATAAATATTAAGTCACATATGGTACTGCCATTATTATAGTGGTATAGATACGAAGCTGTATTTCATATGGAGTGACCAAAGCATGGACTGCCCTACATAAGTATACCAAAATATGAAAGGTGATGCTGCATAATTGTCTGGAAAATTACCTCATTAGAATTTTGATGACACCTTGTTCAAAATGTGATGATCTTTTGCCATAATGTCCTGGGGTTTCGATCCCAGAGAGCTGCCAGTTGCTGAATAATTAACTTGAGGAATAGGTCTGAATTTGATTGGTAGCATTTAATTTATAGATTGAATTTAGATTGCTACTCTCAGTCTTGCTATGTTTCATTTGGAATCAATTAACTTATAACAAAATTGGTAAAATATAATTAATGTTGCCTTCTGGTAAGATTTTAAACAAAAAGTTTGCAGAGTCTACAGTCTTGTATGTTAGCAAACCTACTTAATTTTCCATTTTCTGATATAAGATTGAAATGATCAAATAAAATATGTACTGTTATTTTTTTTTTGCTCCTAATTTTGGCCTATATTAAAAATCTCAAATGTTGCATAATTATTGCTGACTTTGGTCTGATTTGATCAGACTGTGTTGCATCTATTGACTATTTCATTGAATTGTCTATGCAATGAACTGCAATTCAAATACATATGGCAAAAACATGCTCCTTGTAATAATTATTGCAGATAATCTTTAATGCAGATGTAATCATGTACCTTTTCTTGTTCTATTTTTTTCATTTCAGACAAGCAATATTTGTTAGCAACACATCATCATTGGCAATTGATAAAATAGCTACTGCAACTCAGAGGAAAGACCGATTTGGTGGGCTACACTTCTTCAACCCTGTTCCAGTCATGAAACTTGTAGAGGTTAGTATTATAATACTAAGAAAAATCTGCTTGTTGTTTTTCGTGGAGGGGGGGGTGATGAGGAAAGACTAATTTGGTGGGCTACACTTCCTGTGTCAGTCAGGTTGGTATTAGAGATATCTGCTTGTTCATTTGTGTGGGTGTGTGGGGATTTGGTGGGCTACACGTCTTCAACCCTGTGTGTGTGGGGTGGGGGTGGGGGGGGGGGTGAGGAAAGACTGATTCGGTGGGCTACACTTCGTCAACCCTGTTCCAATCAGTTTGGTATTATATTAAAGGTATATGCTTGTTGGGGTGTGTGTTTGGGGGGGGGGGGAGGGGTGTAACAAAAGATGGATTTGGTGGGCTACAGTATTTCAACCCTGTTCCAGTCATGAAACTTGTTGTGGTTGCCGCTTGTTGGTTGGGGTGTGTGTTTGTGTGTGGGGGGGTGTGAGGAAAAACCAATTTGGTGGGCTACACCTCTTTAATCCTGTTCTAGTCGTGAAACTTGTAGAGATTAATATTGTAACTGATATCTGCTTGTTGTGGAAGTGTGGAGGGGGAAATGTGGAGGGGGTAGGATGAGGGAGAGAGGAAGATAGAGGAAGGAGGAGGCAGGCAGATCAAGGCCAAATTCAGCAGAGGGGGATAAAGACAAGATAGGGAGGGAGAGAGAGCTGAGGGATGGAGAGAGGAGAAAAGGGTAGGGAGGTAGAAATGGATTGGGAGGGAGAGAAGGGCGAAGACAGCAGAAAAAGAGGGGGAGGGAGAGATAGTGCACCAGATGGAAGAGAGTGAGACATAAGTGGCGAGAAAGAAAAGATCAGATAGATAGAAGAAGGAAGAAGAGGTGGAGAATGGAAAGGATATATATCATGCTATGTTAAAACAATTTGGTTTGGTTTGTCAACAGGTTGTGAGAATTGCAGAGACAAGTGACGCTACATTTGATGCACTCATGCATTTTGCATCAACATTGGGAAAGACACCTGTTAAATGCAAAGTATGTATCAGTGATGTACTACTTATGAAGGTTATTGAGGGCTCTGTAATCCACCTTTGCACAATTTTTTTAAATCCGCGATGTAATACAAATTTATGACAAATTATTAAAAATAGACATCTAACAATCCTCAAAGTAAACTTTATAATTCTAATAATTTACGTACTTGAACTTTATGTAGCTGGGAGGAAAAGCTGACCATTTTGATCTTTTGTATTGAAGGTACATGTATATACATGAAGTCTCCCAAAAGACTTAAAATTTCTTTCTTTTAGATTTCCAGAAATTGAGGGAGGAGACGAGAAGCAAATCTTTACTTTTTTTCAGCTAAAGTACGTGGCAGCAATTCAGTTTTAAAATCAAACAGACAGCTGTAAAAGTGGAAATTTTCACATTTCAAGCTGCTACCGCCAAAGTAACAATGTGCGAATATATTAATCATCTGTATAAATCAATGTCAGAAAGCTTAAAATCACAAACTTTAAAAACAAGTGAAATAGTAAAAAAATGGCAAAGCATGAAAAATTAATCATGCAAAAATGTTGACCTTGACAGTAACAAGTCATTTTGCTTGATCACGCCACATTTTGACTTTCAAATATAATTCTGTACAAGTCATGTAGGCCTTTGAAGAAGCCAAGTTGCAGACAAAATTAATATCATATTGTTGAAATTGGTTATTCATCACAGTCTGATAAAGTAATTACTAGCAATATCTGATAATATGATATTGTCTATTTAAAAAAATATGTGTTTCAGCAAACAATACAATTTCTGGGTTCAACGTAGTGATTGTGAAGGGTGTCATGGTGAAAAACGAATTTGTTGTAAGTGCATTGTAATTGGGCTCTAAAATTTGACAATTTGTTTTAATTGACCAATGAATAACAAAATTGTGTAATTTGTGAAAGAAAGTGACTGCAAAAAATTAACTATTTTGCAGTACATTGTACTCTGTCAAATTACTATCATGTGCATTAACATTTTAGGTGGCTTCTGGGTGGTGGATGAAAACCATGATATAAATTGGTAAAAATGTTAATTTTATTTTATTGTACAGAAAAGAAAAGAAGAAAAAAAGTAGAATAAATGGTAATAAAAGTGTACTACTAAAATCAGAGACTTAATTAAAAATACTAGTATTTTTCATTTCTGTCGCTGATTATAGCTTTAATGAGCATTTGTCTGCTGTCCTTAGATGAAAAATATTTGGTGAAAATAATAATTTTATATAACTGGACAGGAAAAAGTAGAATTACAGATGTAGTAATAAACGTGTACGAGGGGGTATACAAAAGTTTTTGACATCACCCAGAAATGAAAGTGTTATATTGATGAAATTTTGTCAGTGTAATCACTGGTCCTTGTACATTATGGTCCAAAAATGGTCTCATAAGTATGTTTACATATAACCTTTTCATGATAAGATCCTCCACTTTCTTGAGTTTCTTCACTGTGGCCGCACCATCCATAAGGGATGGACGTCCACTTCTTGGCTCATCTGTGAGGAACATGTGGCCAGTTTTCAAAAAGCAACAGTGCCATATGATGGGCAATCATCACCCTAGATAGCTTTCATTTCATCATAGATTTTCTGAGCATTGTAGGCCTAACCCTTCAAATGCAGGAACCCTAATCACACTACGTTCCTCAATTTTCACCATCTTGCAGGGTATGCGCCTACTGCCCATCTAGCACCACCTGTAAAGAAAGTAAACATACTTACGAGACCATTTTTGGACCATAATGTACACAAGGACCAGTGATTACACCGACAAAATTTCATCAATATTATAGCTCTTTAACTTCTGGGTGATGTCAAAAACTTTTGGATACCCCCTCGTACTACCATATTTGTTCCATTAATTGCCCACCCATATAAGCGCCTACCCAATGACTTTACAACAAGCAATATGTTTCATTATTAACGGCCCATCCAAAGGTGTCAAAATACTTCGATTAAGCTTACCTATTGAGTGACTATACGTGCATGATGTGGATGATTGAGCCTGCATAACCACCTGCAAATAATTTTAAAAGGCCAAGTTTGAGGTGATTCTGATTTCAAAATGGTATTTTATTTTCCAGCAGTTGCCATCTTAAACCATGAAAAACAAACTTGGACACATTTTCGACGCCATTTTTTGTGAGGGTGCACTAACTAAATCAGACGGTGATCATGACTATTTAACAATATAAAATATAAGCGCCCACCCAAAATGACTTTGTCAAGCGCCCTGGGCAGTTAATGGAAATACCTCCAATACCTATGCTGCCACATCAGGGTGAAAAATGGTTTAGCAACTGTTATTATGTTCAATACAAATATCACTACCATAGTGCTAGCAAATTGAGTCTCTCTGTGATCAAATTGTTGACATGCATTGTTTCATATTCATACAAAAAAAAAAATTTCAACAATTAAATGATATTACAGGTCTTGCCTAATTTACACATCACAAAGTGCATGATCTTTGCAAAAAGCAACAATCCAAACTTTCTTCCTTATTGTTTTTTTCAGGACACACCAGGTTTTATTGTAAATCGCCTACTAGTACCATACATGATGGAAGCTGTTAGACTGCTAGAAAGAGGTACGGTATTATTATATCATCATCATTTAATCAGGGCTAGGTCTCACAGAGATGAGAAATGCATCTCTCAAGTATCTATCTGTTTTGAGGCTTTATAGCCCAAATTTGCATGCTTTTTCAGGCTTTTCCTGCAAAATCACTGTCTATGCTATTTTTCTCCTTGGCGAATCAGTGACGTCAAGACGTGGAGGTAGCGGTGTCTTGCACAAATCTGTGCGGCATCTTTAAATATGTGCGTTTTTACCCCAGTTCTTTTAGATAATTCTCATGAGTTGAGATGTGCACTAATGCCAGTGACTTGCCTAGAAGAAAATAGTAGAGGTATAAATATTTGTTGCATTTTGCCATGCCCAATGCTAATGTTACTGACACAAATATCCATGGAAGATGTGTTAGGGCACTTGCCATTCATGCTGTAGGAAAATAATCTTTGGTGACATCTAGCCCTGATCATGAAGTTGACTTTTTCTCACCAGTATGTGTGTAGAATATGTGTTTGATCTTAGGACTATCAAAGTAATCCTCAAGTATTGCAAACAAGAATCTATGCAATGAAGATAAATTGTAGATAAAATATAATGTCTTGTAGTCATCTTCTGATATGGGGATTGATAACAATGTAATGATGTGACATAATAAAGTGAATTTGCCACTGGAGGTATTTCTATTGATTTTAGGTCTTTTCCTTTTTGATAATTTTTGACTGCTTATTTATTAATATTAATTTTTGTAATTTTGTGCTATAACCAGATAAAAATATTGTGTGGAGAAAATGCCTTCCAAATATTTGAAGGAACACTAAAAATGCAAAGAAAAATATTATTCAAAGAAAATTCAACCACAAATTTATAAAAGTTTTGAAAAATTTTGGTTTTTAAAATTAAAAATGTGTTGTATATTTAGGCCAAAATGCAGTTGTCCGGTTGTCCTCCATTGCCTGACCAAATATTTGCAACTAGAAAAAAAAGAAGTGCTTTTATGCACACGAACATTTCGACTGCTCAGTGCCAGAAGTGGGTAAGTGCAATAGCTGCCATGTATAGCTGCCCTGTGTAGATGAGTTCAATATGTACTGTGTGTAAATTGCCAAATGTTCACAGGGCCGCTATTGCACTTACACTTCTGGCCCTGACCCGTCGGTTTATGCTGTACAGTGATTTACTTTGTTGGTGCAAAATATAGTTTTGTACTTTCTTTCATTCTGAGCACTAGACTATGACTAGATAGTGCAAAGTGTCTTTGTGGGTTTTTTTAATAGTTGAATGCAGGCCTATTGAAAATGCCACATAAACCATATCGCAAACTATTGGGATTTGAAATTGCAATTAATTTCTGAAGATGAAGAATGTACTAAGGTTAACAGCCCTTTGGAAACTTTTTTGACATTTTATTAAAATGAATCATTTTTAAACAGAGCGGTATATCAGGACCATTTGAGGTTAAAATGATATGAAAAATAACAAATTTCATGAGTATTGAGACAAACTACAGGGTGTCCCAAAAAAAAGAGGCCCCTCATTGCACCCGCTTTTTCGCCTATTTCTGAAAAGTTGATCAAATATATTTTGGTATGTGAAGAAACCTGTAATTGTTAGCTTTAATAAACCAAAACAATTATTTCAATCAGCTCACAACTTTTGAAGATATGCTCTTTTAAAGAGAAGTACCCATTTGTCACTCTGTCCACGGATAGCAAACAGAGTGGTTGTGATGGGTCATGTTGTGGAGTGGCCTGCAAGATCACCAGACCGCACACCACTTGATATCTTCATTTGTGGCAAAATCAAAGATCTTTGCAAGCGTATTACTGCTATATTACAAGTATCCGGCGCTACAAGGTTGATGCATAGCATAATTGATGCAATGAGGACTAGGGCTGAAACCTGTATTCGTCAAGGAAGCAACCAGGTAGAGGGCAGAGCTGCACAGTAAACTCACTTCAAAAGAACCAAAGACAAACTAAACAGTCCTTTTCAGGGCTACCTTTTATTCCAAAAAGAGAAATGACTTATGTTGTCAATAAAAAGAAAGCAAGAAACAATAAAGTAAGAAAGTAAGAAACATAACAAAACAAAAACGCATAGAATAACCGAGAATTGTAATTGCAAGTATAGCAAAAGAAGTCCCATCCAACATCATTTTCGCCCAAATTAATGACACTTAACAAAATCCATAACTCATAAGCCCGCCGGTAAAAGCCCATTCCCTAAAATAAAGTTGTTATTTTATAAAGTTATCATCGAGGAGTGTTTTATATTCATGCATGTTATATGCACTTTTCAATTTTTGAAGTAGCCAAACCTCCTCCGTGGACAGAGTGAAAAACGGATACATTTCTTTCAAAGGGCATATCTTCAAAAGTTTTGAGCCGATTGAAATCATTGTTTCGGTTTATTAAAGCTAACGAGTACAGGCTTCTTTACATACCAAAATATACTTGATCAACTTGTCTAAAATAGGAGAAAAAGAGTGCACAATGAGGGGCCTCCTTTTTTTGGGACACCCTGTATTAAATTAAGATGACCTGACAACAAACAGGCAAGAAAAAGTAAAATGGAGGAGGAATAGGTTATTATGTTCTGTGTCACACCATCAGCTGTTATATGATTCTGAGCATAGTTGTAAATACCCCTGAAAAATGTAAGAGGTCCATGACTTAGTCAGCAGGACTGATTTCCTCTTTACATTATTATAACTTGCTATGTTTTAGTTTAATTTTGAGCAGCTTGTGATCAGTAATTTCCTTTCGCCAGTGCTTTATTATCAAATGACTGATTTTTTTATTAAGATTTGTCGTGTCCTTTGAACTTGCAGTAAGGGAACAAACCAAAAGTTTGATGTCCTATAAATGAAAGTGCTTTCATAAGTAAGCTGACCCCTTCCCTCCCTCCCTCCCTCCCTCTGTCCCTGAAAAGTAAGTGTGAAATGTTGAAAATTCCAACCTGAAAGGTCAACTTTGATTTTTTGACTACACTTTTACAAATGTAATCAGATTTTTTCACTTTCTCCCCCAAACGAAAGGACTTTCTTATGCAGGACATCATCGAACTTTTAGTTTGTTCCCTAATTTTACTGAAATCATATCACCATCTTTAAGAATTGCTCTTAAGTTTAAAATTCACTTAAAAATTCACTTAAAAATTAATGTTTGATATTATTATTATTCTAAATAAAAATAAAAATGGACACAAGACTTAAATTTATTAAAAATACTGTGATCACATGTATAATGATATAAATTATATCACTTCTTGGCACCATTGATAAAATGTACACAAAATAAATGGATAAATATAAGAAGCTCTTGATTTCAATTGGGTAGGGATTTTTACTGTTATTTTGTCCCACCTGGACCTGGCTGCAGCGTCAATCACCAGATTATAATAACCAAAGGATGTCTTCATTTGTCCATTTAAGTAGACACTGACCAAGGCTTTCTCTCTCTCTTGAAGAAAATTAATCAATCAGTCAATCATTTACATTAGTCAGTCATCAATCAAACATTTCTGAGCATCTAGCAAGTGGTTGCTACATGTACATGTATTACATAGGAATTGTACAAGCTAGGCAACGGACAGGTGTACTGAATAGATGGCATCCATGTCTTCAATAAGCTGCCGTCTTGACAGGAAATGGCTGTTCACCTGTAATCTGTGCACAATATTAAATGTTGATAAAAATACAAGACATAACATGTATAGAAAATTTAACTTATTATGGATTTATTGTATTAGAATGACCATATGTAAAATAAATGACAATTTGTAAAATATGAGGCCAGTGTCACCCCAAGTTATAGTATTTTATAGTCTTTAAACAGTAAAGGAAGGTATATTTGATTGATGGATGTATTGACTAAATGGTTGATTGATTGATTGATCGATTGATCAAGATTGTCATATTTGTGCAAGCTCAGTCCCAAACACTTGAGATTCAATTTTGTATCAATTTTACTAATCACAATTACTTTTACTTTTTGACAGGCAGGATGATTCCTACAAGTGTAAATCTAATTGAAGGCTTACATAAATGTTCTTTCTCTTACAGTTACTTCACGGTTCACATAAGACTAATTAATGATTATGAAAGTTGATCTCCTGTTTCCCGTCACATATTGTTTGCTGAAGGATGAGGGGACTCTTTCATTATTCATTATTTTTTAACATTCATTATTTGCACATCAGGTTTTCTACCACACTAATAAGTAATAATAAGCCATGTCGAAGACAAGAAAATGACAGGTTAATATACTATTAATTTTTAAGCTTATTTAGCAGGGCTGGCGCTTAACTTTTTTATCAACTTTCATTGGCCTAATATGCTTTCTCTGCTCTTGCGTTTTTCTATTTTTTGGCAATTTTCTTGCTATGACATTTGTAGGAGATTCTGATGCTCGTGACACCGACACCGCCATGAAGCTAGGCGCAGGACATCCCATGGGGCCATTTGAGTTAGCAGACTATATAGGCTTAGACGTCATACAGTTTGTCATGCAGGGTAAGGTTTACAATATTGTAACAACCACATGAGGGCGCTTCATTCATGCCCCATGTGGTTTTATCATGTAATATGTATGCACTCACACACACCTTTTTTCGGTGGTGCCCTTTAGGTGAAGCATCGGCGTGGCATATAGATACGGCTATGAAGCTAGGAGCCAGCCACCCTATGGGCCCATTTGAGCTACTTGATCATATTGGTATAGATGATATCAAAGAGAATATTGACGGTAAGTCATTTTTTGGTTGTGGTGGCTATGAACAATAACAGTGTCGTAGTATATCACCTCCGTCGCATGGCGCGCATGCCGCCCGCCCTTCTGCTGTAGTGTAGGGTGATGTAGACCACTTTCTAAAATCGATAGGTTAGTATGTGCAGCAAATACTTTGCGCCACCACAAAATATAAACACATTTTTTGCAGTGTTCTGTATTTTCAACAAATTAGCACATATTTGAATAATTTTTTGTGTCATCCAATCAAACAAATCCAAATACTTGTATATATTTTTTTGAACAGGGGGTTGAAAAGGCACATTACACTAGCTTTCAGAAAAGTTTGAATCTCTTTTGCTCTGAAAAAGCCATTCACATGCCTGCAATCAGAACCTCGCTTCCATGTTTAAGCACACCACATTCAAGTAAAGTCTAAACTTCCCTGAAAGCTGGTGTGCCCACTGGATGAACATATACATGCATATGATTGTGGTCCCTCTTAAAGATTTTGTTGTTGTCCAGGGGCCCGCCATACAGCCTGTGGTGAGAAAAACTTTTTTTACTTTGCTTTGCGCTAATTCTTGGAAGTGCTGGGCCAATCGTACGCCACACGGTCTTAGCAGAAATGCTGTTTCTAGTTCATTTTGATGTAAAAAGATAGTGTGGACAGTTTGCAGTTTGCTTTTTGGGGATCTCTGTATTTGGTGGTGTCTGGGTCACACTTTTATTCCTATTTGATGGCTTTCACCCATGTGTGCGTGCACCCCACACCTACATACAAACCATGGTTTTGCTACTTTTGAGCATTTCATCAATGCAGAAATAGACAAGCCTGTTTTCTGATGACATTGACTGCTAGAAATGGGCATATTGCAGCTATATATTCTATTGATGGTCCATTTCCTTTTCTATCAAGCACTGTTTGTCCATAATCACAGTTATAACTACCTATCAATAATAATATCTTGGTGTAGATTATTCATCCAGTAGTTCAAAACATTATTTTGTAAATTAAAATCAAATACCGGAACTAAAATTTGCAACTCATTTTGCTACGTTGCGTCCGAAAGCATCGGACTTCGTCAGGCATCTGATTGAAGATGCGAGACATTCCTCGCCGTCTGACGTCACAACATCTGACGTCATCACAACATCTTCAATCAGATGCCTGACGCCGAAGTCCGATGCTTTCGGACATAACGTAACAAAAGTGAGTTGCAAATTTTAGTTCCAATATGTGATTTAATTTACAAAATAGTATCAATAATAATAATAATAATAATAATATTAATAATAATAATAATAATAATAATAATAATAATAATAATAATAATAATAATAATAATAACACTAATAATAATAATAATAACACTAATAATAATAATAATAATAACACTAATAATAATAATAATAATAATAATAATAATAATAATAATAATAGTAATAATAATCCCAGCATTTATATAGCGCATTGTGAAAAACAGATTCCTCAATGCGCTTTACAATAAGTAAAAGGAAAATGATAATCACATAATTCTCGCTATTACGCAATAAAGGCGCCGCCAGCGTTTGCGATGTAATCGTGATGTATCATGGGAAAATCGTGATGTATCATGGGAAAATTCGACATCAAGTCCGGCATAATCTGAATATTACCATGCTATTACATAGGAACACGTGACAATATTTTTTAGTTTGTCAATATAACGGTATTACACGCAAATCGATAGAAAAAAAATTAATTGTGCACATTTCAAATCACATTATTAAGTAATATTGAGTATCGATTCGCGTGTAACACCTTTATTTTGACAAACTAAAAAAATATTGTCACATGTTCCTATGTAATAGCATGGTAATATTCGTATTGCGCGGACTTGGATGTCGACCTTTTCCCATGATACATCACGATTACATCGCAAACCGCTGGCGCGCCTTATTGCGAATAGCGAGCGAAATTATGTGACATCATAATACAATGAAATCCGTATATAAAAGTTGAATAGGCTTAAAAATACTACACATATGTACTGAGCTACATGTATATCATCAAGCACAATAAAACTATATTTTAAAAACCAGACCAGCTGTAAAATCTTATTTAATAAAGTACAGAATTAAAGAGCACACTAGCAGAGAATTCCACAAGAAAATAACAATACACACAGCAAAAATGATATGCGGGACCCACTGACAATAGCCAGCAGACCAGTCGTTACTATCCGAGATTCAAACTAAGGCCCTACTGATACAAAGTCCTGTTCAGAACTGCTACACCACACCACTATATAGTATCTACCCATAACTCTGTGGGGTCTTCCTGTCCTAATTCTAAAGCAAAAAACATATCTTAGACCAGATAGATGCTAGTTTTGCTACATGATTTTTTTTATAATTAGAAAGTGGTCTTCATAGCAGTGTTTATTTGCACCAGTGGGTCGTTGATCTTGTCATCATCATCATGAGGGACTATATATGTGTAGATTAAAACTATACATAACAGGTGATTGAACAAATTTATCAGGATCGGTAGACTAGAGTAAACTCCGTAACCAAAGTTCTTTGTATCTGATCCAGAAATTGCTCTTATTTTGTGTACGTTTCAGCAACACGGTTGCCTTTGTCAACACTTGATGATCAGTGATTCCTACTGGCAACCGACGCTAAATAGACAGGATAAATTATCTCACATTTTTGATGAGTTTCTAGAACTGGGATCATCCTCAGATGGAAAATCAACTGGCAACACCAAGACCTGCGCTGGAGTTACATTTAGCGCCAGTATCCACTAGGAATCACTGATCATCAAGTGTTGACAAAGGCAACAGTGTTGCTGAAACGTACACAAAGTAAATTCAATTTCTGGATCAGATACAAAGAACTTTGGTTACTTAGTATATAATAGGTGAAAGAACGAAGAAAGAAATTAAGTTTAATGTTTTATTTTTAAATAATTATATTGGTGAAACTCTGTGGGACACATTCACTTTGGAGATAACATTGAGATATTAACAATAGGTGTTCATTTGTACTCTTCTACAGCTGCAGGGCAGTGCAGCACAGCCAGAGTGATGATTATTTGCAGGGAGGAGCCATTCATTAACTGCAGACAATCTAGAGTAGTTGTAACACAACCCTAATGCCCTGAAAGGGGTTTGGTCGCCGGTGCCCTATGCTGCCTGCCCCTGCCCAGTGATGGGGAGGTACCCAGTCTGTTGTATTTTGTAGTATGGAGGGCGGTTAGGGTCAAGATGTCACAATAACATGTACATATATGCTCTACTTTTGCACCAAAACATTTTTGGCTCATCTGAAAATTGTTCAGAAAGGGACTATGCAGTCAGCATTTCTGTCTGTACATATGCATATGTGCATTTGCTATTTTGATTAAAGTTTCATCAAATAGATGCCATTCCAGAAGTATCTACTACTAAACTCAAACTTGGTAGCAATGATCATTGGGTGGGAAGGGGGGGGGCTTACAGTGACCTGAAGATGTTGAGGTGAAAGGTAATCTTGGGTCAAATGAGGTCAATTTGCAGAAGTACTAAAAACCAATTTCCCCCTGGAAGTACATGTTTTAGATCATTACCATGGTTGGTCAAAATGCTTCTTATGGGAAAAGTGAAGTAGGATGTCAAGGACAACACAGTCAAAGGTCATCACAATTTTTGGTGAAATTTCAGGAAATTGCTCTGATTGGGCAAATACTCACTGGAAATAAATTTGAAGGTGTGGGAGATATGTTTAAAGCAACTAAAGATCGCCAAATGTCATCAAGAGGTCAAATTATAAATTGCTCTGATTTGATGGAAATAACTTGATGGAAATAACTTGATGGAAATAACCATTAGAAGGAAATGCTAAAAATTATCTTTTTGTCCGTGCTATGTACCAAAACAAATGTAGCAAATGTTGTGTGAATTTGTGTATAACCACATTCAATCCCTGTTGATATGTTTTCATGTAATGTAATAATGTATAGTTGAAGGTGGTACTATACCCCTTGATAAATATAAATTTGTGATTTATTTTTGCATTTTACTCAAACAATAATAACACACTGGTAACAAAAGTTATATATATATATTATACTTATAGGGGCAAGGAATCTAGTTACTACACTGGAATTTCAGTGACTCAAGACAAGCGGTATGTTATTTATGATAAGAAAAGAGGTACAGCTAGAATGTACCTCATTTCTTAACATATATAATGAACCACTTGTCTTGAATCACTGAAATTTCAGTGAAGTAATTGGATTCCTTGCCCCTATATATAATATACATAACTTTTGTTAGCAGTGTGTAGTTATTTTTTGAGAAAAATGCAAAATTCTTCACGAAATTTATCAGGGGTGTAGTACCACCTTAAATGAGTTTGCACAGCACAGGCCAACAAAATCAGATGCACACCTTGGGCTTGCATGTTCATACAAGAACACTACACACAACACATACAGACACACTCCATACATGTAAACACCGAAAAATACTGTGCGGATACTCATGTTTGAGTTGTACATACTTAATGCGCAGATACTCAACTTGAGTATCTGTGGCCTTTCGTACACTGTGAAAGAATTATTGCTGCTGAGTACAGACTGAGCAATGTTAAATGAGATTTTGTGCTAGTTTTGATTTAGAAACATTGTCCAGCAAATGTGGACATGTGCAGTTTTTGTGTGTCCACTGTTACATTACAATATTTTATGTGCATGTGTCCTTAGCTCTATTGATTGTGTTTTCAAAAGTACATGCACACATGCATGTTTGATGTTGTGTAATATTTGTGAACTGTAATGCTTACAAGAATAAGCAGTGGCGTAGTCAGGGGGGAAGGCAGGGGGCCGGTGCCCCCCCCCTCATCATTGCCGTCGGTTCATCTTAGGCCCTCGGTTGATGACGGACCTTGGCTAAAAAAAATTGAAGGTCAACAATAGACAAGTCAAACACATCAAATCTTGGATATGACTCTTCATTTTTGGCTGTTTACGTTAGCACATTGAAGTGTAATGATATGTTAACCTAAAAACGCTGTGAACAACTTGGAAAATTTTGCCCTAACCCCCCCCCCCCCCCCACTTTTAGATTTTCGAGGACCGCACTGGCAAAAACAAATTGGGGTCAACAATTCACAACTTCTGTCGGCATAAAATATTTCCGTCGGTACATTTACAAGTTGTGCCCCCTCCCCCGGTTCCAAAACCCTGGCTACGCCACTGAGAATAAGGCCAAAAAAAGGTTTGTTTGTCCATAGAGGCTATTTTTATGAAACTGTTGGGTCGGTAGGTCGGATTTTTTTTTTTTTTTTTTTTTTACAGATATTGCACTTGAAACTGACAATTTGAAGACTGGTAAATAAGTCAAAACACACAGCACTTGTACTGGTTTAACTCTTGAGATGGTTCTGCATGTTATACTGTTCATTTTCTTTCTTTAAATTTACACTAACCACTGGTTTACTAGCACATTCAATGCGAATTCCACACGACCACAATCGCCTTGACTTGTGATGAACATGTTGAGAAAAAATGTGCGGTTTACATAAATGAAGCTCAAACATGAACATATACAGAACAAAAAACACTGTATTATTTTTCTAAAACATATGCGTCATCATTTTTATAAACTATTGTTACAATAAATTTATGGAAATAACGTTTTAGAATTGAATTGTAAATATTCAGCAAATTTCTGACTCAGCGATGTATTAAAATCTGTACATCAAATATACGTCGTGCGCACTAGAAATATACAGAATTTCATGTCATTGAACAGTGCATTGTATTACACAACAGCGACAAAATTACAACAACAATACAAAATGTTGGAACTGATCTCCACACGGTCTCCACCTAGACTCTGTAAACATCCAAATACGCATGGGTACAGGTATTGATATATCCGTTTTCCCACAATTTACTTTGTAGATACATTTTTAATAAGAAAAATATTGGAAAAAAACCGGTTGGGACTAGGGTACACGGTCGGTCGGACGTGGACAAACAAACAATTTTTTTGTGGCTTAAGTGCAGTATAGGCCAACAAAATTACCTCTAACTTAAGGGGTGGGGTATGAGCGTTGGGACAGTATTTATTGTGGGACATTAGAGCACATCAGACATATCAATTGCATTCTGAATACGAAGAATGTCCTTCTGATATCAAATAATTTTGAATTTTGAAATTCACAATGTTATACACATTTTATGGCAAATCATTAAAATTGATATTTTTGATATTTAGCGGTACTCAAGTAAACTTTATAAATCTGATGATTTATACTTAAAGTGTATGTAGGTGGGATGAAAAGCCGACGATCAATTGAAAATTTTGACATTTCATATTGAAGATATGGATTTTTTTTCCAAAACACCAAAAAAATTAAGGTCTTTTGGGAAAAATCCATATCTTCAATATGAAAGGTCAAAATTTTCAATTGATCGTCGGCTTTTCCTCCCAGCTACATACACTTTAAGAATGTATCATAAGATTTATAAAATTTACTTCGAGGACTGTTATATATCAAAAATGTGAAAAATATCAAATTTTAATAATTTGTCATAAAATTTGTATTCAATCGTGAGTTTCAAAAATGAAAATTATTTGATATCAGAAAGACATTCTTCAGATTCAGAATGCAATTCGATATGTCTGATGTGCTCTCATGTCCCACAAAAAAATACTATCGAAACGCTCAAAACGCTCATTCCAGATCCCTTAATGCACATACATTCACATGTTCACCCCTTCATACAAGAGCACATACATGCAGACACACCCTACACAAACACATAATATGCATGTATATGGGCAGAAGCATGTAAAGATGTACACATTCAAAAAGAGAGTAAGTACAGACCTTGTCACGGCATTGTTGTGCATGACACTATTATGAGTCCGTCATATATATAGCCCGTTATTAACAATTATATATAACAATTATTTTTGTCTTTAATCTTGAGCATTTCAAAGGGCTGTGCACTTGACACACACTTCAAATCAAACTTTACAATGCGCACATCAAGCCTTGAAATAAGCGGAACCAGGCTCAATTTGTTTTTGAACATTGCTCCTGGTTCACTTGGATTTTACAAGAACTAGGAGCAATTTCTGAAAAAACAGGAGCAATTTTCATATAGTAAATCCTTTCTTGCATATACATATAACAGCATGCCAGCACTATTGCATCAAGTGCAAAACTGGAACCAGGAGCAATTTTTTTTCAAAAATTGCTCCTGGTGGCTTTACAAGAGCAAATTTGCTCCCAGCGCCTGCTTATTTCAAGGCGTGGTGCATAGCCCTCCATGAGCAACATGCAATCATAGCGGAGTTGGTCCTCTTTGGGTCTAATCTCTTTGGTTTGTTTACATCAGTGGCGGCGCCAGGAATTTTTGTGTGGGGGAGTCAATTTCAGGGGGGCAAAATTAACGAATTTTGTGTAAAACTGCTGCAAAAAGTAGAAATTTTTGTAATTTGGGGTTTTAACTGGGAGGAGGGCAACAGGTGGCAAGTGGTCTGTTTTTTCCCCCATGCCCCTTGTGGCGCTCCAACTGGTTTACATGAAATTGATTGTGCACAATGCTTGATGTGAAATATTAATCCTATTTTATTATTGTCTCTCACTCATTCACTTACAGGATGGCATGCAGATTTCCCAGACCAGCCTCTATTCAATCCAAGCCCACTGGTGGACAAACTAGTTAGCGAAGGAAAATTGGGCATCAAGTCAGGCGAAGGATTCTACACATACGAGAAATGATCATCTCCGAATGGAATTTTCTACAAACATTTAATGAAATAAAAGGGAAGGATCATTGTTTAGATATTTTGATAAGATCTTCCACCAAAAAATAGAAAGATAGAAAAAAAAATTACAATGAATAAGACCCGACAGTGCTAATGTACATACCTGAATACAATTGAACATTTATATATAAATACAATTTACTTGTCTTCAATTTGAATATCAAATGTTCCCAAATTCTTGCAATTTGTTTGTGCAAATTGAACTATTTTATATCACAGATTGGTTAATTTGTTGTGATCATCTATAGTTTGTTCACTGGAGAACAGTTTTGCATATTGTGCTCCCAGATAAACATGTAGTATCCATACACAGAGTCTGGTAGATACTGCATGGTTATGTGGTCAAGTCAATTAAGATAAAGAAACTTCTGTTAATTTGTATCTTTTCCGTGGTCCTGGTACACAATGGTAATCGGCGATTGCATAGATGTGGTGAGGTCTCCTCCCCATCTGCGCACCGATGACCAATGAGTCAGGTAGTCCTCTCTGCAATAGCTGCCCTATAGACAATTTCTGCATTTGTATTGTACACTCTGAAAATGTGACATCTGGCAGCTATTTGTAGATGGGCCTTTCTTGCCTTAAACCGCAAATATTTTGTATGTTGTATTGGTCTGCTCCCAAAGTGTGTTTGGGAAGGCAGTTTGACTGCTCAGTGCCAGAAGTGGGCAAGTGCAATAGCGGCCATGTGTAGCTGCCATGTGTAGATGAGTACAGTATACTGTGTGTAAATTACCAAATGTTCACAGGGCAGCTATTGCACTTGCCCACTTCTGGCACTGAGTAAATCGATTCAGATACCAAAACTTACTGATCAATTTGCTGTGTGCAGAAAGTGCATTTTTGTAGGGTCTTTGAAAGAACCCGATTTGATCCTTGTAAAATTTGCACCTTGACAGTACATTGCAAGATTGCGTCTTCAGAAATAGGCACTAGACATCGGCATACAATCTAGGAGTTGTTTGGTTGGGTGATTGGTTGACTAATTCATGGTGTTTCAGGTTTAATAGTATGTAGTGTATGTTTCAAATATCCAGCAAAAATGCAGCATTCGATGTGCCTGTTAATCAGTGTGCTTTCTGAGACAAGGTGAAGTGGAACTCCCTGTTTTGATGAGGTTTTCTCCTTGAAGCTTATGTAAATGGACAGAATATGCTGAACCATGGAGTCTGTCTGGATTCGGAGAAACTGCATAATCAACTGATGCCTGCAATTTTATAATTCTGGATATAAAAGAAATGTTCAAGATGAAGTTTGATGAAATGATCAAAAAATTTGTGAGTTTTTCAACAGTTGATATGTATTTGCAAGGAACATGTAAGCACCAATATTTTGGTGATATGTACACTATAATGCAGCTGGTTGTCATGTGATGAAGTGAATTCAAATATGTTGTTGCTATGGCAACATATTCCCATGCAGCTGGATTGACCAGATATTCAATCACCCGACAGCTTTCTGTGAATTTGCTGATCTCCAATTGGGAGATGGCTTTGTGTGAACTTTGACCTCACTGACAACCCATCAATAGCCAGTTTACCTCAATCATTAAAGTTTCCACCTAATAATTCAATAAGTAAATTTTTGTTTGAAGTGTAGTACATTGTATATTCTGATCAGGAATATAGAGATCTAATATTGTAATTTAAAAACATAAATTTTGTCATTTTCAAATTTGTTATTTTCTGAAGCATTTCAATGTCAACTCAATACATTTTGTATATTTTTTTTTCAAGCTTAGCCAGCATCAATTGCTAACCACTATGGGTGTCTTCAAAATAAAATGATTGGATTGTGAAATATCCTTGATGCACAAATCAGCCTTGCTTCTTGTCACAATTGCACAAAGCCACAATATTATATGATGTCACTTGTCAGGGGTATTCATCAATTCTTGCGATTCACAATACGATGTGCCACCATGCAGCGGTTGCTCAGGTTTTTGACCTCCAGGATCGAAGTGCCGTTATAGCCACCATTGGATTTTCAGTGTGATAATAACAATGTTAAAAACATATTGACATTGATTTAAACTACAATGAAACTTGTTCCTATGTTGTATTCTTATTACGCTGGCTTTGGATGTTGACATTTTCCCATGATGCACTGCATATTTTGGCCTCTCCAGAGCTCATCATATTGTGAATTGACAAAATTTAGCCAATTAATTTACATGTTTATTAAGCTCAAAAGATAATTGATTTTTATGTAAAAACACAAAACATGTGAGCTTAGATTAAGAATATTTGCATCAGGGTTAGCATAAGGCTAGCTAACAGAATGTCCAGGTATATCACAAACTGTTTTGGGTCCAGACCTCCAATTGCCGGTTAGCGCCCACCCTGATCTGAATACCTTATCTGTACAATAAGAAGATATTATATTGCTTTTGACTCTGCTATTGTAAATTTTGTTGAAGATGGTAAACTCTTTCCGAAATTGGCATGCCAATTTGTATTACCTGAATGCCTTAATTTGAATAATGTCTATTTGTTTCAGTTTTCAGTCATTTTATTTAGGAAATCAAAGATTTATGTGAGAATTAGAATGTCAGTTTCCAGCCTTCAGTATCTGGCATACATACAAATCATTTTTGTTTGTCCCATCCTGTTTACATTAATATATATATTGTAACTTTATATTCAGGTATCTTCAGGTTAATGTATTATCAATATTGTATATTTGTACCAATATAACCCATGTGAAATATGATTTTATGTGCATGTATTTACTAGGCGTTATGTTAAAGTGTTAAATAAATAAGTACGGGTCACAAGTTAATACCACAATGCAATAATCAATGCAGCCAGGGTTGCCAAACCCACGATTTGGTAGCCCAATTGGGCGACTTTTGAAGTTTTTCCCCCCGACTTTAGAACATTTCCTGTCTATAGAAACCAATGGTTAAAAAAAATTAGGCGACTTTTAACATTGGCTTCTGCCACTTACTGTAGTCTCCTGTCCTATAGAAACCAGTGATTAAAAGAAAAAACTGGGTGACCTTTTGATGAGTTGACACACGATTTGGGCTGAAAATTGTTGATAAACCTGGATACATCATATACTGTTCAATGACAGTAAAATAGATCCTCACCTACACTGAAAAAATGGGATTCAATTCTAAGCTAAAGTACAATCTTTTGCAAGGTTCCTTTTCAGCGTTAACCATCGCGTATAAGCATGCGATGTCAAGTGCATTGGACCAAGTGGAATGGAACAATCCACATTTCCCCTCTTGATTATATTTCGACCAACACACTCATAGACAGTTAATATATTTGTATACAAATTGGTCCTTTTCTCATATCCGTATCCTGTCATATTCATTTGGCATTCATAGGTGGCCTTTGAGCACTATTGGGCTTTGCCTGGCTTCAGCTGCATGTTATAAATAGATAAATATACTATTGTATTATCATTAATATTTTGTGCCTATCAAAAGCAGTTCCCACATATTTGGTTTTTTTATACGATGGACAGATAGTATCAGTTTGTGAATGAGGACATCATATAAGTTCCTTGTACTAGGCTTAAAGCTAGCATTTCAAGTATCTCTTATAAGCTAATAACAAATGGTGCCCGCTGGAATCTCTTGAGGCATTGTCTTTTTTAAAGACATTTCTTGTTTTCACCTATTCAGCAAGGAAATTGAAGTGGCCCTTCAGCATTTTATTTGATTGCTATTGAAATATTTTTACACATTTGAAAAAAAATCCAGTTAACAGTTATACAATACCGGACTGCAGACTTGAAATTTATGCCAGGTGAAATATATTTAATTTGATTGATAGTTACAAAATTTATTTGACAATAGGGTCAGTGGTGCCACACAAATAAAGCATGATTGATAGTGGTGCTGAGTTGTTTGAAAGGGCAATATTTTATCACTATTATGATCTCAATTATGCTCATGGATCACTACACAGTTCTTGAACCCTCATATGCATGTACACGTTAACAATGACCTTTGAATGGATGGGTACTAAAACTTGTATTACATAATTAGAGGTCAAGGTTTTGAGCTACATGTAGTATTGTGAAATTGAGGTTTATTCAAATTTTGCCCATTTGGGGTAATTTTAAGAAACATGCCACATTTCTAAGGATTTCTTGTAAAAACCTACCCTATTTTTCATTTTTTGAAACATTTTCAAAACATATACCCATGTCTAGGGATATTATACGAGAAAAAAACTGACCCATTTGGGCGGCACTCATTGGAATGCACTCCCAAGCCCCCTGTCCCCCTAAAACCCTGGGTAGTAGAGTGTATTATTGTGGCAAAAATAGCCTCCTTGTTCCTAAAACAGCCATGTATTATATGTTGAATTTCAATTCAAATTGTTAATTTCCCCCTCAGATGATTGCCATAATGATGTCATTGTAAGTCAATCTCTTGTGTATGAATTTTTTTAGTACAAATATAAGAAAATATTATTTGTGTCAAATCGCACAAAAACTTTTTGACCATGTTGTGGACATGCTGAGTGATTGCTTTGCTGTATGACTTGTAGAAATGAGCTGTGATAAAAATATTATCTGGAACACAGAAGTATGTAATTTAAAATGTAGAATTACTGGTTTACGAAGAAAAGTAAGATGAAAATGTATTTACTTTGATAAACAAAAACATGGGACTATTATTAAAGATGCAACACATTCAAATTAATTAGCATACTTTCCCTGGCTTGTGGTGTTTAGCGTGTTTAGTGACTGTTCCATCCAACCAAAGGTCCATTTCACAGAGTTACGATGCTTTGCAAGCTGCAAAATCCATTTTAAGTTCTGGAGCATTGTGAAGCCTATTTCATGAACAGGTTTTGGTTATTATATTGATACGCATGAATGGGAATCATAGGGATTTATAACGTAATTCCATATGTTATGACTAGTAAAAGAATACTAATAAATTGTACCTCTATGATGGCGTTACTTCAATACTATACATACATTACCTGCAAAAAATACTGTGAAATGGACTTTAGCTTGTCTGTAAAAAAGATAACATGCTAAGGTTTAATCCAGCAGTTCGATCAGTAAGATTTTAATTCTGAAGAAATATGAACTATGAAGATGGAAGAAATGTTAGTTTGTGAGTTAAGGGGGTACTACACCCCTGTGGTAAATTCGTGACTATTTTTGCATTTTTCTCAAAAAATAATAACACACTGATAACAAAAGTTATGTATATTATTGGGGCAAGGAATCTGATTACTACACTGAAATTTCAGTGACTAAAGACAAACGGTTCAGTTTATATGATAGAAAATGAGGTACATTCTAGCTGTACCTCTTTTCTTATCATAAATAACAAACCACTTGTCTTGGGTCACTGAAATTCCAGTGTAGTAACTGGATTCCTTGCCCCTATAATATACGTAACTTTTGTTACCACTGTGTTATTAGTTTGTGAGAAAAATGCAAAAATAGACAAAAATTTATTGAGGGGTGTAGTACCCCCTTAACCATCTCACAAACCTGAAATCTAGGGGGGAGGGGGCAGATTTCACTAACATTTTGCGTTGTATCACAAGGCCCAACCCATTGTAAACTGCTCAAATAAAGAAAGTCCGCAGTCATACAACCCATCCTACACCAAAACCTGATCTTATTATGACAATTTGATTGATACGGTCGTATGCAGAATCTTGTTAGCTCCAATTTGATACCCAATTTGCTACCAAACACTCAAAAGTGACAAAGGTTGATACCAGTTTATGGCATTTGGTGCATTTTCGAAAGTTGCAAATCAAAACGAAGCACGCGGTCGAAATGGCTTAGCGTGGCAATATGGTCAACCTTGCTTGCCCACGATGGCCCCTGTCGACTATCCCAAATGCGCGCTTTATTCAATTGTCAATTTAAAACGCATGGATTGCTACAGTGATTTACTGATGAATACTAGAGCACGATGCGATCGATATGACCTAGCGGTTGTTTCGGGCTATGTCAATATGTCAATGGTCGTGCTCTGCCATTCACCTCTACAGGTTCGCGTGGTCTGTTTTTAATTTGCAACTTTTGAAAATGCACCAAATTTCATATACTGCTATCAATCTCTATGAATTTAGAGATTTTGGTAGCAAATTTGGTACCAAATTGCAGCTAACAAGATTCTGCACACGACCTTATCAATCAAATTGTCATAACAAGATTAGGGTTTGGTGTAGGACGGGTTACATGACTGCGGACTTTCTTTATTTGAGGTGTTTATTTCTACCATTATAAATCCTACATGTATATGGAAAAGTTACAATGGACCATTTCAGTTGAAATCCATACACCCTGTATGGAAGACATAACCTTAGCTCCCACACAGTGGGTATAGATTTCAAATGGAGTCTCTCATTCAGGTAACCCTATTTGAAATTCACACTCCCTGTGTGGGAGATTAAGGTCATGTCTTCCATAGGGGTGTATGGACTTCAACTGGAATTGCCTAATAGAGCTCAATGGGTTTGAGAAATGCTAGTGAAATCCACAGTACAGCATCCGCCTCTCTGGTTTGGTAGAAGAGACACTAATGTTTTGGAAATATAAACTGGATGTAATTATGGTGGTGGTTAGCAGTTGATGCATTCTAAGCAAAATAAACATATCTTATCAAAAACTATAGTGATTTTTGAAATCATAATCCTCTTATTATTTTCACAACATTTTGATGAATTTAAGTAAGCTTCATTAAGCTTGTATGTACAATATGTATATGGATTGTAAAAAATGTACAGGCCTTGTATGGTGATTGGGCTCTTCTTGTGTGTTAAGTTTTTGAGCAATGTGCATATTTATGGTGATGCACGCTACATATCTTCCATTACATGCAGTCGGACTTTGTGTTCACTAGGCCTGTAGAGACTCGATCTTGGCTGGTGAGTGCTCGTATGTACAACTTCCCCATTTATAGACCTGGATTACCTGCTACATGTATGTGCTTCAAAAACAGCTAAAATTGGATGAATTACCATATATACTATGGCTCTTGCAAAATATTAGAATTGTGATTTGATATTATTGTGTTTCCATGGTTACAGCAACTAATATGGCAACTTCTTCCAGTCCCAGAAAATGATTGTTTTCAATTTTATTAAAACAAAAACAATTTTATTCAGTATTCCAGAGGTAATTTTTGTATAAAAACATTTGTTAGACAAATCAAGTCAACTTTTTGTTGCAAAACCAGTAAGGGCCAAATTAAGAATTGATATTACCCAACATGTCAAATATACTCTACTTAAATTTTTTTTTCAATTTATTGCCCATTTTTCTGGAATTGAGAGTTGGTTGGCAGTTGCGTGTTGGACCACTTGGGTACTGAGAGCAAAGTACAGAATTTACATGGAGTTTGTGAACAACCAATGAAGTCTGGCTGTATAGCGTACTTCAGTATTACATATTATAATCATGGAAGAAAGAGATAAGAAGGAACCACAACGAACGCATTCACTTTGTCCACTCCCTTTACCGACATTTAGTTGACATTGTTATTCATGAGGATTTACTTTGATCAATACCCGCATTAAATAGGTGATTGGTATTGCATTCCATTTATTTGCATGTCTTCTGGAGCGTGTGTGAAGGATGATTTGAACTAATAACCTTCGGTGCAAGCACCCTATAGGATTTTCTCTGGTGACGTGATCATCGGTCATTGATGGCCTACATCTTTTTCTTCCATTTTGCCCAAATTTTCCGAACTTTGATGACTTTTTCTCAGAGTTGGCAGTCTTTGGCACTGAAACGAAGTTAGCTAGTTACGATTATACACATATAAACTATTAAATTAAACAGGTTTTATGTACCGGACTCAACCGAACATTGTGCATTATTTAAGAACATTTTACATCTATTTTTCATCGAAAAAGTCACCAAAATCTTACCTTATTTGCTAAAGATGAAACTCAGCAAAAAAACGTCCGATTTTGATTACCTTTTCGATGTTTTATAGGACATTTTCTACACAACACGATCAAGAAAACAGTTTGACTGCAGATCCCAAAACAAAGCTACTATACATGTTCAGAGCATCAGTGAAATTCCATAATCTTACTTCTGGGTAGCGTTTGTTTGTTCGTGGATGGGTTTGTTATAAATTTTTTCCAGTAATGATTTTGCCAAGCATCGATGGCGGTAAATGGATCATACATGAAGGGAAGTACCATTGATAGCTTTTCTTTTCATGCGTCAATAGATAAGCGGATTAAAACTTGGCCGATCGAAGTCGTTGTGGTTCCTTCTTATCTCTTTCTTCCATGTTATAATGAAGAAGTGGTTCTACATGGAATAAACTGGTTGGAAGTATGATATAGAAAGTGAATGAGATCTGTTCTGCCATAGTAAGGTTTTGTACTCCTCTATTTCCTAATACCTTGAAATTGGAGTGGAATGTAATAAAAGTTTTAAAATATATAGATTTCAAAAGTGTTGTTGCACTCGGGCTTTATTTGTGTGTGTTAAATGTGGTGTCATCATTAAATGCTCGAGTACAATGGGTTTTTGGGGCAGAAATTTACTACCCCAAAATCAGTGTAAATTCAGCATGAAAAGTCATTCATATAAACTGTGGGCATAATATACAAATATTGACTGCTATGAGGGGCATGGTTAAAATTACAGGCTCTTTTTGAGATCACACAGGCCTAAAATATTAACCATGATCTGAATAAAGCAGTCAATATTTCTTTTATATACCTCATTTTAAGATGTTTGTCATCTTATTGGTTAAAAGGCCTATTTTATTGCTCATAGGCTATGGTAAAATTTACAAAGAAAGTTTTTCTTGAACCGATCACGTCAATGCAACTGGCAGGCAGCGCGTCGGCGCCGCGTGCGTAATGCGAACAGTGCACGCAATCACGCATATGGAGTTTGATCGGAACACACACCGATGATGTGAAAATGACTATTCCAGCGGAATAGTCTTTTTAAAAGACTTTTGCCAGGAAAACGGTTCAGTTTTTACGTAATTCTTAAAAAGGAGGGCATAGCTAATTCAATGACTGCACTGTTAATCAATCAGATGACAGGAATCTATGAGGTATATAATAAGAACTGAAGCAAGCTGAGGGTGTAATGGCCTAAAATGGGGGTAATCTTTACAGGAGAATTACAGACATTTTGGTATAATACAATGTACACAAAAAAAACTCACAGCATACAAAATGTTAAGTGTCATAATATGGACCTTATTTTAATATAATTCCACATATTGTGAAAAGAATAACAAATAAAACAAGGATAAAAAACTGACCAAATTTGGAAATTAAAATTCTAGCTGAGCTACCACATGAGTATGTAAAAATATTTCGAAAAACTGAATTTGGGTTCAATATGGCCAACCAATATAAAAGACAAATATTTATTTTTAAACTCCTCAAAAAAAGTTTGGAAATGTTTTCCAAGCATCTAGATATCTCTGTTTATTTGTGACATGTTTATATCATGTGTATATCAATATATGGACAGCTAATATATTCCCTTTTACAATGAGAACACATATGTAATAAACACCTTTTTCACGGCTGAGTACACGTTTTGTGAATGTAGTGGGGTCTCAAACATACCGTCGTTTTATCTTTTCAGTTTCTGTATTTGTAAGTCATTGTTATTCTGAAGTGGTAGTCTCCCAGGTGTGACCAATCTTTTATTCTAGCCTTTTGTTAGTTACTGAAAATTTGAAGCTCGTGAATTTCAGTTTTCGCTTTGGCAAGTTATATTGATTTTTGACATAAAACCTTGAGATGTGCGGTTGGGTGCTAATCTAGACAAAAGAAGAATCTCAATTTTACGGTCCTAAATTCACGGTAAATTGTACGGCTTCAATTGACTTGTGTTTGGTGTATATGCACTTACGCCTAGGCGTAAGTAGCTCGTAAAAATAGTCTTGCATATACTAACCATGTTGCCAAGTTATAAGCAAAAGTCTTTCATATTGGCGATGAAACGAGCGTCGGAAATATCCAAATATCTCCCAATGAGGCGCGTACAAGTGGCGATTTGGTAATCATGTTTTATATTGAAATGCAATACAAAAGAATTGCATTGGAGCAAAGATAATTTATTCTATTCATACGCAAGCTAATCTGATAATTGGTTGGGCCTATATGCAAGACTCGGGTTTATTTTAAATGCTTATTTTTGTAGAGTTTATTTTCAGTCATGGATCATATTGATAAATTTCACAAGGGAGGGGGAGGGAGGGAGGGAGATACTTGAGACTGAACAAGTGAGAGTGGGAGGGGATGAGGAAGAAAGAGAGCAGAGGGAGAGACGGAAAGACTAGAAAGAGAAGAACTCGAGAGGAGAGAGCAGGGACCGGGGAGGGAGTGGGGAGACTGATCGGGGGGGCAGGAGGAAGCAAAATAGGGAGATAGACATTGATACAAGGGAAGGGCGACACTGTGGCCCTGCACAAGTGCATTGGGGTGCGACAGGCTCATAAGCGGACCTTTTGTGATTTAAGGGCTTATTTTCAACGTTTTTACAGAAAAAGTGGACTTTGTCATTTGGATTGGCATGCATTTTGTCAAATGAATGCAGATCTATTTAACATTGTCAAAGACGAGAGGGCGCTATACCATTAAAAACACCGGTGTTCCATAATATTGTCTATCCCGCTTTTATTGACATAGGCATGCGCCTCTATTGAAATAAGCTGATTGGTACTTCAAAGTTAACAATGAAGTTAGATTATAGTAAACTTACTGAATCCCTTGCGTTTTCGTATCTGAACAATAGACTTACGGAAAACTGAAAAGATAAAAAGACCCATAATGTACCAAACTGAGCATTATTCTGTGCTCGGAGGAATAAATTAGCTGTCCATTGATATGCAAAATGATAATCATGGCACAAATAATCTCAGATGTATAGATACTTGAAAATAATTTCCAAATTTTGTTTGATGAGTTGGCAATAAACACAGTTGGCAATAAATTATTGATCAAATATGTAGGAGAGAATAAATTCTGTAATTAATTACATTGCAGACACTTTTATTGTAGGAGCACATGCATTCCCCCACCATTAGCCACCAAACATCAAATGAGTGAAAATTAAAATTAAAATAGTACCCAAATTGTATGACCCAAGCAGTTCTATAATAGCAATTTCAACTGACTGTACACTATCCAACCTCTATGACTACATAGCGCGAACGCTATGTCAGGCTGTGTTCATTCAATTGAAATTTCTACTGTAGCTATCCCACGGACTAAGCAGCACCCCCAGTCGCACATTACATGTACGGTATTCAAAGCACACTTTGTACTGCGCCATTATCAATCAACAATGTTTATAACGGGAGTCTTGCCTATTATTCCTAGTTGAACAAAGCCTACCCATGTGATGCGATGGATTCAGAGAGACTCTCTGGGTTTGTACATGTATGTTGCTCGTCGATCGGATGGCAAATTCAACTCCGGGCCTGGCAATAACTGTGTACCTATTTGCATTCTACATAACGCATTGATCCGACAACTTGCGTTAAGTGCTACATAACCCTCAAGCTTCTACGCCAATTATTCCATCCGGCTTCTGCCAATATATGCCAGAGGGAGGTACAGTTATTTTGGTCCCATGCATTACAATCAAATATGGGGATACCATACTGTTATGCATGGAGCTATTCAGAGTCCAAACTATTCTATATTCAGTTTCTTTGAATGGATTACATAATGCCAGAAAAACCTAGACATAATGTACAAATAATTGGGAGAAAATTTGGGTATTGATATTTCAGGACTTCTGTATTGGGTCCTTCACTAGGCCAATGCTGAGAAAAAATTGTTCAATTTTCAAAATTCAAAAGAATTTTTTCTCAAAATCGGCCTACATGTACCCTTCACATCTGATTCTGAGTGAGTTCCAGTGTTATATTTTCAGAAAACAAGTTTTTACCACATGTAGTACAGTCATTCGAGTTTTAAAAGGGACATATACTACATTATAGTCATTTACTTTAGACACCCAAAACACAAGACCACTGATCAATTGATTTTTTGATAGAATGCAACTTTGTTTAAAAACTCGACCCTGCTACTGAATTTGACTCATAACTGTATTCTTCATCTACTATTACTACTTTATTTACTCTATTTACGCCCAGGGCCGTGACATTTTCTAAATAGGGGGCATTTATTAGATGTCTTTTTGACAACAATATTTCCCCCCCGCCTAGAAAAACAGCGTTAGGTAAGCTTAAAAATCATGCCAATATGACAAACTACAATGTAAGAACTTCGGATCAATGACTTCCTGTTCACTTCCAGTATGGCATATCGCGGCACTTACCAATCTGTGTGGACCATGGTAAGCTTACTTACTTAGCATGGAAATTTCAGCATTGTATGGACGAATTTGATCTATTTTTGCTGGAAAATTGAAGGGGGAGGGGGGTTTAGTAGAAGAGGAGCGTTTAATAGAGTAAATACGGTAAGTAAAATAGAGCACCCCTCAAATAACAGCATGTATTCAAACCTTTAAGTTTGGTAATTAACTAGTATTTAAAATAAATTCAGTTAAAAGTTTCTAGTCGTTGTAAAAGATGTCTTTGAAAAAACAATGATGTGTATTCGATGTAACATGTTCACATCTTATTAAAGACAATTTTAAGACTTCTCTCACAAGCAAGGTAATTTCAACTTGTGATAATTTTGTGCCTCATCCGAGCAACACTTCTTCAGCACTGATGATGGTTTGTTCACATCTTATTCTTGTTCATAAACTCAAGCTTGTTTAAAAGGCCATAAAAGCAAGAACCAAGATTACAAAATTTATAAAACAAATTTTGGATTTATATAGTGCCTTTTAAAAAATGCTGTGAATTCACTGCCATGGTGAATCATCACAATCAGAATGCATCAACTAAGCAGCCGAACCTGGCGCAAACCTATCTGCACTTAGAAGATTGTAATTATCTATGCAGCTCCCATTGGGACTTTGGGTGAAGGAAGTTTTTTGATAGCCAAACAACTAATCACCAATTTTTTGAAAACAGGAGGAAAACAGAGATCCTGGAGAAAACCTGTGAGAGCAAGCAATGGAATCAGGATAAAACCAAGTCCAAATACAGTCCTTGGGCACTGTGCCAACTCACAACTCAGAATTTGTAGGAGAGCATTAATTAGTTCTTCTGGGGCCTTCAAGGAGAGCTGTTTAGAGCATATACAATAGAATGTTAGGAGAGAATGGTGAACTAAGGAGAGCTAAAAATCACTCTCCTTAGTCTCCTACATGTGTAAGTTTTAAGGAGAGCAGTTGCTCTTGCCCTCCTCAAAAGGCAGTCCCTGGTATGGTAAGTGTTAATACTGATCTTGTACACTCGATATCCAAAGTCACAGGTACCAATATAAAGTTGATACAATACTTTTTACCAATAAACCAGGGATGGCCTGTCAACTCTCACACATTGGCGCAAGTCTCATGCATTTGAGTGAAATCTCATGCATCATCATTATATAGTTTGAACAAGAAATGTGATGCGATCAAGCAAAATCAGTCGGAACTCAGAAATATTGATTTTGAGATATAGCCAAACAAAGGAAATATTTCCTTTTGTTTTGGGAACTCTTTAGTCGCTCATATTTGAAACTGGTTGTTCAATTTGAATGGGGTTTTCTGCAAAATACAGCTTTGTAAATGCTTTTTACTATCCTGTAAGAAACTGAAAATAGTCCCAAACAGAAATGTTTGGTAGACTCATAACCGGTGCGATCTTACCTTTCCGATGTTGATTAAGATACTTCTTGCATCGATCCCGAGATGCGGAAAAACCAATAGTCATTTTGTCCCACATAAATGAATAAATAACAAAAAAACCCGATCCCCGGTGGACTCACCCAAAAGGTGACGCCACACCATATGATCGCCCTTATCCGACTTGGGATCCCCTACTCGGACCAAACTTGTAGGGGTGGCGGGGTCCGGGATAATCAACATCGGAAAGGTAAGATCGCACGGTTATGAGTCTACCAAACATTTCTGTTTGGGACTAGACTCAGTACACCGGTCGATCTTACCGCTTCCGATGTTGATTAAGATACTTCTTGCATCAACATCTGAAAGATCGATCTAGCAAGTAACCGACGGATGGAGGTACAAGATTGGTCAGCATCTGATCAGGGATCGGGAGCGGTAACGATGGTTTTCGCGAGGTCAGAAAATATTTTCCCCAACGGTCGGGAAACAAAAAGACCACGCGATCACAGACATAAACCTCCTTACTTAATAAGTTTGGTGGTTAAGAATAGCGACACTGGTTCTTACCATGCTGAGTATTCTGTATAGTCTGAAAACCTGGTACCCGTACACCACCGTATTATGATCGCCCGAACAATGTCCCGGTAAACCTCCCGCCCCGTCTCTGACTACTAACGTAAACGGAAGTATCGTAGAGAAGGGCGAAGGTGGCTTCCGGGACACCGCCTGCTAGATCTCCTCAAGGGACAACCGAACGGTATACCCAAGATGATGAGATAGCTCGTGTCGAGTGGGTCGTGGGGCGCGAAACCTTCGCGATCCCCGGACCCCACTAACACCTGGACCAGCCATTGCGACAGCGGCTGGACCGAAAGGCTCTGTAAGGGTGATGAATGCGGTCGTGAGTCCTCGCAAGGCTTGTGTTCGAAGAAATAGTGCTGCAGCGCCTTATCGGACACTCCAGCCTATCTTTGGCTTCAGCCGAACCTTGCCCAACCCTGGGGATTGGAGAGGGACGAATGTCGGTATGCACCGCGCCCGTTCGTAGTCACGAGAACAGAGCGCCGAAACAGTGTCGCTCCAGTGTTTGTGAACACGGAAGCTAACCTCGAGACCGTGTGCAACTCAGCACCGCCGTCCCGAAGCCAACGCCAAACCGGAAAGCCATCTTGAGAGTTGCGATTTAAGCGTCGCTTTTGACGGAAGGTCAAAAGGGTGACCCTTAAAGTAATCTAAGACTGTGTTGGGATCCCTTAGGAGGATCACTTTCCTTTTAGTAGACACTTTCTTGAACATACCGTCGAGGCGTAGACTAATACGGTAACCATCGGTTATGCTAGTCAACCCGGCTCGAAAGCTCGGTGAATGGAGAGGACAGCTGACTTATAGCTGGCCCCAGTGGCCCGCTGAAGTCTTGCTTGGAACTTTTCTGTCAGAAACTCCGGAACTAGCAGCACAGAGGTTCTAGCGGGAGAGCTATTTGTCTCATTGCACCAAGCGTAGTATGGAGCCAGACTCTGGCTATACGTGCGGAGGGTAGACTTCCGCCTAGCCCCAAGCGATGAGAAAAACAGCTTCTGATGAAAATATCCCTCCGCTGCGTGTTCCTGGTAAGGGCCATGCAGCTAACTGCAGGTGCTCTAGTGATAGACTGGGTACCTCCGCTCCGGGCATCCGGAGTAGATCTGGTACCTCGGGGAGTGCCAGCGGCCTCGCCGCTAGCAGAATGACAATGCAGTCTTCCCACCCGATCTTGGCCACCACCCTCATGAGTAGTGAGATCGGAGGACTGCATAAGCTGTCATCCTCCCAGTCTATGGACAGAGCGTCCACGGGGAATGCTTGGGGGTCTGCGACCCTTGAGCAGTACACCGGCAGTGGATGATTGCGATGAGATGCGAACAGATCTTTCGAGGGGTGGTACATCCCCTGAAGATCGCCTGAGCGACCTGCGAGCAAGGGACCATTCTGCTGGTCCCGACACCCTTCCTCGTGACAGATTGTGCGCGAGGATGCTGGTGACGCCCGCGATGTGTATCGCTCTCATCGTAATCTGCCTGAACTTGCACCACCCTATCAGGTGTCGTGCATGCAGGCTCAATCGTGGTGGCCCGGAGTCCCCTTGTCTGTTGGGGTAGGCTACCACGGTTGTGTTATCCGTCAGGACAACGGTATGTGATTCCACGATCACCTCCTCGTAAGCGAGGAGGTTGATGTGAAACTCTGTCTCTATGGCCCCCATAGGCCCGAGACGGAGTCTCCGTGGATGTGGACCCCCAGCCCGTTTTGGCTATGGTCGTCACTACGTGACATACCGGGGTGCAGGAAACCTGACACCCTGGGTCAAATTGGGCTGATGGGTCCACCACCAGAGTTCCTCTCGCGCGATCTCCGACAACGGAACCGCGAGGGATATTGGGTGACGACTGGGCCTGCAAGCAGGCTAGAAGGTGTAGTTGGGTAAGCCTAACGTAGAAGCGGTAGTACAGTACGAGGTCTACCATACTGGCCATTAGGCCTACCACCTTCATCCATGCCACAGCGGGTTTTGCCCGAGACTCGGCCAAGAGTCAGGCACACCGCACCATGTTCGCCACCCGCCGGGTGAGAGCACCCTGCGAACCCCTCCGTGAGGGTGATCTGGGCCCCTACAAATAGTGGTGTCTCAAGTGCCGGGACCACGCTGGACTTTTTGAGCTGATCAAAAATCCAGGGTCCCGCACCCTACGGACTATCAACCCCATGAGACCCGTAGTCTTCAGTGGAGTGCGTCCGTATATGAGCCAAACGTCCAGGTAGCAACTGATGTTGACACCCCTGTGCTTCAGGTACGCTGCCACCGCTCTGACCAAGAGTGTTAAACACCCTGGGAGAGATGGACAGGCGGATGGCGTATCAAACTGGTAATTTTGATCCTGTACCTAGAAGCGCAGATGCCTCCGATCTTGAGAGGCGATTGGCATATGCAGATAGGCGTCCGAGAGATCTAGCGATGCTGTTCCCATGCCCCTGATGGGGCAGGCTAGCACCGAGGCGAGAGTCCCCATTCTGAACCTCTTGGGCCTGAAGAACGTGTTCAACAGCCTGCGGTTCCGGATGGGGTTCCTGTCCGCCGTCTTCCTTGGAGCCAATGGCTCCAAGATCACCCGTAGAACGGGGGTAGACCGGACAATCGCCCGCCTTCGTGAGAAGCTGTGTGATCCCTGTCAGTAGTGCCCGACGCTGGGGGCCGTCTGACGGCACTACTGTGGACCTCTGAAATGTGCAGACGAATGTGGGGAGACTGGGTTGCCAGTCTGTAACCCCCACTCACCACTGACCATACCCAGGCGCGCAAAGAGATGGTTTCCCACCTCTGGGTGAAAGCCATAAGCGGTCGTCCACTGGGAGATCCCCTGTGGAAAAACCGCTGAGCCCCCAGGAATGCTCTGCCTAGCTTCCCTTGGAAGAGCGCTTGCTCTCCTTCGGGCTTGCCAGCTGTTCCTGTGCTACCCTTGCGCCTCCCAGAAATGGGTGCTGCAGAGGTAGTGGGCTCGGGTACTGTTGGTGGTGCACGGCCTGCTGAAGTCGGAGCTCCTACCCATGGTAAGGGCAGTTTCCGACCTCTTCAGAGTGCTCCTCTTGGTAGCTTCTTTGCACGGTCCTCCACCGTGGCGCAGAAGCATCCAAAGAGAAAAAGGACCCTGCCTTTCCATCGCTTGAGCGATTGGAGTGGCAGGCCCTCCCCGGCGCTGAGTGGACACCCTATGGGCTAGGCCCATGGAGCTCTCGTTGAGGCTAGCTGTTAGCACCGCTAATAGGCTCACCTCATGGAAGAGCTCAGATGTTGTCTGAGCGTGATACGCTTGACGACATCTGGGTCCCTCTCGGATCCCCTCAGGTAGGTCCTGTGGTCCTCCCGCGTTACACGCAGAGGAAGCGTGCAAAGCACGCGGCGCCATAGCTCTACTGAGCTCGACAGCCCCACGATATCTACCCGTGAGGTTTGCCGGAATGAGAGTGCAGGCGCCCCTGTGAGGAAGCAGCAGCTGAGCATCCTACTGAAAGGATCCCTGGTCCTCCTCCATGGACTCCCCTTAGGGGTGTCCGGAGGAAGATCAGTGCTGTTGCTCCCCTCAAGGGGCAGCGGGGAAGGAGATTGTAGTGATGTCACTACCGGACTCAGCTTCCGACTCCTTTCCCTCGCCCACAATATCCGTGATCATGCTCCGATGATGACGGTAACTGAGGACGGCATCTGAAAGCGGGTAAGAAGGCATAACCACTGTGTGGCTCGCCGACTACCTGCCAGCAGAAGAGGGAGTACTCCCGCAAGACCCTGAGGTATCCACCATGGCACCACTGGGTCCGCATGCTCTCGCAGCCGTCGTCCTAGCGCTAGCCGCACGGGGCCTACCCTGATCAAGATCTGGGTTAGCCCCATGCCGGCTGGCCTGGTCAACAGCTGATGTTGGTACTGCGTGGCCATCGCTAGGCGACACTTGCCACGGTGCTAGGCCGTGGAAGAAACACCCTGCGGCGGGTACCACGGGCATACCCAGCCGGCAGCTGACCCTGAAAGGATCCGCCACCAGGGTAACCCCATGGTACTGCAGTACCAGCACCGCCTCCCCCCCCTTGTTGCCACAGAGACTGTGGCGACTAAGGCGGGTGCTGCGGTACCGGTGCGGTATCAGCGTGGGTACCCGTGAGGGTTCCCAACTGTGGACCGCTGTACCCTCGCCACACTGCGTTCCCTGTTTGGGGGATCAAGCTGTGTGCTGGCGTGGTACCGGCGCAGGTACTAGCATGGGTACCCGTGAGGGTTCCCGGTTGTGTACCGCTGTATGCGTGGTTCCAGCGTAGGTGCCCGTGAGGGCTCCCGGCTGTGTACCACTGTACCCATGCCTCACTGCGCTCCCCGCAAGGGGATCAAGCCGCAGTGTATGGGTACCCGCTATACCGCTGTCCCTTGGCTAGAGGGAGCTTGCCTAGTACCATGTGTTTTTGAGCGTGCCGGCGCCCATCAATCACCTCGCCACCTGAATAGGCAGCGTCAATCAATGGAGCTATGCCCTGTTGATTTGACAGTGATCGATCAAGAGAGGGTAATTGACCCATTGACGGTAATGGATCACCCACGCTCCGCTGGCTCTCGAGGACATAAGTGGGTTGTTGATCAGCTAGGCTGTTCAAGCTACTTACTGTACCCTCTAGAGCTTCGCCCAAGGTCGCTGTGTGTGGCGGACCACTCACGGCAGCTATGGGCGGGTGCATAGCGGCTACCACTGAAGTCAAGCCGTAGCTCGCCTTTGTAGCTGCCACCGAATGCACCTGGGTCGCTGTCCCGTGAGAGACTGCGAGCCCAACCCCTGAATAATCGCCAGCCAGTCCCTGTGGACAGCCAGCAGCTATTCTAGGGCCCAGGGTATCACTCGGCGGTCCCGCCATGGAACGCTGCCGTGTGACAACCCCAGTTGGTTCTGCTAAGACTACACCCACAGCGTTAGCCGCGGTATCGCCTCTGTTGAACCCATGCATGCTAGGGTTCAACCCAGGCAAGCCCGGGTACCTTGCATGCTGCCCGTCGCTGGCTACTACTGTGGCTGTTTGAGCCCGTAGATATGCCTGCAACAGACGGGTGTCCTCCTGCTAAAACCCGTGAGGATTTTCGCTGAGGACTGGTATCCTCCTGCTACAAAACCCGCTAGGGTTTTCGCTGGTGGTTACCGCTCTGCTGCCTGCTACTTTGCTCCGACGATAGTCAGTGCTTTCGCTGGCTGCTGAGCCTTTGGACGCGCTTAGCAGTCCCGAAGGAACCGCCTGCTTGTCCGGGACCGGAGCCCCTTAAGCAGACCTGCCATGACCCATAGGGGCTGTCACAGCAGAATCTACCGTATCGACTGGTATCCTCCTGCTGCAAAACCCGCTAGGGTTTCCGCTGGTGGTTACCGCTCTGCTGCCTGCTACTTTGCTCCGACGTATAGTCAGTGCTTTCGCTGGCTGCTGAGCCTTTGACGCCGCTTAGCAGTCCCGAAGGAACCGCTTGCTTGTCCGGGGACCGGAGCCCCTTAAGCAGACCTGCCATGACCCATAGGGGCTGTCACAGCAGAATCCACCGTGTCGACCTTACCAGTGCCCTTGGTAGATTTCTTCTTCGCTCTTATGGCGATGACGGAGCCTATCCCAATCGTCGAGCTGGAACTCGGAGAGTCCTAAGCAAAAGAAAGACATCTAGAAGATCGTGAGCACTCCCTGTGGGTGAAACAGAGCGGGTGTGGGTCCCGCTCCGTCACCAGGGAAGGGCAAGCCCGACAGGGCCGAGGCAAAAAAAAGAGAAAAGGGAGGGGGGCACTACCCCCCAACACGCGACTCAAGCCCAGTAAGCAAACCTGAGCACGGAGGCTGGTCGCTAACGTTAGTGGTAAAGTAAGGACTGGCTAACTTTATTACTAAAATGTCAGACGGGTCCCTACCAATCCCCACCGTATGAATATCTGATTAACTCGCCTTTATTGGACGGTAATGAAGACATAACGATAGAGTAATCACCCTAACATAGCAACAATAACCTACCGTACATGAAATACAATGTGTATGTACAAACATCTATTGTAACTTACAGGCTGCAATGGTTGTTTTACGTGGGAAACAAAATGAATGGCGCCAACGAGCGCCATTTTGAATTGCTCGTGTGTCCCGTGATACAAACGGAGGCACGATATGTAGCTAAGTTTTGGATCGCTTTTTGTCACTTTTTCGCCAGAAAATGCCGTCAAAACTATCCTCAGCCGAACAATACCGGTTTGGTTTTACCTAAGGTGTGAAACTACAACCGATATCTCGCCTTTGGTCGAGAATTGATACACAGTGCTATGAACAATCGATAGGCACGCCTGTGTCAGTCGGAGACCAAGGAGGATAAGGGGCGATCATATGGTGTGACGTCACCTTTTGGGTGAGTCCACCGGGGGATCGGGTTTTTTTTGTTATTTATTCATTTATGTGGGACAAAATGACTATTGGTTTTTCCGCATCTCGGGATCGATGCAAGAAGTATCTTAATCAACATCGGAAACGGTAAGATCGACCGGTGTACTGAGTCTGTAATATTTCCGAGTTCCGACTGATTTTGCTTGATCGCATCACAAATGTTTTGGGGTCAACATTTGGCAATTTTAGTCGGCAAACAATATTTCCGTCCTGGAACCTGTCCAACAATAACTTAATGCCAAGCAATTCCGAAAAGTTGACAGCCCTGGATAAACCCCACAACAGGCGTACAGCCCATATCATGTATTGGGCTATTCCTGTTGCAATCTACATTGTATACAGCCCATGTTGAAGACATGACCTTAATTTCCTACACAAGGGGTGTAGATCTCAGACAGAGCCACCCATTCAGGTAACCCCATTTGAAATTCACACCACCCTGTGTGGGAAATCAAGGTCATGTCTTCCATAGGGGGTGTAATAGACAGCTTCAAGCAGACTTGGACGTTACCTAATACTGTCTGTCATACATAGTGGTTATTTTCATGCAATTGGTTTCCAAACATTCAACAATTTCAAACATTTTAGTTTGCTTTTAATTAAAACATTTGCTAAATTAAATTTAATTTCTACATAAACTGACTTGTGCAATAAATTAACATTTCCATGCATATATTTCAGAATTTATTAAGAAGAATGCAAAATGTGTGAATATTAATGGAGCATGGACATACATGTACAAGGAGTTGGTTTACATGTATGTTCAAAAGGTGGTACATGCGCTGTAAGTATGCACGTCAGGTCGTCAGCCTTATTAAATCTATTGTCCAATTTGACCAGTGTACACCCTAGGGGCTAAATCGATCGATTTATGGTCATACATGTACATAAATCGATCCATTCAGCACAAACTTCAAACTGGGTCATTAATGGAATTATGGTTTACCCATGAGCGGCGCCACAAACCCTAGCTTTTTGCATTTAAGTTAAAATTCAATTGTTTGGTTCAGGAATGAAAATACTCAAAAATCACAAAGTCCTCACACCAACGACCCTCCATAAATCTAAACCTGATCATGTGATAACAATCTTGTTGGTTCCAATCCGGGGTTCCAATCTGATACCATATGTGATATCAAAGGTTCTAAATAATTGACAAAAAATTGATACCAGTATCAGTTTGGTGCATTTTCAAAACGATCATGCAGTCGGAATTGCTAGGCGTGGTCAAGCTAGCTTACCTACTATGAGAGTGCTTTGCAATGGAAATGGAAATGTCCTTTTATCAAGTCCATTTAGCCTTGGTGCTCTTTTGAAGCCATTAACAATGCCTGGGTGCCCTGCCTTAATGAAAGCAGCGGAAGGAAAAATGCCTTGCCCCTTTGAGCACAAACTTTTCCCCCTGCCATCTCGACAATCCCGAGTGAACATATGAAGCATGGTTTATTCAATTGTTCATTTGAACAATACAGGCATGGTGCAATCAATATTACATGTACCTCTGGATGCTCATGATGCTAATATGCAATATTTGAAAATGCGTCAAATTTCATTTACTGGTATCAATCTTTAGTAACAAATGTTGTAAAAAATTGGAGCTAACAAGTTTCTGCACACGACCATATTTTCAAATTGTCATAACAGGACTAGGGTTAGATTTATGATGGGTCACTGGAGTGAGGACTTTCTTGTGTTGTGTTCATATGAGGTATAGAGATGTCTCCTTGACTGAAAATGTCCCTACATGTATAACACTCTGAAAGTAACATGTACAAAGTGGTCTTGGGTAGAGTGCAGCCTGGATTAGCCTTTTCGAAGTATGGCGTACACAAAAGGAGGGCAGTCTTCAATCTGGGTAAAACCAGGCAAATTCAAAAGACTTCAGTCTACTCTGAAGTACAAAGTACAGACGCACAGCGCACACATTGTGCCGACTTTGAAGGCTAGCATACCTGGAGCAAAGACGCAGCACTACGCACTGTTAAAGCGTGCGTTGTCACTTTGTAGTTCAGAGTAGACAAACTGTATTGTGTCCACCATATTTTGAAAAGGCTAATGAGCTTTAGCAATCAGCTGCTTAAATCACTCAAATGACTTCAAACTCAATCGATTCAAACTAAATCTTTGTACACTACAGAATGGTAGCCGACACTATATCATAGCAAAGTTTATACATGGTCCTGTAGCCATCCACAAGCTGCAATCTGTTCTAACGCTCCAACTGCTGTCATTCTATCAGCTTCACTGGGCTGTATATCATGTATATGAACCTCAACTGTCTCCATCTGTGACACCTGTTTCGGAGGTGGACTCTTAAGGTACTTAATAGCTAACTGGATCTGCTTACTTGCCTCTTCAATAACATCAGGGTCATTGATACTGTCCAGCATGCTATCCATGACTTTCATGCGTTGTCGAAGAACTCTCACTTTGCGTTTCAGCACCGCTTGGGGTGAAAGGCCTTTGCGTTTTTTCGGTGTCGGAGTGTTTTCCGGGCTACTGACCGCTATACCAGCAAGTTCTGCAACCCCTTGCTGATCTACGGTTATCATAGTGTTTGTTACATGCAGCTCTTGTTCAGGTGTCTCTATAGTGCGTTTCAGTTCAGTTTTGACCTTTCTCTGACCCGTTGTGATCAAAATGTTCAAATCTTTCTTGGGTGGGAAGAATTTTCGGTTGTTATCTTCCGGCATGAACTCAGCCGGCTGATTTGCAAATAGTCCGCACTCGACATACTCACGTAACCTTGCAGAAAGTTCATCGACATCCGTCACGTTCTTTTCTATCAGCTGCTTTGCCTTGTTAGCAACTTTACGATCAAGCGTCTGCTTCACGCATGCCATAGACCCCACAGGATGGGGAACTGTGTGCGACGACACCAACGGAACACGTAAATAGAATCTTCTGTGAGCGACAAATTCTTTGCCTTCCAGAAGATGCTGCCTGAGCTGCTTCAAGCGCTTTTCTTTCTCTTTACGCATCTGACCCGCAGACTTGATCTTGATGCTAGGATCTACTGAGTAAGCAGCATCTTTAACTGCCAGGATCTCCCGGATGAGAATGGTAGCTTTGCAGTTCATCTTACGGGTATTTTTCATGTGGTTGGCTGGCTTCTTGTTTCCTCTGGAGTCCTGTAACAGTGAAAAAGATCAGCATTCATATTATTAGATTATTAGTAGTATGTACAATGTAATATGGTTTGTGGACTGAAATCAATCAGGTAAGATCTTTGACCTCACTATCAGTTTTCCGCTTAGCTAACTCTGGCATAATTGGAGTTGGCAGAGCCACACGCTGCCAACGGCACCGAAGTGGTCAATTACGAAAAAGGTGGATGGTTGCAGCCAATGTGGTACTAGTACTTACAGAAGTTGGTCCATACTGACAATGCATGTAGGTAGTGCCTTCAACACGAAATGGATGTCCAAAGTAATAGATGGGAAGATCCCCTAACCTGGCCTCCCAACGGAAACACCCTAGAAGGAAAGAAAATATATTAAAATCAGTTTGATATAGCTTAAATTTGCATATATAATTTGACATGATTGACATGATTGATACACCTGTACAACGTACAGTGTACGTGTACAGCCATGTTGTTCTTTTATTAATTCCAGCTTGTATCATTCCACACCAATTTAACGCTGTAGTACATGTATGCAAGTACATGTATTAAATGCAGACTTTGTCTTCAAAATCTAAAAGCTGATGTACGGTAGGGTGCATCTATAGCCCCCATAGTTTGCATTATTTTTGTCCATAGCCTTAACATGTTCCACTTGTCCCAAAACTAATCCCTACCAAATTTTATTGAATTCGGAGTTTGTCTTATGGGGCCACCACAGGCTTGAAGCCCGAAAATGGGCTTGTCCATTGAAACGTGTAGTAAAGTGAACTTTGCACTCTAAAAACACAGTAATATCCTATATAATGCATGTAATGTGTAAATGGAAAGAAGAGGGCCATATCAAACTTAACTTTAATACTCTGCTGTGGGATTTGTTTTTTGGATATTCAGATGAGGGTCAAAGGTCAACAGAGTTCAATGTCAACAAAGGTCAAAGGTCAACCAAACAAGGTCAAAGGTCAACAATAAACATATATATAACAATCAGAGCAAAGTAATAGGCCCTACTGCATGTTGTGTAAATCATTGGGTCTTCTTTTTATCAGTCCTTCCAATAAGATCTTGATCAAGGATTCCACACCTTAGGAAGCGATGATGCAGTAATTGTCAGCTAAATTCAAGCAACCTGGAGCTCTCCACAAAGCCCAGATTTCACAGCTGCCACAAGGTACCATAACAGCCGCCCATCAAGTGCCCAAAGTGAGAGAATTGGTTATCTTCGCCACTCTGCTGATCTACAGTTTGTGGTGGTTGACCTGCACTTCAGCTGCTGATGCCCCATGGCATGACCTCAATCTGTATCACAAGTTGCTCATGTATGAGGCCCGGGGTCCCGGGCCCGGGGTATGAGGCTGTGAATCCAGTCATTTCTTCAAGTGCAATTAAAGCTTTGAAGCGTCAAGTATGGTACTTGAGAGATGGTGCCCCTTGCACTGTTTAGTGATATAGTGCCCACAGATGAGCGATGTGAACTCGCTGATAAACTCCATGCAGTTAAACCTGCGGTAGACATGTTAGCACCTAAGAAGCGGATTGGATTATCCTTTGGAAAGCCTGAGTTTCCAACCAACATCACCGCTGCAACATCTCTTGGAGACTTGGTCAATGAAGACTCATGGTTCACTATCCACATCCTCCAAATAAACACTGACTTTCTCACTGAAGATGTTGATACATGGTCAAATTCTTCAGCATATCAAGAATCCTTTGCCAACATTGGAGCCATCAATATGTTATCAACGACTGTGCACTGTGCAGAACGCAGTGCACAGCTTGCGCGGACTTCTTGGATGCAGCAAGAACGGAAAAGCACTACCAAAATACACTACAAGTTCTTGAACTAAGCCACAAGAATGAACCAAATCTTGGAAAGCGCAAATCTTACACTGATGATTAAAACCAGACTCCTCAAGAAGCACTGAACTTCTTAATGAATGTAATAGCGAGTGCTGAAAATAGCATTTTAGGATTGTAAAACTCTTTTACGTAAGGCAGCTATTACTTGATACAGCAATCAAGACTGTAAACATAGCTGCCATTGACAAAAAAATATGCAAATGCTTTTAGAAATGGTCTAAAATATCTTTAAATTGATGCACTTAGCAGTATTGAGAATACAGCAGCTATACTAAAGCACACAAAGTATATGAATCAAAATAGCTGCCTTATGAAATTGTGGTATAGCTTATCATAAATGTTCTGATGGCGGTGGCCCCATAGGACGAGGTCCGATTTCGACGAAATTTTGTGTGAGGTATTTATTTTGATAGTGGAACACATTTATGCTATGGACAAAAATCAGGGTTAGCATTTTAAAAATAGGGGGGCTATAGATGCACCCTAATGTACGGTACCGTAAATTTTTTCTTTTTCATTACTTATCCTATCATAGTCAAAGTATACATTTTCTGAAAGGCAATTTGATGAGGAATCTGATTATGGACTTACTTTTTAGTGGTAACATGTTTCAGTTCAAAATATGTTGAATTGTAAAAAATTCTAACATACTTTGTGATACACTGTATGCTGAGATTACCAAACAGTTATGATTTTTTTTCCAAGCTCCCCCCATTTAATACAAATTATGTCAACTGTTTACTTTTATTTATACTGCAAGTTATTATCAATGCATTAAGTACACACATGTAACCCATTTTTATATATCCAGACTTTATATTCCACTCTAACTTCAAGGTCACCCTGTAGTGACCTGTACAATGAGTTGAAATGTGTATATTTAATTTGCTTTTTTTAAATGCTTCAACTTTTTAAAAATGTATACTTTTACTAGTTTAGTGTTGATAATTGTGGAGATAATGAGATATTCATATATTTCCTTGACTGAACTCTGGCCATTTCAGGCAAAACAACCATTACCATTTAGTCATGAAAATATACTTTCACGAATGATCGGATGAACCCATAATTCAAAGGAAGTCTGGCAATCACCACATTATGCCTTATAAAATATGTTAGGAAAATTATATTAATTTTTTTGACCATAAAAACAAACTAGAAACGTCGCGGTTTTCGACGCAAGGCGTCGAGTGGGATGCCTCCACCATGGGGTGATTTAAATGTGTACAAATCCATTTTTAGTAATGTGACCTCAGATGACCCCTGGGTGACCCCGGATGATTCCAAATTGACATGCCAACAATTTGGCTCTAAATGTTGACTGTACCCACCAAGTTTCATGCCCATATGACTAATTTTATTAATTTGACCTTAGATGACCCCTGGGTGACCCTGGATGACCTTCCAAAAAATTGCCTCTAAATGTTGACTGTACCCACCAAGTTTCATGCCCATAAGACAATATTTAGTAATTTGACCTTAGATGACCCTGGGTGACCCAGGATGACCCCAAAATGATCTTCCAAAAATTTGGCTCTAAATGTTGACTGCACTTACCAAGTTTCATGCCCATACGACCAATTTTATTAATTTGACCTTAGATGACCCCTGATGACCCCAAAATGACCTTCCAAAAATTGACTCTAAATGTTGACTGTACCCACCAAGTTTCATGCCCATAAGACAATATTTAGTAATTTGACCTTAGATGACCCCTGGGTGACCCCGGATGACCCCAAAATGACCTTCCAAAAATTTGGCTCTAAATGTTGACTGTACCCACCAAGTTTCATGCCCATACGACAGTTTTTAGTAATTTGACCTCAAATGACCTTTGACCTCAGTATATGACCTTGAACCCCACCCAAAAAAAAGTAGCCAGAGTTTTTGACCATGACCCACCTATCCTGAAAATTTGAAGTCAATCCGCCCATCCATGCCCGAGATACAGCATCCGGACGGACGGACGGAAGCTCAGAAGCTCGGACATTGCAAAAACAGTATGCCTCGCGGTGGAGGCATAAAAAAACCCACCATGTCTCAACATGTGATATTCAAAATTCCCGGGCGCTAAAATTGTCTGGTGAAATGACATCCCAGTATAAATACAATCATTGGCGTACGCAGGGGGGGTGTTACGGGTGTGAAACACCCCCCTTGTGTCTGTCCAAAAAAATAAAAATGGGGAGAAAAGGCAAAGAAAGAGAAAGGGAGAGAGAGAGGGGGGGGGGGGGGAAGAGGAGAGGAGGGAGATGAGCAAGGCATAGGGGACATATTATCAAATTATCATAGGCCTATAGATGCCTTAACCATCCCCACACAAATTTTTCTAACCCCTTTACCTGGTCTTGACCGGCAACGTACGTAAATGTGTCGATTAATGTTAACACCCCCCACACACATCATCATCATGCAGTCACACCTCTACCCTGGCAATGTACCGTAAAATGGGGTAACTTTTGGCACTTTTCAGAGTTTTTAAATCACTGCTTCCAAACAAAACCAATTAGGCTATTTCTAATTAACTCTTTTTTATGACATTAGGGTTCCCTTCTAAACCTTGAAGTTGAAAAAGATTTTTTAATAATTTGATCTTCGCTGTATATGGGCAAGTTGTTGTTTTTTGTGACATTTGACCCCTTGCAAAATTAATCAAGCACACATTTTTGCTCACAAATATCGATTTTTATTTTTTCTGAAAAAAATGTAAAAAATGCTAATTTTTGGTCAAAAATCTCGAATTTTTGGTAAATTTCAAGGAAATTAGACATGAGCAACTATTATTTCTTCCAAATATATTTCTTAACAAATTGACACCAAATATGACTAAAAATAATATTGCTGTACGAAAATATGACAATTTAAAAAAATATATTTGACCGACCAAAGTTACTCCGCTGACCGAAGTTACCCCATTTTACGGTACGTACGTAAAGGTTTTTTAAATTAAAATTAAAAATTAAAAATTAAAAATTAAAAATTAAAAATTAAAAATTAAAATTAACGTTAACACCAACACCTCCACATCGTCACACCCTACATCCTACCTCCGGACCCTACCCCGGCCCGGCAACGTACGTACGTAGGCCTAAAGGTTTTAATTGTGCAAATTTAGTTTGGGCCCTTTTTTCTGTTTGAAGCAATGATTTAAATAGTGTAAAAATTATGCACCAAATGGCTTCAATCGGACCTTCATTTTGCAAATTTTTCCAACTTCTTCATGGACCATTATTTCACCAATTTTGGGCTTTTTCAAACTAAAATTTTACACACTTCAATTGGGTCTACAGTTTGCAAAAGTTTCTTAATGCTGGGGGGGGGGGCCTCAGACACCCCCTGTATAGTGGATAAAGTAGCCATTTTGGCTTTTGCTTTCGACATTTACCAATGTGTATTTAACACAATTTATAGGCCTACAACTGTAGGCAAGGCTTGTTCACGAAAGGCTTCATGGATGGCCATTTCACAAATTTTCGGCTTTTTCAAACTCAAATTTTACACACTAATCATGCTAGTAAGGTCCACCAAATCAGGTCTTCATTTTGCAAAAGTTTCTTAATTCTGAGAGGGACATATCCCCCCTCAGACACCCCCCTGTGTAGTGGATGCTTCTGCTTTCGAGATTTACCAAAAAATGTGTTTAACACAATTCATATAGGCCTACAACTGTAGGAAAAACTTGTTCACAAAAGGCTTCATGGACCGTCATTTCACAAATTTTCGGCTTTTTCAAATTAAAATTTTACACACTAATAATAGTGCCAAAATTGTCCACCAAATCGCTTCAATTAGGTCTTCATTTTCCAAGTTTCTTAATTCTGAGGGGGCACATCCCCCCTCAGACACCCCCTGCATCGCTAATCATGCTAATAGTGCCAAAATGGTCAACCAAATTGCTTCAATTAGGTCTTCATTTTGCAAAAGTTTCTTAATTCTGAGGGGGCATATACCTCGAATTTTTGGTAAATTTCAAGGAAATTAGACATGAGCAACTATTATTTCTTCCAAATATATTTCTTAACAAATTGACACCAAATATGACTAAAAATAATATTGCTGTACTGAAAATATGACAATTTAAAAAATATATTTGACCGACCAAAGTTACTCCGCTGACGGAAGTTACCCCATTTTACGGATACGTGACGTAAAGGTTTTAATTGTTAAATGACATGGATATAGGGCCTACATGTTAACACCAACACCTCCACATCGTCACACCCCACATCCTACCTCCGGACCCTACCCCGGCCCGGCAACGTACGTACGTAGGCCTAAAGGTTTTAATTGTGCAAATTTAGTTTGGGCCCTTTTTTCTGTTTGAAGCAATGATTTAAATAGTGTAAAAATTATGCACCAAATGGCTTCAATCGGACCTTCATTTTGCAAATTTTTCCAACTTCTTCATGGACCATTATTTCACCAATTTTGGGCTTTTTCAAACTAAAATTTTACACACTAATAGTGTCTAAATGGTCCGCCAAATCGCTTCAATTGGGTCTACAGTTTGCAAAAGTTTCTTAATGCTGGGGGGGGGCCTCAGACACCCCCTGTATAGTGGATAAAGTAGCCATTTTGGCTTTTGCTTTCGACATTTACCAATTTGTATTTAACACAATTTATAGGCCTACAACTGTAGGCAAGGCTTGTTCACGAAAGGCTTCATGGACGGCCATTTCACAAATTTTCGGCTTTTTCAAACTCAAATTTTACACACTAATCATGCTAGTAAGGTCCACCAAATCAGGTCTTCATTTTGCAAAAGTTTCTTAATTCTGAGAGGGACATATCCCCCCTCAGACACCCCCCTGCGTAGTGGATGCTTCTGCTTTCGACATTTACAAAAAAATGTGTTTAACACAATTCATATAGGCCTACAACTGTAGGAAAAACTTGTTCACAAAAAGGCTTCATGGACCGTCATTTCACAAATTTTCGGCTTTTTCAAATTAAAATTTTACACACTAATAATAGTGCCAAAATTGTCCACCAAATCGTTTCAATTAGGTCTTCATTTTCCAAGTTTCTTAATTCTGAGGGGGCACATCCCCCCTCAGACACCCCCCTGCATCGCTAATCATGCTAATAGTGCCAAAGTTTCTTAATTCTGAGGGGGCATATACCTCGAATTTTTGGTAAATTTCAAGGAAATTAGACATGAGCAACTATTATTTCTTCCAAATATATTTCTTAACAAATTGACACCAAATATGACTAAAAATAATATTGCTGTACGAAAATATGACAATTTAAAAAAATATATTTGACCGACCAAAGTTACTCCGCTGACGGAAGTTACCCCATTTTACGGTACGTACGTAAAGGTTTTAATTGTTAAATGACATGGATATAGGGCCTACATGTTAACACCAACACCTCCACATCGTCACACCCCACATCCTACCTCCGGACCCTACCCCGGCCCGGCAACGTACGTACGTAGGCCTAAAGGTTTTAATTGTGCAAATTTAGTTTGGGCCCTTTTTTCTGTTTGAAGCAATGATTTAAATAGTGTAAAAATTATGCACCAAATGGCTTCAATCGGACCTTCATTTTGCAAATTTTTCCAACTTCTTCATGGACCATTATTTCACCAATTTTGGGCTTTTTCAAACTAAAATTTTACACACTAATAGTGTCTAAATGGTCCGCCAAATCGCTTCAATTGGGTCTACAGTTTGCAAAAGTTTCTTAATGCTGGGGGGGGGGGCGTCAGACACCCCCTGTATCGTGGATAAAGTAGCCATTTTGGCTTTTGCTTTCGACATTTACCAATTTGTATTTAACACAATTTATAGGCCTACAACTGTAGGCAAGGCTTGTTCACGAAAGGCTTCATGGATTTGGCCATTTCACAAATTTTCGGCTTTTTCAAACTCAAATTTTACACACTAATCATGCTAGTAAGGTCCACCAAATCAGGTCTTCATTTTGCAAAAGTTTCTTAATTCTGAGAGGGACATATCCCCCCTCAGACACCCCCCTGCGTAGTGGATGCTTCTGCTTTCGACATTTACCAAAAAATGTGTTTAACACAATTCATATAGGCCTACAACTGTAGGAAAAACTTGTTCACAAAAGGCTTCATGGACCGTCATTTCACAAATTTTCGGCTTTTTCAAATTAAAATTTTACACACTAATAATAGTGCCAAAATTGTCCACCAAATCGCTTCAATTAGGTCTTCATTTTCCAAGTTTCTTAATTCTGAGGGGTGTCTGAGGGGGGACACCCCCCCTGCATCGCTAATCATGCTAATAGTGCCAAAATGGTCAACCAAATTGCTTCAATTAGGTCTTCATTTTGCAAAAGTTTCTTAATTCTGAGGGGGCATATACCCCATCAGACACCCCCTGCGTAGTGGATAAACAAGCAGCCATTTTTGCTCCTGCTTTCGACATTTACCATTTGTGTTTTAAAACACAATTCATAGGCCTACAACTGTATGGCTTTTTCAAATTGAACTTTTACACACTAATAGTGCCAAAATTGTCCTCCAAATTGCTTCAATTCGGTCTTCATTTTCCAAAAGTTTCTTAATTCTGAGGGGGGCCCTCAGACACCCCCCTGCGTCGCGCAAGTGCGACGGGATGACCGCTATGCGGCCATTTTAGTATTGTTTATCATCACACCCCCCTTCTATGAGAAATTCCTGCGTACGCGCATGAATACAATGAAGGCTGGCGACAGTTGAGTATGACATCACTGCCCTAGACCATTTTGGCACAGGAATTTTGAATCACTTATTGACAAGACTGTTTTTATTTGGGTTTTTATGGTCATTGTCAAGGTCACAAGAGCTGGTTTTAAATAAACCATGAGAAAAATTGGATAAAATTGTGCACCGATATATTGTGTCTATTATTAGTACTTGAGCCCAGCTGGGGGAGTGCATTTGACACATCAATTATATCAGTGCAATTTTGTTAAATTTATCAACACAGAAAACTTTTTGTTTGTGCTAACATTTTCACAAAATTCATGGCTGCCTTACATGTAAAGTCTTATTCAGATTTCATTTGACAGCTTAACCATCGCGTATACGCGAGCGACGTTAAGCGTGTGCATTGGACCTTGTGCAAATAATACGCGCTGGACGGCTAGCAGTACGCTTAATTTGTAAAAGGGAATCTGAATAAGACTTTACCAGTGGCAGTGCGATCATACAACAAAATTTCATATTCGCATCTAGAATAATATGCGTACACTATGTAAAACTATTATAACAATAAACCTAGATATTAACCATCAGATTGCCCAAATCTTTTTGATGTTCCTGGTTGCGATCGAAGTCTTATGCTCGTTCGTACAAATGATGTCCCCGTCACTGCGTAGTAGCTACGAAGAAACTTCTCCAACGCATCACCGTCACCTTCTATATAACCAGTTAGATACCCTGCTTTTGTTTCAGAATTATTCAATTCACTATCACATAACTTTGTGATTTTTTGATCAATTGTGGCCAGCATAATAGCCATTTCCATGTCGGCTGCAGTCATTGTGGCACTACGAGCTTCTTGTTCATGTTGTTGTTGTGCACTTCCCGACGCTGCATCGCCATCTGTAAGCTCAAAATTTGATGAAATTTGGGTTATTGTTGCAATCGTGGCGTTTGCCTGAGCATCTCTATCTTCGGGACGAGATTGCACATGTATGGTAGTTGTCGTAGGTGTAGAAAGCTGTGAAAAACCGGTAGAAATTTGATCTGCGGCTCCTGTGTTTTCTGTACTTGCAGTCGCCATTTTGTTGTACCGCGTAGATGGTGTAATGTTGTGGTAAATATTATCGTCAACAAAATTACCCTAGGAGGAAATGGGTTTTCGTCATCTAGAGAAAATGTTACCAAATTGAGTTATTACACGTACACTGTGTTGGGTCATAAAATAATTATAGTAACTGTGTAAAAAAACCCAAAAAACAAAACAAAAACAAACACTTTCTTTTTTTGAGGGGGGGGGGGCATTTTTTGCAATGACCCCAATTTCAGCGCAAAACTACTTTTGGCCAAAAAATTGGGTTATCACTGGTTTTGTGGTTTTGAGATCCTGATTTCAATGTTACAAAAATAATAATACATTTAACACACATTTTTGGTAGCCTCGCCTATAAGCTCCTATACATTTTGGCAATACACACATTTTAGGAATTGGGGGGGGGGGGAGCATACTTTAGATCGTGCATTGATGGCTTTGAGAAGCCCCATGCTCACTTATCGCACATCAGGCATATCGGACCCGAATGTTTTTTATAATCATCGTCAGTCGTTCACAGGCATGACAGGGCCATCGTCGGTATCTGGGAGGGGGGGGGGGCTGATTTTGTAAGCTGAGGGGATATTTTTTCAAAATTTGGACCAGTAAGTTTTTGTACCATTTTTTTGGGGGGGTGGTGGATCATGCAAGATCTTTGGGATCATGTCAGTGGCGTATCAGTTCTTTTTGACACTGTGGGGATGGGGTTAGAATTTCTTGATTCTTGAAATATTAGGCCTAGGCCTAAACACAGCCCCTTTTGGTGACAGAATAAGTTTATGGTACAAATGCACGCAAAGCGTTGAATAATATGCCATTGAAGCTTTGACTTTGACTTTGAAGGACTCCACAACACTATAGAAACCAAGCGTGAAGGAACAAAATTGGTGAAATGGATATTTACGCAAAGCGCGTGAAAATTTGCACTTAGGGCCTAGGCTAAAATATGAGGTTAATTTGAAAAATGGCCCAAAACGGGTTTTCAGTATTGTAGGCAGTGGCGGTGCCCCTAGCGCTGCCACTGTAGCCCTATGGAATTTCCAAACGGCTCGCCAAAAAAGCCCCCTCGGCCCGCCAAAAATTTCTTGCCCCCCCAATTTTACCCCCAGGGCTCATAATTATTGCACAGCCCCTTATCTCCTTATTATGCTCGCATGCTCAGTGTTTTTCATCTGACTTAATGATACATTTTCGTCGATTCATAATCTAGGCTGGTGATATTGTTTTTAAATTGTTGACCAAGAGGTCTAAAATCGCGCATCGGAGAAGATGCGTTTTCAAATCACAATTGCAATGGGATGGGACTCTTTTTTGGCGGTGTGTACCCATACCGGTGTCGGCAAACTAAATTTAGGTAGCTCAATATTTCTAGAGAACCGACAACAAATGTATAATGCGGCTTCGCAGCTATCGAGCAAACGTTGCGCTTCACAACTTTCGTCTCCTGAAAGTGTCTTTATTTCGTGTTGTTTGACTTCTTTAAAAAAATGGTGAATGTAACCAGAGGAGTACTTGTGGAATGGTTAGTATGGCATCCAAAAATTGTAAAAATCAAATGGAAATTACAGGATTTTAGTGACGTCGGTGTAAAAACATGGCTTTTTTTGGCCTGCAGAATTTTGATTACTCGGAAAAAAAAAAAAAGCTTACTTAGACTAGTTATAGTAAAACGTGATTATCTATCTATGTGGAAAACTATTTGATGTAATTTAAATTGCTCACCGATAGCTACACATTCGGAGCTAGAGGCCATTGCATGTAAATCTATTATCTATACTTATATAGCTAAAAATAATAATAGTTTCTCGATCATGAGACTGAGAGTATGAATGTATTGCGTTAATCCCGTTATACGTCGAACAACTGAATACAAGCACAACGTACGGACCAATATATTTTTGTTAACATTTTAGGCCTATAACAAAATGTAAGTTCGTAAAAATTGTACAACTATAGTTTCTACCCTAGGCTATGACCTATAAAAGTTACCTGTTACCGGTATCAAAGTGTCCGCAAAAAACTGGTCATCGCAAGTATCTTTGATGCTGAAAACTAAGGATATTCACGCAGGGACAGGCCAAAAGCCTTGCCTCGATCGTAAAATCCAGCCGATACATGTCATAAATAATTCATTATTAATAATACATTGTGTAGTTGTCACTGATTGTGTCCATGTATTGTTATTGCACCTGCGATCTCGCCATGAGAGCAGTTGTCAAGGCTTATACTTTCGATCGCTGGATCCCCATTGAATTCACCTCTCGAAAACCTCTACGAGGTTGTTGCATCGAGCAGGTGGTGGCCGCATTGCATTCCCTAAATTCAGTAAATTTTCATCGTCAACCGTGTAATTGAATGGGATTATTTTGAAATTTTAAAACGCTTGAAATATCACAAACAAATAGGCCTATGTTTATAAATAATATAAATACAAGCTAAAACCGTTGTGGTTCGATAATGAACCCCACAAAACTAACCGACTATATTGGAAAATGCCATACGGCCGGGCGGTTTCACAAGTTGCCGGCTCGATCATGTCATCCGCCGCCTGGCATCGAGCACGCTGACTGGCTTAGCAATTATCAAAATAGTTTTGTAAACCAATCAGGTTAGACGTACTTTACTGGCGAGTCACATTAATTAATACCGTAAAAGGCCGTCGCGTTCATTGATTGGCTTACGATTTCAAAGAATGGCTTTTGCAACCAATCACAATACGGGTTATATGGCGCCCGTCGGAAATTTTGCATACGTCCACGATGACGTCATGCCCCAGAGCCACGAGGCTGGCTTTTCTACGGAAGCGAGCGAGTGGTATAAAGTCAGTTTCACAGCTGTGATTTAATGGAGCACATCCACAGCGCATTTGACAGATAAAAATGAAATTGGCATTCTGAGCAACGGGATTCCATGAAATGGACGATTATGTAAGTTATTCTACAGGATCGGTAATAATTAACAGCTGGTCTGCTGTATTATTGAAGTTTGTAAGTTTGTGACTTCGTATGTTTATTGCAATTGATATTATAGGAAGCTTAAATTGGCAGGCTCTCATGCAATGTATCCGTCTCTTCCAAACATATATGGACGTTCAGAGCAAGTCATTGCCCACACAGGGTATAGTACTGCGTGCACTGCGTAATGTCGCAAGTTTAGTGGAATGACACAATAGCGCGATCGATTGTGCACGCACAGGAAATGCAGAGCGTGTGTGGTAGGCGTTGCACGCCGACGCATTTGTCATTGCCTGCCTATTGAGCTCTCATGATCGAGAAACTATTATTTTTTTTCATGATTACAAAATTATCTGTATACATTTGCAATTATTTTTGGAGCAACGATTGCTTCATACCGACGTCTAAGTACATGTCATGAGTATGTTACTGTATACATGTGAGTTTCAATTATTGGAACTGAGTTGGATCCGTGAAGCATGATGACACAAAGCAAAGCAAAGGAAGTTCAGAAGTAACTTGAACACATTACACTGTCTTTTAGCTTTTGGATTGAATAATTTTCATAAACTATGCTCAAAAGAAACTTATAATTTTTCACATGGTCATAGATCTAGAAAATATGTCCATCAAAATGAACCAAAATGACAGGATTACTGTTCAGTAACGGGTACTTTATTCTAAAGACATATTATATTGTCAATATTCAAATTTATTTATTTATTTATTTATTTATTACACTTTATCACTGGCACAGAATTGCAAAAAATATATAATATTGCACATAAGTTAAAAAAAAAATTACACAATATTATGAAAGAAACATTAGTTTTAAAAGTCCAGTGAATGGCTGGAGCGAACAGGTGCCAGGCACCTCTAAGACCGCCCACCAAAACCAAAAAGAAGAAGAAGGGAAAAATAGATTAGAGGGGGCAAATGCAGGTAAGTTACATTTGCCTGCAATTTGGACAATTACAAAAAAGAGGTCCAAGTGCAAACAGAAGTTGCATCAAAGGTGCGAGCAAATTTGGACTGGTAAAACTCCAAAACTTGTTGCTTAAATGAAGCAACAGAATTTGTAGATCTGATAATACTAGGGAGCTGGTTCCAAATGGGCACCATACGCTGAAAAAAGCCCATCTTGTGGCACTCGGTTTTAGAAAGCTGATTTACCAGCAACAAAGGATCAGAGGAAAATCTGGTGGTGGGACGGTCTTTGTTACATGTAATACCATTAAAAACTACATAATCATCTAGATTGATGTCATATAATCCCAGATTGCACTTGAAAAATATATTGAGATCAACATATTCTCTTCTAAAACTTAATGGAAGAAGAGTTAGCTCTGTTAACCTTTCTTTGTACTCAGCCTCGGGATAATCTAAAATGAATTTAGTTGCCCTTCTCTGGACCCCCTCAACTTTCTGGATGTTGCGCTTTGAGGTACCACTCCAGAGGGACTGCAATATTCCAAATCACTACGAACCAAGGCTGAGTACAAAGTCCTGGATACATTACGAGGGGCATTGAAGCCAATGGTGCGTTTAATCATACCAAGTTTTTTGTCACACTTTTTAACAACCCTGTTAATGTGATCATCCCAAGTGAAAGACGAGGAAATATCAAGACCAAGATCTTTGATGGAACTAACACGGTCTAGAACGGCACCATTCATTTTATAATCATGATGAATTGCATTCCTACGTCAGGTGATTGATATGATCTGGCATTTAGAGGGATGAAAATGGAGATCCCAAGTTTTGCTCCAATTAAATAATGCATCAATATCACTTTGGAGCATGTGACAATCAGAGACATCAGAAATGTTTTTATAACATTTAGAGTCATCTGCAAACAAAGCTAAAGAAGAATTCTGGGCAACACTGGGCATGTCGTTAATGTACAAAAGAAAAAGCATAGGCCCCAATATTGATCCTTGGGGTACCCTGAAACCACTGGAAGCCAGTCGAATTTACCCCATCAATAACAACCCTCTGCCTCCTCCCTGTTAAATAAGCGCTTGAAACCAATTGAGGAGGTCAGAATGAAAGCCAAAAGATTGCAATTTGTGAAGCAACAAGCTATGACAAACACTGTCAAAAGCTTTCGAGAAATCAAGATAGATCATATCAACTTGCCCAGCGTTGTCCAGAGTAGAACTGACTTCATGAAAAGCGGATAAAAGCTGTGTCACAGTGGAGCGACCCTTGATAAAACCGTGTTGCAGATGGTATAATTGGTCTTTAATTGCGGGGAACACTTGATCAAAAATAGCTCTCTCCATCACTTTTCCACATATGGTCGAATCCAACGAAAAGTGTACATGGCATGTTCAGGGCCATAACTTAAAAGTATTAATCAATTCTCATTCGTTTTTGTATTGTGTTTATTCGCCTTGATCATACGCTTCGCGCCATATATAATAAGACCAACTTCTGTGAAAAACTTAGACACAGATACCCCAAAACATGCTATTTTTACCCATTTTTTCAAAATATTTCTTAAAGTATTTTTTAAAACATCTAAATCAGTTATGAAAAGAAGTCATTGGATTGAATCTAAATTAATTTCCTGAAAGGTGTGTATTCAAAGATTGCCTGTTCAATTTTTCACATATTTGTACATAATTATGAATTTTTTGTGATAATTTTGTGAGTGGTATTTTTTTACATTACCTACGAATACAATTTTTCATAGCACTAGATATATCTTTAAAAAATGGAAATCACTAATAAATGGGCAATTGATACAAGCTTTGATATGTCCAATACTGAAATGCATTGCATTCGGACATCTTTATTATTGTGTTTAGCTGCCAGAAATTCTAAATGGCACAAAGGTAGGTTTGGTAAAAAATATGCATTACCTCCGAATACATGTTAAAAGCTGTGTCATTTCCACAAAGTGAGAGAATAGTAAACAATAGTTTAGCAATAGGTGCAGAGTAATACACTCTTTATTTCTACCAAGTTTCAATAGCCTGCGTTTAAATATTTCTGAGATGTCAACAATAAAAGCAAGTATTCGTAGGTAAATTTCGGTAACCGAATGATACCTACGAATACAATTTGACATCATGACAGTATTGTGAAACACCACCATTCATGCCAATGCCCATATTGGTACATAACGAAGGCCTGTATGTTTGCTATCAAATCATATGTCAATGAAAGTTGCGAATTCACATACATGCCCACCATGCAAAAGTGAATACTGGCTTAATTGTTGAAAAATATGTATTGAAATAGACGACGGTCTGCTCATTTGAAAGAAAAATCAGATTCAAAGAAGATTAGAAGGGATAAATACTTGGATTTGTCAACTGTCATGTGTGCTTCATTTTAAATGTTTACCGACCTTCTGGTTTCTGAGTAATTTGTGTCCAAATTGATTTATTCAAGGTAACTTTTGACGTTTTAGCTAAGGTTACCTACGAATACCATGGAAAAAACGACTGTTCTCATTGTCTCATGATCTAGACAACACAGTGATGGACCCTGGTATAAAGCTAATTGTAGTTGTCCTCAAACGAAAGGCCACAAGGCGTAACTGACTCCAAGATGGACTTCACAAGTCTGCAATAACGGTTTTAAGCGATTTGGTGCAATTAAGCAAATTAAAGTCACTTTAGTGCCTTTGTTTCTTACTTCAATCCTCTTTCAACCGCTGTGAACCGACATTATTAATACATGATAGGGTCTAAAGTATCAATAAGCACATAAAGAAAATAATACATTCAAAGTGCTTTATAAAATGCAGTTTTGATTGCGATATCCACCAACAGTCTAATTCTTACCTACAAATACTGAAATGTTACTTACGAATACAGCATAATACATGACATGTGTAATGAAGTGTCCCTACCAATGGAAATTAATTGTCAAAAACTTAAAGCGGTACCCCAGGACACTATTATTACCCATATACGGATTCATTCAACAATTATTTATTATGTAAAATTGCTGATTAACTACTTGTATATCAAAATGAAGTGGTCAAAATCTTGCTAAAAGCATCAAAAAATTTTGATCTAAGGTAATAGCTTTATTCATTTGGACGTACCATCTGAACGAGATCTAAAAACTACCATTTTATTAATTCATTACCATAATAGCAAAATTTAAACCTCTAAACTCAATATAGATATTGTTAAATCGCTCATGTTACCTCTGAATACCGGGTTTCTTCACCTTTTCATTGTATAAAGCGTTAGGTGTATGCGTATAATTCCTAATATTCTTGAAAACATATATCCTACTCGTTCTTATACAATGTGTAAATTGATTCATACTCATTTGATAAATAAAATACAGAAACTGCCCTAAACTTCATTTTCAAAAATAAAGTAGCATAAATTGACTAAGATCATATTGATCGCGTTATAAAAATAAAAACAAATATTTTCTGGTTGAGCTAGCATTTGCCTGACACCCTGTGGTCTACATTACACAAAAAAGGCGTTAATGGGAATATTCCATTTGTTTTAGGTTGATTAGTATTGCGATAGTAAAAACATCCTAGTGGTATTCGTAGGTAACATTGGGTTTTGATATCACATTTACTATCACACGTCCTGGATTTATTTTTCAAGATTAGTAATGGCACTTTTGGTTCCTATAAGGCCAATATGTCATCAATCAATGGGCAAAAGGAAAAATTGTGGAGACATTTTTATTTCGGACTTTTATTTTTGGCCCGTGGACACTTTTGGTTGGATTCGACCATATACACAATAGTGACACCGGTCTATAATTTTCAGCACGTTGCCTGTCAGACTTTTTAAAAACAGGAACAACATTGGCTTTTAACCAGGTCTCAGGCATAATACCAGAACTCAAAGATACAATGTAAGTTAAAAATGTGGCACAAAGGAAAAACAATTTCATGAGCGCATTCTTTCAAGACCCTGGGAGATATCCCATCAGGGCCAATAGCTTTGGAAACATTTAAATTGACACAGCTGAAAAAATGCATTGACATGGAACCAAACTGCTTGCTGTATGTCACAGCCTTGATATTTTGGTACCGTGTAACAAATTAAGGAATGTAAAGAAAAAAAATTATGCAGCACAATTAAAAGTTAGTCCATTTCGACATTTAGTGTTTTTCAATCTATGTGTCTCAGCATGTGCACCTCAGCAAAAAATGTGGTATAGTATAGCATACAAATGTATACAGGTCCTTGTTGAATAAGGCTAATGAAATGAAATGATTAGTTTCCCGTCACATCTTTTTTCAGTGAAATATGAGGTCATGACTTCATTATTCATTATTTTGGAAAATTTCATTATTGTCAAAAGTTTCATTTACATGGCTATTACCTATATTGTTGATAAAAGACCATCTCAAAACAGGTATTAATGCTTATAGCTCATCATTACAAACATTTTGCAACAGATTGAGAAATGATTTGAATTTGTTTTTATTAAAATTTAAAAATATTTTGCAATTTTTGTAATCACTAGAAACATGATGAGGTAATCCTTAAATTTTCATTATTTACCACATCCTCTACCCCCTACAACTAAGAAAAACAGCTGATTATGATCAGCAGGGGATGTCATACATTTTGAGAGTTCCAATTTTGATTACGGTACTGTAAAAGTAGAAATTTTCGCGAGGTTTTTATTTTCGCGAATTTCGCGAGTGGACATAATGTCGCGAAAATAAAAACTCGCGAAAATAACCTTTTACATTAGGATTCTGTTGTATCAATATCAAAACCGCAAAATTTAATTCTCGTGCAATTGACAAAATCTTCAAAATCGCGAAAATATCTTCTCGCGAAAATATTGACTTATTACAGTATTTCCATCTCAATTTCAGATAATTGACTTTTATGAAAATAATGAAAGTTTTGTTCAAATTGAAAAAGTTATGAGGGCGGGTGACGGGAAACTAATAATTTCATTTCATTAGCCTAAAAGGTGTTTGAAACCTTGTAATTTATTGCACCAGGCATATTATCTGTGCATGAATGCCAACATGCTGGTGGGTTGCTTGATGCACATTCCTATGCCAAAATACCTCTTGATCAATCTTTTATCTTTTCAATTAGTGGGTTTTTAGCGGGTTCGCCGTCGGACAAGTTTAGAACTGTCAAGCTTTCGTCAGGTGTAGCTCTGACTTCTTCAGGACAAAGTACCTAAGATTGAGACATGTAGACCGCCCCTTGTCTACTGATGACTCTGAAAAGAGTCGTTCACTGAAGACTGCCCCTTGTCAACAGGGAACAAGCAGATCTCGCCTATCTGCTAATATAAAGGTTTTGGTGGCTCTGAAAAGAGCAGTTTGCTGAAGACTGCCCCTTGTCTACAGAAACAAGCAGTCTGCTTGTTTCTGTTTTTTAGGTACTTTGTCCTGAAGCAGTCAGAGCTACTCCTGACGAAAGCTTGACAGTTCTAAACTTGTCCGACGGCGAACCCGCTAAAAACCCACTAATTGTTATGAATTCCCGTCGTAAAAACCTATCCCACAATCTTTTATCTTTTGTTATACCACCTGCAGTGATCCAGCCATGAAGCAATTTCTCCTTCACTTGGATGAGACACAGAAGCTTGGTAAGAAGTTCATCCTGGCAGATCTTGATGACACGCATGTCTTTATTGATTCAGAGATACTGGAAACCCTCAAGGATAAGATTGATGAGCTCATGGATGCCAACACTTTTTCTGATAATGCATAGATTTCCCAAGGTAATTAAATGATATTTAAAATGGGGCAGAAGGAGATGGTGGCAAAATCTGAAAATATGCCTAAAAGTGAATAGGGATTATCATAGTTCAACTGTTTAAAATAAAGCCCTTTCTAACAAGTAGTTTCAAAGATTTGAAAGTCATAGTCCCACAGTCAAATACCATAAAATTAAGAATTCCAATTTTATGGGAATGTCATCGTCTGGCGACTTGTTCCGGGTTTTGTTGGAGCTGTCACATATAATGAGCTCCTGTGGTCTCAAATATGGCTCCTGGTCCTATAGTTTGTAGTGTAAAATATTGGACACACCAGAAGTCAAAACTGGGCAAACATGGGGTAAAAAGTCTATTTGTTGCAAAAGAATAAGCGTACAAGGTTTACAACCTCCTTTTACTTCCGACTTTCGCACTATGCATGCACATTAAAGAAATATTTAATAGGCCTACAAGATGGTTTCCGAAATAATTTTCTTCTGATTTGCAGATTTTTCATGCACATTAATATTTTTTAACCACCTAATGATATGTCTTCTGAAGGTATTTAGTTCACTATTTAGCTCTATTGGTGCAAAAGAATAACCCTACAAGAAGGTTTCCGACCTCCTTTTACTTCCGACTTTCGCAGGATGCATGCACATTAAAGAAATATTTAATAGGTCTACAAGATGGTTTCCGAAATAATTTTCTTCTGACTTGCAGATTTTTCATGCACATTAATATTTTTTATTAACCACGTAATGCTATGTCTTCTGAAGGTATTTAGTTAACTATTTAGCTCTATTGGTGCAAAAGAATAACCCTACAAGGTTTCCGACCTCCTTTTACTTCCGACTTTCGCACGATGCATGCACATTAAAGAAATATTTAAGGCCTACAAGATGGTTTCCGAAATAATTTTCTTCTGACTTGCAGATTTTTCATGCACATTAATATATATTTTTTATTAACCACCTAATGCTATGTCTTCTGAAGGTATTTAGTTAACTATTTAGCTCTATTGGTGCAAAAGAATAACCCTACAAGAAGGTTTCCAACCTCCTTTTACTTCCGACTTTCGCACGATGCATGCACATTAAAGAAATATTTAATAGGCCTACAAGAATAACAAGATGGTTTCCGAAATAATTTTCTTCTGACTTGCAGATTTTTCATGCACATTAATATATATTTAACCCTACAAGAAGGTTTCCAACCTCCTTTTACTTCCGACTTTCGCACGATGCATGCACATTAAAGAAATATTTAATAGGCCTACAAGAATAACAAGATGGTTTCCGTAATAATTTTCTCCTGACTTGCGGATCTTTCATGCACATTAATATTTTTTATTAAGCATCTTCATCTAACTGCTACACATGCTACGTCTTCTGGAGGTATTTAGTTAACTATTTAGGTCTGCAAAAGAATAAGCCTGCAAGATGCTTTCCGACTTTGTTTTCTCAATGGTGCACGCAGTGGCACATTAATATTTTTAATATTTTTCTTTAACCATGCATAGACAATTACTATAGGCCTACCCAGTACAGTCTTCTAATTGACATTGACATTAGACTGTTCAATTTTTTTTGAAAACATGAACAAAACCCGATGTTAGGCCTATCGACTGATACTGTAATGATGAAGATGATGATGATGATCAATGATTTTCTGAGCTTGAAAGTTTAACCAATCATGCTTCTATACATTAGAAGTAACAAAACCCAATGTTTCCAGAAATATATATCAATTTGTTTCCTCTACATACTTTATCCAATTTCGTGAGATCAAAGGTCACATACAAGGTCAAAGGTCGACTGAGGTCACCAAATCTTTTAATAAATAATTTTTAACTGTGCATCACATATCCGAAAATCAGCTTGATCAGTCATGTGATTAAGGAAATATGACGACTTTAAGATGGCCACTTTCCATGTAAAGTATAGCAAAGTAGCACTTTCAATGAGTAATAACTCGTAAAGGAAGCATCTTTCTGTATTGATTTATTACTTTGATGGAATGGTTCATTGGCATTGCCAAATTTGATAAGGCGGGCCCCTGGAACCTGGCCGTAGTCGCGAGCTACGCTTCACAAGTGTCCCTAGCCATTTCTAGTTTTCAAAAGTTGGCAGGTATGCAACAGGTCATTTTAGTTGACAAACTTGAAAATAAGTTAGTTTTTAATGTTTATAGCTACAATCCCGGAAAAAATGTGTTCGAACACCCACTGTAATTCCCATGTTCTTCTTAGCATAGTGCGCACGCTATATGAGTCACTGGAAAATAAGAATTATAATAGTGTTGTCTCAACGTTTATCTTAAGCATGCCCCTCCCTTTCCCCACCAAACAATGTTGGGAGAAGATATGGTGAAGATGAGCATATTGGGCATGCCAACATTGTACGGGGGTAGAAGGGGGACCATTTCCAATATGGCCTTAAAAGTGTTCGAACAAATATTTCTGAGATTGTCTGAGGAATTCCTAAATCAGTGTTTGCTACTTCACATTTGGGTTCACAACTTCAGATCCAGTAGAGCGATTGAAATGAAACTCACACATGTTAGTTTATATATACTAAGGAACATAGGGAATAAAAATATTACATTCCATTCACAAATATTTCAGGGATCGGTCAGTTTAAACATATATTTTCATCAAATTTTGACTAAGTTAAGTCAAATAACACGTAGAATACATTATACGTAGCCCCAAACATTTTAAAACATAGCAATTTGGATAATTAAAAGTTGAAAATCTTTTGGAAAATCATTCACCATCTTTTATATTTGCTATGACACTAAGGGCACCGTCAAGCAAAAATCATACGGATGTGGGATGCAAATTTATCAATGTTATCTGCAGTAGATAGCAAAATAATGCAAAGACATATACCAACCTATGTCCATTGCTTTGCCAAACTTCTCCCTCCAAACCAGTAATTCCCGACCCCACGAAAGTATACCTCAAAGAATTCAAGCAAAGACAAAGAAAAAGAAATCATTAAAGACCCCCCCCCCCCATAAAAAAGATGAAAGAAACAAAGAAAGGAAATCAAAACAAAAATGCAAAGAAAATACTAAAAAGAAATTCAAGAAGATAAAACGAACAATCAAACTAAAAAGAAAACCATAATTAAAAAAGAAGGAAGAATAAAAAAAGTAATAAAAAGTGCACATGTCACTTGCTGGTCAATAAGTTTCAAGTTCAAGACCAATTGCACATTAAAAGACACACATGCGCAATGTATAAGACACATAAAACAATTGTAACTAACATATTCAATGATTGGTATGCAAGCTCAGGGTTATTTCATGATTGTCATTATATTTGAATGGAATAAAAGAAAATATTTCAAAATGCTGTTTTCCGATTAAAGAACCACCGATCATTATGAGCATGATAGATAATGACCTTTATTTCTAGGCCTACATGCAATCTTACATGGGCAAAATTCATTAAAAACATGATTTACGTTGTCTCTTCTGTGGGTATAATTATGTACACTGAAAGTGTGAAACCCTATTCATGGTAAAGGTAAATCATTGCTCATCTCCCCATTGAAAACACACAGTATGCACGATTGACCACAAAACATAAAGAATAATATGATTTACTTTTCTATTATATGGTAAATCGATGGATATGCGTGCTTGTCTATGTGTGTAAATCATTACGTTTTACCATTTGACCATCCTAACCATGGTGTATTTAAAATGTTTAATGAACACAATTTCACACATTAGGCTGTTTTTAAATGTTTGTCAAGTAATGTTTTTATTATAAACTAATTTTAAAGCAATACATGTGCGTATCCGGTGCGTTTCTCTCCTTCCTATCACTCTCTCCCTCTCCCTCGTTCTCGACGCCCCCCCCCCCCATTTATCATACCGTGGTACTGTGTGACATTGAAATAAATAACATTGAATTTACGAGTAATGTTTATTTATTATTTCTAGCTGAAAATAAAATTTTAATTCCTCCTTTTAATTTATTATACAATATGAACATAATGAGCAATTAACATAGCACATAAACCATTAAGGCCTAATATTTGTGTGTACAAAACGCTATATTAAATCTATGGTAACTGACCGCTATCCAAATATTCATCGATTTCCTCCATATTTTGTGAGATGATAGCAAATCATGTCTCTGACATGTGTGCCAAATTGCATTAAGATCGATGGCGTAACTGCAGAGTTATTGTCCAAAAACTAAAATCAGATGATTTTGCTAAGCAATTTTGTAGACAATCCCGGAAAAAATGTGTTCGAACACCCACTGTAATTCCCATGTTCTTCTTAGCATAGTGCACACGCTATATGAGTCACTGGAAAATAAGAATTATAATAGTGTTGTCTCAACGTTTATCTTAAGCATGCCCCCCCTTTCCCCACCAAACAATGTTGGGAGAAGATATGGTGAAGATGAGCATATTGGGCATGCCAACATTGTACGGGGGTAGAAGGGGGACCATTTCCAATATGGCCTTAAAAGTGTTCGAACAAATATTTCTGAGATTGTCTGAGGAATTCCTAAATCAGTGTTTGCTACTTCACATTTGGGTTCACAACTTCAGATCCAGTAGAGCGATTGAAATGAAACTCACACATGTTAGTTTATATATACTAAGGAACATAGGGAATAAAAATATTACATTCCATTCACAAATATTTCAGGGATCGGTCAGTTTAAACATATATTTTCATCAAATTTTGACTAAGTTAAGTCAAATAACACGTAGAATACATTATACGTAGCCCCAAACATTTTAAAACATAGCAATTTGGATAATTAAAAAGTTGAAAATCTTTTTGGAAAATCATTCACCATCTTTTATATTTGCTATGACACTAAGGGCACCGTCAAGCAAAAATCATACGGATGTGGGATGCAAATTTATCAATGTTATCTGCAGTAGATAGCAAAATAATGCAAAGACATATACCAACCTATGTCCATTGCTTTGCCAAACTTCTCCCTCCAAACCAGTAATTCCCGACCCCACGAAAGTATACCTCAAAGAATTCAAGCAAAGACAAAGAAAAAGAAATCATTAAAGACCCCCCATAAAAAAGATGAAAGAAACAAAGAAAGGAAATCAAAACAAAAATGCAAAGAAAATACTAAAAAGAAATTCAAGAAGATAAAACGAACAATCAAACTAAAAAGAAAACCATAATTAAAAAAGAAGGAAGAATAAAAAAAGTAATAAAAGTGCACATGTCACTTGCTGGTCAATAAGTTTCAAGTTCAAGACCAATTGCACATTAAAAGACACACATGCGCAATGTATAAGACACATAAAACAATTGTAACTAACATATTCAATGATTGGTATGCAAGCTCAGGGTTATTTCATGATTGTCATTATATTTGAATGGAATAAAAGAAAATATTTTCAAAAATGCTGTTTTCCGATTAAAGAACCACCGATCATTATGAGCATGATAGATAATGACCTTTATTTCTAGGCCTACATGCAATCTTACATGGGCAAAATTCATTAAAAACATGATTTACGTTGTCTCTTCTGTGGGTATAATTATGTACACTGAAAGTGTGAAACCCTATTCATGGTAAAGGTAAATCATTGCTCATCTCCCCATTGAAAACACACAGTATGCACGATTGACCACAAAACATAAAGAATAATATGATTTACTTTTCTATTATATGGTAAATCGATGGATATGCGTGCTTGTCTATGTGTGTAAATCATTACGTTTTACCATTTGACCATCCTAACCATGGTGTATTTAAAATGTTTAATGAACACAATTTCACACATTAGGCTGTTTTTAAATGTTTGTCAAGTAATGTTTTTATTATAAACTAATTTTAAAGCAATACATGTGCGTATCCGGTGCGTTTCTCCCTTCCTATCACTCTCTCCTCTCCTCGCTCGACGCCCCCCCCCATTTATCATACCGTGGTACTGTGTGACATTGAAATAAATAACATTGAATTTACTGAGTAATGTTTATTTATTATTTCTAGCTGAAAATAAAATTTTAATTCCTCCTTTTAATTTATTATACAATATGAACATAATGAGCAATTAACATAGCACATAAACCATTAAGGCCTAATATTTGTGTGTACAAAACGCTATATTAAATCTATGGTAACTGACCGCTATCCAAATATTCATCGATTTCCTCCATATTTTGTGAGATGATAGCAAATCATGTCTCTGACATGTGTGCCAAATTGCATTAAGATCGATGACGTATCCGCAGACTTAATGCACAATAACTAAAATCAGATGATTTTGCTAAGCAATTTTGTAGACAATCCCGGAAAAATGTGTTCGAACACCCACTGTAATTCCCATGTTCTTCTTAGCATAGTGCGCACGCTATATGAGTCACTGGAAAATAAGAATTATAATAGTGTTGTCTCAACGCTTATCTTAAGCATGCCCCCTCCCCTTGCCCCACCAAACAATGTTGGGAGAAGATATGGTGAAGATGAGCATATTGGGCATGCCAACATTGTAATGGGGTAGAAGGGGACCATTTCCAATATGGCCTTAAAAGTGTTCGAACAAATATTTCTGAGATTGTCTGAGGAATTCCTAAATCAGTGTTTGCTACTTCACATTTGGGTTCACAACTTCAGATCCAGTAGAGCGATTGAAATGAAACTCACACATGTTAGTTTATATATACTAAGGAACATAGGGAATAAAAAATATTACATTCCATTCACAAATATTTCAGGATCGGTCAGTTTAAACATATATTTTCATCAAATTTTGACTAAGTTAAGTCAAATAACACGTAGAATACATTATACGTAGCCCCAAACATTTTAAAACATAGCAATTTGGATAATTAAAAAGTTGAAAATCTTTTTAGAAAATCATTCACCATCTTTTATATTTGCTATGACACTAAGGGCACCGTCAAGCAAAAATCATACGGATGTGGGATGCAAATTTATCAATGTTATCTGCAGTAGATAGCAAAATAATGCAAAGACATATACCAACCTATGTCCATTGCTTTGCCAAACTTCTCCTCCAAACCAGTAATTCCCGACCCCACGAAAGTATACCTCAAAGAATTCAAGCAAAGACAAAGAAAAAGAAATCATTAAAGACCCCCCATAAAAAAGATGAAAGAAACAAAGAAAGGAAATCAAAACAAAAATGCAAAGAAAATACTAAAAAGAAATTCAAGAAGATAAAACGAACAATCAAACTAAAAAGAAAACCATAATTAAAAAAGAAGGAAGAATAAAAAAAAGTAATAAAAAGTGCACATGTCACTTGCTGGTCAATAAGTTTCAAGTTCAAGACCAATTGCACATTAAAAGACACACATGCGCAATGTATAAGACACATAAAACAATTGTAACTAACATATTCAATGATTGGTATGCAAGCTCAGGGTTATTTCATGATTGTCATTATATTTGAATGGAATAAAAGAAAATATTTTCAAAAATGCTGTTTTCCGATTAAAGAACCACCGATCATTATGAGCATGATAGATAATGACCTTTATTTCTAGGCCTACATGCAATCTTACATGGGCAAAATTCATTAAAAACATGATTTACGTTGTCTCTTCTGTGGGTATAATTATGTACACTGAAAGTGTGAAACCCTATTCATGGTAAAGGTAAATCATTGCTCATCTCCCCATTGAAAACACACAGTATGCACGATTGACCACAAAACATAAAGAATAATATGATTTACTTTTCTATTATATGGTAAATCGATGGATATGCGTGCTTGTCTATGTGTGTAAATCATTACGTTTTACCATTTGACCATCCTAACCATGGTGTATTTAAAATGTTTAATGAACACAATTTCACACATTAGGCTGTTTTTTAAATGTTTGTCAAGTAATGTTTTTATTATAAACTAATTTTAAAGCAATACATGTGCGTATCCGGTGCGCTTTCTCTCCTTCCTATCACTCTCTCCTCTCCCTCGTTCTCGACGCCCCCCCTCCCCATTTATCATACCGTGGTACTGTGTGACATTGAAATAAATAACATTGAATTTACGAGTAATGTTTATTTATTATTTCTAGCTGAAAATAAAATTTTAATTCCTCCTTTTAATTTATTATACAATATGAACATAATGAGCAATTAACATAGCACATAAACCATTAAGGCCTAATATTTGTGTGTACAAAACGCTATATTAAATCTATGGTAACTGACCGCTATCCAAATATTCATCGATTTCCTCCATATTTTGTGAGATGATAGCAAATCATGTCTCTGACATGTGTGCCAAATTGCATTAAGATCGATGGCGTAACTGCAGAGTTATTGTCCAAAAACTAAAATCAGATGATTTTGCTAAGCAATTTTGTAGACAATCCCGGAAAAATGTGTTCGAACACCCACTGTAATTCCATGTTCTTCTTAGCATAGTGCGCACGCTATATGAGTCACTGGAAAATAAGAATTATAATAGTGTTGTCTCAACGTTTATCTTAAGCATGCCCCCTCCCCTTTCCCCACCAAACAATGTTGGGAGAAGATATGGTGAAGATGAGCATATTGGGCATGCCAACATTGTACGGGGTAGAAGGGGACCATTTCCAATATGGCCTTAAAAGTGTTCGAACAAATATTTCTGAGATTGTCTGAGGAATTCCTAAATCAGTGTTTGCTACTTCACATTTGGGTTCACAACTTCAGATCCAGTAGAGCGATTGAAATGAAACTCACACATGTTAGTTTATATATACTAAGGAACATAGGGAATAAAAAATATTACATTCCATTCACAAATATTTCAGGGATCGGTCAGTTTAAACATATATTTTCATCAAATTTTGACTAAGTTAAGTCAAATAACACGTAGAATACATTATACGTAGCCCCAAACATTTTAAAACATAGCAATTTGGATAATTAAAAAGTTGAAAATCTTTTGGAAAATCATTCACCATCTTTTATATTTGCTATGACACTAAGGGCACCGTCAAGCAAAAATCATACGGATGTGGGATGCAAATTTATCAATGTTATCTGCAGTAGATAGCAAAATAATGCAAAGACATATACCAACCTATGTCCATTGCTTTGCCAAACTTCTCACTCCAAAACAGTAATTCCCGACCCCACGAAAGTATACCTCAAAGAATTCAAGCAAAGACAAAGAAAAAGAAATCATTAAAGACCCCCCATAAAAAGATGAAAGAAACAAAGAAAGGAAATCAAAACAAAAATGCAAAGAAAATACTAAAAAGAAATTCAAGAAGATAAAACGAACAATCAAACTAAAAAGAAAACCATAATTAAAAAAGAAGGAAGAATAAAAAAAAGTAATAAAAAGTGCACATGTCACTTGCTGGTCAATAAGTTTCAAGTTCAAGACCAATTGCACATTAAAAGACACACATGCGCAATGTATAAGACACAAAACAATTGTAACTAACATATTCAATGATTGGTATGCAAGCTCAGGGTTATTTCATGATTGTCATTATATTTGAATGGAATAAAAGAAAATATTTTCAAAAATGCTGTTTTCCGATTAAAGAACCACCGATCATTATGAGCATGATAGATAATGACCTTTATTTCTAGGCCTACATGCAATCTTACATGGGCAAAATTCATTAAAAACATGATTTACGTTGTCTCTTCTGTGGGTATAATTATGTACACTGAAAGTGTGAAACCCTATTCATGGTAAAGGTAAATCATTGCTCATCTCCCCATTGAAAACACACAGTATGCACGATTGACCACAAAACATAAAGAATAATATGATTTACTTTTCTATTATATGGTAAATCGATGGATATGCGTGCTTGTCTATGTGTGTAAATCATTACGTTTTACCATTTGACCATCCTAACCATGGTGTATTTAAAATGTTTAATGAACACAATTTCACACATTAGGCTGTTTTTTAAATGTTTGTCAAGTAATGTTTTTATTATAAACTAATTTTAAAGCAATACATGTGCGTATCCGGTGCGCTTCTCTCCCTCCCTATCACTCTCTCCCTCTCCCTCGTTCTCGACGCCCCCCCATTTATCATACCGTGGTACTGTGTGACATTGAAATAAATAACTTTGAATTTACGAGTAATGTTTATTTATTATTTCTAGCTGAAAATAAAATTTTAATTCCTCCTTTTAATTTATTATACAATATGAACATAATGAGCAATTAACATAGCACATAAACCATTAAGGCCTAATATTTGTGTGTACAAAGCGCTATATTAAATCTATGGTAACTGACCGCTATCCAAATATTCATCGATTTCCTCCATATTTTGTGAGATGATAGCAAATCATGTCTCTGACATGTGTGCCAAATTGCATTAAGATCGATGGCGTAACTGCAGAGTTATTGACCAAAAACTAAAATCAGATTATTTTGCTAAGCAATTTTGTAGACAATCCCGGAAAAATGTGTTCGAACACCCACTGTAATTCCCATGTTCTTCTTAGCATAGTGCGCGCGCTATATGAGTCACTGGAAAATAAGAATTATAATAGTGTTGTCTCAACGTTTATCTTAAGCATGCCCCTCCCCTTTCCCCACCAAACAATGTTGGGAGAAGATATGGTGAAGATGAGCATATTGGGCATGCCAACATTGTATGCGGGGTAGAAGGGGACCATTTCCAATATGGCCTTAAAAGTGTTCGAACAAATATTTCTGAGATTGTCTGAGGAATTCCTAAATCAGTGTTTGCTACTTCACATTTGGGTTCACAACTTCAGATCCAGTAGAGCGATTGAAATGAAACTCACACATGTTAGTTTATATATACTAAGGAACATAGGGAATAAAAATATTACATTCCATTCACAAATATTTCAGGGATCGGTCAGTTTAAACATATATTTTCATCAAATTTTGACTAAGTTAAGTCAAATAACACGTAGAATACATTATACGTAGCCCCAAACATTTTAAAACATAGCAATTTGGATAATTAAAAAGTTGAAAATCTTTTTGGAAAATCATTCACCATCTTTTATATTTGCTATGACACTAAGGGCACCGTCAAGCAAAAATCATACGGATGTGGGATGCAAATTTATCAATGTTATCTGCAGTAGATAGCAAAATAATGCAAAGACATATACCAACCTATGTCCATTGCTTTGCCAAACTTCTCCCTCCAAACCAGTAATTCCCGACCCACGAAAGTATACCTCAAAGAATTCAAGCAAAGACAAAGAAAAAGAAATCATTAAAGACCCCCCATAAAAAAGATGAAAGAAAAAAAAAAGGAAATCAAAACAAAAATGCAAAGAAAATACTAAAAAGAAATTCAAGAAGATAAAACGAACAATCAAACTAAAAAGAAAACCATAATTAAAAAAGAAGGAAGAATAAAAAAGTAATAAAAAAGTGCACATGTCACTTGCTGGTCAATAAGTTTCAAGTTCAAGACCAATTGCACATTAAAAGACACACATGCGCAATGTATAAGACACATAAAACAATTGTAACTAACATATTCAATGATTGGTATGCAAGCTCAGGGTTATTTCATGATTGTCATTATATTTGAATGGAATAAAAGAAAATATTTTCAAAAATGCTGTTTTCCGATTAAAGAACCACCGATCATTATGAGCATGATAGATAATGACCTTTATTTCTAGGCCTACATGCAATCTTACATGGGCAAAATTCATTAAAAACATGATTTACGTTGTCTCTTCTGTGGGTATAATTATGTACACTGAAAGTGTGAAACCCTATTCATGGTAAAGGTAAATCATTGCTCATCTCCCCATTGAAAACACACAGTATGCACGATTGACCACAAAACATAAAGAATAATATGATTTACTTTTCTATTATATGGTAAATCGATGGATATGCGTGCTTGTCTATGTGTGTAAATCATTACGTTTTACCATTTGACCATCCTAACCATGGTGTATTTAAAATGTTTAATGAACACAATTTCACACATTAGGCTGTTTTTTCAATGTTGGTCAAGTAATGTTTTTTATTATAAACTAATTTTAAAGCAATACATGTGCGTATCCGGTGCGTTTCTCTCCTTCCTATCACTCTCTCCCTCTCCCTCGTTCTCGACCCCCCCCCATTTATCATACCGTGGTACTGTGTGACATTGAAATAAATAACATTGAATTTACGAGTAATGTTTATTTATTATTTCTAGCTGAAAATAAAATTTTAATTCCTCCTTTTAATTTATTATACAATATGAACATAATGAGCAATTAACATAGCACATAAACCATTAAGGCCTAATATTTGTGTGTACAAAACGCTATATTAAATCTATGGTAACTGACCGCTATCCAAATATTCATCGATTTCCTCCATATTTTGTGAGATGATAGCAAATCATGTCTCTGACATGTGTGCCAAATTGCATTAAGATCGATGGCGTAACTGCAGAGTTATTGTCCAAAAACTAAAATCAGATGATTTTGCTAAGCAATTTTGTAGACAATCCCGGAAAAAATGTGTTCGAACACCCACTGTAATTCCCATGTTCTTCTTAGCATAGTGCGCACGCTATATGAGTCACTGGAAAATAAGAATTGTAATAGTGTTGTCTCAACGTTTATCTTAAGCATGCCCCCTCCCCTTTCCCCACCAAACAATGTTGGGAGAAGATATGGTGAAGATGAGCATATTGGGCATGCCAACATTGTAATGGGGTAGAAGGGGACCATTTCCAATATGGCCTTAAAAGTGTTCGAACAAATATTTCTGAGATTGTCTGAGGAATTCCTAAATCAGTGTTTGCTACTTCACATTTGGGTTCACAACTTCAGATCCAGTAGAGCGATTGAAATGAAACTCACACATGTTAGTTTATATATACTAAGGAACATAGGAAATAAAAAATATTACATTCCATTCACAAATATTTCAGGGATCGGTCAGTTTAAACATATATTTTCATCAAATTTTGACTAAGTTAAGTCAAATAACACGTAGAATACATTATACGTAGCCCCAAACATTTTAAAACATAGCAATTTGGATAATTAAAAGTTGAAAATCTTTTTGGAAAATCATTCACCATCTTTTATATTTGCTATGACACTAAGGGCACCGTCAAGCAAAAATCATACGGATGTGGGATGCAAATTTATCAATGTTATCTGCAGTAGATAGCAAAATAATGCAAAGACATATACCAACCTATGTCCATTGCTTTGCCAAACTTCTCCCTCCAAACCAGTAATTCCCGACCCCACGAAAGTATACCTCAAAGAATTCAAGCAAAGACAAAGAAAAGAAATCATTAAAGACCCCCCATAAAAAAAGATGAAAGAAACAAAGAAAGGAAATCAAAACAAAAATGCAAAGAAAATACTAAAAAGAAATTCAAGAAGATAAAACGAACAATCAAACTAAAAAGAAAACCATAATTAAAAAAGAAGGAAGAATAAAAAAGGTAATAAAAAGTGCACATGTCACTTGCTGGTCAATAAGTTTCAAGTTCAAGACCAATTGCACATTAAAAGACACACATGCGCAATGTATAAGACACATAAAACAATTGTAACTAACATATTCAATGATTGGTATGCAAGCTCAGGGTTATTTCATGATTGTCATTATATTTGAATGGAATAAAAGAAAATATTTTCAAAAATGCTGTTTTCCGATTAAAGAACCACCGATCATTATGAGCATGATAGATAATGACCTTTATTTCTAGGCCTACATGCAATCTTACATGGGCAAAATTCATTAAAAACATGATTTACGTTGTCTCTTCTGTGGGTATAATTATGTACACTGAAAGTGTGAAACCCTATTCATGGTAAAGGTAAATCATTGCTCATCTCCCCATTGAAAACACACAGTATGCACGATTGACCACAAAACATAAAGAATAATATGATTTACTTTTCTATTATATGGTAAATCGATGGATATGCGTGCTTGTCTATGTGTGTAAATCATTACGTTGTACCATTTGACCATCCTAACCATGGTGTATTTAAAATGTTTAATGAACACAATTTCACACATTAGGCTGTTTTTTAAATGTTTGTCAAGTAATGTTTTTTATTATAAACTAATTTTAAAGCAATACATGTGCGTATCCGGTGCGTTTCTCTCCCTTCCTATCACTCTCTCCCTCTCCCTCGTTCTCGACGCCCCCCCCTCCCCCCATTTATCATACCGTGGTACTGTGTGACATTGAAATAAATAACATTGAATTTACGAGTAATGTTTATTTATTATTTCTAGCTGAAAATAAAATTTTAATTCCTCCTTTTAATTTATTATACAATATGAACATAATGAGCAATTAACATAGCACATAAACCATTAAGGCCTAATATTTGTGTGTACAAAACGCTATATTAAATCTATGGTAACTGACCGCTATCCAAATATTCATCGATTTCCTCCATATTTTGTGAGATGATAGCAAATCATGTCTCTGACATGTGTGCCAAATTGCATTAAGATCGATGGCGTAACTGCAGAGTTATTGTCCAAAAACTAAAATCAGATGATTTTGCTAAGCAATTTTGTAGACAATCCCGGAAAAAATGTGTTCGAACACCCACTGTAATTCCCATGTTCTTCTTAGCATAGTCCGCACGCTATATGAGTCTCTGGAAAATAAGAATTATAATAGTGTTGTCTCAACGTTTATCTTAAGCATGCCCCTCCCTTTCCCCACCAAACAATGTTGGGAGAAGATATGGTGAAGATGAGCATATTGGGCATGCCAACATTGTACGGTGGGTAGAAGGGGGACCATTTCCAATATGGCCTTAAAAGTGTTCGAACAAATATTTCTGAGATTGTCTGAGGAATTCCTAAATCAGTGTTTGCTACTTCACATTTGGGTTCACAACTTCAGATCCAGTAGAGCGATTGAAATGAAACTCACACATGTTAGTTTATATATACTAAGGAACATAGGGAATAAAAATATTACATTCCATTCACAAATATTTCAGGGATCGGTCAGTTTAAACATATATTTTCATCAAATTTTGACTAAGTTAAGTCAAATAACACGTAGAATACATTATCGTAGCCCCAAACATTTTAAAACATAGCAATTTGGATAATTAAAAAGTTGAAAATCTTTTTGAAAATCATTCACCATCTTTTATATTTGCTATGACACTAAGGGCACCGTCAAGCAAAAATCATACGGATGTGGGATGCAAATTTATCAATGTTATCTGCAGTAGATAGCAAAATAATGCAAAGACATATACCAACCTATGTCCATTGCTTTGCCAAACTTCTCCTCCAAACCAGTAATTCCCGACCCCACGAAAGTATACCTCAAAGAATTCAAGCAAAGACAAAGAAAAAGAAATCATTAAAGACCCCCCATAAAAAAAAGATGAAAGAAACAAAGAAAGGAAATCAAAACAAAAATGCAAAGAAAATACTAAAAAGAAATTCAAGAAGATAAAACGAACAATCAAACTAAAAAGAAAACCATAATTAAAAAAGAAGGAAGAATAAAAAAAAGTAATAAAAAGTGCACATGTCACTTGCTGGTCAATAAGTTTCAAGTTCAAGACCAATTGCACATTAAAAGACACACATGCGCAATGTATAAGACACATAAAACAATTGTAACTAACATATTCAATGATTGGTATGCAAGCTCAGGGTTATTTCATGATTGTCATTATATTTGAATGGAATAAAAGAAAATATTTTCAAAAATGCTGTTTTCCGATTAAAGAACCACCGATCATTATGAGCATGATAGATAATGACCTTTATTTCTAGGCCTACATGCAATCTTACATGGGCAAAATTCATTAAAAACATGATTTACGTTGTCTCTTCTGTGGGTATAATTATGTACACTGAAAGTGTGAAACCCTATTCATGGTAAAGGTAAATCATTGCTCATCTCCCCATTGAAAACACACAGTATGCACGATTGACCACAAAACATAAAGAATAATATGATTTACTTTTCTATTATATGGTAAATCGATGGATATGCGTGCTTGTCTATGTGTGTAAATCATTACGTTTTACCATTTGACCATCCTAACCATGGTGTATTTAAAATGTTTAATGAACACAATTTCACACATTAGGCTGTTTTTAAATGTTTGTCAAGTAATGTTTTTATTATAAACTAATTTTAAAGCAATACATGTGCGTATCCGGTGCGTTTCTCTCCTTCCTATCACTCTCTCCCTCTCCCTCGTTCTCGACGCCCCCCTCCCCCATTTATCATACCGTGGTACTGTGTGACATTGAAATAAATAACATTGAATTTACGAGTAATGTTTATTTATTATTTCTAGCTGAAAATAAAATTTTAATTCCTCCTTTTAATTTATTATACAATATGAACATAATGAGCAATTAACATAGCACATAAACCATTAAGGCCTAATATTTGTGTGTACAAAACGCTATATTAAATCTATGGTAACTGACCGCTATCCAAATATTCATCGATTTCCTCCATATTTTGTGAGATGATAGCAAATCATGTCTCTGACATGTGTGCCAAATTGCATTAAGATCGATGGCGTAACTGCAGAGTTATTGTCCAAAAACTAAAATCAGATGATTTTGCTAAGCAATTTTGTAGACAATCCCGGAAAAATGTGTTCGAACACCCACTGTAATTCCCATGTTCTTCTTAGCATAGTGCGCACGCTATATGAGTCACTGGAAAATAAGAATTATAATAGTGTTGTCTCAACGTTTATCTTAAGCATGCCCCTCCCTTTCCCCACCAAACAATGTTGGGAGAAGATATGGTGAAGATGAGCATATTGGGCATGCCAACATTGTACGGGGTAGAAGGGGACCATTTCCAATATGGCCTTAAAAGTGTTCGAACAAATATTTCTGAGATTGTCTGAGGAATTCCTAAATCAGTGTTTGCTACTTCACATTTGGGTTCACAACTTCAGATCCAGTAGAGCGATTGAAATGAAACTCACACATGTTAGTTTATATATACTAAGGAACATAGGGAATAAAAAATATTACATTCCATTCACAAATATTTCAGGGATCGGTCAGTTTAAACATATATTTTCATCAAATTTTGACTAAGTTAAGTCAAATAACACGTAGAATACATTATACGTAGCCCCAAACATTTTAAAACATAGCAATTTGGATAATTAACAAGTTGAAAATCTGTTTGGAAAATCATTCACCATCTTTTATATTTGCTATGACACTAAGGGCACCGTCAAGCAAAAATCATACGGATGTGGGATGCAAATTTATCAATGTTATCTGCAGTAGATAGCAAAATAATGCAAAGACATATACCAACCTATGTCCATTGCTTTGCCAAACTTCTCCCTCCAAACCAGTAATTCCCGACCCCACGAAAGTATACCTCAAAGAATTCAAGCAAAGACAAAGAAAAAGAAATCATTAAAGACCCCCCATAAAAAAGATGAAAGAAACAAAGAAAGGAAATCAAAACAAAAATGCAAAGAAAATACTAAAAAGAAATTCAAGAAGATAAAACGAACAATCAAACTAAAAAGAAAACCATAATTAAAAAAGAAGGAAGAATAAAAAAAGTAATAAAAAGTGCACATGTCACTTGCTGGTCAATAAGTTTCAAGTTCAAGACCAATTGCACATTAAAAGACACACATGCGCAATGTATAAGACACATAAAACAATTGTAACTAACATATTCAATGATTGGTATGCAAGCTCAGGGTTATTTCATGATTGTCATTATATTTGAATGGAATAAAAGAAAATATTTTCAAAAATGCTGTTTTCCGATTAAAGAACCACCGATCATTATGAGCATGATAGATAATGACCTTTATTTCTAGGCCTACATGCAATCTTACATGGGCAAAATTCATTAAAAACATGATTTACGTTGTCTCTTCTGTGGGTATAATTATGTACACTGAAAGTGTGAAACCCTATTCATGGTAAAGGTAAATCATTGCTCATCTCCCCATTGAAAACACACAGTATGCACGATTGACCACAAAACATAAAGAATAATATGATTTACTTTTCTATTATATGGTAAATCGATGGATATGCGTGCTTGTCTATGTGTGTAAATCATTACGTTTTACCATTTGACCATCCTAACCATGGTGTATTTAAAATGTTTAATGAACACAATTTCACACATTAGGCTGTTTTTTAAATGTTTGTCAAGTAATGTTTTTATTATAAACTAATTTTAAAGCAATACATGTGCGTATCCGGTGCGTTTCTCTCCCTTCCTATCACTCTCTCCCTCTCCCTCGTTCTCGATGCCCCCCCCCCCCTCCCCATTTATCATACCGTGGTACTGTGTGACATTGAAATAAATAACATTGAATTTACTGAGTAATGTTTATTTATTATTTCTAGCTGAAAATAAAATTTTAATTCCTCCTTTTAATTTATTATACAATATGAACATAATGAGCAATTAACATAGCACATAAACCATTAAGGCCTAATATTTGTGTGTACAAAACGCTATATTAAATCTATGGTAACTGACCGCTATCCAAATATTCATCGATTTCCTCCATATTTTGTGAGATGATAGCAAATCATGTCTCTGACATGTGTGCCAAATTGCATTAAGATCGATGGCGTAACTGCAGAGTTATTGTCCAAAAACTAAAATCAGATGATTTTGCTAAGCAATTTTGTAGACAATCCCGGAAAAATGTGTTCGAACACCCACTGTAATTCCCATGTTCTTCTTAGCATAGTGCGCACGCTATATGAGTCACTGGAAAATAAGAATTATAATAGTGTTGTCTCAACGTTAATCTTAAGCACGCCCCCTCCCCTTACCCCACCAAAAATGTTGGGAGAAGATATGGTGAAGATGAGCATATTGGGCATGCCAACATTGTATGCGGGGGTAGAAGGGGACCATTTCCAATATGGCCTTAAAAGTGTTCGAACAAATATTTCTGAGATTGTCTGAGGAATTCCTAAATCAGTGTTTGCTACTTCACATTTGGGTTCACAACTTCAGATCCAGTAGAGCGATTGAAATGAAACTCACACATGTTAGTTTATATATACTAAGGAACATAGGAAATAAAAAATATTACATTCCATTCACAAATATTTCAGGGATCGGTCAGTTTAAACATATATTTTCATCAAATTTTGACTAAGTTAAGTCAAATAACACGTAGAATACATTATACGTAGCCCCAAACATTTTAAAACATAGCAATTTGGATAATTAAAAGTTGAAAATCTGTTTGGAAAATCATTCACCATCTTTTATATTTGCTATGACACTAAGGGCACCGTCAAGCAAAAATCATACGGATGTGGGATGCAAATTTATCAATGTTATCTGCAGTAGATAGCAAAATAATGCAAAGACATATACCAACCTATGTCCATTGCTTTGCCAAACTTCTCCCTCCAAACCAGTAATTCCCGACCCCACGAAAGTATACCTCAAAGAATTCAAGCAAAGACAAAGAAAAAGAAATCATTAAAGACCCCCCATAAAAAAAAGATGAAAGAAACAAAGAAAGGAAATCAAAACAAAATGCAAAGAAAATACTAAAAAGAAATTCAAGAAGATAAAACGAACAATCAAACTAAAAAGAAAACCATAATTAAAAAAGAAGGAAGAATAAAAAAAGTAATAAAAAGTGCACATGTCACTTGCTGGTCAATAAGTTTCAAGTTCAAGACCAATTGCACATTAAAAAAGACACACATGCGCAATGTATAAGACACATAAAACAATTGTAACTAACATATTCAATGATTGGTATGCAAGCTCAGGGTTATTTCATGATTGTCATTATATTTGAATGGAATAAAAGAAAATATTTTCAAAATGCTGTTTTCCGATTAAAGAACCACCGATCATTATGAGCATGATAGATAATGACCTTTATTTCTAGGCCTACATGCAATCTTACATGGGCAAAATTCATTAAAAACATGATTTACGTTGTCTCTTCTGTGGGTATAATTATGTACACTGAAAGTGTGAAACCCTATTCATGGTAAAGGTAAATCATTGCTCATCTCCCCATTGAAAACACACAGTATGCACGATTGACCACAAAACATAAAGAATAATATGATTTACTTTTCTATTATATGGTAAATCGATGGATATGCGTGCTTGTCTATGTGTGTAAATCATTACGTTTTACCATTTGACCATCCTAACCATGGTGTATTTAAAATGTTTAATGAACACAATTTCACACATTAGGCTGTTTTTAAATGTTTGTCAAGTAATGTTTTTTATTATAAACTAATTTTAAAGCAATACATGTGCGTATCCGGTGCGTTTCTCTCCCTTCCTATCACTCTCTCCCTCTCCCTCGTTCTCGACGCCCCCCCCCTCCCCATTTATCATACCGTGGTACTGTGTGACATTGAAATAAATAACATTGAATTTACGAGTAATGTTTATTTATTATTTCTAGCTGAAAATAAAATTTTAATTCCTCCTTTTAATTTATTATACAATATGAACATAATGAGCAATTAACATAGCACATAAACCATTAAGGCCTAATATTTGTGTGTACAAAACGCTATATTAAATCTATGGTAACTGACCGCTATCCAAATATTCATCGATTTCCTCCATATTTTGTGAGATGATAGCAAATCATGTCTCTGACATGTGTGCCAAATTGCATTAAGATCGATGGCGTAACTGCAGAGTTATTGTCCAAAAACTAAAATCAGATGATTTTGCTAAGCAATTTTGTAGACAATCCCGAAAAAATGTGTTCGAACACCCACTGTAATTCCCATGTTCTTCTTAGCATAGTGCGCACGCTATATGAGTCACTGGAAAATAAGAATTATAATAGTGTTGTCTCAACGTTTATCTTAAGCATGCCCCCTCCCCTTTCCCCACCAAACAATGTTGGGAGAAGATATGGTGAAGATGAGCATATTGGGCATGCCAACATTGTACGGGGTTAGAAGGGGACCATTTCCAATATGGCCTTAAAAGTGTTCGAACAAATATTTCTGAGATTGTCTGAGGAATTCCTAAATCAGTGTTTGCTACTTCACATTTGGGTTCACAACTTCAGATCCAGTAGAGCGATTGAAATGAAACTCACACATGTTAGTTTATATATACTAAGGAACATAGGGAATAAAAAATATTACATTCCATTCACAAATATTTCAGGGATCGGTCAGTTTAAACATATATTTTCATCAAATTTTGACTAAGTTAAGTCAAATAACACGTAGAATACATTATCGTAGCCCCAAACATTTTAAAACATAGCAATTTGGATAATTAAAAGTTGAAAATCTGTTTGGAAAATCATTCACCATCTTTTATATTTGCTATGACACTAAGGGCACCGTCAAGCAAAAATCATACGGATGTGGGATGCAAATTTATCAATGTTATCTGCAGTAGATAGCAAAATAATGCAAAGACATATACCAACCTATGTCCATTGCTTTGCCAAACTTCTCCCTCCAAACCAGTAATTCCCGACCCCACGAAAGTATACCTCAAAGAATTCAAGCAAAGACAAAGAAAAAGAAATCATTAAAGACCCCCCCATAAAAAGATGAAAGAAACAAAGAAAGGAAATCAAAACAAAAATGCAAAGAAAATACTAAAAAGAAATTCAAGAAGATAAAACGAACAATCAAACTAAAAAAAAACCATAATTAAAAAAGAAGGAAGAATAAAAAAAAGTAATAAAAAGTGCACATGTCACTTGCTGGTCAATAAGTTTCAAGTTCAAGACCAATTGCACATTAAAAGACACACATGCGCAATGTATAAGACACATAAAACAATTGTAACTAACATATTCAATGATTGGTATGCAAGCTCAGGGTTATTTCATGATTGTCATTATATTTGAATGGAATAAAAGAAAATATTTTCAAAAATGCTGTTTTCCGATTAAAGAACCACCGATCATTATGAGCATGATAGATAATGACCTTTATTTCTAGGCCTACATGCAATCTTACATGGGCAAAATTCATTAAAAACATGATTTACGTTGTCTCTTCTGTGGGTATAATTATGTACACTGAAAGTGTGAAACCCTATTCATGGTAAAGGTAAATCATTGCTCATCTCCCCATTGAAAACACACAGTATGCACGATTGACCACAAAACATAAAGAATAATATGATTTACTTTTCTATTATATGGTAAATCGATGGATATGCGTGCTTGTCTATGTGTGTAAATCATTACGTTTTACCATTTGACCATCCTAACCATGGTGTATTTAAAATGTTTAATGAACACAATTTCACACATTAGGCTGTTTTTTTTAATGTTTGTCAAGTAATGTTTTTTATTATAAACTAATTTTAAAGCAATACATGTGCGTATCCGGTGCGTTTCTCCCCCTTCCTATCACTCTCTCCCTCTCCCTCGTTCTCGATGCTCCCTCCCCCATTTATCATACCGTGGTACTGTGTGACATTGAAATAAATAACATTGAATTTACTGAGTAATGTTTATTTATTATTTCTAGCTGAAAATAAAATTTTAATTCCTCCTCTTAATTTATTATACAATATGAACATAATGAGCAATTAACATAGCACATAAACCATTAAGGCCTAATATTTGTGTGTACAAAAAGCTATATTAAATCTATGGTAACTGACCGCTATCCAAATATTCATCGATTTCCTCCATATTTTGTGAGATGATAGCAAATCATGTCTCTGACATGTGTGCCAAATTGCATTAAGATCGATGGCGTAACTGCAGAGTTATTGTCCAAAAACTAAAATCAGATGATTTTGCTAAGCAATTTTGTAGACAATCCCGGAAAAAATGTGTTCGAACACCCACTGTAATTCCCATGTTCTTCTTAGCATAGTGCGCGCGCTATATGAGTCACTGGAAAATAAGAATTATAATAGTGTTGTCTCAACGTTTATCTTAAGCATGCCCCTCCCTTTCCCCACCAAACAATGTTGGGAGAAGATATGGTGAAGATGAGCATATTGGGCATGCCAACATTGTACTGGGGTAGAAGGGGACCATTTCCAATATGGCCTTAAAAGTGTTCGAACAAATATTTCTGAGATTGTCTGAGGAATTCCTAAATCAGTGTTTGCTACTTCACATTTGGGTTCACAACTTCAGATCCAGTAGAGCGATTGAAATGAAACTCACACATGTTAGTTTATATATACTAAGGAACATAGGGAATAAAAATATTACATTCCATTCACAAATATTTCAGGGATCGGTCAGTTTAAACATATATTTTCATCAAATTTTGACTAAGTTAAGTCAAATAACACGTAGAATACATTATACGTAGCCCCAAACATTTTAAAACATAGCAATTTGGATAATTAAAAAGTTGAAAATCTGTTTGGAAAATCATTCACCATCTTTTATATTTGCTATGACACTAAGGGCACCGTCAAGCAAAAATCATACGGATGTGGGATGCAAATTTATCAATGTTATCTGCAGTAGATAGCAAAATAATGCAAAGACATATACCAACCTATGTCCATTGCTTTGCCAAACTTCTCCCTCCAAACCAGTAATTCCCGACCCCACGAAAGTATACCTCAAAGAATTCAAGCAAAGACAAAGAAAAAGAAATCATTAAAGACCCCCCATAAAAAAGATGAAAGAAACAAAGAAAGGAAATCAAAACAAAATGCAAAGAAAATACTAAAAAGAAATTCAAGAAGATAAAACGAACAATCAAACTAAAAAGAAAACCATAATTAAAAAAGAAGGAAGAATAAAAAAGTAATTAAAAGTGCACATGTCACTTGCTGGTCAATAAGTTTCAAGTTCAAGACCAATTGCACATTAAAAGACACACATGCGCAATGTATAAGACACATAAAACAATTGTAACTAACATATTCAATGATTGGTATGCAAGCTCAGGGTTATTTCATGATTGTCATTATATTTGAATGGAATAAAAGAAAATATTTTCAAAATGCTGTTTTCCGATTAAAGAACCACCGATCATTATGAGCATGATAGATAATGACCTTTATTTCTAGGCCTACATGCAATCTTACATGGGCAAAATTCATTAAAAACATGATTTACGTTGTCTCTTCTGTGGGTATAATTATGTACACTGAAAGTGTGAAACCCTATTCATGGTAAAGGTAAATCATTGCTCATCTCCCCATTGAAAACACACAGTATGCACGATTGACCACAAAACATAAAGAATAATATGATTTACTTTTCTATTATATGGTAAATCGATGGATATGCGTGCTTGTCTATGTGTGTAAATCATTACGTTTTACCATTTGACCATCCTAACCATGGTGTATTTAAAATGTTTAATGAACACAATTTCACACATTAGGCTGTTTTTTAAATGTTTGTCAAGTAATGTTTTTATTATAAACTAATTTTAAAGCAATACATGTGCGTATCCGGTGCGTTTCTCCTTCCTATCACTCTCTCCCTCTCCCTCGTTCTCGACGCCCCCCCCCCCCCATTTATCATACCGTGGTACTGTGTGACATTGAAATAAATAACATTGAATTTACGAGTAATGTTTATTTATTATTTCTAGCTGAAAATAAAATTTTAATTCCTCCTTTTAATTTATTATACAATATGAACATAATGAGCAATTAACATAGCACATAAACCATTAAGGCCTAATATTTGTGTGTACAAAACGCTATATTAAATCTATGGTAACTGACCGCTATCCAAATATTCATCGATTTCCTCCATATTTTGTGAGATGATAGCAAATCATGTCTCTGACATGTGTGCCAAATTGCATTAAGATCGATGGCGTAACTGCAGAGTTATTGTCCAAAAACTAAAATCAGATGATTTTGCTAAGCAATTTTGTAGACAATCCCGGAAAAAATGTGTTCGAACACCCACTGTAATTCCCATGTTCTTCTTAGCATAGTGCGCACGCTATATGAGTCACTGGAAAATAAGAATTATAATAGTGTTGTCTCAACGTTTATCTTAAGCATGCCCCCTCCCCTTTCCCCACCAAACAATGTTGGAGAAGATATGGTGAAGATGAGCATATTGGGCATGCCAACATTGTACGGGGGTAGAAGGGGACCATTTCCAATATGGCCTTAAAAGTGTTCGAACAAATATTTCTGAGATTGTCTGAGGAATTCCTAAATCAGTGTTTGCTACTTCACATTTGGGTTCACAACTTCAGATCCAGTAGAGCGATTGAAATGAAACTCACACATGTTAGTTTATATATAATAAGGAACATAAAAAAAAAAAATATTACATTCCATTCACAAATATTTCAGGGATCGGTCAGTTTAAACATATATTTTCATCAAATTTTGACTAAGTTAAGTCAAATAACACGTAGAATACATTATACGTAGCCCCAAACATTTTAAAACATAGCAATTTGGATAATTAAAAAGTTGAAAATCTGTTTGGAAAATCATTCACCATCTTTTATATTTGCTATGACACTAAGGGCACCGTCAAGCAAAAATCATACGGATGTGGGATGCAAATTTATCAATGTTATCTGCAGTAGATAGCAAAATAATGCAAAGACATATACCAACCTATGTCCATTGCTTTGCCAAACTTCTCCTTCCAAACCAGTAATTCCCGACCCCACGAAAGTATACCTCAAAGAATTCAAGCAAAGACAAAGAAAAAAAAATCATTAAAGACCCTCCCCCCCATAAAAAAGATGAAAGAAACAAAGAAAGGAAATCAAAACAAAAATGCAAAGAAAATACTAAAAAGAAATTCAAGAAGATAAAACGAACAATCAAACTAAAAAGAAAACCATAATTAAAAAAGAAGGAAGAATAAAAAAAAGTAATAAAAAGTGCACATGTCACTTGCTGGTCAATAAGTTTCAAGTTCAAGACCAATTGCACATTAAAAGACACACATGCGCAATGTATAAGACACATAAAACAATTGTAACTAACATATTCAATGATTGGTATGCAAGCTCAGGGTTATTTCATGATTGTCATTATATTTGAATGGAATAAAAGAAAATATTTTCAAAAATGCTGTTTTCCGATTAAAGAACCACCGATCATTATGAGCATGATAGATAATGACCTTTATTTCTAGGCCTACATGCAATCTTACATGGGCAAAATTCATTAAAAACATGATTTACGTTGTCTCTTCTGTGGGTATAATTATGTACACTGAAAGTGTGAAACCCTATTCATGGTAAAGGTAAATCATTGCTCATCTCCCCATTGAAAACACACAGTATGCACGATTGACCACAAAACATAAAGAATAATATGATTTACTTTTCTATTATATGGTAAATCGATGGATATGCGTGCTTGTCTATGTGTGTAAATCATTACGTTTTACCATTTGACCATCCTAACCATGGTGTATTTAAAATGTTTAATGAACACAATTTCACACATTAGGCTGTTTTTTAAATGTTTGTCAAGTAATGTTTTTATTATAAACTAATTTTAAAGCAATACATTTGCGTATCCGGTGCGTTTCTCTCCCTTCCCATCACTCTCTCCCTCTCCCTCGTTCTCGACGCCCCCCCCCCCCATTTATCATACCGTGGTACTGTGTGACATTGAAATAAATAACATTGATTTACGAGTAATGTTTATTTATTATTTCTAGCTGAAAATAAAATTTTAATTCCTCCTTTTAATTTATTATACAATATGAACATAATGAGCAATTAACATAGCACATAAACCATTAAGGCCTAATATTTGTGTGTACAAAACGCTATATTAAATCTATGGTAACTGACCGCTATCCAAATATTCATCGATTTCCTCCATATTTTGTGAGATGATAGCAAATCATGTCTCTGACATGTGTGCCAAATTGCATTAAGATCGATGGCGTAACTGCAGAGTTATTGTCCAAAAACTAAAATCAGATGATTTTGCTAAGCAATTTTGTAGACAATCCCGGAAAAAATGTGTTCGAACACCCACTGTAATTCCCATGTTCTTCTTAGCATAGTGCGCACGCTATATGAGTCACTGGAAAATAAGAACTATAATAGTGTTGTCTCAACGTTTATCTTAAGCATGCCCCTCCCTTTCCCCACCAAACAATGTTGGGAGAAGATATGGTGAAGATGAGCATATTGGGCATGCCAACATTGTACGGGGTAGAAGGGGACCATTTCCAATATGGCCTTAAAAGTGTTCGAACAAATATTTCTGAGATTGTCTGAGGAATTCCTAAATCAGTGTTTGCTACTTCACATTTGGGTTCACAACTTCAGATCCAGTAGAGCGATTGAAATGAAACTCACACATGTTAGTTTATATATACTAAGGAACATAGGGAATAAAAAATATTACATTCCATTCACAAATATTTCAGGGATCGGTCAGTTTAAACATATATTTTCATCAAATTTTGACTAAGTTAAGTCAAATAACACGTAGAATACATTATTCGTAGCCCCAAACATTTTAAAACATAGCAATTTGGATAATTAAAAAGTTGAAAATCTGTTTGGAAAATCATTCACCATCTTTTATATTTGCTATGACACTAAGGGCACCGTCAAGCAAAAATCATACGGATGTGGGATGCAAATTTATCAATGTTATCTGCAGTAGATAGCAAAATAATGCAAAGACATATACCAACCTATGTCCATTGCTTTGCCAAACTTCTCCCTCCAAACCAGTAATTCCCGACCCACGAAAGTATACCTCAAAGAATTCAAGCAAAGACAAAGAAAAAGAAATCATTAAAGACCCACCCCCATAAAAAAGATGAAAGAAACAAAGAAAGGAAATCAAAACAAAAATGCAAAGAAAATACTAAAAAGAAATTCAAGAAGATAAAACGAACAATCAAACTAAAAAGAAAACCATAATTAAAAAAGAAGGAAGAATAAAAAAAAGTAATAAAAAGTGCACATGTCACTTGCTGGTCAATAAGTTTCAAGTTCAAGACCAATTGCACATTAAAAGACACACATGCGCAATGTATAAGACACATAAAACAATTGTAACTAACATATTCAATGATTGGTATGCAAGCTCAGGGTTATTTCATGATTGTCATTATATTTGAATGGAATAAAAGAAAATATTTTCAAAAATGCTGTTTTCCGATTAAAGAACCACCGATCATTATGAGCATGATAGATAATGACCTTTATTTCTAGGCCTACATGCAATCTTACATGGGCAAAATTCATTAAAAACATGATTTACGTTGTCTCTTCTGTGGGTATAATTATGTACACTGAAAGTGTGAAACCCTATTCATGGTAAAGGTAAATCATTGCTCATCTCCCCATTGAAAACACACAGTATGCACGATTGACCACAAAACATAAAGAATAATATGATTTACTTTTCTATTATATGGTAAATCGATGGATATGCGTGCTTGTCTATGTGTGTAAATCATTACGTTTTACCATTTGACCATCCTAACCATGGTGTATTTAAAATGTTTAATGAACACAATTTCACACATTAGGCTGTTTTTTAAATTTTGGTCAAGTAATGTTTTTTATTATAAACTCATTTTAAATCAATACATGTGCGTATCCGATGCGTTTCTCTCCCTTCCTATCACTCTCTCCCTCTCCCTCGTTCTCGACGCCCCCCCCCCCTCCCCATTTATCATACCGTGGTACTGTGTGACATTGAAATAAATAACATTGAATTCTGAGTAATGTTTATTTATTATTTCTAGCTGAAAATAAAATTTTAATTCCTCCTTTTAATTTATTATACAATATGAACATAATGAGCAATTAACATAGCACATAAACCATTAAGGCCTAATATTTGTGTGTACAAAACGCTATATTAAATCTATGGTAACTGACCGCTATCCAAATATTCATCGATTTCCTCCATATTTTGTGAGATGATAGCAAATCATGTCTCTGACATGTGTGCCAAATTGCATTAAGATCGATGGCGTAACTGCAGAGTTATTGTCCAAAAACTAAAATCAGATGATTTTGCTAAGCAATTTTGTAGACAATCCCGGAAAAAATGTGTTCGAACACCCACTGTAATTCCCATGTTCTTCTTAGCATAGTGCGCACGCTATATGAGTCACTGGAAAATAAGAATTATAATAGTGTTGTCTCAACGTTTATCTTAAGCATGCCCCTCCCTTTCCCCACCAAACAATGTTGGGAGAAGATATGGTGAAGATGAGCATATTGGGCATGCCAACATTGTACGGGGGTAGAAGGGGACCATTTCCAATATGGCCTTAAAAGTGTTCGAACAAATATTTCTGAGATTGTAGTTACAAGTAAAATTACACATGATCTCAAAAAATACAGTTTTGTATGGCAAAATACAGTTTTTGGGGTCTGTGAGTACAGTTTCTTGAGTTGCAAGGTTGGCATCTCTGCAAACAGCCCATTATTGACGCATTCACTCTATAATTTTCTTTTCTCATTCTATAGATTGCATAAATCACTGCGACACAATGGATGATTATATGAGCGGAGATGAGACAGTGCCAATATATGACGAGTTTGTCAAACCCGAAGACCTCAATGTCTCTCCCTTAATCCATGTTGGAAGTTTTGTCTCCAAATGGGAGTCTGTTCTGGACACAGTAGACTACCTTCCTAATGCCATTAATCCAGAACCTGAAATTATGTGCGATTTACTGGGAGCGAACAAGGAGATAGTGAAAGAGCTAGGGGGTGTTTGTGATCCCAGTGGACTGGATGCGAAGATGCCGGTTAAAAAAGCTCTAGACAAGATGGAGTTGGAGGAAGCTATATCAGCCACAAAAGGTCATAGGTTAAGTACATTACAATTACGTATGGATAGTCAGAAGAACACCAAAGCAAAGGCTATGCATTCAGTATCGATTGTTAGAGGGCGCTTCAGGTCCAACAGGAGTACCTTTGATATGGAGTATCATCATATTTCAAAACCAGGTAATGCGAAACATATCGTTCAACCTATGACGCTCCTACAATTATGGTTCTTCAAACCACTTCTTACAAGTGGTAAGGATCGAGAGTCTAAAGTAAAAATGATGTTTGATCGCGAGGTGTTACTCCTGTCCACTCAAAAACTAAAAGACATCAAGAAAATGATCACTTGTGTCACAGATGAAGCCCTCCTAGCAGAAGAATGCAGCGAATGTCCAGACCTCCCACAAGATCAGCGAGCTAAAGATGTCTTCAAGTCGTCATTCTTTTTCATAGACGACACGTTTTATGTGGATGAGAGTCACCCATCATGTAAGGACCTAAGTGAGCCAATACGCAAGTGGGCTTCAGGACATCGAACTGGAGTGTCTGCAGATATGCAAGTTGAATCAATGGAGGATGTCACAATGGAAAGTCTCAACATAAGACTTGGGTACCCGTATCTTTACTGCCATCAGGGAGAATGTGAGCACGTCTTTCTGTTCTCAGATATCCGTCTTATGCATGATATGGATAACAAAGACTTGGCAGGCTATCCAATGATGATTAACAAATGTGAAGCCAGACGCATTCATTGCATTGTGTGTAATGTGTTCACGGCAAAATGGATCACAAGAGAGGACAGTTTTTCGCCAAATGATCCATCGTTTTTTTGCAATCCGTGCTTTCGGATGCTGCATTACGATGCGGACGGTAAAAAACTGGGAAGCTTTAAAGCTTGGCCATACACAGATGCCAATATATTCAGTTGATTATGTAACACACAAGCTAATGCCTCACCCTTGACATTTGAAACTGAGCAGTGAAGGCATTTATCTTTTTACAATGGAACATTGTTAGCATAAAATCTGTTACAGGAGTATTTTGTGATTCCAGCATCCTCACTTTATGACATTTCACTATAGATATCCACAAAAACAGTTTATTCCCAAAATTTCAGTTGGTTCCGATTTTGTGTTTGTGAGTTATGCCCGTCACTGGGTTGTAATTTCATTCTGTTAGTGTTAATCAGAATTGATGATTGTTTGCTCAAATTATCTACAAGAAATTTGGTAACAAATAAACAGGTAGCCAGATTGTTTTGTATAAATTACACATGCTGTGTAAGTAGAAAGGTTGGTCTATATTGGGCTTTTCCAGTTGAGATCCAACCCCCCCCTATGGAAGACATCGCAGTTCCACACAGGGAGTGTGAAATTCAAATGGATTTGCCTATTAATAGTTGATTCAATTTGAAATCTACACAACCTGTGTGTGAAATAAAGGTCATGTCTTCTATAGGGGGCGTATGGATTTCAACTGGAAATGCCCACTGAACAAATTTAAACTGTAGGGTTTTTATTATGATGTTCTAATTTCTTCAGAACAAAATTATATGCTCCCGGATATTCACCATAGGACATATTCATGGGCATATTTTCAAGGCTAGTAAGCAACGAGCAAAAAGGCCACTAGGTACAGAAGAATGCTTAGACATCGAGTATCACCACTGATTTACAGAGACCATGGTCTTTGTGGCCTTTCTGAATTTCGAGCCCTGTTCCAACTGTCCAACATAAAACTGTTAATATTTCACAGTCAAGCACAAAATTCTTGAAGCTGTAAAGTTTTATACACATATTTATTTATAAATTAAAAGCACATACTGTATACATCCAAGTTTACGTGGGCATGGGTTGAAATAATCCCTAAGTTTGCCTTTCAATTTGCTGATCGTGCAGTCATCTCAAAACAAGGTTCTACCCGCAGAGTGTGTGTGCGTATGTATGCCTGACAAACGTGTGCGTTAACTGCCGCGTACGCTTTGCAAAAGCCTTCTGACGTGTTGCTAGAAAAGCGTGAGTAACAAAAGTGCACTTTTTGCATATGCATTTGCAGGGAGAGCCTCGTTTTGGTAGCAAGATAGCGGATCCATGCAAAGGGCGAATAGGTGCAGCTTTGGACATAAAACGTTTTTTATGCGTAGCATTATCAGCTTGCACTACTTGATTTTTGTTACATTTGCACATTCACTGTATAAGTGTATGGCATAAAATTGCTACACATTTCCATAATTGTGTAGCATAGTCATAGTGATCATAATTGAGTAGCATTTTGGTCCCCGATACCGGCTATGGCTGGCCTACGCTGAAAAGGTGACACGCAATCAAAGTGGAGGCCAGACTCTTTCAGTATATTATACATCTCTTAAGGGATCTGGAATGAGCGTTTTGAGTGTTTCGACAGTATTTTTTGTGGGGCATGAGAGCACATCAGACATCGAATTGCATTCTGAATACGAAGAATGTCTTTCTGATATCAAATAATTTACATTTTTGAAATTCACGATATAATACAAATTTTATGACAAATTATTAAAATTTGATATATTCAGTCCTCGAAGTAAATTTTATAAATCTAATGATATATTCTTAAAGTGTATGTAGCTGGGTGGAAAAGCCAACGATCAATTGAAAATTTTGACCTTTCATATTGAAGATATGGATTTTTTCCCAAAAAGACCTATTTTTTTTGGTGTTTTGGGAAAAAAATCCATATCTTCAATACGAAAGGTCAAACTTTTCAATTGATCATCGGCTTTTCATCCCACCTACATATACTTTAAGTATAAATCATCAGATTTATAAAGTTTACTTTTCGAGTACTGTTAAATATCAAAAATATCAATTTTTAATCATTTGCCATAAAATGTGTATTACATTGCAATTTCAAAAAATTACCTAAATTATCTAAAATCTTAAAAAATTAATGCAATATTGGATACGTAAATATAATTCAAGAATCCACTTAAAGAAATCTGTTAAGTATATATGCTTTAATTTAAAACCACTTTCATGAAAATCCATAGTCTAATTAAATTATAGAAAGGTAAACTTGATATGAAGATTTTCAAGTTGCTAATAGTATAAATATCTCACTTTTTGGGTATAAAAAGTGGGGGGATGAGTGAGAATGTGGATCATGAAGTGCCCCAGACAGAGGGGAAGACAAACCTATAAATAATGTAAATCAAGTACACATAGCATTATTAAGTATACATATGTACATGTATGTACCTTAAAGGAAGACTGGTAATAAATCTTTTGATGTTAAAAGTAAAAAATTGTAATAAATTCATGCTGAATTTCATCCAAATGCACACATTTCTTTGAAATTGATAATAATATCTTACATGTGGAAACATTAAAAAAATAATATGCATCATACAAATAAATCTGTTAAATATTTACATCTTCGTAATGATATTTAATAGCAACACAAATAATACACATGAATATTATATATTCCATTTTCAATGATTAAAAAGAAATCCATCCTTTAAAACCAGTCATTTTCATCAATAATTGCATTAACAAATGCAATAACATCACATAATTATGGGAACATCCATATTAGAAAGTATGCACTGGTCAGCTGCTTCATGTACATGTGTCTCTTTTTATCTAAAAGCTGGGAATAAACCCTCATCTGAAGTCATCTCAAGTGGAGGTCACTTCAAGTCATGGAACCCCAAGTCACATGGTTTAGAAATGTTCTCTGTATTCCTAAACCATGTGACATGGGGATGTATGGAAGTAACCTCCACTTGAGATGAGTCTGGTATTTATTCCTAGCAATTATGTAAAAAGAGACACATTACATGTAGCAGCCGACAAGTGCATCCTTTTGATAATGGATGTGTACACATATGGCAGGCATGAGAATTTACAGTTTTAAAACTGAATTCAGATTTTTAGTCAAAATTTCCACAACTTTATTTAATTTCAGCCTGTTTTGGTACTTTTTGCCCAATTTCACACACATTTTCAGTTTTTTTAGGAAAGTACAGTCTCATACCTGATATGGATAGAATTGAATTATGAAAAAATACACCTGACATGTTTAAGGTAGTTTTGAAAGAGACAGTAATAAAGTAATACTTTTTATGTAGTGCAAAATAATGTATGATTCCGGGATAAGCCCACCTGCTAATATAAGCACTGATATTTTTCACTTCATCATGATTACATGGCGGTAGTCATCATTTGGAATGTTGAAATACTGAATGTCACATTTTTAATGTGCAATCAATTTCATATGGACATGACTGTACATGTATGTATATGATATAAAACAAAAATATAAAATTGACAGTCTTTAAAAATGTTTTCATGCAGATTGATGTCAACCTTTGGAAGCCCTTTCACTGATTTCTTGCATACAAAGCCTCAATTTCAGCTGCAAATTGTTTCCTCAGCGCAGGTCGTTTCAGCTTGAATGTTGGTGTGAGCAGGCCGTTTTCAACGTTGAACAAATCAGAGCACACATGGATATCCTTGACCTAAAAAACAAAAAATATATACACCATAAATATAGTGGAAAATATGTATAAGGCAACAACCATATAGAATAAACCCTGTTCTACATGTAATGTATGGCATTTCATGCCATCAACTTTTTAGGGTTCCAAATTTTGACCCCGAAAACATAAACCAGCTAGTGTGGTCTTGTTTTGAGTTCACATACCTTATTCAAGTATTGTTTTTGCATTTAATCATGCCCAGCTCAGGATTAAACTGCCCGTCCAAAATGATGAGTAAACACTGCCTTAGTTCACATACCTTATTCAAGTATTGTTTTTGCATTTAATCATGCCCAGCTCAGGATTAAACTGCCCGTCCAAAATGATGAGTAAACACTGCCGGTACTGTCTTACTTTCTGCAGTACCACAGTGACTGAAGATAAATGTTAACGATTAAGTAAGCTTATTACCTGTTCAAATGATTTGAGTCCGGAAGTCCTACCAGCTGCTATCATTTCATCAAGAATGCCTTTCTTTACAGTCTACAGAAAAAGAACATCGTCATTCATGTATATCATTATATACTGATTTGTTGGGTTCAAGATTCACAAAACTCACTGAAAAACAGATGAGGCATTAGCTGTTATTTAGAGGAAGAAGAATACCTTTATCATCTGGCAAAGCGATCAAAATCAAGTACATCCATTGCCACACTGCTGATATTAATATTGCAAGTTATGTGACTTGTTCTGCTCAGTAAAATTGTGGTAAATTAATGCTTTTCTTAATAATTTCAAGTCAAACATTGTGAGAACTGAGCAAATAAAAACTATTTTCCTACCTCATTATTGCATAGGTCTTCAAATGTTGCACTGATGTCTTTTTTCTGTGCCCATGATAACAGAGTCTCCTTATCTGGTACAACAATACCAACTGCAAAAGACTAAAACAAAATGAATACATGCTGGGTATCAGTTTGCATTAAGACGAAATCTACGAGGGGGTATCAACAAGTTTTTGAAATCACCCAGAAGTGAAGGAGCTATATCGATGAAGATTTGTCTGTGTAATCACTGGTCCTTATGTACATTATGGTCCAAAAATGGTCTTGTAAGTATGTTTACTTTTTTAACAGGTGGTGCTAGATGAGCGGTAAGCGCATAACCTTTTCATGATAAGATCCTCCACTTTCTTTACTGTGGACGCATCATCCCCAAGTGATGGACGTCCACTTCTTGGCTTCGGTGAGGGACATGCATGCGGGCAGTTTGGAAATTCCTTTTTCAAAGAGCAACAGTTCCATATGACAGGCAATCATCACCATAGACAGCCTTCATTTCATCATAGATTTTCTGTGCATTTTAGGCCTATAACCCTTCAAATGCAGGAACTTAATCATGCTGCGAGCCTCAATTTTCTTCATCTTGCAGGTTACGCGCATACCGCCCATCTAGCGCCACCTGTAAAGAAAGAAAACATACTTATGAGACCATTTTTGGACCATAATGTACATAGGGACCAGTACTTACACTGTTAAAATTTCATTGATATAGCTCTTTCGCTTCAAAAAAAAAAAAAAAACTTTTTGATACCCCCTTGTACATCATGGTTTGATTTGAAATGTTTTAACATGTCATGACATTCCTAAGTCTGTGATGAGAACCCTGTACATTAGTTCAAATGAAAATTGTTATGCTACTTTAATACTTTTAATAATTGGGCATACACCTCTTATGAAAGACATAGCCACACAAACTGCGTGTTTCTACTGGGGAACGTTTGGCGGGTAATGTGGTTTAGTTTAGAGTGTTACCGGTTAATGTGCTCAGTGAGCTTCAGTGAAACAGATCGGTTCAGAGTGATATGGTGTGGACACCCGGCAACCATGATCCACCACGTGGTGTGACACCCGTATTTCTGTCAGTGGAAACAACGGTTAACGGTTGCTGGGTGTTGAACATCTTTTATGTACATTTTATGTATCACATCGTGACCTTAAAAGCAGCTTGGGGGTCAGGAAAATATTTTCAGTACTTCCGGTACACACCACAACCCTTATTTTAAGCATCAGTACTATTCAGTAGAAACGTGCTGGTTGTTGCCTGAATCGGATTGTGGGTTACCAGGTAATACCGGGTAAAAATACAGAGTGCTCAGTGTAAACACGCAGAAACATGGCATAGTCGCCACTCTTTACTACCAACATTTTCCTCCAATGTCAGAAGTGTATTCATTCTATTATCTATTGATTCCTTGTTCTTCAAGGACTTTTTAGATGACATACCTGTAAACTATTCCCATACACCCAGACCTGTTCCACCAGTATGAGCAGCCAATGTAGACATTCTCTATCTTCTACATACCTGTAAACTATTCCCATACACCCAGACCTGTTCTTCCAGTGAGCAGCCAATGTAGACATTCTCTATCTTCTACATACCTGTAAACTATTCCCAAACACCCAGACCTGTTCCACCAGTGAGCAGCCAATGTAGACATTCTCTATCTTCTCTGGGGCTATATGTATATTTAGATACCCTCCCTGATAAAAAGAAAATATTAAATAAAAAGTAATCTAAATGGTACACATTTTTACTCAAGCATGGTGTTGTGAATAAATCAAGCATGCAAGTCTCTGATTTCTGAGATACTGATGATGATGCGCTACAATCAGAGCTGAGTGTTTTGTTTATGGACCAAGCTAATAATATGACTATGGGTTTATACTTCATTTAAAAAATACACATGACACAAATAGACACATGACTCTCAAATAGAAAAAGGCAAATACATGGGACTTCATATTGGGGGAGAACCGGGCATCAAGATTACTTATAATCTGTATAAGTTACATTATATAAAGTAGAAATCACATGTGGTAAAGTTGAACCATTTCCTTTTAATGATAATGCTTACAGATGATGGATATAAAGTATAAATCACATGAATATGTCAGCTGAAAATATAGAAAATGTGCCTGCCTACCTCAACTTCCTGAGCCATTTTGAAGACATTCTTCTTTCTGTCAATAAATTTCAAGCTTCCATTCTGAAAAAAACAGATGAATTCAATTAAATGTCAATTACACCTGTCCTACTAAAACATTTCACTAGGTTTTTTAAAATTCTTTGGTTAAAGATTAATTAAGACATTTAAACTTTGCAACCAAATATGCTACACGTAGGATGTAACAACAGACAATAAATAATCCAGTTACTCAGAGTTCTCAGAGTTCTCCTGTCTATATAATGGGTAAACAATTTTAAAAAGCAATAATGTGTGATTTGCATAAAGAATAGATTCTCATTTAAATGTTTGTTTTCACTGATCAAATTTTCTTCGTTATACCTCTTAATTTTGAGCCAAACAATTGAGGTATAACGAAGAAAATTGCGATTCATTCCAATGCCTGCAATGCGTGTTCTACGCTCGCTGATCGTATTACATGTAACTGCACGGAGCATCGCGCTCGACGTGTGTACATACAAGCTGACATCCACGGTACATGTTAGCAAGTACTCGATCGCTGAACTCTGAATAAAAGTGTGTCGACCCGGTTTTAATACAAAAAGTTAAATTTTATTGTTATTAAAGCACTTCAGGCTTAGTCTTTTACGTGGTATTTTAGTATACCACTGGGCATTATAATTATGCAAAATTATGAGGGCATCGCTGTGAAACAAATCACACATTATGGCTTTAACTTACAGGCAGCCATTCTCCTATATCACCTGAATGCAGCCATCCATCTTCATCTAAAGTTTCTTTGGTTTTCTCTGGATTGTTTAGATAACCTTGGAAGATGTTATTCCCTTTGCAGCAAATCTGTTTTAAACAAATTTGATAAAAACATTATTATGGTTACTATGTGAGATTAGGATAGGGTTGCCACAAGGCCTATGGGATTTGTGAGGCAGGCCTTTTCATTAGATGCGAGTGATCGCTCTCGCTTGGCACTCACCCAAACTGGATATGCGTACATCCATATGCACTTGTCGGCTGCTACATGTGCCACTTTCTACATAAACGCTAGGAATAAATACTAGACTCGTCTCCAGTGGAGGTCACTTCAAATCATGCCAAGTCACATGGTTTAGGAATACAGATACCATTCCTAACTGACCATGTGACTTGGGGATCCACTTGAGATAAGTTTGGTATTTATTCCTAGCTATTATGTAAAAAGAGACACTTGTAGCAGCTAACAAGTGCATCCTTTCGATGTATTAATGTTTTGGGACATTATCCTCAGTCACACAACCTGTCCAAACCAAATGTTAACATCCATGAGAACTACCTGCCGATTGGCCAAAAAGAAGTTTTCATTATCAATTGGACCAATCAGCAACATTGTTAGAATAATTTCACCACGCCAAAAAATTGGGGTGAATTACTTGCAAAGCTCCATTCTGGTTGGTGATTAAAATGAAGATATCATGTAATTGACCAATCAGAGGCAATGTTAGATCGGCAGGTAGTGCTCAGGGGTCAAGATCCTACAGGTCGGCTGCTGCTGTAATTCAGGCAGTGCTCATATGCATAGTGACTTTGGGCGTAGAAACTGTGGCCAACTGGGACTATTCTAGGCTGCCGGCTAACACAAGTCATCCAAACTCAACACACAATATGACAACCATGAGAGTTACCAAAAATAGCGGAAAAGGGGATTTTTTTTTACCAGTAGCGCGGACCGCAAAATAGGGGGTATTTAATTGGCACTGTCCGCTGAAATTTGGATAAAAGGGTTTTGGGGAAAATCTGATATCTGGTATTCGTCCATCATCATCCCCTCAGCACCAGGCTCAGCACTCCCAGGAAGTAATGTCATCATTGTGCCATCGCGATATAAGGATGTCAGCCCCTTCCGTCCCAGATTACGTCACTGGGGACTTAATACCGGTGATCTTAAATACAGTAAATTGTTCAATTGACTTCGGTGGGACTTACTCAGTTTGGCCGCTGATTCCATGGGCTTTATTAATGACGCGCCGGCCTGCGGAGCCACAAGAAACTGGGTATCCACAAGTCTCTTCGAATTTGAAATGGCACCCATGCAATCATAAGATTATCAGCAGATGAGCGATTCTTTTGTATTTATGTATTGAACACCTTTTAGAAGTCAGAAGATTGACCTAGTAACTTGTTCTTTACATCTCTCCCAATAAGCCCAATCGGCATTGGAAGTTTGCAATGCATTGTAGGACAGTTTTTGCAGTTTTAGGACACTTTGTCCTTTGACCTTTCAGAAAATTCAGAAATATTGGGTTTTTGTACGCATACAAAATATAATCTAAAAATGTTTTACAATATTTAAAACAAATATAAAAAATATTAGTGTTTTATAAATTAATTATTTGGTATTTTTAATGATCAAAATTGTGACAATAATAAGAAAATTAATAATAATTACGTAAATTTTCCCGATATGTCAGAGGTCAAAGTGTCCTAAAACTGCTCTCAAAAACCGGAAGTTAGAATGGCGATTGGGCTTATTGGGTGTGCTTTTAAAAAGTCTAAGTTACTTTACAGTCCCTATTTTATATCAATATTGAGTGTCAAGGGGTACGGTGTTTGAAATTCTAGTCATTGAAAACCACAAAAAAAGGGTTGTTTTGGGCCACTTTTTGTCTTCGATTTTGCATGAAGGGGGTAAATTTGTTGAAAAATCATTGCAAAAGGGGGTCTTTGAAAGATTTGGTAACTCTCATGGTTGTCAAATTGTGTGTTGAGTTTAGGGGGGGCGAGGGGGGTGCACTGGGTTTTGACCATTGTATTCTTAGTCACAATTTACTCACCTCTCCTTGGTCGTTGTCAGCATAGTAATTCATCTCTGGAATGTCTATTAATTTGATCATATTGCATGGCATAGGGGCTCCAACATGTCCTACATGAAAATAATGAATAAGACATCATAAGCTGTGGAATGTTGGCATCCCTAGTTTTGAAATAAGATCCCGCCACTGAACCCTTCAATAAATAATAGAAAACAAGGGATTACTCAACCAGTTTATTTTTTTTTTACTTGATTGCTTGCTAGAAAAATGCAATAAGTCTCCATAAAAGTTAAAATGCTGACTTTCCAGTCCATGCATTTGTGGTGTCCATGCATTTGCACATATCGCTGTCTATGCAACACAGGCTTTGGTCAATGATCATTGTAGGGTGAAAAAAAACCCTCCATACCATGAAATACTTGTTGTTACAAAAAGGCCCCCATCAAAAGAACTTATCATGAGGACTTCAACAGTGAAAAAAAGATCATGCCCAGCAAAACATATTTAACCAATTTCTGGTGATTTGAATACCTTATAGGCCATGCAGTCTCATCCAATACACAGATTTAAGAGCAACGTGGTACATGATTGGTGTTAATAATCATAGTACTACTCCATGCATTCATCGACCGTGCTGACCCCGTTGATTTTAACCGCACATAACATATTTCTGAACTAATTTTCAAAGAATACATATTTCCATTTTGCTTGACAAAACCCAAGCAAATTTTTACTCACTACAATATTTCGTCCTTCACATCGGAGGACTTCATCTCTGATATCCATGGTAAGTTGTTTTGGGGTTTATTTGCCCACTTCTTTTTCTGGCAACTAAATGTAGGGTGATATTATAGCACCACACAGGAAAGCTAAATTCACAAAATCTTTGTGCGCTAGTTTCTCAAGGAAATCTAACCTTAGTTTTAGAATTCCACAGTGGCGGCAGAAGCATTGAAATTTAATGGGGGTTGGGGGTCAAGCATATTTTGTTTCTGTTTTACTAGGCCTTTTTTGTGCACTAATTTTAGCCCCAAATTAAGGGGTGTTTTGCTATATTTGTTGGGCCAGTGCAGGCAAAGCACACAAAAGTTTACCATTTTACCCTATTTTACCCTAAAAGGAAGATGTACAGGGCAATTATTGCTTTTTTAAATCTATTATTATTGTTAGGGGAGCTGGAGATGTCCCCCCTTGCCAAAATTGGTACATTCACCCCGTCCCCCACCTATGGAATTCAACATCTGTAAATATTGAGATATATCTTACCTACACTATAGTCCCCATGAACTGTGAATGTTGTGGCTACAGTTGTTTCAGTCAGACCATAGCCTTCAATTACCTACAGGAATTGACATAAAAAGATGTATAAGCTGCAATTTATTTCTAAGCTTTTCTATTCATGCAGACCTGCACAAACACACCCCCACATACAAATGTAACTAACACACAGCCCATTACACTCAAAATAAAAATGCTGCTAGACAAACTCAATGAAATTTATCCTCTCCACTGCAGATGACAAATTTCAGATTTTCTTTAAAAATTTTATAAAAAAATTCAAAATTGTACATTTCCATGACCATATGTGACTTGATCAAGGGGAATGAGTCACATGTGGACCCTGTATATGTGAAACATATAGTTTCAGAAACATATAGTTCAGAAACTGAAAACCCCATGTTGATACGACTTTTCTTTGTGAAATTATGTCAATTTATCAATCGCTGAAAACAATATAAAACAAAAGAATTTGAACACTTTCTCTGCCAGTATCTCAAAATCAATTAGCAACATCCACCTCATTTCCCTTGATCATGTCAAATATTTGGAATCAGTATGAAAAATGCATTAAAATGAGTACAAACAAGCCTAATATTTATTCAGTGGTTCTTAAGATAGCTCTTGATATTTTGAGAAACAATCTCAATACTTGTTGAAGCCTATGGCCAGCATGCAGAGCATTTTCCACTAATGGGCTATTCCAGTTGAAATCCTTATACCTCCTATGAAAGACATGACCTTAATCTCCCACACAGGGGTATACATTTCAAATGGAGTCAACCATTCAGGTAACCCCACTTGAAATTCACGCTCCCTGTGTTGAAGATTAAGGTCATGTCTTCCATAGGGGGTGTATGGATTTCAACTTGCATATCCCATTGATACTTACATGGCAACCAAATGCACACCTCAAGAATGTCATGACATCACCAGATAAAGGAGCTGCACCAGAAGAGATGATATTTACCTCACCTCCCATGAGGTCCTGGAATTAAAAAACATCTCTGGTTAGAGAATAAAGTTGGAGAACATTTCAATATGCCAATTCAAATCAAATTTCCCAAAGGTCCTGTAACAATAAGTTTACTCTTGTTTGTGCTTGTATTTTAATAAAATCCATTGTTATCACATTCTCGGATGACGTCACAAAGGGAAATAGCCTTGTAAAACCAGTGTGCGCATGTGCAGTTCCCTTTCTCGAGCTGGTTGCTATCTTGCTGCGCTTGTGCAAAGGGGACGAAGGGACAATGTTCCCGGATGTCCAACCGAGTGAATATGTGTAACTTATTTTGTTGTATTTCAAGTTGGTTGATGTTATTTGTTAATAATATATACATATTCTGTAAATTCAAATATTTATGATGAATTTGGTCACAATGATGAAAAATAATTAGAGGAATGTTGTAAAACTGACCAATATATACACCAAATTTGACCCAGAGAAAGGGTGATATAATAGGTGAAGAAGCAACCCATGTTTTATAGCATGGTCCCATAGTATTGTCATTTGTACCAAGCACACTCAGTGTCTATAACAAATAATGGTATCAGTTAATGGACCTGCAGTCTTACCTGAAATTTTTTGAAGACAAGTTTATCCCAGATGCTATCTCTCCTAACAATGCCACTGTTCAATCAACAAAATGTGTAGAAAATATTATGGATGAAGAAAACCTACAATTACAAGGCCCAGTTTACACACACAAAAAGTTGTAATTTGATTTTGACTGATTCTGTTTCAAATGCAATGTAAACAGGTAGTCTCTTTTTCATTACGAATTCCAAATTTGCTATCAAATGCGTATTATTTGTTGAGAGAGAATTGGCCTCAATTCAAGAAACAAGCCCAGCAAAAGAGTACCATGGATGCATCAGCATTCAGCGCAAGTGCATTATTGTGTTAATTTCAACAAGGGATCTGAATTTATAAACCTATTTCATTCATGACAAAGAATTTTGTGGTCATAGTGCAGTGGTGGCAGTGGCAACAACAATGAGAAGTCCTACCTTTCAAGATCTTTCTTCTTGCTATTCATGGCCATGTTGAATAGCGTTCTCTTCACCCAATTAGCTTGTGCCAAACCTTGCTGGACCTAAATGAAAAATAATAAAAACATAAACAATTTTTCACTTTCTTTTCAAGGTAACTTCACAAGAGCTTGAAAAACATAACTCTCAACTCTAAAATTGCTAGCTTTGTACAGAAATTAAGACAACAATCAGCCATACTGTGTTATTGCCGTGTACCATGTTCAACATTCTAAAAGTCTTTTTATCTTTTTGGTTTCTGTTAGTCTTTTCAGAAACAAAAATGTGACATGATCAAGGGGAATGAGTCACATGTTGACCCTGGTCAAAAATGAGTTTTACACATGTTTCTAAAAGAAACATTTAGAGCTTTCAGAAACTAAAAACCCCATGTTGATACAACTTTTCTTTGTGAAGTTATGTCAATTTATCAATCGCTGAAAACAATATAAAACAAAAGAATTTTAACACTTTCTTTGCTAATATCTCAAAATCAATATTAGCGACATCCGACTCATTCCCCTTGATCATGTCACAAATATGTCAGGTTGATCTGTAACTTGACTTCATTGTTAGGTTTGGTGTATCAATGCATCGATCTTCATATACTCCTAGATAGTGAGAACCAATCAGAGCAAACATTAGTAAATTACTAGCCGTGCATAAATATTGTATAATAATACTCTGTGTAGTACGTGCAGTACTTTTGGATGCATTAATTTTTCTTGCGGGAGGATGAATTTATATTTGTATGCATTTTCCAACATTTTTAATGACAAATTGGTAATAAAAATAGCATAAAAATTAGTTTGTATGTTATGTATCACTTGTTGTTGAGAAATTGTACAAAATAATGCACTTATACTGAGATGTTGATCGTCTAATGCACTCCCCCTTCTTCGGGCTCGTGTATTAGACGATCAACATCTCAGCACGTGTGTTATTATTGTGTACAATTTCACTCCCAATAAGTGATACACGTTTATTACCTATAAATATTTCAATAGAGGTGTGTGGTAATTAAGGGTGCTGTCACTCATACTCATAGCTGTCAATGAATGCTGGATCTGGGGCTGGATAAGACCAAGTTATATGGAACACTGGTGTTTGAAGTGGTCAAGTGCCCCTGTCACTCATGTCTCATTATAATAATCATATTTTAATAGGCAGGATAGGCCTACAATTAGGTCTGAACTCAAATGTAAAACTTTGATGTCACACTGGTCTACATTAATGTGACACTTTTAAAAGACTTGAGACTTGCCAATCACTATGCCTGTAATGCCATGGATGACGGGCCCATGGTGTAGCAGTGGCATAGACAGGTGCCCCCAGATTCATGGAAATTATCTTCAACAGTGGCATAACATCATAGGGCACCAAGGGGCATGTGCTGCACCAATCGATTAAAAAATCCCACAGGAAAATTGCCACTCCCCCCATCAGGACCATATTTTGTATAATTTTATTCATTTCACAATTTTTTGGTTTCACAATGTGACAAATCTTACCTTATCATATACTTTATTCAGTAACCTAGGCACAGATGGGAAGCCAGTTGGATGAGTCATTCTCACATCGTCTGTCAAATCTTACCTTATCATGCACTCTATTAAGTAACCTAGGCACAGATGGGAAGCCAGTTGGATGAGTCATTCTCACATCGTCTGACAAATCTTACCTTATCATATACTCTATTCAGTAACCTAGGCACAGATGGGAAGCCAGTTGGATGAGTCATTCTCACATCGTCTGACAAATCTTACCTTATCATACACTCTATTAAGTAACCTAGGCACGGCCTGGAAGCCATTTGGACGAGTCATTCTCACATCGTCTAATTGATAACTCTTACCGTATCATATACTCTATTAAGTAACCTTGGCACAGATGGGAAGCCAGTTGGATGAGTCATTCTCACATCGTCTGACAAATCTTACCTTATCATACACTCTATTAAGTAACCTAGGCACGGCCTGGAAGCCATTTGGACGAGTCATTCTCACATCGTCTAATTGATAACTCTTACCTTATCATATACTCTATTAAGTAACCTTGGCACAGATGGGAAGCCAGTTGGATGAGTCATTCTCAAATCGTCTGACAAATCTTACCTTATCATACACTCTATTAAGTAACCTAGGCACGGCCTGGAAGCCATTTGGACGAGTCATTCTCACATCGTCTAATTGATAACTCTTACCTTATCATATACTCTATTAAGTAACCTTGGCACAGATGGGAAGCCAGTTGGATGAGTCATTCTCACATCGTCTGACAAATCTTACCTTATCATACACTCTATTCAGTAACCTAGGCACAGCCTGGAAGCCAGTTGGACGAGTCATTCTCACGTCGTCTAAAATTTTATTAACATCTCTGCGATAGAATGCAATTTGACCACCATGCATAGTCATTATTGCCTGGGAACAAACAATCAAAGCAAAATCATGATCATGTCTGCATGGTCTGTACCAAGATTTCCAAATTATATTACACCCCTAAACCCTAAAAAATTAGCTTGCTCATAAAAAGTGTACTTGTTTAAAAACATTTTCATTGAAGAAAGTGGACAATAGACAGGACATAACTTCTTCAAAATTGGGACCTTTTGGGTAACGAAGCAGGTAGACCACAGTAATTTTGTGAAAAATCAGGTCCAGAACACAAATCCAGTCATTATGCCAAAATGGAGTTCTGACAAGTGGGTTAATTCAGATTATATAAATTTGTGTAAAAAGTTGTGTTTTGCTGAGGTTCCTGAGGATGTAGTGAAGAGGAAACTGTGTTTACAGCCTTTTACTCCGAGTAAGGTATCCTTTTACCTGTTTCTTGTTTCATATGCGACTATTCTTTAAACATAATACTTTCAAAATCCTTGTACTCACAGGGATGAAAATGATACTTTGTTACCTATGACAACCTACCTGGCAAAGTCTCTCATACATGTGTGCAAGAGGAAGGTAAGACAGAATTCGGGCACCAGGTCTGAAGAAAACCACTGGCTTCAAACAGAAAAGTGACAAAATATAGAAATTGTAATGATGACACATGCACTCAAGTATAACATTTCATTGAATCAGTTTGATATAATTGGTTAGTGTTAGTTTAATTTCAGTCAGTTAATTTGCTTTTTAGTGAGTTAAGTTCAGTCAGTTAATTTGCTTTTTAGTGAGTTCGAGTCCCGGCGGTGCTATCGTGTTGTGCACTTGGGCAAAGCCCTTTACCTTACTTACCTCTCCCTACCCAGGGGTGAAATGGGGAGCTGTTATAGTATATTGTCCATTTAGTATCACCCAAAGCTATGAAGCCAAAAGCAAGGAGCAACCCCAGCATGTTTAGTATATGCTTTAAAAAGTTTAAAAAATAAGGAATCCAAATCCTAAATATCTCAGGTTATTTTGTCAACTGTATGCTCATTTTGTGAGAGCAGGTCACATAATGTATAATCAATTATCAGAAATAAACTTACAGGTACTTCACATATTGCTTGAAGTCCAGCTGCTGTTGCTATCAGGTTCCCATGTGTTATCATTGCTCCTTTCGGATCACCTTTTCACAAGATATAAAATAGGGATGGTGGTCCCAGATACATCATATCAAGATATGGGTAGTGAACATAGTAAACATTCATGTGCAATTTTTTTTTACTTTTGTGAAACAATTTTTTTTCCATTTTCAGTTAATTTTACAAGTTGACCTCAAATGACCTTTGACCTCAGTATGTGACCTTGTATAGCACCATTAACAGACAATAGAACAACACATAATATACGCACCTGTAGTGCCACTGGTATAGCACACTGTGTATAAATCATCTGGTTTGGGTGGCTGAAACAGACAACACAATAATTTCCTGCAATAACCTCAAAATAGACAGTGTGCAGTTATTGTCTAATTATTAAAAAAATTATTTATGAAATAATATTTCAGATACATGGTGTCTAACATAATTACAACAGAAGGAACAAAACCTTCTATTTTATTTATTACTTTACTAATTATATTTCACAAAGCCCGTAAGTTTCATAAAGCCCGTAAGTTTCAATTTAATAATAACAATCTGCTTAGGCATTATAGAGGTTTTATTTTGTCAAAACCAATCAAGAAACTTACTATTTTCATGCTGATCGAGAGTTTATGACTTTTTAAAAACTTGTTGAAATTGTAGCGATGATCCAAAATGTCTGGCAAGACGTTATGTTAATTGTGTCATATTATCAATTAAGGGGAGTCCAAAATCTAAGAGAGAGAGAGTGACAGAAATGCATGATGGATCAAAGAGACAATTCAGATCAGGAGGAGCGGGTGAAGAGTTGTGAACAGAGACGAGGGGATCTACAATCTAAGTCATGTTTAATATCCACTGTTGGTATTGGAGACTGCTAGCAAGACTAACATTGATACCTGAAGTGACATAACTTTCTGCCAGTCATCAGCTTTTGGATCATTACAACAATAACAACAAGCTTTGAAAAGGTAAGTGCTTCACTGACGAAACTGTCAGCAAGAAAATATTAAGTTGCTTGATTGGTTTTGACAAATCATGAACTCTTTAATTCTTAATTACCAAACCTGATGAACCTGTTACAAAACCTGCTAAAGCAAAAAGTCCGAGTCAGAAAGAATAACAATAACTTACCACTGGTTCTTGTAAATTGCTTTTTCCTTCTTCCTGCAATAAATCATCAAAAAAATTCCAACATGGTAATATTATTTTCCGAATCCTTTTGAAAACATTGTAAAAATGTTTTATAACCTTAAAAACCGCAGAGGCTTGTATTAAAAACACTTAACAGACTGAGTGCATATTAGCTTTATAATTTCTTGTCCTCCTGGTGTAAGGACTGTAGACTGTAATGAAACCACATTACACAAAGAGTGTATATACTTGGGATCCTCAAACCAAGGATGTCAGCTTACCAATATTTCATCAAATGTGACTAATGACACACCCTTCTGTTTGGCCATTGATCTCAGATCATCATCAACTTCTGATGGCAACATAGCGATGATTTCTTTGAGACATGAGGATTCATCAGCTTTCTGCAGTAGAGTCTTGATCCGTTGCTTGGTATCACTGATTACTATACTCATTTGTGCTAAAACAAAATAATTCAAACAAACACATACATATATATTTGGAGTCCATTACCAAATGTACAAGTCACAAGACACACATTAGGGTGTGGCTAAAAACACTCTTTTTCTCGGATCGACTTGGAACTCTTGGAGAATTTTACTAGGGTTCATATTACTATTGTACTGAATTATCAGTAAGATTAAAGCATATTTTGCCTGGCAGTAGATTTTCACAAAACCCTCCTTATTTGCTATTTCTTACTGTATAACTCTATAAATAGAAATCAGAAAGAACAGCCTGGGAAAAGTAGGCCTTCATATGACATCATAGCCAATATTTTTCATTGGGTACTTTGTTTGGATCCTTTAGAACATATCACCAGATAGCAAACAGTCTAAAACTAATTTCCATTATTTTTTTTTGTTTTTTGGTATATATGTAGTTAAATATTGATGATATCTGAATTGCTAAATTAAGGGGTAAGAGTAGCATTATGGAGCATTTCACCCATTATACTCGGTCAAATTTCACAATGTTGGTCTTGTTGCATAGATATGAACTGATTTGGACCCCTTAGGTATTTTGCCTGGTATACGCCATGGTACTGATACACCAATATTCATCCTCAATCTATCAATGTCAAGAAGAAAAAGATCACCAGCAGTTGACTTTGCATTAATATTGTTACCCTTCCCATTGAATATTTCACCCAGCAGACAACTGACAAAAAAGTGATTTTAATGATACCTTGGTCTATGATGAATGAGCATGCATCCGGTCCCAGTGTGTCATAGAGTGGTACTGAACACAAGGTGTACATAGTACAGGCAATCTTACCTTGATCTATGATGAATAAGCATGCATCTGGTCCCAGTGTGTCATAGAGTGGTACTGAGCACAAGGTGTACATAGTACAGGCAATCTTACCTTGATCTATGATGAAAGAGCATGCATCTGGTCCCAGTGTGTCATAGAGTGGTACTGAACACAAGGTGTACATAGTACAGGCAATCTTACCTTGATCTATGATGAAAGAGCATGCATCTGGTCCCAGTGTGTCATAGAGTGGTACTGAACACAAGGTGTACATAGTACAGGCAATCTTACCTTGATCTATGATGAAAGAGCATGCATCTGGTCCCAGGGTGTCATAGAGTGGTACTGAGCACAAGGTGTACATAGTACAGGCAATCTTACCTTGATCTATGATGAAAGAGCATGCATCTGGTCCTAGTGTGTCATAGAGTGGTACTGAACACAAGGTATACATAGTACAGGCAATCTTACCTTGATCTATGATAAAAGAGCATGCATCTGGTCCTAGTGTGTCATAGAGTGGTACTGAACACAAGGTGTACATAGTACAGGCAATCTTACCTTGATCTATGATAAAAGAGCATGCATCTGGTCCCAGGGTGTCATAGAGTGGTACTGAACACAAGGTGTACATAGTACAGGCAATCTTACCTTGATCTATGATAAAAGAGCATGCATCTGGTCCCAGTGTGTCATAGAGTGGTACTGAACACAAGGTGTACATAGTACAGGCAATCTTACCTTGATCTATGATGAAAGAGCATGCATCTGGTCCTAGTGTGTCATAGAGTGGTATTGAACACAAGGTGTACATAGTACAGGCAATCTTACCTTTATCTATGATGAAGGAGCATGCATCTGGTCCTAGTGTGTCATAGAGTGGTACTGAACACAAGGTGTACATAGTACAGGCAATCTTACCTTGATCTATGATGAAAGAGCATGCATCTGGTCCTAGTGTGTCATAGAGTGGTACTGAACACAAGGTATACATAGTACAGGCAATCTTACCTTGATCTATGATAAAAGAGCATGCATCTGGTCCTAGTGTGTCATAGAGTGGTACTGAACACAAGGTGTACATAGTACAGGCAATTTTACCTTGATCTATGATAAAAGAGCATGCATCTGGTCCCAGGGTGTCATAGAGTGGTACTGAACACAAGGTGTACATAGTACAGGCAATCTTACCTTGATCTATGATAAAAGAGCATGCATCTGGTCCCAGGGTGTCATAGAGTGGTACTGAGCACAAGGTGTACATAGTACAGGCAATCTTACCTTGATCTATGATAAAAGAGCATGCATCTGGTCCTAGTGTGTCATAGAGTGGTACTGAACACAAGGTGTACATAGTACAGGCAATCTTACCTTGATCTATGATGAAAGAGCATGCATCTGGTCCCAGGGTGTCATAGAGTGGTACCGAGCACAAGGTGTACATAGTACAGGCAATCTTACCTTGATCTATGATGAAAGAGCATGCATCTGGTCCCAGTGTGTCATAGAGTGGTACTGAACACAAGGTGTACATAGTACAGGCAATCTTACCTTGATCTATGATGAAAGAGCATGCATCTGGTCCCAGGGTGTCATAGAGTGGTACTGAGCACAAGGTATACATAGTACAGGCAATCTTACCTTGATCTATGATAAAAGAGCATGCATCTGGTCCCAGTGTGTCATAGAGTGGTACTGAACACAAGGTGTACATAGTACAGGCAATCTTACCTTGATCTATGATGAAATAGCATGCATCTGGTCCCAGGGTGTCATAGAGTGGTATTGAACACAAGGTGTACATAGTACAGGCAATCTTACCTTGATCTATGATAAAAGAGCATGCATCTGGTCCCAGGGTGTCATAGAGTGGTACTGAGCACAAGGTGTACATAGTACAGGCAATCTTACCTTGATCTATGATGAAAGAGCATGCATCTGGTCCCAGTGTGTCATAGAGTGGTACTGAACACAAGGTGTACATAGTACAGGCAATCTTACCTTGATCTATGATGAAAGAGCATGCATCTGGTCCTAGTGTGTCATAGAGTGGTACTGAACACAAGGTATACATAGTACAGGCAATCTTACCTTGATCTATGATAAAAGAGCATGCATCTGGTCCTAGTGTGTCATAGAGTGGTACTGAACACAAGGTGTACATAGTACAGGCAATTTTACCTTGATCTATGATAAAAGAGCATGCATCTGGTCCCAGGGTGTCATAGAGTGGTACTGAACACAAGGTGTACATAGTACAGGCAATCTTACCTTGATCTATGATAAAAGAGCATGCATCTGGTCCCAGGGTGTCATAGAGTGGTACTGAGCACAAGGTGTACATAGTACAGGCAATCTTACCTTGATCTATGATAAAAGAGCATGCATCTGGTCCTAGTGTGTCATAGAGTGGTACTGAACACAAGGTGTACATAGTACAGGCAATCTTACCTTGATCTATGATGAAAGAGCATGCATCTGGTCCCAGGGTGTCATAGAGTGGTACTGAGCACAAGGTGTACATAGTACAGGCAATCTTACCTTGATCTATGATGAAAGAGCATGCATCTGGTCCCAGTGTGTCATAGAGTGGTACTGAGCACAAGGTGTACATAGTACAGGCAATCTTACCTTGATCTATGATGAAAGAGCATGCATCTGGTCCCAGTGTGTCATAGAGTGGTACTGAGCACAAGGTATACATAGTACAGGCAATCTTACCTTGATCTATGATGAAAGAGCATGCATCTGGTCCCAGTGTGTCATAGAGTGGTACCGAGCACAAGGTGTACATAGTACAGGCAATCTCTGCATAACCCCACTGAAAGAAGAGACAGATGTAAATGGTAAGAACCAGATATCACATTTATAAAATTAGATTCTTTAAACTATTCAACTGGACTCACGGTTTTGAGATGCAATGGTTTCACACCTTATCATAGGTGCATCTTCAGGCCATCTGTTGGTCTGTCGGCAATTGGTCACTGACCAGTGGCGAGATAGAGTTGCCAGAGGCCATAGATTTAGAGCCAAACTTCTTTGGAATGTTCTTGATAACGGAATTGTAGGCCCCTGCCAAGTTGTGACACATGCCGCCTCCACTGTTGAGTGAAGGCTGTTCTTTCTTGACATAGATCGCTTCCTTGACTCCCCTTTCGTAACACCTGCGATCCCTGTCTAAAATCACAACATCCTTGTTGTCGAAGGTGTGATTCCTGCTCTCCAAATGTGTATACACAGCAAAGAAGTTTGCGTATACACTCCAAAGAAGTTTGGCTCTAAATCTATGACCTCTGGCAACACCATCTCGCCACTGGTCAGTGAGCAATTGCTGACAGACCAACTGACAGCCGGAAGATGCACCTAGGATAAGGTGTGAAACCATTGCCTCTCAAAACCATGAGTCCAGTTGAATAGTTTAAAGAATGTAATTTTATATTTGATTATACCTGGATGAATGACAACCTTCACCAACAAATATCACATTACTTTGGACTTGGACATTGTTGGAAGTGTTATGCTGCGGAAGTATTTTAATTTCCTTTATTCAGTTAAGGGCTGGGGTATGAACGTTTGGGCAGTATTTATTTTGGGACATTAGAGCACATCAGACATATCGAATTGCATTCTGAATACGAAGAATGTCATTCTAATATCAAATAATTTTGATTTTTTGAAATTCGCAATTTAATACACATTTTATGGCAAATCATTAAAAATTGATATTTTTGATATTTAACAGTACTTGAAGTAAACTTTATAAATCTGATGATTTATATTTAAAGTGTATGTAGGTGGGATGAAAAAGCCGACGATCAATTGAAAATTTGGACCTTTAGATTGAAGATATGGATTTTTTTCCCAAAACACCAAAAAAAATTAGGTCTTTTTGGGAAAAAATCCATATCTTCAATATGAAAGGTCAAAATTTTCAATTGACCGTCGGCTTTTCCTCCCTGCTACATACACTTTAAGAATATATCATTAGATTTATATAATTTACTTTCGAGGACTGTTATATATCAAAAATTTGAAAAATATCAAATTTGTATAATTTGTCATAAAATTTGTATTATATTGTGATTTTCAAAAAATGAAAATTATTTGATATCAGAAAGACATGCTTCGTATTCAGAATGCAATTCGATAGGTCTGAGGTGCTCTCATATCCCACAAAAATACTGTCGAAACGCAATAAACGCTCATTTTAGATCCCTTAATGGAACAGGTATTGGATGGATATCACTGAAGTGTTCCTTCATTGGGTAACCCCAAATTTAACACTTTTTTGAAACCTGAGGACATTTGGTGTGTACTGGGAGGTCAATGGTTGATATGCTGTGCATTGTGCATTCACTGCTTGACAGAGAATTTGAGATTGAGCTAAACAGAAGTGAATAGATCCCAGTCATAACACCACTTGGCCTATTCCCAATAAAATTATTATACGCTACATATTGTAGTATGTACCAGAATATCATTGTTGAATAACATTTCAATGTACAATTTTAGCACCAGGATAACATTTATGCCACTGTACATGCACAATATCTATTGTGGCATATATTCAATCCTAAAACAAAATATCATGGGATACGGCACTGGGAATTGAACCCAGGACCTTGGTATTCTCACCACTGCCTATATATTAGAGAGATTGCGGAGAGGCGTTCACGGGAAACGCCATACGGGTTACGGATTTCTGCATTTTGCGGCAGAACGTCATAGTCCCGTTCACATCCAAACTAGCCTCCTACACAGCCAGTTTGTGTCGGTCCTAACGCTCGTCGTTCCTAGTATGTTCGTGATAGCCGCATAGGGTCTGAACCAAGACTACGTGTAAACGCAATTGCAATCATGATGGCGCTATGCTGAGACAAATAATCTAAAGGTAATAGAAGCACCCATTGATTCACCTTGGGTGCATCGAACCAGAGAAGATTATCTTCTTTCATCGAACTACTTTCCTCGGTATTGATATGTAAATACGACTGGCTCTGTATCTATAATGCTCTAAGCATTCAGTCCAGATTAGCGATATTTGAGTTTTGCGGGCTATTGGAAAATGAGTATAGGCCTATATGTTCAAACGTGTATGCTATTTGTCTAAATAATCTAGTTTGGTGTTGGATGCCTGGGAAGTCTTGGTGTATATTATTCGAATAACAAGAAACAAACTCCATTATCATATAAATAATACCCTGTTTACTTTCTAAAGCAAAATGAAAATAGATAATCTAATCATATGCCTAGTTCGATTACTACCCAGCAAACACATATATATTACAGAAAACGTTAAATGTCGGGTTAAAGGTTATGTGAGGGTCAAGGGCATTAAAAAGTTTTAATAACATTCAAAAAACCCTTTGTTCTAAACTTGCTGATAAACGTTCTAACACAATAGACACTTAAATATGTTTGCAAAATGATATTTTACTATACCCCCGGTAGCATTTCTCAATTTTGGCTTAAAATGTTGTATTATTTTTTCAGTATAACACGAGTTTTCATGATTTTTATATAAACATGCATCGATATGTTATCAAAACGTTATAACTAAAACCAAAAACACATGCATTATCATGTTTTAAAAACATTTTGGAGTTTGCTGAATAGTATCCATAAGCAAAACGCTTTGACAGCTGTTTAATGCACAACGAAAAAGCAAGGCGAAAAATAGCGTTACCACGAACTTCTGTTCCCGTCCCAAACAGACAATTATACAAGCATTTATGCCGTAACACGACACAATCTTGCCTAAAACGCCTATTATTCGCAAGCTGATTTTTGGACGGCATTTTCCACACACAAATGAATAGGCAATCTGCCCGTTCGAATTCAGCGTCGAAAAAAAATCGAAATTTGTTCACTTCTTCTTGTCTATACGAGATCAAATTTTAACCCCAAAATGGATTTTATTACATGTCGGACTCTACTTGTTCTATTAGGATACTTTGATTCGTGTCATAACATGATAAACATAACATTTTCCTGCATTTTATAATGCGTTTTTTGTCATTTTGGAGCGTCATTTTTGCTACCAACCGCAACGTAATCGCCTTTACGGTAATTCCACGATTGACCAATTCACAATAGATTTCACCCTCTAGAGGGCATAATAACCGATTTTCGACTAATGTAGCTTGCTGTTCGCGTTCCCGTGTCACGTTTCACGTAAATTTCGCAATCTCTCTACTGTCAATTTGACAGACTGCAGTTGTACCTACCTGTAGCCTATTCTGTGCATATATTCCTATCATCATGCCTTTACCAGGTTCCACACCCCTTGCTATTATACCTGAACCAAGCTCTTGTGCTGTTCGATAAACCTGCAATGTAAGATTTTGTGATAAATATCAATGAAGTTTACTATAAAAATGTTATTTCTGAATTATAAGAATTATGCAACATCAATGATGTAACACATCAATAATGGAAGTGCTGTACTTTGTATACAAAAAGGGTTCAAGGTTTAGATGTCATTTTTCTAATGTTATTTCATATAGTTTCATGTGTTTTGAGCTTTCTACCCTGGTGATTGTGATGTTCAAATCACCTTTTTTAAAATGATGAAACAAGAATAAAAGTGATAAAAAATGCAAAAGGATCGACTATGGCAATTATATTCATGTAGAAAAAAATCACAGCGAAGTGTGGATACAATAAATCTGTACTGATATTTATATTTTTGAACTGCTTTTTAGAACGCCGCAACCATTGACATTTGGGTCTTTGGTAAGAAAATAATAACATGGAAAACAATATGATGAAAACTATACATGTACATCAATTTCAATGTACTGAAAGTCTGAAATAAGCTTGATGAATGACTGATATTATATTTGCAGGTTTTACCTCATTATATGTTTTCCAAGCAATTGTGTTGTCATCTTGACACACTCCGTAGCAAGGCTGATCAGCTAGAATACAAAAACATAAAATGAAATTACTGATCATTATTATCTTCAGCTGATTATGTGTACCATTCAACCATTTTTATATGGAAATCTTATGGACCTCTTTGATGTGATATTTTCGCAAATACAATGAATCATCAAAATATAATGACAAATTAGCAAAGAAACACAAAAACCTGTGTATCTAAGCACTATAGATTTTGACAGATTTGTCACTATTATTCACTTTAGGGTCAAAACCACTAAAAACAAGCAATTCGGATTTCCAAAAATGGGGAAAATAAAATGTTATCCTAATCATGTTTACACATATAAAAGTCAGAGATGACACTTGGAATTTTGACCCAGACAAATATGAGCACGTAATATTGTGAACTTTTTTTTATTTATGGCACTTACAAGAAAACTAGCGAAATTTACTGCTGTAACATACGTTACTTTGGTTTGTAAGACTCAGCATTGATTTTGTCAGGGAGTGAAGTGCATTACTAAAGATCGGTTTTCACTATTTGAAATGGATGTTTGAACTTGCTTCTTTCAACCCAAAAGACTTACTAGTATTTCACCCTTACCATTGGTATCCTGGAGTGAGTGTGAATTTGAATACAGGAGATGTGGAATAAGTAATCTAATATCCATCTTTCATAATTTAGACTATTATCTTGTACTTTAGAGAATCTTATGCAAGGTTGCGACAGCATTTTCGCCAAATTTTTAGTGGTTTTGACCCTTTTAAAATTATTGATCCATTGACTTAACATGTTATTGTGTCTTGAAATGCCAATATATAAGAGACCAATAACTGGTTACATGTACACTGTAAAAAAAATATGGAGACATGTACTGTGGGTTGTGGAAACATGAAAAAGAATTAATTCCCCAGTTGTAAATAGTTATCAGTCCTGTCCATGTAAGTTTTTTTTATTTGAATTTCATTTATTTGGGTTAGAAAACCCTGTATAAATTAAGAAAGCCTCTTGTGAACCTTATTTTTGTTGGGGTCTATTACAACACAAGGGCGGTTATTGGTATAGTTCTTATTGGTGTATGTGGCACATTTATGGCTCATTGATATGTGAACAAGACCCGTGTGAATATAATATGGTATTATCATTGGTAGCACCAAACTTTTTCTAGTGGGGTGTCAAGACAATTTTAGGAGGGGGGGTTGCAATTTTCCTATTATGATGGGGAAGACAAGAGGGTGGGGACAAAGCCCAAGATGGGAGGGGGGGTATACAGGGGCTGGGCAAATGCCCTTGGTGCAGGACTGAGTATTATATAATGTTATAAACTTGCATCTTACCACAAAGTTTTCTGCCTTTCAGGAAAGCTTCATAGATGGTCTGTACGTCGTCATAGCGATATTTTAACAATTTTCCATCTACACCTGTCAGGGGACTCACATGGATGTGCTCACCACCCTGACATGAAACAAACAAACGGAAAAACAAACAAATTGAATTCAACTTCTTGATTTAAATTTGATAAGCCACATCATCATGTGATTCTGATTCCATCACATTTCTGGTTGATTTTGAAGTGTCAAATTCAAACAATTTAGAGTTTCCTAATAATTTACTGGAGGTCACACCTGGTAGTCAGATTGCACAGGGGGTGTAAAATTCAAATGGAGTCACCCATCCAGGTAACCCCATTTGAACTTCACACTGTGTGTGGAAGATTAAGATCATATCTTCCATAGGGGTGTACGGATTTCAACTGGAAGAGCACATTCAAATTGAGAGTTTACAATCCATTGTGGTTAAAACTTACAGGCAACTCGATAGACTGGCGTCTGATGTCTATTGGAGGTTGTATGACTGGAATATTCAAATTGAATATGACCCAATATGCCAATGTCACTGCAGCAGTACCTAGAGCTGCTACTATATAGGGGTTACTAAGAAAGCTAATGGCGTCCATCATTCCACTGCAAGCAAACAATTGAAAAAAGAAGATTAATTCTTCACAGGTTAATCTATTTATAATCATGTAAAGTACAAATTCAAATTTTGAGTACATCAAAATTATGAAAACACAATATTGAAATCCATCAAAAAGGTGTCTATAATATGCAAATTACAATTTATTGGGTATACTCAGCAAATTTTGCAATTTAAGTAAACAAAAAACAAAATCAAAATGCATTTATACAGCAGTTGATATTTTTGTGTGAAATCTTCATATATCAATATCAATATCGTACAAAATATATTTTATGGTATTTTTAATATTTTAATTTTCATCATCTGCAATTAATTGCAGTCACCACAATTAGTATAAATGCAAAAGTGACGAATGCATCCCACAAAAGTGTAATTGTAAATTGCTTTTCAAAGCGATGCATCTGGATTATGGGCCAAATATTTCACTCTATTTCAGCTAAAATTTCAGCTGAATTTGGAATAGAGTGACAACATCGATCGTCTCCTTCACAGTCGGTTTCTGTTATTGATTACATACCGTGAGCCACGTGAAGCTTGGGCCCCAAGACTAGATGCTGGACCGACAGAATACTGCATATTCTAACACATGGCACAATAGTCAATATGCATCACTCGTAGACTGCATTATATAGTAACTGTAGTGTGATACACTGTACAATGCCAATACATTGACCATTGTAATATGCAATGTTAACATTTTGATAAGCTTAACACTCTACATCCACTACTCACACTTACCTACTTTGCTCTGGACTTTGTGCTCTGGACAGGGTATATATAACCTTTGAGTGACCTTCAGACAATACTTTGTAAAGTTTACCCACTTGTCTGGAATTATGATATCTTAGAAATCTACACATGATAAGCTGTTTTGCCAAATGAAATATTTTGCCAATCCAGTGTCTGCATGCTAAATATTGAAGGTTGCTATGTCGAAAGTTTGCTATGTCGAAAATAAGGTTCACTATGTCAAATAAAAAACAAGGTTAGCTAGAATAGGGCTCTGCATTGAAACTGTCCAATAAGTAAATGACACTTTTATAGTCACAAGCCCTTGATAGTTTTATCACCTCCGTATTTTTCAGGCATAAAATTACGACCCCCTATTTTTAGGTGTGGACAGCACCTCATGCATTAACCCTGTCCTTCAGTTCGTTCATAACGCTTTGTTCCTTTATACTTTCATGCTGAGGAGTCGCTGAGCAGCATGGCACATGCGCATTGTATACAGACAGGCAAAGATTGTTGCTGGGTTTCAATACGAATTATCTAGTATATACTCTGAACTGCGGATGTTTACGGCGTTACCTAGGTCAGCGTACATGAGACGCGACTTGACACACTCTGTCTGTCTGGAGTCGGTATAAGAGCGCACACCACCAATAAGGCCAAAAAAAATAAATTGTTTGTTTGTCCATAAAGGCTTATGAAACAGTTGGGTCGGTAGGTCGGATTTAAAAAAAAAAAAATTTTTTTTACAGATATTGCACTTGAAACTGACAATTTGAAGACTGGTAAATAAGTCAGCACTTTACTGGTTTAACTCTTGAGATGGTTCTGCATGTTATACTGTTCATTTTCTTTCTTTAAATTTATACTAACCACTGTTTTACTAGCACATTCAACGCAAATTAAAAAAAGAAAAAAAAACACGGTCGGGACCAGGATACACGGTCGGTCGGACGTGGACAAACAAACAATTTTTTTTTTTGCCTACCAGTGGTTGGGCAACAATTAGTCAAGAAGAAAAAGAGGGATGAAAAGTGGGATTCATGAAAGCTCAAGAGTTTTCCTCATGTTGTGAAGGATTAGTTTGACAAAGATCAATTGAGAGTTAGCGAAATGCAGTTTACTTCGCCATCTTTTAATAAATTTGTCTTTATTACACAATGATCATGACAATAACAAAAATTGTCAAACTTAAATACAATAAACCTGTAACATCTGAGATTCTGTCGAGCTTGTTTGGTGAGAAAAACTAAGAGCACCCCAGTATTTTCATGACCCATCCCCTTCCGAGGAAGCCCCCTTACAGCAACCTGCTAGCAGAGAATGAAATGTAGCAAACAGTAGCAATGTTTTGCTTCAAGTTGGTATTATTATCGTTTTTCAATATAAAATCCGATACATTTTCAATTTGGACATATTTGATCTTAAAGGTAGTACAAATACATTTACAAGTTTACCTAGAATAAACTTGTTAAAGTATTTGTCAAATTGCACGTGCTTATGTTGTTCTGAATTAAGTCAATGAATTATTGTATTAACTTATACCTGTATTATTTAATAAATCCATGATTACAAGCCGACGACGGATGTCGGCTTGTTCTGTCTCTTCTCAATTCTTTCTTTCTTCTTCTGGCAACTCGTGACATTTTGCGTGACTTGCCACGTTTACCTCTAGCTCTCTTATGCTTGACAGATTTCAACCAAAGTTGACCCAAATGACCACTGGGCTAGGCCAAACCTTCCATTTGACTTTGACCTCGCTGTGACCTTTGACCTAGCTATAATGGTCAAAAATGTGATTTCACAAAAATGCTACTCCTTCCACAAATTTCATGCAATGATCATGTGACTCATGCATATGAATCAACATGTGGCAGTGCTTAAAACTTCCTAAAAAGAATTGAGGTCAAAGGTCATTAAGGGGGTCATTTCCGGTCTGAAAGCTAAAAATATTCAAAAAATCACTGTCTTTACAAAATATATAGCAGAGAGTCGCCATTAGCACACATGCATTGCTACTAGCCAGGGTCTTTAGAGGGCGCACCACCAAATCACTCCACGATTTATGTACCAGTGAAATTCGGTTAAAATAGTCCACCGCTTATTTGAGCTTGTTGCGGCTTTATTTTCTAAACGTATAGTCAAATCTTGCCCATTTTCAGCTCATTTGCTTCCGACAAGTGTATACATGACCAAATTTGAGAAAAATTCCCAAAATTTTATTTCAGAGTTGAAGTTCTGGCGCGAATTTGAACAACGTCCGGTTTCCAAAATTGAGTGATTTTTAGGGTTGAATTTGCACAATTTTTCTTTGCGGCAAAATAACAAAAAAGTCGGTGGTTAGCAATATATTCAGTTAAAAGAATAATATTCTACATATGATCAGCTTTAATTTGATACCAAGCTTTATAGTTGAAATACGTAATTCAAGTGCCAAAACGAGATCCAAATGTAGGCCTTTTACCGTGTATTTCAATGGGCGCGTTTAATGGTGGTGCGCTCCCTTATAAGAGGCTTTCAAGGTGTGTTACTATTTACGCGCTTCAGTACAAAAAAGACATAAAATAAGGGCGAAAGTCTTAATAAATCATTTTATTTCATTCGCAAACGCTTTAAATGACTTTTGTGATTAATTTTAGGAATATTTTTTTTTAATTTATCCAAAAATACAAGTCTTTGACGTTAAGAAAGGCATGAAAAATCAACTTCCGTGAGCGTTTTTGCTATAAATTTATACCAGATCAGAATAACGTATAAAACTTGTATTTTTGCCTAAATTGCCAATATCAGTAGGCCTTGTTTTGAAGACAGAAAAGAGAAGGGGGGTCTTTTGACATAATTATGTAAATAGGCCTATATTGAAGATATTCAAAACATGAATACACACATTTTGTACTTTTCACAACTAAAAATTAAAATTAGAAAGTATCTTTTTGTATAAAACTTTCAATTTTCTGTCCAACCTCTGCAAAACTCAGCATGTTGATGAACGTGTTGAAATTTGTGTCTTTTGGTGATTCTGAGCTGAGATTTAGATCGTCATTTCTTCCAAACGGAATGTCGCAGAGAGGTGAAATTTTGCTTGAAATGACTAGAAACCTTCTCTAGTTTACTTTAAAAAGTACAAAATTGGATTTTGATAACAAGTGACGTTTATAAGAGGGCGCACCACCAAATCACTCCACGATTTATGTACCAGTGAAATTCGGTTAAAATAGTCCACCGCTTATTTGAGCTTGTTATGGCTTTATTTTCTAAACGTATAGTCAAATCTTGCCCATTTTCAGCTCATTTGCTTCCGACAAGTGTATACATGACCAAATTTGAGAAAAATTCCCAAAATTTTATTTCAGAGTTGAAGTTCTGGCGCGAATTTGAACAACGTCCGGTTTCCAAAATTGAGTGATTTTTTAGAGTTAAATTTGCACAATTTTTCTTTGCGGCAAAATAACAAAAAAATTCGGTGGTTAGCAATATATTCCGTTAACAGAATAATATTCTACATATGATCAGCTTTAATTTGATACCAAGCTTTATAGTTGAAATACGTAATTCAAGTGCCAAAACGAGATCCAAATGTAGGCCTTTTACCGTGTATTTCAATGGGCGCGTTTAATGGTGGTGCGCTCCCTTTAGGATGCCTACAGGTTTGGGGTCAAAGGTCATTAAGGGGTTACTTCCGGTCAAAAACCAAAAATGTTCAAAAAATATTTATCTCAAAATGTAAACAGACCAGAATAATATAACCAACATACATGAGTTAGTGTTCCCTGATGTATGCATGGTATTTTTTTATTTTGGGGGTCAAAGGTCATTAAGGGGTCACTTCCTGTTTTTAGCTGAATAACTTCAAGAATTTTTATCTCAAGAACTAAACATGTTAGAATTTTTTAATTAAAATTGGAACAATGCATTTTATCGGTGTACACAAGGTTTTTTTTTTTCATTGAGGTCAAAGGTCATTAAGGGGTCAAAAGGTCAATCAAAATTTTCAAAAATCAAAATCCATGTATAAGTTCGATTAAGCTGAAATTCACCAGGAATATTTCTTATGACCTCCTAAGCACAATGCAAGAGCAGTTGACCCCATCCGTAACCCAGGGGTCAAGTTATAGGGGTCAAATTGCGGCTTGTATCAGCGTCTGTTGACTCTAGTTCATTTTGAATCATAAACTCAACCAATTTCTTGCTGTAACTACTTTGTGACCTGCTACCTCGGAATGAGCAAAAAGTCACAAGTTGGTAGTTTGAGATGACCTAGCTGCTGCATTGGTGTATTTTATTTTATATACACCTGTTCAAGCCAATAATATGGCTGTATGTCCTTTGTCAATGAGGGCACAATGCCATTCATGAAGAATATGCTTCTGGCTTGTGCAGGTGCACAGCAAACAAAGGACATCAACTCAGCAGCAGGATGTCTCAAAACTACCAACTTGCGACTTTACGCTCATTTCATGGTAGCAGGTCACATTAAGTAGTTTCATACTCAAAATATCATACCCAAAACTATTTCATTCTGTTACACTACTCTGAATTCACTAAAATGCTGGCAGGGTTTGAAAAATTGTTACCAGCATTGGGCTATTCTAGTTGAAATCCATACAACCCCTATGGAAGACATGACATCAATCCCAACAAAGGAGGTGTAGATCAAGATTTCAAATGGAGCCACCCATTCAGGTAACCCGGCCATTTGAAATCTACACTCCTTGTGTAGAAGATTAAGGTCATTTCTTCCATAGGATAGGGGTTGTATGAATTTCAACTGGAACAACCATAACCATGCGGGTATAAGCCCACCTTGGCTATAAGCCCACCCCTATTTTTCAAAACATTCTGGAAACAAGAGTGTATACGGCTATAAAGCCCAGTAGTAGTAATTTTGGCAATTTCTTAAATCAATCCAATGCTTTGTTCTCACATTAAAGAACACAATTAAAAAAAATATCAGTTTAAAAGTTGACATTCCATACCTGAAACATTAACAATAGAAATTACTGGTACTTCAGGCATGAATGTTACAAATAAGGAAGAACAAAAAAACAAAAACATTCCAAGTACTAGCCCCTCTCCGGTTTTAATCCCACCCTACTTCTGGAGTGAAATCACCTATCTAGTGGGGTGGGCTTATACCCGAGTGGTTAGAGTAAATGATAGATTGTAAAATAGTAAAAAAAATTATAATATAAATCAAGCATATAATGTTATGAGGTACATGTATAGTGTCAATGCACCTTTACATGAAGACAAATAAGTTGAAAGTAGAAAAAATGAAGTAGTACTGAAATTCATCAAGCGGCACAAATATTTTTGAAATTGAAAATAATATCTTACATTACAAAACACATGAAATGCATATGATTATAATGATAAAGCAACAAAATAATAATTTATTCCATTCTCAATTATTTATAAAATAAAGCATTGTTTTCATAAATTGCACTAATAAATGCAATTGTCACATTACTGATTAACAAAATGTAATCATACAATGCGAGTTGAATTGAATAATGAAAAAAAAATACACCAACTTGTTTTTGAAAGAGACAGAAGTAATAAAATAATAATTTTCATTAGTACAAAATACAGTTACAATGTAGGTATATATATCTGATATAGCTACCATTATTTTCTAAATCATATACTTTGATCAGCTCGTAATCAGCGGAAATAGTTAGGCTTTTACCACTACACCTGAAAGGTAGACCCACATTAAGAGTGATATAGTTGACCTGTCTGGTCTATATTGTTTAATAAAGCAGACTAAGTTTAGGACTTCAATGAACAATTTGTGATGGCGAGATGTCACAAGGCAATTCTCAAAATAAAATATATTGATATTTATCCGCGATGTTATAAGGCCCGCCGATTACGAGCTGATCAAACTATAGGGTGCTAGACAAGAATTTAAGTGACCATGTCAATGGTCAGCTGTTAAAGTGAAGCTAGAGTTTGGTGAATATGGTCCAAAATTTGATTTTGAAAGACATTTCCGTAACCATGTAATACAGTGCACAGGTATTTTTGCAATTCATTTTATATTGTTTTAATCACATTATTCCTTTGATATATTAATTACTTTGATATCTAGTTAATATATTTCACTTTTTAACCATATGTGACCATCCTCCACAACTGAGCCCATATGTCACCAGTGCCACTATTGAGATATGCTCCATTGAACTTAACAATAAACAATAGGAAACCAGGGATTTATTGACTGTTTTATTGATTTTTCACTACTTAAATGTCAAGTACTATAGACATGATGATATACATCATTTTAAAGCTAATTTCAAGCAGAATATTTTGGTTGAATATCTCAAAAATGATGATTGGCGACTTCAGGGCTCAGTTGTGCTGGATGGTCACATATATACATGATATAGTAAACTGAAATTTCTGAATTCTCAGAGGACTAACATTTGCACACATATTGAGCTGATCTTGATAGCACATCATAGCATTCTGTGAATATCACAAAAAATAATTGTTCATATTTTCTCAGTTTGTAAATTAGTTACCACTCGTAGAAAATCCGAAAATTATTGTCCATATTTCCAAAGCTTCAAATATTACCCATTCAGGTAACCCCATTTGAAATTCACACCGCCTGTGTGAAAGATTAAGGTCATGTCTTCCATAGGGTGTGTGTCCCTGCCTAAGGCCTGTTAACTGCGCATTTATGTAACTTTTTGTAGCAAATTTGAGATACTGTCATTATAATGGCCCATAGCAGTACAAGCCTTTAGAGGCCACATTCCCCATATTCATGACAGAATTAAGCACAATGAGTCAATGTGCTATTCCAGTTAAATTCCATACACCCCTATAGAATACATGACCTTAAAGGAAGGTGACCTAATATATTTGGAAAATCAAATTCTTTAAAACTTACGTATAACATAAAATGTCATCCCTTTCAAAGCACTCATGCAAAAAGAAAATGTAAATGTTTTTTGTAAATGTGACTTATTCGTAATGGAATTACCGACATTTATACAGTGTGATATTGGTAGTCTACAGTGTTTTTATTAATGATAATCATCATGATCATGTCATATATTGATTTCAAGTGAAAGACCCTATTTTTCTCATAAACATATTGAAATTAGAAGTTCCAACTCAGTGTATTTCCCAAGATATCATCAAAAAACTGCCTAATTAGTCTCAACTATGGTATACCATATTTGAGACTAATTCAGCAGTTTTTTGATGATTTCTTCGGAAATACACCGATTTGGAACGCCAAATTTGAATATGTTTATGAGAAAAATATGAGCTTTCATCTGATAACAAAATCAGCATTTTGATGAGGTAAAGTGGGGGATGAGATTGTCCATCAGGTTACCCACCTTTAATCTTCCATTATGTAACCGTATATAAAATTCACATCCCCAGAGTGGGAGAATAAGGTCATGCCTTCCATGGGGGTGGAATATCCCAATTGTTGCATAAATTAATTTTGGGATATGCCAAATTTGTAAGTTTTTCTAATTCCAAGCTCCAAACGTGCTAATCGACATTGGTGATATCTCCAAGTCTCTTCATTGAAGCCATGATTTATTTATTCATTATTTATTATTGTTCATTTGCTTGTATTATTTTAAGTACATAGATTACTGATCTGCACATTACTCACAATAAATGTAAAACCACTGCTTAAACTATCGGCAATGGCTTACATGCTCAGCTTCATAATTTGTTCAAGAAAGATGTGTTTGGAATGTTTCTTAATATATCATGACCTCAGTCAATCATTCAATCCAGTCTTAGGTCCCAGATGCTTGATGTCATTCATCACCTCAACAAACTATATATGGTCATCATTGATCGAAACAACATTCATTGATTGGATAAGCAGATTTTCAATGATGTAGCGATATAAAATTTTCAACTAGCCAATTTGATTAACTGAGAAGTAGAAATTATACTCCAAATATGCTCTGATGATCAAAGACGTCAAATGGTTTGTTTAGGTGACAAAGGAATTCCATATACTATCTTAGACTGAGACTATCATCCAATCAAGACCTCATTTCCACTTATCACACACTACATCATCAATTATTTTATATTTAGACCTCTCCTTCATGTAAGAAATCAGCAGAACTAAAGTCTAGTGTAAAAACTTCATTGAGAGAATATTACGTATAATCCCTCAATTAAGTCTTTACCCTAGTCTAGCTCTGCATGTTTTACATGAAGAAAACATCCATATTTTAGCAACATAATATTCAAGATACAGGAATTTATAGTTTTATGTTAACATTATACGTTTCACAATTTTACACAAATTGTCTTAATAATAATTTATTCATACAGTTGGGTACATTTCAAAATTTACACAAATTGTCTTAATAATTGTAGGTAGATTCAGCCACATTGTGATGAATTGGGCTATTCCAGTTAAAATCCACACTACCCCTGTGGAAGATTTTGGAAATATCTTCCACAGGGGGAGAATATTTTTTAAATGTAATTGGTCAGGGTTAATTATTTTGAAACCCAACTGTCTATTCTATTCAAAACTCATACTCCCTCTGTGGAAGACTTTAGCTAAATCTTCCACAGGGGTAGTGTGGACTTCATTTGGAATAGCTCATATAGGCGGGACTCATATTTGTGCAGACATCTTTGGGAATGTTAATACTGAAATATCACATTTATTATATGCAAAAAAACAATAATTACACATGGACATAATTGTAATTCATACATGCGCATGATATAAAAAAATACAAAATTGATAGCCTTATTAAAAAAGTCATTAGGCAGATTGATGTCAACCTTTGGAAGCCATTTCACTGATTTTTTTCATACAAAGCCTCAATTTCTGCTGCAAATTTCTTCTTCAGCACCGGACGTTTGAGCTTGAATGTTGGTGTGAGCAGGCCGTTTTCAACGCTGAACAGGTCTGAGCACACATGTATATCCTTGACCTAAAAAACAAAATCATATAAACCATAAACACAGTGAGATATATGCAGGGACAGGCGATTTGCGCGGAATTGGCTATTCTTTTTCCTATGAGCAGGGATACATGATTTGCACTGAAAAAAAAGTCCTGTGCAATTTGCTATTTTTTTTCCGCGCAAATCGCCTGTCCCTGGATATATGTAACCATGTTACACAAGAGAGGGTGAGATGGCTGAGTGGTCTAAGGGGCTATCGGCATAATGAGCCATTCCAATTGAAATCGACACCCCTCCCCCATGGAAGACATGACCTTAATCTTTCACACAGGGGGTGTGAATTTCAAATGGGGTTACCTGAATGGGTAACATTATGAAATCTACACCCCCAGTGTGGAAGTTTAAGGTCATGTCTTATAGGGGTGTATGGATGTCAACTGGAATAGCCCAATTTGGAGTAGATGACCCTGAATGGGTGACTCCATTTGAAATCTACGCTCCCTGTGTGGAAGATTAAGATCATGTCTTCCATAGTAGTGTATAGATTTCAACTGGAATAACACAAGAAGATATCCCTACACATAAAAGGCTATAATTATTATTTTAACTACTTCAGCCTTGTGGTTCTGGGTTTGACCCAGTTTAAAATGATTCTCTCGAATGCAACCAAAACTAATTGGTGCTTGTATGCACTGACTGCCTCAAAGAGGCGACACAATGCATAGTATGATCATGCAGAATTGTTTTAGTTTGTTTCTGCGTACCATCGGCAAGGACATGAATACCCCCAATTTCTTTCCCATAACTGGCAACACTATTGCACATGGCAGTATAGGGAGTCCAGGTTCTCTAGTTTTCAAGTTTATGCCCTTGTGAATGCAATTTTTCAAAAAACATAGTGACTTAGATAAATGTTACTGACTAATTAAGCTTACCTGTTCAAATGATTTGAGTCCGGAAGTCCTACCAGCTGCTATCATCTCTTCAAGAATGCCTTTCTTCACAGTCTACAGAAAAAGAACATTGTCAGACATATAATACATACTAAATCTTTGGGTCAAATATAGATACTGAAAGAGCCATTTTCAAAAGGATACATTTAGCCACAAAACCATTTACCACACAGCTGGTAAAGTGAATGTGAAGTTATTTTGTTCTGCTCAGTTGCGATAAATTAATGCTCTTCTTTTTTTTAAATAAAACTCTTTTCCTACCTCATTATTGCATAGGTCTTCAAATGTTGCACTTATGTCTTTTTTCTGTGCCCATGGTAACAGAGTCTCCCTATCTGGTATAACAAAACCAACTGCAAATGCCTAGAAAACAAAATGTATCAGTTTGTATTACAAAGAAATAAACATCAGGGTTCCATTTTAAATTTCATGTCTTTTGCCCATTTTTAAAATGTCATAATATTTCCAGAGTCTGTGCTTCTTGCCATACAGAATCTTTTGAGTTTGAAACTTTCATAAAGTGTGTTTGCATAATCTTTACATGATTTACATGAAGTACAATATACAACATAATTATGTTTTGATGAGTCCAAGTGTGTGAAAATATTGGATCCAAAACATAATAAAATTGGATGTTTACGCCTAATATTTATTGGTCTCGCTATGAGTTTTAAAATATTGGACTCAACTATGTCTCGTCCAATATTCTAGAACTCATAGCTTGACCAATAAATATGGGCTCAATCGATTCAATTTTATATCAGACATGAAAATGACCAGACCCAAGTTTGCAAACAAAGCTAAGGCAATTAAGGTGGATTAACCCTAACTCTACCAAATACTAAAGGCTGGGTGCCCGAGGGGGGAGGTAAAAGATATAGGGCAACTCTGATTAAACTCCCCTCAGAGCGTTAGGGTTAATGGGCCTGAACTACATTGTATGTTTGGATCTTCTGATACATTGCATCTTCGCAATTACATGTAGCTCTTCATTTTAATAGCTTTTTTTTTAACCCACTGATTTCATTTTAGTTTAAAACACCACAAATGGATTTGGTATAATGTAGCACTCACTGAATGCCTACCAATTAATATTTTAGGAATGTTTCTGCTATATATTACATCCAAAGCTATCATATATCTGCATTCCTTCTTTCTCATTGTTAACATTTCATTCACTCTGTGGAAAATTCCACTTTTAAGACAACATACCTGTAAACTATCTCCATGCACCCAGACCTGTTCTACCAGTGAGCAGCCAATGTACACATTTTCTATCTTCTCTGGAGCTAGATACTCTCCCTGATATACATGTAAAGAAAGAATAAAATAAGAAAATGTAAGTAAATAATGTGTGCCTTGAAAAAGATGTACTAAAATCATGGTATATATTTCACCCAAGGGTGAAACAAAGGTTGCTTCAAGCAAATCCAACAAGAAACATTTCAATACTGACAAGCTATACGATTCTTCAGAGCTCAGTTGAATGTTTCGTTTGCACAGATTGGGCTCCTGTTATACATTATCGAGATAACAAACAGCTAGTCTACACATTTTAAAAATACATCTGACTCTCAAAGGTCTAGAATTGACAATAATGTAATGTTTTGTCAGCAATGTTAATAAATGATCCCTTCAAACAACCGTGGATCATTTATATAAAGTAGAAAATACATGAGACAAAACCGAAGCATTTAAAGACAGTAGTTATTGAAAGTATAAATCACAAGAATATGTTAGCTGAAACTAAGTTATGTCTTTAGTGTGCCTACCTGTGCCAACTTGAAGATGTTCTTCTTTCTGTCAATGATCTTCAAACTTCCATTCTGAAAAAAAGTCAAATAAATTAGCTATGCCATTTAAATCCATATACAAGTATGGAAGACATGACCTTAATCTCACACACAGGTAGTGTAGAATTCAAGTGAAGCCACTCATTCAGGGGTAACCCCATTTGAAATCCACACTCCCTGTGTAGATGTCTTCCATAGGGGGTGTATACATTTCACTTGGACTAGCCCAATGGTAGCATTGTTCACCATATAATCATGCCTTGATCTGGGCAAAGGTCACCACAAGTTCAAGTCCATCATTCCATCAAAATAACATAAAATTCCTCTGTACATGCCTAAATGTCACAGTTATTTAATTTGTTGATTTTGCACTGAGAGTCTCTTTAGACCTCTGTTGAATTATGGAATTACTATTTCTTTGATCAACGATACTGAAACATTTCAAATAATTTGTAATACATGAATCACACATAAAACAGGTATGATCATCTGTTAACCATAGTGAAACACAGGCAGCTAAATTGGTTTGGGCATGTGACCAGATGGAAGGACAGCCTTGCAGAAATACTACAACTTTCACTAAAGTCAATTGCTGCAAACCTTTGACAAGAGCATACTTTACTACATATGTGAGTCACATCACATATATTCATATGTATCTGATTGGCTGTTGACACGATCTGCAACTCAGAGATACCACTTGGTGTTGTCAAATCTTGAAAAGTCCAGAAAATGCCCTTTTCCCTATATTTTTGCACAGGAAGGGTAGAACAAAATTTCCTGAAATTAGTCAATTTTCTATAAAATTTGATGTTGTATATGGTGTTAGTTCCACAATGTTATAACTGTGGAAGTACACTCTCATCAAATGTTTACAGCAAGTTATTATATAATAATAGTCTACACACTTCTAATATGAACTTACAGGTAGCCATTGTCCTATATCACCTGAATGCAGCCATCCATCTTCATCCAATGCTTCTTTGGTCTTATCTGGATTGTTCAAATAACCTTGGAAGATGTTGTAGCCTTTATAGCAAACCTGTTCACACAAATGAAAAGTGAAATTGTTACAATATGGTAATGACCGGTACACTACTGTATATAAGTGGTAATTTTCACGTACAGTTATTTTTCGCGATTTGGAGTGAGAGACACATTTTTGAGAACACTATTTTCGTGATTGCCCAGTCCTTATACTTGTAATACGCATATATTCGTGAGGTGTTATTTTCTCGGTTGGAGCTCTAATCGTGAAATTCGCGAAAATAAAACCCTCGCGAAAATTACTACTTATACAGTATTTTGATCTTGGATTTTTATTCCCAGCTATGCCAATCCAATATGGTAGATTTACACTGTCCCATCAGGACTATTCGGAGTCTGGACTCATAGTCTTGTCTCTAGGAAGTATGAGCCATCACTTGTGTATCCTTGATCAGAGTTTACTCACCTCTCCTTGGTCCTTGTCAGCGAAGTAATCCATCTCAGGAATGTCAACTAATTTGATCTGATTACATGGAATGGGGGCTCCAACATGTCCTACAATAATAAACAATACAAAATAATGAATAATACAAAAAGCAAGAAAGTGACATGGTTATAATATGATCATTACCAGAAACCGACAAATGTATGGTGTAAAACTGTTAGGACTTTTGACTTATGACCACAAGGTTGCAGGTACGAACCCTGTCAGGGCCAACTTGTTGTGTCCCAAGGCAAGACACTTTATATCTTGCTTGTCCCATTCCACCCAGGTGTAAAATGGGGAGCTGTTCGGTGGTAGTCATACTGGTACTGTTATTGTTGCCTGCCAAATAATGTGATAGATCCTAGTGGCAGCGGAATAAATGTAAAAAGATTTGATGTCTGTTTAAGTACGGATCTACTCCCCATTCCAGAAACATATAGAACTAATTTTTTTGGATTAAAAAATCATTATCCTGTATTGTCAAATGAAACATAGCTAAATCTTAATTGTTTAGTTAGTCTTAACTGACAATAAAAGTCAAATTTTAATATTTTTGCAATTTGAGGTAAAATGGTCCAAAAACATGCAATTTTGCATGTTTTCTTACAATTACAGTGACAAAACTGTAAGATTTGGCACAAGTCTAAGCATTCAAAATCTTGAGTATAGGCTAAGAGTTAGCTCATAATTTTAATATGTTATTTTTGCTAATTGGTTATGAAAAAGATTGGAAAATGTGTTTTCAAAAAATTAATGCATAACTTGAAATTAGTCTTTGTTCAAATCTTTGGGCCTGATTGTCACATAATACGAAAAAGGTCGAAAAACACCCTAAAAATGCATGTTTTAGGCCCTTATTTCCAAAAATTTACCAAATATTAAAAATTTGACTTTTATTGCCAGTTAGGACTACCTAAAGGATGTAAGATTAAGCTATGTTTCATTTGGCAAAACCAGATAATATTTTTTTAATCCAAAAAAATTAGTTCTGTATTTTTCTGGAATGGGGAGTAAGGCACTAGAGTTTTGAGATACATTCCATTGAACCTGACAATAAAATCATAAGAAATAAAGGATTTCTCATCCTATTCATTACTTCCTAGCAACATACACAAACAATAGGCAAATGCAATAAATGAGTGTACTCTGATATTGAGGAGAATTGACCTGTAAAAAGTGAAACAGCTGACTTTCCTGCACATTTGTGGTGGACAGTCACTATCCCATCATCTTAGAAAAGGTGAAATTTGGAAAAAGCATTGATACTAGAAGGGCATTTCATGATCAACAACTTCATCACCCAACTTACTCAAAAATACTTGATATTTTTATACCATCAGAAACCCAGGATTACATAAACTTTCTTGCAGATTCGGTCACTTTTGACAAGCCTCCAATTATTTGTCTTTTCCAGCTGTTGACAGCTGTAAATTACAACACAGTGACGTATAGGGCACTGTAATACATGCAATTATGCATAACTCGCAAATTCAATGTCCAAATCAACTGATATTTTGGAAATAAGCTTTTCTCTATTATCTATTGAACCATACCCTAAAAAGAAGATGCTAAAATCACAAAATACCCCTTTAACAAATGCAAATTTATTCAACAACATATGTTTTAGTTAGGAAACCAAGCTCAGTGCTTAGGATATATTATTTTTTATTCCATTTTGGACCACTTTAGTTCTGGGAACTACCAAGGGGGCAATCTTGTAACACCACACATGAAATCCAATTTCACAACACTTTTTTTTTTGGGGGTTTAGAATTTAATATCTTACCGACAGTGTGGTCCCCTGGTACTGTGAATGTGGTGGCCACAGATGATTCAGTCTGACCATAGCCTTCAATTACCTGGAAGAATTAACATGGAGACAAGTTATTGTACACACCCCTACTATTGTACACACATGATGAAATATGCATTCACATGCACCTACACACCCCATGTGTAATTGCCTCCAAACGTGGACGCCGTTTAGGACTATGCAAATGCGTTTGTCTGAATCCGTACTAAAGCAACATACCAAGTATGTTTTCTGCCAATCTTTTGTCATTTTTTGTGTATAACTATGCAATTTTACCTAGCAACTATGTAATTTTACCAAGCAACTGCTGACAATTTGACCTGCAACTGCGGATAACTATGCAATTTTACCTAGCAACTGCAGACATTATATCTCACGCACGATAAAAGACATATTTCACAAATACATTATACATGCAATTGTGGTCATTTGTAGACCTCCTTGAACTGAGGACGGTACCCCATTGTGAGAGAGGTCCATGGTTTAAATGTGAAGTGTGAGTTTGTGCCCTCGTTTGCTGGCAAATACCTACACATACCCCCCCTTATACACGCAAAGAAACGTATGCATACATGCATGCACACACCACTAACAAACAGCCTACAATACATTCACACCCATGCTTACAGTAACTCTCAATAAGTCACTGCATATTTTCCAAGTGAACTGATGGTGATATTGATATCTTTCGTAGATTTATTAGAATGGGTAATAGCATTGATAGAACAACCAACACTCCCTTTACTTATGACTAATGCAAGAACACTGCTGCATTCAAATTTCATTCATATTCATCTGTGCATTTATACCACTCTATACATGTACTTACATGGCAACCAAATGCACACCTCAGGAATGTCATAACATCACCAGATAAGGGAGCTGCACCAGAGAATATGATTTCTACATCTCCACCCATTAGATCCTGTAATTAACAGATAAAATATTTCATACTACACAATATCTTAGAGATCAAATTCATCTGAAAATACAAGTATTACTTATTCAAATGAAATTATTACTGTTGAAAATTCAGCTTTTTGTTCAAGAATTCACTCTTTGCAGTCTTCAAATTTTTGTGGAATTTCATATATGCTATTATTGCAGTCAGTAAATGCGGTCTGTTAGCCCAAGTTTTTAGCCAAATTCAACACAAATTGGAACAGCTTTTACCAAACTGCCAAAGATGTTGACACATTTTGAGAAGTTGGGCTACAATGATGCAAAATGTGCCTACTTTTCTGAATAATCTGAGAAAACGTTGATAAATAACCTATTCATAACCAACTTTGACCTAAAAGTTGGTAATTGATAAAGCAGATGGCCAAATTGCGATCAATATGGTTATTAGCTGTCATTTGTATGATGTACCCCCAGGGTCTGTAACAAATTAGTAAAATAGTTAATTGACCTGTTGTCTTACCTGAAATTTTTTGAAGACAAGTTTATCCCAGATGCTATCTCTCCTAACAACGCCCCTGTTCAATCAACAAAATGTGTGAACAATATTACGTATGAGGAAAAATACAAATTATTTGATATAATAAGGACTGTGCAAAAGTTAAAGGTGGTGATCTGATTGACAGCCTCATCATCCACTGTACCCCATCTTGGCATCTGAAGAAAGCTCTTTGTCATTACCCCAGTGACAGATGTTTCCTCTATTATGCTCTTTGCTCTAAACAAAAAAGTGGTAGCCTTACCCTAAAGCCATGATTTCTCCGTGATACGGAAAAAACGGAAAAATTCACGGAATTCAGGGTTTGCTCACAGAAATTTGAAAATGCCACAAAATAGTGAAAAACTGTGTAAAATGTCTAACTTTTGTGTTGATTTGCAAAAGAAAACAAAGAAAAGTGATAATTTAGCAGTAATTAGCCATTAAACAACCCATTCTAGCATTTATTCTAGGCCTACGATGCAAGATTCTGGCCGATACAGCTATCGGAAGTACACACAAGACAATTGATGCTGCTTAATTTTAATGGGGATGCTGAGGGGAGACTACAGTAAAAAGGTACATATAATTAAATAAGACAAATTACACTTTTAATTAAAAACATGCTTGTATTCACTTTTCAGTGCTTTATAATGTAAATTGTAACACAGAATTAAAATTTTGTAACACGGAAAAATCGTGGCTTTACCTTACCCCCATGGTGGTGTACCATCTGTCCTGTTCTATATATGGGTCGTCGTAATAATACAATTTTGCTTTTAATATCCGAACTGTTGGAGCACTTTAACTCAAAACTTGGAATTGGACTTTTTTAGTGATATGCCTCAATGTAAGGTACAAAACACCATTCGTTGTTGGGCACAGGAAAAACCTCCTATGTGTCATTGGCCCCTGAACAAGTTTAAAGCAAAGCATGTAACCTCTTGGCACTTCTAATTTAAACATGTACAAGGACCACAAGTACATACTAGGTTTTTTTTCCTGCTCAACAACGACATGATAAAATTGGACCACCCATATTTAATAATTAGATTTATTTACTGATACTGGATAGAATATGAAATCTTTACACACAGTTGAATGCAATCATATGATGTATGCAAGCTTCTTGACGGTCATGACATTTGAAGTAATGAGGAGGAGAAGGTGGTGGTAGTAGTTGAGGTAATGAAGGAGGTGGCAGTAAAGGTAGAGGGGTAGTTGTGGTGGAGGTGGCATTGTCGGTGGTATACATGTAGGACGTGGAGGTGGTGGTCCTGGTGGAGGTGCATGGTGGCAACAGCAATGACAGGTCCTACCTTTCAAGGTCTTTCTTCTTGCTATTCATGGCCATGTTGAATAGCGTTCTCTTCACCCAATTGGCTTGTGCCACACCTTGCTGGACCTAAATAAAGAATAATAAAAAGAAAGAAAGAAAGCATGATTTGTTAAACAAAAAACCCATAGCAACCAACTACTATTAACAAACAAACAAACTATCATATATTCATGAAAGTTCATCTGTGTTGGTATAAATCATGATTTTGATTTAAACCTTTGATCCAAACACAAAGAAATAATTTGTACCTTGGAATTTTCAGATGGTACTCCATCTTTCATCAGCGAGTGAGTGACTGTATCAAGTCACGATCTTCTTGACCTTTGACCTGATAACAGACTCGTAGACTCCTGAAAGTTTGAACCGCCCCCGTGTGTGTCTACAATTGTCTAAATATTCACAAGTTCTTGAAAAAACTATCAACACTAAAATTGCTAATATTGTACAGATATTTTTTTTAAAGTTGGCACTACAAGTGTGAAAATGCTATCCCAGAAATTGCTACAAAGCAGAGATTAGTAATAAGAACACCCTCATTCCTTATGCATTCCTTATTCCTGTGTCATCTGTCACAGGTGGCATACAAACCACTGTAACATGTCTTTTCAATGATACATTTCCTGCATTTGATGCGAGTGGGGTGACAGGAGACATATTTTCCACTTTGGCCATTTAACTAAAAATTGCAGTGTACTTCTTGATATTAATACAAGGATCTGATAAGAAATAAGGCAATAAGCCAATAATCCCATTTATATTTCCATATATATTGTAGTTCTTAATATATCAAAACAAAAGGTTTGTGTGCTTTCCGCCTTCAGAGTAAAATCATGTACATCATGAAACCCCTTATATCAAGCCTTGGGATCACCTTTATAGAACCCATTCCTCTAGTGTGTCAGCTTTATTTGTCGCAATATTTTAATGCAAATACCGCTAGATCATGGTCCCCTGCGACCCACCTTAATTCATTTAGGATTCAGTTTTCAATTCCACAACTTGAATGATGAATCTTACCTTATCATATACTCTATTCAGTAACCTAGGCACAGATGGGAAGCCAGTTGGATGAGTCATTCTCACATCATCTAAAATTTTCTTGACATCTCCACGATAGAATGCTATTTGACCGCCATGCATAGTCATCATAGCCTAGGATAGGACAATAAAAATAAAAGTCATGACATCATATAAACACATTTTACTACGATAAAATATTGTACCTGCTGATCATCTATCCCATGACAGAGGATAGTATATGACGTGCACATGATAGAGGATAGAAAACCACAAATTCCTATTGTTTATTCTCATCATTCTAATTTGAGTCAGTCAAAAATTATTTTAATAACTATAAACTATTTAATATAGCAAATAAATTAAGTTACTGTCATACCCTTATTCTAAAACGAATGACACTTACAATTTCACATCTTTAGTTGTGCATACTTTTGATCGCATGCACGAATTATGGACTAGGCCAACGCCTGCAACGCACTATGTGTGCCTCGACTAGCATATTCCATGTTATCAATACCGAAATTGTGCAGTTGTGCAATCAGATTTTGTGGGAAAATGTAAAAATTGTTTATTTTTACAAATTTTTAAGTAAAATATTGTGTTATTTTGTAAAGTGAAGAGAAGAAAGTGATGGTTATGAATGAGGTTAATAATTTTGCATCGGTAATATGTCGGGCTTTGTGAAAAATCTAAACATTTTGCTTTGGACCTCGGAATACAATTACTTCTCTGATAACGTACCTGACAAAGTCTCTCATACATATGAGCAAGAGGAAGATAAGACAGAAGTCTCACACCAGGTCTGAAGGTCATTGGCTGTAAATAACAAATAACAAAATATAAAAATTGTAATGAAATTTCACTAGTCTGCTGTATCTAGTAATAGATGCAATTTGACTTGTAAATTAAATTTTATTTCTTTATTTCTTTCTTTCTTTACATTTGGCACAAGGTCAGGCATATCCAATATCGAAAACACAATAAATTGATGGATTGCCCTTACATTAAAATCAAAACATTACTAGAAAATACATATAAACAAGACAGAATAAAATTTAAAAAAAATTATGGCGAACTGGTTGGAGGAGGTGGGACTGAATGGCCAATTTGAAGGCCTGGAGGGAAGAAGCATTGACAATAGCCTCAGGGAGATAATTCCAGATGGACGAGGCAAACAGACAAAATGATCTCTGGGACAGTGAAAGCCGCCGGAAAGGAACTTTTAAATGTTGGTCAATACGCAGGTCTGAGTTACTGACTGTTATGTCAGCCAGTTATAAGTCTGATGCTGCTAATATTCATTTTGTGTTTTTGACACAAAAAGGCGATAAAAGGTGATACATTCTTATGTTTTACTTTGTTTTAAAATCGCCAATAACTTTTATAACCAGAATGGGATTTGGACTTTACTTTAGCATTTTCAAAGTGTAAATGAAAAACAAAACAACCGCAATAATTAAATTGAAATTGTTCACGCAAGAATCATTTGTTTTGATTAATGAAACTTCACAATGCGACATGATCAAGGGAATGAGTCACATGTAGACCCTGGTCGAAAATGCATTTTACATAAGTTTCTAAAGAAAACATTTAGAGCTTTCAGAAACTGAAAACCCAATGTTGATATGACTTTTCTTTGTGAAGTTACATCAATTTATCTATCGCTGAAAACAATATAAAACAAAAGAATTTTAATACTTTTTTTACCATTATCTCAAAATCAATATTAGCGACATCTGACTCATTTCTCTTGATCGTGTCACATATGTGATGTGATCCAGCAAAATCAGTCGGAAGTCAGATATATATTGATTTTCAGATATAGCCAAACAAAGACAATATTTTCTTTTGTTGCCTATTGTTTTGGAAACACTTCAACTGTTCATATCTTTAGAACTAAATGTTTAATTTCAATGCGGTTTTCTGCTAAATGTAGCTTTGCAACTAAAAAATTGAATATGCCCGACTTCAGACTGATTTTGCTTGATCACACCACATATGAGTAAAGTATGATTAACATCAGTTACTTCTTCTTCTTCTTCCTAATATTAGTGCCTACCTCATATGTATGAGTATTATCGCACTGCATACAGACAAGCTGTACTTCTTTTTTTACTCTGGAACCTAGAGTAGATGAGTGTATTTTGAAGTACAGTCAACAGTACCGGGATGATCCCCTGCTCTTTTTGAATAGCCTGTGACGTTCTTTAACATGCACACTGCATTAATGTCAGAAATAATGTACACGGGACCGATGGCTTAAAGTGCCCTCCGAAGCAAGTAGAGTGAAGTGCCTTGCTCAAGGACACAAAGAGCCAGCCAAGCTCAAGCGAACCTACTCAGATTTCGAACCCTCGACCCTTGGATTCACAGTCCAATGCCTTAACCGCCCGGCCACGCTGCCCTCTGTACTACACTAGCTTCAAGAGAAGTATGGCACTTTCTTGTTCTGATTGCTGTGTGCGCCCCGTTAATGAGCAACATATACCAAACTTTGTGTTCCCTTCATGAGAACCGCTATGCGCGGAACCACAATTTGACACATAAGCAGATCACCTGTCTGATTACCGGTATGACTGAGTCACCCAATCTGAGACCCACTTCTGTATTTACGCTGTGTACGCTCACCATGGGGAAGAGAGTGCCGTTCTACTCTGGAAGCTAGTGCAGCGCTAAAAATGCTATGTTTTGATGTAAACCACATGAAAATTGAGTTTCACTTTACCATGTTATAGGCAATTTATCATTGATGAAAACAAAAAGTAATAAAGGAATCTGACCAAATTTTTGTCAATCAACATTAGTGGCATTTCCCTTGATCACATCACATATGTGACCAGCTCCAACAAAACCCGGAACAAGTTGACAGGCATGTTTTTGAATTATAGGCCTTTAAAGATGACATTCCCATAAAAAAAATCAAATTTTGGAATTTTTAATTTCATGGTTTGTGACCTTGGGACTGAGTGGACTTTCACACCCTTAAAAGTACTTATTAAAAAGAGGTTTATTTAATCAATAATTGACAGTTGAACTATGATAATCCTGTGTAAAGCAGGAAAATAATTAGCCCATTACTCAGAATAACAGTTCGGCAAAAATATCAAGGTATCATTTACAACATTATCCATATCTTGAAAAGTATTGATGCTATGTATATAATTTTGGTATAATTTTGAAGCTTATTGTCCTGTGCTTACATTTTTATTCCAATCATGAAATATCAAAAATGCGACTTGTTCCTGGTTTTGTCAGAACGAGTCACATATGTATTTTCGAAGATAAACTTACAGGTACTTCACATATTGCTTGAAGTCCAGCTGTTGTTGCTATCAGGTTCCCATGGGTTATCAATGCTCCTTTTGGATCACCTTTTCACAAGATAAAAAAACAGAAGGTACCATCAACCAGTGGTTGTAATCCAATCGGGTGAACAAATGAAGCATTTTTCACCAAACTGGCCCTACTTGGCTAAAAAATTCCTCAAATTGTCTAATTGTAACACAGACTTGTGCACCAAATCTAATTTTCACAATGCCAAAATTGCAACATATAGCCTCTGAGTAACACTGGCATCATCTACATGTAATATACTGGTAAAACACCATGACTAAATAATACAAATACACAATGTCTACTTTCAAATTTGAGCAAGTTTTAGTAGAAGAAAAGAAATGAAGATATAAATTATGTATTGACTTTTCGTGTTTGCTGGGATTATAAGAGCAAGAAACCTACCTGTAATACCACTGGTATAGCACACTGTGTATAAATCATCTGGTTTGGGTGGCTGAAACAAACAACACAACAACACAATAATTTTGAGGAACTTCCTCATCAGAAGAAGATGTTGTTAACTCCAATTTTTTTCTTGGAAATGGCTAGAGACCAATTTGATTTTTAATATTCCCATTTTATTCTCATTCTCATTTTATTACCACTAAATACAAACAAACTGAATGAATCTGGAATTCTATCTAATAAACATAGTTTCTGAATTCAAGAGTTTCCGAATTCAACAGGCTCAATTACTTCTTAATCAATTTTAGGTTAGCCTACTGAAAGGATTATTTATCGTCCCTGACTCTATATTTGTTCATGAAGTACTAAAATCTGCTTCTGCTGAATGTTCATGGATTAAAGGTGATCAGGTGTGTTTTTTTTTTTGGGGGGAGGCTAATAACTGATTAAGTCTTTAAAAATAAAGAGAAATATTCATGGTTATAGCTAGAGGGGTTAAAATAATAATGAAAAAGTGATTATTTTCACTTACATGATTTTCACATAAAAGTTAAAGTGTCAAGAAAGAAATGAATATAAAATATGTATATTCAAATATTAGCAGAGTCAAAAAGAATCATGATAACTTACCACTGGTTCTCGTAAATTGCTTTTTCCTTCTTCCTGCAATAAATCATTGAAAATAATTTGAAATATGGTAAAAGTGGAGCTATATCAACAGTAAATTGTAAGAATAATTTTTAGTGTAACACTCATTAACAGATCTCTTAGTTTAATTAAGAGTGTATTTATTAGCCTGTCCTTGCATTGTATTTTTTGCACACTTTGAGCTTTTGCTTTACTTGTTGCTCACATTTGATTTTGTTGGGAATCCCCTGTACACAGACTTTCAACAATTCATGCAGTTCTCTATCTATTTAATTTTGTATTTATTTTTGTGTGTTTTCTTTTACATATGAATTATATTATCATATGCACATGTAACAGGAAAGGAAAGCACCCTGTATTTGGACTATTCTATTTTTCTTTCCTGAATTACCATTTGCAAGTTGTGTGTGTATGCAATAAACCAACCAGAACGGTATAACAATTGAAATGGCAGCCATGTTGGAGGACAGTTCTAAGATAGCGTTAGTTGATAGAGGGACAGGTCTCTAGATCGATTCCACAACCATTCATACCTAGCACCTGTTTTATTGTATTATCATGCGAATTGCCCCATGCTACTTTATAGGACAGAATTTTATTTAAATGAGGATGACTCTGTCATGAGTGACAACATATTGCATACCCTCTTTTAAATTGTTTGTATTTTGTATTTTGGTAATTCAAATAAATATTATTATTATTGCCGAGTATCAATATCCTCAACTGGGAGTTGAACATGGGACCTCAACTTACCAGTATTTCATCAAATGTGACTAATGACACACCCTTCTGTTCAGCCATTGATCTCAGATCATCATCAACTTCTGATGGTAACATAGCGATGATTTCTTTGAGACAAGAGGATTCATCAGCTTTCTCCAGTAGAGTCTTGATCCGTTGCTTGGTATCACTAATTACTGTACTCATTTGAGCTGAAACAAAGAAAATATACACATGCATAAATATTTTCAGTTCAGTTCAGTTTTGACTCACATTCCATGCAGATACACAGACAGACATATATTGGAGCTCATTGATCGATTGATTGATTGATTGATTGATTTTATTTGGTACAATAAGAATAACATACAAATTACACTACATATACAGTATTATTATAACAAAATAAAATATATTGCACATCAAAATTGTATAACGAAATTACAAATCAACACAAGTACCAAGGATAGCCCAAAAAGCCTTGGGAAAAGCTTATTTCCATTGGGGTCCTTTACAAGCAAGAGAAAGATAGGAACAAACTGCCATACAAAAACAAGAACAGAGACAACGTGCACAAAGGGCGCAAAAAGCAGAAATGTGAGACCAGCTCAAACCCTCAAAATCAAATGGGCCCTTGATCAGCTAAAAACTGTTTGACAGATTGTTTGTACAATTTAAAATCATTGATGTTCTTGATTTCATTTGGCAGTGAGTTCCAATAATGAATTGCACTATTAAAGAAAGTGAGGCTATTTTGGCCCTTGGAGTGAGGAACCTTAAAGTTGAATGGACTACCCCTGGTACTGTAATTATGAAGAGATGATACTCTAGTAAAATGCATTTTCATATATTCAGGACAACAGTTATGAAAAATTTTAAAAACATGACTAAGTTTTAATTGAACTACTCTGTCTTGACTTGATAGCATACCCACCAAATCCAATTCTTTCTGCCCAATATTTAATAGTTGCCTTTACATTGACAGGGGTCAGAATATTGGACTGAATCTCTATTTCACAAGTCAATCAGTGGTCAAGCCACAAATCAAGTTGAGCCACTGACTAGCTTGAGGCAAGTCAAGATGCACATGTTTGTTGAGTTGAGTCACTGACTAGCTTTCAAGAGGCAAGTCAAGATGAACATGTTTGTTGAGTTGAGTCACTGACTAGCTTGAGGCAAGTCAAGACGGACATGTTTGTTGAGTTGAGTCACTGACTAGCTTTCAAGAGGCAAGTCAAGATGAACATGTTTGTTGAGTTGAGTCAGAGTCAGGCACTAGATGAGTCAAGTAAAACTATTTCATTATGGCATAAAGGGGTAAATTTCATCTTCAAGTAATAAGAACTTTTCACTACCACTTCGTAAGATGTATGTAACATATCTTTGTACGTTTCACTCTCTACAGGTATAAAATGCTAATTTAAGAAAATGATGCAGTCTCATTTAATGAGGCGCAAATTTTTACCAATTTATTTAAGCAAAAAAGTGTAAGTCATTTGCATTACTTGAGTCACAGTCATTGAGTCGTGCAGTCAACTGTTCAGTCAGAGTCATGTTGAGTCATTTTAGAAACTGACTTGAGTCCAAGTCAAGTCATTGTAGTTGGTGACTTGAGTCAAGTCGATACATTTTGACTATCCACTCTAGTCAAGTCGAGTCATCGCAATGTATCAACTTGACTAAAGTAACAAGTCGACTTTCTACAACACTGCCCAAGTCATGAAAGTGAAGGCAGACTGAAAACTGCAAGAAGTACTTGATTTTGATGTTACCTTGACCTATGATGAAAGAGCATGCATCTGGTCCCAGTGTGTCATAGAGTGGTACCGAGCACAAGGTGTACATAGTACAGGTAATCTTACCTTGATCTATGATGAAAGAGCATGCATCTGGTCCCAGTGTGTCATAGAGTGGTACTGAACACAAGGTGTACATAGTACAGGCAATCTCAGCATAGCCCCACTGAAAAAGAGAAGAATATAGAACAGTATGAACCAAATATCAGGTGTGCATTTAGATAAACATATTCTATTTTAAATGAATGGGTGTGGTGTAATTTTGATTGGTATTTGGCTATGTTTTGTCAGACAATAGTGTATAGTACATTATGGATTGTGACAATACATTCAAGTCACATGAAATTTACTGCTTGATATAAACTAATATTTCCGTTGACAGATTTCTACTTCTTTCTTAAAAGCTCTTCTACAGAATTACCAAACTCTTAAAGTGAAAGCCCCAATTTTGGTTCAAGTTCCTTGGGGAATTAATCAAGGTTAAAATTTATCCATGTAAATTCTGTTCTGTCTGTCATCAAAGTAGCAGGTGTATTGTCAGTTCTTCTATGGAGAACTAGCCAAGCGGGCTACCTCTTTAAAATTGACTGAAATCTGTTAAGGCGAGTGGGATGGCAGGAGCTTTATTTTCATAGTTTTCGGTATTTAACTAAAAAACTGCAGAGTACTTCTTAATATTAATACATTGATCTTATGGGAAATGAGGCAAGGAAATAATTGCATTTATATTTCCATTGGTCTTGCAATTCTTGAGTTAAGGCCAGAGTAATGGGAGACACATTCGTCCACGCCCGAATTTGAGATTTCTTGATATTTATCAACACTAAGATGTATTCTTTCACTTGAAACTGATAAAATACAACTTGCTAATATTTTTGCTTGATTTATTTCACTCTTTTCAACTCTAAAAAGTCACATGGCTCAAGACAGCTTAGTAAATTGGCAGGAAACAATGAGTCGGAAATGCACGAATGCGAAATATTGTGATTACGCGCGCGATTCGCAATGCGTGACGCGACGCTGCGCATATGTCCAACGCAGTAAAGGCGCATTCGGTATGTTGTTAACGCCAGCAAATGTGGTGTAAACAAAACAAAATTTGCAGTCAAAATGCCACTTAGATTTTTAATTATTTTGAATTTTGGCGCACTGAAAGCAGACATTATAGATTCATTGGTGCAAAAAGATGCATATTTAGACTATGCAACAGATACAGCTTTTAAGTCTTACCGTTTTAAAATAAAAGGACGTTTTGTGCATAATTTTGACATTTTTTTACTAAAACATCGATTTCTCAGAGTTCACTTTTAACAATATTGCACGATTTTTGTGACAAGATAACTCGAAAAATATGCAAGCAAAAGGTAAACTTTTTACACTATCGTTTAGAGTACATCAAAGTCTAGGGAAGGTTTTCTCATTTTTTCAAAATATTTGCTTTAAACAAAAATATACACCATTATGTGCAAGTTTTAGCTTAATAGTGACAAAATGGTTTTTTTCACATGTTTTTTCAATATTTCGAAAAAAGAGACGCATTTCAAAAAAATAAATAAATATACATCAATAAACATCAAAGACCTAACTGAATTTTTTTTACTCTGAACAGATTTTTTTCTAAAGTGATTTTTTGTGATTTTTTCAAAACTCAAGATTTTTAAACAAATCTGACGTCCCCATGGTATTCCTTGACTCATTTCCTTTCCAAAAATGTATAGTTTTATATACTTTGAACATACAATTAAGAAATAATGATGCTCGAAAAGGTCCATGTTCTCTCCCATTACACTGCACTTAAAGCCAATAATATATCAAAACAAAAACTTAAAATATTTAACCCCTCCCAAGAATTACCACACGCATTGGGCAAAATGACACCCATTATATCTAGTCTTGCCAAGGACCTCTGCACTCTCACCACCGCCTATACACTGTCAATATGACAGACTGCAGTTGCACCTACCTGTAGCCTATTCTGTGCATATATTCCTATCATAGTGCCTTTACCAGGTTCCACACCTCTTGCTATTAGTCCTGAACCAAGCTCTTGTGCTATTTGAAAAACCTGCAATGTAAGAAGAGGTTGTGACAACAAAATCAACAAGGTGGTTCTCCAATCAAAATTCTCTACCAAATGTTGCCATCAGAAACTTTTACAATTTTGCCATCAGAAAACTTTGGGAAAACAAAACCCCAAAATAACTCTTTTTTTAAGGTTTTTATTTCAACATTTGCTATCAACCATTGTAGACTTGTTTTGGAACTACAATACCGGTCTACAGTTTGTTTTTTTGGCCAACAAAATCTGAATGGTTTTCGTAGTGCATTTGTGGTCACTCAAACGTGAAAAGTGTATACATTGACACCCCTAGTTTTACCCACCATTAATGAGAACGTTGTACTATGTCATTTTCAGATGTGACTGTCATCTCCCACAAAATTATGTTGACAAAAATGACTTTCAAATATTGCGGGCTCAGTGCAACAATTTCACAACCCCATTAGCTCCCTGGGTAATATTATTCATCAGTATCATTCCATTTATACACAATATTACTCAGTGGAGCTAACAGAGATGAGCCTTTCCTACAGTGAGCTCTCAAAATATACCAAATTTGAAATATTTTTTAAAATCATCAAAAAGGTTAGGATTGCTTCTTGGTTCAGTCTTTAAAAATCTTTCAAAAATCTTTCCTCCAGAGGTTACTTTGTCTTCTTTTGAAATTGGCCTTGTTAAATGTACTGTACCATATCCTCTATGCAGCCCTTGCTACTTTACCTTTATCAAGCTATTCCAGATGAAATCCATACACCCCCTATATAATGTGAACTGCTCCCAAAAATGGGCTACTCCAGTTGAAATCCATACACCCCTATGGAAGACATTACCTTAATCTCCCACACAGGGGGTGTAGATATCAAATGGAGCCAACCATTCAGGTTACTGTAACCCCCTTTGAAAATCATACTCCTATGGGGAAGATTAAGGTCATGTCTTCCATAAATGGGGTGTATGGATTCCAACTGGAATAGACAATTTGGAGTGTATGGATTCCAACTGGAATAGACAATTTGGAGGGATAAGTTCACATTTGGTTTCAATGGTAAGAAAATAATACCATATGGACCACTTGATAATGAAAACTGCTAATCATTTTAAATGGACCCTGCAGTAAGCTTAAGGGATCTGGAATGAGCGTTTTGAGCGTTTCGACAGTATTTTTTATGGAACATGAGAGCACCTCAGACGTATCGAATTGCATTCTGAATACGAAGCATGTCTTTCTGATCTCAAATAATTTTCATTTTTGAAAATCACGATATAATACAAATTTTATGACAAATTATAAAATTTGATATTTTTCAAATTTTGATATATAACAGTCCTCGAAGTAAATTTTATAAATCTAATGATATATTCTTAAAGTGTATGTAGCTGGGAGGAAAAGCCGACGATCAATTGAAAATTTTGACCTTTCATATTGAAGATATGGATTTTTTCCCAAAAGACCTAATTTTTTTTGGTGTTTTGGGAAAAAAAATCCATATCTTCAATACTGAAAGGTCAAAATTTTCAATTGATCGTCGGCTTTTCATCCCACCTACATACACTTTAAGTATAAATCATCAGATTTATAAAGTTTACTTTAGTACTGTTAAATATCAAAAATATCAATTTTAATGATTTGCCATAAAATGTGTATTACATTGCTAATTTCAAAAAATCAAAATTATTTGATATCAGAAGGACATTCTTCGATTCAGAATGCAATTCGATATGTCTGATGTGCTCTAATGTCCCACAATAAATACTGTCCAAACGCTCATACCCCTTTCCTTAATGACTAGACTAATCTTGTATTCCCCGCTTTTACCTCATTATATGTTTTCCATGCAATTGTGTTCTCATCTTGACACACTCCATAGCAAGGCTGATCACCTAGAATACAAAAACATAAAACAAAAATATTAAGAACATGTAATTTATGTATACAGGTCAAATTTTTATATGGACCTCTCTTATGTGAAAATTTTGCAAATACAATGTATCATCAAAATATAATGTCAATAATCACATTGTCAAAAACAATAAAGGAAGTATAAGATATAACCCAATGCTAGTTATTAAAGTACAGATATCATATTTCATTTAAGAAGCAAACTGCCATTTCTCCCACCCTTTCTGTATAGACCGTCAATATAAACACTTGCAACCAGAGGTTCTGGGTTTAACAATCTCTAAATTCCACCAACTGATTGCTCTTTCAAACTCTTAAATACTTCCATCACGTCTTTACTTAAAGTTAAACCATGAAGACAAATCAGTCCACTTGACTGATTTGCTTACTGGATAATTGTTTATTGTTTTTGTTAAAGGGGCATGGCCCGATTTAACTATATAAAGTTCTTCTTGATTGAATGACCTTTACCACCAATTCCGATCTGTGAAGTTTCACGCCAGTGTTTCAATTCATTTTGATATAAGAGCTAAAAATGTAATTTTCTAGCCCCATAGGAACACTGTGGATTGATTAATTGGTCCTTTTCATTCATTACATTCAAACTAAATCTCTTTGAGCCCTGAAATTTCACAGGGTAAATGAGAAAAATAGTATCTTTCTTCTGATACCAAAATTTATACCACTTCCGGTAAAATCTAGGGTTCTGGGGATGAGGCTATTAGCAATCGGGCTATGCCCCTTTAAGCTGTTTCGTTAATTTACATAAAATAAGCAGAAAGCTTTTGATCATCAACTTTGATTTGCATAACTAGTAAGAATGCCCATTTTCACCTACATTTTGTACACAGAAATTCTGTTTCGCTTATAGAATTCTTGATTTACCAAAGAAACACTACTACCTATAGGTATTAAGTTAAGGGTACTACACCCATGTGGTAAATTTAGACTATTTTTGCATTTTCTCAAAAATAATTGCACACTGGTAACAAAAGTTATGTATATTATTGGGGCAAGGAATCCAATTACTACACTGAAATTTCAGTGACTCAAGACAAGCGGTTCAGTATATACGATAGGAAGCGAGGTACATCCTAGCGGTACCTTATTTCTGATCATAAATAACAAACCGCTTGTCTTGGGTCACTGAAATTCCAGTGTAGTAATTGATTCTTGCCCCTATAATATACATAACTTTTGTTACCACTGTGTTATTAGTTTTGAGAAAATGCAAAAATAGACACAAATTTATTGAGGGGTGTAGTACCCCCTTAAGTGCTAGATATGGACAGATTTGCAACTCACAATTATTTACTTTAAACTGACCTACTGCCTTTTGACATTCATGTTTATTTTATTCTGGGAAGCTAACATTGTGAACAGTTGTGTCTATTACAATGCTACAATTGTATCTTACCACAAAGTTTTCTGCCTTTTAGGAAAGCTTCATAGATGGTCTGTACGTCGTCATAGCGATATTTTAACAATTTTCCATCTACACCTGTCAGAGGGCTCACATGGATGTGCTCACCACCCTGCCATGAAACAAACAAACAAACAAACAAACGGAAAACAAACAAATTGAATTCAAATTCAAATAATAACTCGCAATTACGCTTTATGAGGCTCTGCAAAGGTTGTCAGAAATTATGCTAAAATGTGTCCATCCATATCAAAACGATGCACTTGTCGGCTGCTACATGTGTCTCATTTCACTTAAAGCTAGAAATAAATACGAGACTCATCCCAAGTGGAGGTCACTTCAAATCATCCCCAAATCACATTGTTATGGAATGTTCTCTGTATTCCTAAACCATGTGACTTGGGGATGATTTGAAATGACCTCCACTTGAGATGAGTCTGGTATTTATTCATAGCTATTATGTAAAACGCGACACATGTAGCAGCCAACAAGTGCATCGTTTTGATATGGACGGACACAAATGTACATAATAATAATAATATAATAATAACAAGGGATTTATATAGCGCACATTACAAAAAAAGCCCTCTGAGCGCTGAACATATAAATACAGAAAAATAATTACATCAAACCTTAAAATTACACATCATAGATCTTAAAACTACAGTTCATGGCAAGAAAACATAATAAACATATTAATATAACAGTATAACAACCTTAATATTACACATCATAGAACCTTGAAACTGCAATTCATGGCAAGAAAACATACTATAACAGCATCAGAATAAACAATAATAAAAACACATTAGTCAAAATAATCATTGAAAAGAAAAGTCTTGAGTCTAGATTTGAATTCAGCAATTGAAGCAGCGCCCTAATCTCCATTGGCAGAGTGTTCCAGAGCATTGGGGCGGACACTGAAAATGCTCTATGTCCATAGAAGATGGTACGTGGAGGTGGAGAGGGGAATTTGAGAAGATTGAGCGATGAAGACCGGAGCGTGCGAGAAGGCTTGTAGCGTGCAATAAGATCGGCTAAATAAGTGGGTGCATGTCCAATGAGAGTTTTGTAAACCAGCAGGAGAACTTTATACCTAATGCGATGGGAGATTGGGAGCCAGTGCAGTTGTTTAAGGATGGGAGTTATATGTTCATTGCGTTTGATGCAGGTGACCAGAAGCGAGCAGCAGCGTTTTGGAGTCTTTGGAGTTTCTGAAGATCACATTCCGCAAAGCAAAAAGGAGAATGTTGCAAGAGTCCAAGCGCGAAGTGACGAAGGCATGGATTAAGCGTTCTGTGGTATTATTGTCCAGATACTTCCGGATTCGCCCAAGTTTGTATATTAAAGCCCAGCTGGCGCGACAGATGTTGCTGATGTGAGATTTCAGTTTAAGATGGGTATCCAACATGACTCCCAAATTGCGAGCTTCAGGGCTTGAGTTGATATGAGAGTCACCGATTTCAATCGAAGGAAGATTTTCAGTGCCGATAAAGCGGGAGCTGAAGTGTATTATCTCGGTCTTCTCATCGTTGAATTGGAGCTTGTTGTTAATCGCCCACGCTTTGATGTCCTTGATACAAGCTTCAAGGCGATGAATTATGGACTCCTATCTTGAGGCTTAAAGAGGGCGTAGATTTGGGTGTCGTCCAGCGTACATAACGTGCATGAGATCGTGTTTCGCGATAATGTCGCTCAGGGGCCGGTATAGAATGTAAAAGAGGTGCCCCACATACCGATCCTTGAGGCACTCCCAAACAAGCTTGTGATGCCTCGATTCGAGTCTCCAATGGTGACGCATTGGGAGCGCTCTTCAAGGTATGAGGTGAACCATTGTAGTGCTGTGCGGAAATACCGTGCGAAGCTCGAGTCTTTGCAGGAGAACATGATGGTCGATCGATCGAAGGCAGCGCTCAAATCCAAAAGGATGAGCACTGCCTCACTGTGGTTGTCAATTGCACGAAGGATATCGTTCTGCACTCTCAAAAGAGCAGTCTCAGTGCTGTGGTGGGGACGGTAAGCAGATTGAGCACTGCTGTGAAGATTGTTAGCGCTAAAATACTCCTGTATCTGCAGCATGCAACACCTTTCAAGAAGCTTTGAAAGGAAACTCAAGAGTGACACAGGTCTGTAGTTCTTATAGACGTCCTTGTCCAGTGATTGCTTCTTCAACAACAGAGTCACCTTAGCGACTTTAAAGCACGGTGGTACAACGCCGGTAGTTAGCGAGAGATTGATGATACGAGTAACAATCGGAGCGAGAGTATGAGCACATTTCTTCAGAAGTGGGGTCGGGATTGGATCCATGGAGCAGCTTTTCGGTGGAGATTCCATGATTAGACGAAGAACCGTGTCCACTGATAGCTCACTGAACTCAACAAATGAACTAGTGCATTGCTCATGGAGAGTAGCGGAAAGTTCAGTGTGAGGGACAGAGTCTAAGTTGGTACGAATGTTCTGAATCTTGCTAACAAAATAGTTGGAAAACTCATTAGCGAGAGATTCTGGCGACTCATGGCTTGGAAAAGTATCTTGCTGTTGTGATACTCTCGTTTTGAGGCTTCTAGCGCAGATCTGTAGGACTCACAAGCATCACTGTAGATTTGTCTATCAACCTCGAGCTTTGATTTGCGATATTTTCTCTCAAGGCGACGCTTGTTCCTCTTTGCACGGCGAAGATCGTCGGAATACCAAGGACAATTTGGTCTTACGGTGACTGATCTTTCCTTAACAGGAGCGTGAAGATCAAGAAGATCACGAAGAACATCGTCATATTGCTTGGTAAGCTCGATAAGATCTGTTTCAGGATGAATAAACAGAGCAGACAGTTCAATGTCCTTGTTGAACTGATCTATGTCGATTTCATGGATTTTTCTGTACACAAGTTTTTTCTTCAAAGCTGCAGGACGATCAAAGTTGAAACCGCACACCACCGCGTTATGGTCAGACGGTAAACCAATTGCAAGGTTAACATCACGGATCACGTTGGACTCTTTTCGCGAGAGCAGAAGGTCCAGCGTATGTCCAGATCGGTGGGTGGGGCCGTTAACGTGCTGCTCAAGTCCAGCTTCATCAATAAGATCAGAAAAATGAGATGCGTCCCCGATCATTCTGATCGTCAACATGATAGTTGAAGTCGCCGGACACTACTATGTCTCCTGGCGAGGACAGAACATTCTCAAGAAAGGTGGAAAAATCATTGAGGAACATTTTAGACGTAAGCTTGTTCTCACGTGATGGTGGAGGCGATATAAGTTGATAAGTCTCAAGGTGGATGTATTCTTGGAGATCGAGACATCGATGTGCTCAAAAGATTCGTAAGTGGGAGATTGGTTGAGGCATGTGGTGAATCCGCTCTTCACCAGAAAGCTAACTCCTCCGCCACGACGTAACTCTCTAGGGATGTTATAGATGTCAAAATCTGGAACAGTGTGTTTTATATCAGCGAGAGCACAATCATCCCGGTCTGACCCAGTCAACCAGGTTTCTTGGAGGGCGATCACATCCAAATCGTTCTCAGTTATGAAATCAACGATCGATGTAGTCTTCTTATGCATTGAACGCGCATTCCAAGATGCAAACTTGGTCGTAGATACATTTTGATGATCACAGTCTTTACTGATAACAACATTGATGAGGTTGCTTTGTTGATCATGGTTGATCGGAATAGGAGTACATCTCCCATATGTCTGATCAGCTAACTCTATATAAGGATGCACACAGGACCATTTGGCAGGAAATTTATTTTCACAATAACCTAACTTTGAAAGTACCATTAAAGACAAATATGAAAGCAAACATTATTGGAAAAGGAATGATGAAAGGAATTCAACTGTATCTTCAAAATTTGAAACAAAAAATTACAAATTTGGGAAAAAGGTCCATATTATGCCACCACTTCTTAATGATAAGAACAAATTGCAGTATTGTTCTCTATGGAGTCAAAAATCTAGTTTTTGGACCTTTTCAAAAAAGGGTAATTTTTCCAAATTTCCAAGATACAATGGAATTAATTTCACCATTCCCTCTACAAAAATGATATGGTACTTTCATATATTTGTCCTTGTTACTTCATTAAGACTAATAAGATATGGTGAAAATATAAAATAAAGTCTTTTCCTTCAGATAAAATATGGCACAGAAAAGATTTGGTTTTTCTTTTTACATTTTTCGAGCGACAAAATATGTCAAATGATAGTTTTTGAGATCGCCTATTTTATATTATCGCTATTATCATTTACTGCAACAAGATTTGCTGCAGTGGCGGTAAAAGACAGAGAAATACTGGAAATACTGATGATACGGTCGATACCCACGCTTACTCCTACATGCATTAAAAAACAGAACATAAATATAGCTGATTGGTGATGCAAAACTTTGGCTTCTATATTCAGTTTACCGTTTACCGACTATTACAATGTTTGGAGGGATAGGGCACAGTGTCATCGACCCTATATCTTCATGGCATAAATCGCCATGGTAGGTTGAATCCACAGCCACGATTGGCCATTTGGTTCAGACCTTTGAAGCTCTTTGAGACGAAGAATTAGTCGAGGGACATGACTAAGGCTACACACAATAGCCGGGTAATTGATCTTGGTTGTGCGTGAATAAGCTTGTATACCCCATTGAGGTCAATGGTCATCGACTTTTATACTGCCTAGTAGTGAGTGCAGCTGTACTGCACGATGTAGTCCCTACAGGACCAACGCAATATAAAATTAGAGTTTTGGGCTAATTTTGAGTTCAAAGCGCACAGCCAATTTTCAAAGCGCATTCTAGCGACTATCATATCTGTTCAACACGTATTTTCAAGTGTATGAGACCACATCTGGTTTCTTGAGAAAAAATCATTTACGGGAGATATTCATCATTTTCTAACCCGGTATACGAAGATTCTCGTCTGATATCAAAATCGTGCATAGCAATTCACGTGTATCGATCCCGTGTATTCATTTTAGTGTCTCTGCTGCACCAAATAATTATTAGCCAGGCGGTGTCGGTGTGTAGGGGGTTCATGCCTTGGTAATATACCTATATTTCGGTATTATTAAACAGTATTTTAGTCATAAAAATTGACATACACAACTCATGCTTGTTTTTAACACTTATTTCGCTTATCTTTTAACAATTTTTGTCACATCATACAAAAATGTCATTTTCCGTGAACTACCTCTGATTCCGTGATTTTCTTCCGTTTTCCGTTTTCCGTAAAACTTCCGACTCTATAAGTTCTACATGTACCCTGGTACAGAAAAAATTTCATTTGAATAAATATAGCAATCAAAGGACATCGAAAATACATGTACCAACCAATCATAAGTGAGTTGGATTCACTTCTGAGCGCATGTTACACAGTGCAGTATACATGGCGATCATCGGCTGTGTTCATTCAAATGAAATTATTAGTACTGTAGCTATTCAAATTGAGGCTTTAATATCCACTTTATATTTATATATACTTACAGGCAACTCAATAGACTGGCGTCTGATGTCTATTGGAGGCTGAACAACTGGCATATTGATATTGGATATGACCCAATATGCTGATGTTGCGGCTGCAGTACCTAGAGCTGCTACTGTATAAGGGTTACTGAGAAAGCTGATGGCATCGGCCATTCCACTGCAAGAAAACAATAAAAGAGAACTGAAGATTAATTTAATTCAGACAGTTAATTAATTAAAGGAGGATTTCGTGATCCTAGCATCCTCTTTTTATGACATTTTCAGTAGGTATCCACGAAAAAAGCTTATTCCCAAAATTTCAGTTGATTCAGATTTTGCGTAAACTTGCGAGTTATGCATGATTATGTGTATTACACTGCTCCATGTACTGTTGTAATTCAAATTTGGTGATATTTTTGCTAAACGAATTAATCTGCAAGAAATATTTGGTACATAAACATTATGTGCCCATTAGGTATCCAGTGGTATAAAAATCTCAACTTTTTTTGAGAAAAGTGGGGGGATGAGGCTGTGGATCACGAAATGCCCTTTTAACTTGGGGAAACAGCAGATTTAATTTGGGGAAACAGCAGATTTATTTAAGTCTGCCACACACCGAGCAGGTTTATGTTCACAAAACGTAGAGAAATTCATTTTAATAATTTGAGTTATTCGGGAAGAAAACGTATACATGTAGTATGATATTCGATAGGGTCTTTCGACAGTGTATGAGTATGACTGCATGCTCTTCCTGATTATCACTCTAAAAAGTCATTCAATGAAACGCATCTTGATCGGGGAATGAGGTGTCGATGTGATGACGTGTACCTCACTTTTGTATTTAAGCTGTGCTATAAAAACAGTGCCAAATCCACGAAATCAGCAGATCGCTGAAGAACCTTGTTGAGGACTTGTTCTTAAGTTGTAGGAAGTGCCATTGGGTGTCTCCAGTGTTAGGGGCTGTGCAATAATTATGAACCCTGGCCCGGCAGGGAGGGTAAAATTGGGGGGCAAGAAATTTTAGCGAGCCGGAAGGCAGGGGGGCAAGCAATTTTGGCACACATTCATGGGGCACCTTTTCAATATAACGCTCTAAAAAGGCTTAGGAAAACACTATGGAAACGCTTTAATGAAAATTTTCCTGCTCGCTGCGCTCGCAACATACGAGGGGGTATCAAAAAGTTTTAGAAATCGCCCAGAAGTGAAAGAGCTATGTCAATGAAATTTTGTCAGTGCAATCACTGGTCCTTATGTACACTATGGTTGCAAAATGGTCTCATAAGTATGTTTACTTTTTTACAGGAGCTAGATGTCACTACCTGCCTATGTAACGGATAACCAGCAAAATGGAGAAAATTGAGGCATGCAGCATGATTAAGTTCCATTTTAAGGGTTACAGTGCCCAGAAAATCTGTGATGAAATAAAAATTCCTTTTCCAAAAAGCGACAGTGGCATATCACAATCACCACCGAAGATAACTTTCATTTCATCAACAATTTTCTAGGCACTGCAAGTTCCTGCAACCCTTCAAAAGCAGGATCTTAATAATGCTGCTTGCCTCAATTTCTCAATCTTGCAGTTTATGCGCAGTAACTGGGGCAGCGGGTTATTGGCATCTAGTGCCACCTGTAAAAAAAATAAACATACCTATGAGACCATTTTTGGACCATAATGTACATAGGGACCAGTGATTGCACTGACAAAATTTCATTGATATAGCTCTTTCACTTCTGTGCAATTTCTAAAACTTTTTGATACCCCCTCGTATATCTAGGCCATTTAAAGTTTGAAGATTGGGATCCCAAAAATTTGGCATGTGTAAAGGGGGGGGGGGGGCAAAGATTTTTTGGCGGGCCGAGAGGGGGGGCCCAAGTGATTTTTGGCAGGCCGAGGTCGGGCAAGCGATTTTTGGCAGGCCATTCGGAATTCCCCCCCCCCCGGGCTCATAATTATTGCACAGCCCTTAATTGTTTTCATTAATTGACAATAATTAAACAACCTGTTTGACCTCTCCATATATTCATACTAGGGATAACCATCAAAATTTCATGTTGCCCCTATTGCTACAAAAGATTATTTTCTGGATAGAACTCATCAATAGAAGTATTTTGGTGGTTAAATGGTCAAAATCGGTCAAAAACTTTTCGAATTATGAATTATCAAAGTTTCCCATTCCGACCGGTCATTGGAACGAAATAAAATGACAAGGTCCAAAAATAGCACTTGGGAGCAAAATTGGCATATATGCATATGTTTACCTTTATATATTTCTTTATTTTAACATATATGCAAACATGAAACAAGCATATTGTGAAAGTATCAAAGGGGTTTCAAATGAAATGGCACTTTACTAGTCAATGGCATAAATTATTTTTTCAAACCGAGGCATTGAAATCATGCATTTAGAGAACATTTGCCAAAAATCATCCAAGATTCAGGTGAACTTTTTTTTTCACAACCAAAAATTTGTTATTGGGTTTAATATGACCAATTAGTAGGTGTATGCAAACAAAATCAGGTCATTGACTCATTCACAACAATAGAGGTTATCCACTTCACTCATCATACTCATGTGTGACTTCTAACAAAAGGAGCTGGTTCCTGTAGTATTCCTCATTCAAAACAATTCAATGCATGACCTTGGAGTTACCCGCATGACTTTCGCAGGCTATTTTGAAACAGTTATGGTTGCACATTCAGGTACTTCTTTTGAAAGTTCTAAACAAGGTATAGCCAGCAGCAAGTTGTAGATGGTATAGGCCTAAATATAAGAAAATGTTTAGAGTTGAAATCAGGTGAAAAATACATCGAATGAGCACGAAACTTCACATTATGTTCAGAAATGTGTCTTCTTAGCATGATTCGAAAGGAGTATGGAAATTCCAAAGGGAAGCTGGTGATTTAATTTGTAACTCGAGATCTACAGTACTTGTTCAATTTTTTAACCTTTTAGAGGGTATGATAGAGGTATTACTGGCAACTCTGCCAAATTACAGCTCAGTAGGCCACGTTTTTCACCTGATCTTATTAATCTGAATATTTTGTGCCATTCTTGAGCAGTACTGAACTCGGCCACTGGCAATTAAGCGCACTGTGGCGATGGACCAATTTTGACTCACACTTACAGGAAAATGAAACAAGTTATGTTGATGTAATTTGCAAGATAGTTACAAAATATAATTGGCATTACCTTCCCCAATTTTTACAGAAAAATATTGAAAAATAAAAGAATGAGATCACTTCACAGGTTTTTTAATCCCCTATTCATGCTGCGTAAATCACTATACATGTATTGTGGACCATCCTTCTGATACTTGAGTGTTTGGACAACCGGAACGGTTTTGACAGGTCTTTTGTCTACCTCTCTGTCTGTAAACAGACGAGCCTCACCAAATAGGAAAGTAAAAGTATGGCACTGGTAATTTGCAATCACTTTAAATTTGCAACAATGAACTTTGTACTGACAACTTTAGAAAGTACGGTATGTATACGAATGCACATTTAAACACATACACAGCACTTCTTGGAACTCCAGGTCAGAGCTGGGAGTTTCAATTATGGTAAAGTATGGCACGGCAGGCTTCCCGTTAGTGTGCGTCATTAGGTCCAGACGCGTATTTTACAAATTTGGACGCAAGTTCACATGGCTAATCAAGTATTTTGCGTCCATGTCACATGCATGTTGACGCAGACAAAACTTCGAAATTTTATCATTTAATTAATTGATGATAAAAAATAAGAAATTTTTATTCTTTTTATATTTTTAAGATAATAAAAACCAAAAAATTTTGACCTACCTGCTAAGAATTGAAGTAAATTCTGCAATATTTGTAAATGTAACGTCAGAAAATCATGCACTTTTTGCATGCTTTCCGAACGATCGCTGTTTGATGGGGAAGTCCTGATGGATTTGTTTACATGCAAGCATGCTGGACTGACGACGTGCCGCTAACGTGCGGTTAATGTTTATTTAATTATTTATCACAAGCTGACATGCACTATTCAATTTTTAATGTTTTAAGTTTATTTTCTCATAAATAATCTATGTTTCCTTTAGTATTATTGTTACGATGAATAAAAGCAATTTTAAAGACAAAATCCAAATGATAACCTTTTTTGTATTATTTGTGGCAGCGCGTTTTTAGCTTTGTAGCATAAACACCACGTTAATTTAAAAAAAAGGAATGCGGAAGTAAAAGTACGAACGAAAATTTGCTTATAAGATTGACAGACTTTGCTCATTGTTTTGCACCTGTTTTTGACCATGTTTCCACGTTTCGGACCAAAACTGACACAGAAATGAGAAAAATTATCATAGCGAATGGAGATGGAATATCACGGCGAAAATGCACTTTCATTTTTTTTAACAATCAACATTTGATGAGGTGTAGACCCCGGCACCCGGGCTACGTGTGTATCGTGAATATCAGATGGACGCACAAAAATCTGTCTGGACGCAAGTTTTGCAACCTCGTCAGCAAACTTGCGTCACTACGGACACACATTTTTAAAACCTTAACGGGAACCCTGTGGCACGGTATGCATGTATGGTATCATTTGGTATGGTGTCATTCATACTCATGTCTGAATTTGACATTGCTCAATCTGCATGTGTGATGTACACTGCACTGTGCACTTTCTGTGCAATTTCATCAGATGAATATTATATTGATATGCAAGTATACATGTATGATCGATAATAAAAGTATTATTCAGATTTCCTTTTACAAATTAAGCGTACTGCTAGTCCGAATAATCAGACCCAGAACAAAATATTAATTTCTGACATGATCCTGTTCTGGGTCTGAACTGTTTCCATATGAAATCTTGATGGCATGGTCCCATGGACAATAGAAACACATGGTTCTACGTGACAGCTTTTTAATCCCTATTCATGTTACGTGAATCACGCTAGATATATTGTGGACCATCCTTCTGATACTTCAGTGTTTGGACAAGCGGAACGGTCTTTTGTCTACCTCTCTGTTTGTAAACAAACCAGGAGGTAGAAATCGTTCTCCTCGCCGAATACGAAAGTCAGCGCGTATTATTTTGCACATGGTCCATGGCACACGCTTGACGTCGCGCGCGTATACGCGATGGTTAATTTGTAAAAGGGAATCTGAATAATACTTTATGATCAGGGAAGTGATGATTGATTTAACATGATATTGATAAGCTTTTACTACATGACTACGTACTACCATGCATCCACCACTGACACTTACCTGGCTTACTCTGGACTTTGTGCGAAGAAAACAAACTAGTTATAATTGAATAATAAAAGCAGGGTATAACCCTTGAGTGACCTTCAGACTTAGAACTGAGCTGGAATATAGAATAATGATAAAAAAAGATAAGCTTTCCTGCGCCCTAAAACGCCTAGATCGTAGATGTCAGCTGTACCTGTCACCTTTGACACTATAACAGTCTCTCATCGCAGTCGCTAAGGAAAGGGGAGACTAGTACTGTAGGTATATCACCCCAAAAATAAGCGCAGCAGAAACATGTTATTTGACGCTTTTAATTGAATCATCGTTATGAATGCTTCAAAAAACAAAAAACAGAATTAAAATCGGATAATGCAAAGTGATGTAACGTCAACTTGAAGATACCCGGAAATCGGGTGAAAACCTGCCACAAATTGCTATAAATGGCAAAATGGTAATTTTGGGATTTGTAATGCTTATTCGGACACTTACTTGAAAAGGTAGCATTGATTTAAGTATCACAGATTAATTGCATATCTTTCCGGACTTCGTTAAAGAAAACAAGATTAAAAAATCTCTCCTCGAATAAATGTAATAAATCCACCAAATATACAATTTTAGCCATTTTGACCAATCTGCAGACAAATAAAAGCTTAAAAATGACTAAGTCCAGCTAATTAATATGCAAAAATAATGCCAACAGAGAACCGTACATGATATGAGGATGCGGTTTTTTTGCACACATAAGTACCCAAAGTTCTTTCATTTGGTAACAAAAAATACACAAAAAGTCATTAATTATGCAAATTAGCTAATTACATCTAATTATATATTTATGCCATTCTTATGTTAATTAGGCATATGTAATTTTACTTTTTCAATGTTTTATTTATGTTTTATTCATACAGCATGATTTTGTCAAATATGAACCTGCTGTGATGTTGAATAAAGAAACTGCAGTTAATTGCCTAAGTGCACCGAGTTTTCAATTGGTATAGGGAAGTGTTTCACTCATTGTCCAAGGAAAAAAATACATGATAACAAACACTGGTATTTCAGACCGGTGGTACTAGGTCCTCTATTTCCAGAGACCTATATTTATTGATTTATGGACGATCTAAAAAATTCATAAAACAGGTCTTAACTCTTAAACTAGGCAGTGTATAATTTCGGCGGAGTTGATAGTGATTTAGGAAATGTTTCACCTACCATATATTAAAAAGACAAATTATTGTGATCAATGAAACATAACGAGGAAATCGTTTTTTGACATGTATGTTTTCAAAAATTGGCCAACTTTGATCCGCGCGCTTTTTGATTCACTGTTATGTATGCGTGCACAGTATGACAGAATTATTGTGCAGCCACTGTGACATACCTACTAGTAGGCCTTCAAGATTAATTCATCTTACAATAAGATATGATCAAATTGTAACGGATACAAATAGGTAAAAGTAAATATGCCCCAGAAAATCAATGATGATAAAAAAAAAAGTAGATTAAGCAACTAAACATGATTCACTTTCAAGGCTGAAAAATGTTGGTTCAATCCGGTGTCCCGGATGCGAGGCGATTTAGGCCTAAATATGCAAAACATGATGCAGTCATGTCTACAATAGAATTCATCTCGACCTTTGCAGGACTTAAACCCCATTAAAAGCTATTAAACCAAGATAACACTCATTGAAGCAGCTCAACTGATTAAATCAGATCTTCTCTGGTTGTGCACAAGTGTCTGTTTTCAATGTGCGACATCGCAATAAAGCTGGTATTATAGCTTCAGTTGGGTAACCGATTATATTAGGAAACGAAAGGAAACAATGGTAGCTAATGGTATGTGTAGCTTTGTTCACGAAATGAGACAAAGACCTGTTTTTTGTTAACCAGCATTCTTCAAAATGAGCAACATAATGATTGTTGACTTAACACGGTTTGGAAATAATTTCTTCATATTTTTGGTGTTATCTGTCGTTTACATATCCTTCCTAAAACACAAAAGTGCGACCCTCTCCAAACATCTAAATTAGCTAAAATTTAGGACATGTTACAAAACTATATTTTCTAGAACCTATTTAGAATAGTTTAAATGTAGCTTGTACCGTTTTTTTGTGGCATCCTTCAGAACGGAGCGGTCCGTTACCAATATAGCTCAATATTTTCGGTCAAATCTCCATTCAATTAACACGGGGAGTTGGCTAGCTATGAGCTAGCTATGCTTTGCCCTCACTCATATTTTACAAAAGTGCGACCATTTCTGAACATCTAACCTAGCTGTAATTTTAGGTCATGTTAGAGAAACATATTTGCTAGAAGTTTTGGAGAATAAATAAAATATTGGCTGGTTATTTTTCACACAGTGATGTTAACTAGGCAAGGGTCCATTCTTCCAACATACATCATTTGTAGAGGTCACGCGTCAATGGTGAGAGCACTGTGTATTGTGTATAGGAAAACGGACAGTAACTGCAGTATGATTTCCTAATGCAAAGCTATAAAGAAATGTTAAAATGAAGAAGTTGACCAAAATTTAAAACGGCACTTATATCGCAGAGATTATTGGAAACATGAAGGAAAGAAAATAATAATCAAAACAAATATAACTCCATTTCGCAAGCTCTCTTTTGTCTCATATAAACCCGGCATGATTGCTATCTGCGGTAGACAGTCATATCATTAAAAAAATCATTAAACATAAAGAAAAAAATTAGAGGTATGAATCAAGGCCCTAAAATGCTATCTACAGAAGATAGCAAAGAAAGCAAAAAACATTCAAAATAATAATGTTCTAAAATAACATTGCCTATAAACACGCGTTCTAGATGATGATGATTCAGAAGGCAAAATGGGAGGATTCAGTGCGTAAAATCCCGGGGCCGGTAAAACGGCATTAATTTGCTGCGCGCCTAGAAAAAAATCCCAGCATTATATAGGCCGAATGCAAAGCTATAAAGAAATGTTAAAATGAAGAAGTTGACCAAAATTTAAAACGGCACTTATATAGCAGAGATTATTGGGAACATGAAGGAAAGAAAATAATAAACAAAACAAAAAAGCAAAACAAAAAGAAAACAAAAACAAAACAAAAAACAATGATGATTCATTCAGTACGCAAAAAATTACTTTTTGTCTCATATAAACCCGGCATGATTGCTATCTTCGGTAGACAGTCATATCATTAAAAAAATCATTAAACATAAAGAAAAAAAAATTAGAGGTATGAATCAAGGCCCTAAATGCTATTTACAGAAGATAGCAAGGAAAGCAAACATTCAAAATAGTAATGTTCCAAAATAACATTGCCTAACACGCGTTCTAGATGATGATGATTCAGAAGGCAAAATGGGAGGATTCAGTGCGTAAAATCCCGGGGCCGGTAAAACCATAGACATACCACAACTTGTTTGTCTGGGGTAAAACGGCATTAATTTGATGCGCGTCTAGAAAAAAAATCAGCATTATAGGCCTATAGGCCGAATGCAAAGCTATAAAGAAATGTTAAAATGAAGAAGTTTACCAAAATTTAAAACGGCACTTATATAGCAGAGATTATTGGGAACATGAAGGAAAGAAAATAATAAACAAAACAAAAAAGCAAAACAAAAAGAAAACAAAAAGAAAACAAAACAAAAAACAATGATGATTCATTCAGTACGCAAAAAATGACTTTTTGTGTCATATAAACCCGGCAAGATTGCTATCTTCGGTAGACATATCATTAAAAAAATCATTAAACATAAAGAAAAAAATTAGAGGTGTGAATCAAGGCCCTAAATGATATCTACAGAAGATAGCAAGGAAAGCAAAAAACATTCAAAATAATAATAAACACGCATTCTAGATGATGATGATTCAGAAGGCAAAATGGGAGGATTCAGTGCGTAAAATCCCGGGGCCGGTAAAACGGCATTAATTTGCCGCGCGCCTAGAAAAAAAAAAATCAGCATTAGGCCGAATGCAAAGCTATAAAGAAATGTTAAAATGAAGAAGTTGACCAAAATTTTAAAACGGCACTTATATAGCAGAGATTATTGGGAACATGAAGGAAAGAAAATAATAAATAAAACAAAAAAGCAAAACAAAAACAAAACAAAAACAAAACAAAACAAAAAACAATGACGATTCATTGAGTACGCAAAAAATTACTTTTTGTGTCATATAGGCCTAAACCCGGTATGATTGCTATCTAAGGTAGTTCATATCATTAAAAAAATCATTAAACATAAAGAAAAAAAATAGAGGTATGAATCAAGGGCCTAAATGCTATCTACAGAAGATAGCAAGGAAAGCAAAAAAACATTCAAAATAATAATGTTCCAAAATAACATTGCCTAACACGCGTTCTAGATGATGATGATTCGGAAGGCAAAATGGGAGGATTCAGTGCGTAAAATCCCGGGGCCGGTAAAACGGCATTAATTTGCTGCGCGCCTAGAAAAAAAATCGGCATTATATAGGCCGAATGCAAAGCTATAAAGAAATGTTAAAATGAAGAAGTTGACCAAAATTTAAAACGGCACTTATATAGCAGAGATTATTGGGAACATGAAGGAAAGAAAATAATAAACAAAACAAAAAAGCAAAACAAAAAGAAAACAAAAACAAAACAAAAAACAATGATGATTCATTCAGTACGCAAAAATTACTTTTGTCTCATATAAACCCGGCATGATTGCTATCTTCGGTAGACAGTCATATCATTAAAAAAATCATTAAACATAAAGAAAAAAAAATTAGAGGTATGAATCAAGGCCCTAAATGCTATTTACAGAAGATAGCAAGGAAAGCAAACATTCAAAATAGTAATGTTCCAAAATAACATTGCCTAACACGCGTTCTAGATTATGATGATTCAGAAGGCAAAATGGGAGGATTCAGTGCGTAAAATCCCGGGGCCGGTAAAACCATAGACATACCACAACTTGTTTGTCTGGGGTAAAACGGCATTAATTTGATGCGCGTCTAGAAAAAAAATCAGCATTATAGGCCTATAGGCCGAATGCAAAGCTATAAAGAAATGTTAAAATGAAGAAGTTTACCAAAATTTAAAACGGCACTTATATAGCAGAGATTATTGGGAACATGAAGGAAAGAAAATAATAAACAAAACAAAAAAGCAAAACAAAAAGAAAACAAAAAGAAAACAAAACAAAAAACAATGATGATTCATTCAGTACGCAAAAAATGACTTTTTGTGTCATATAAACCCGGCAAGATTGCTATCTTCGGTAGACATATCATTAAAAAAATCATTAAACATAAAAAAAAAAATTAGAGGTGTGAATCAAGGCCCTAAATGATATCTACAGAAGATAGCAAGGAAAGCAAAAAACATTCAAAATAATAATGTTCCAAAATAACATTGCCTAACACGCATTCTAGATGATGATGATTCAGAAGGCAAAATGGGAGGATTCAGTGCGTAAAATCCCGGGACGGTAAAACGGCATTAATTTGCCGCGCGCCTAGAAAAAAAAATCAGCATTAGGCCGAATGCAAAGCTATAAAGAAATGTTAAAATGAAGAAGTTGACCAAAATTTTAAAACGGCACTTATATAGCAGAGATTATTGGGAACATGAAGGAAAGAAAATAATAAATAAAACAAAAAAGCAAAACAAAAACAAAACAAAAACAAAACAAAACAAAAAAACAATGACGATTCATTGAGTACGCAAAAAATTACTTTTTGTATCATATAGGCCTAAACCCGGTATGATTGCTATCTAAGGTAGTTCATATCATTAAAAAAATCATTAAACATAAAGAAAAAAAAATAGAGGTATGAATCAAGGGCCTAAATGCTATCTACAGAAGATAGCAAGGAAAGCAAAAAAACATTCAAAATAATAATGTTCCAAAATAACATTGCCTAACACGCGTTCTAGATGATGATGATTCAGAAGGCAAAATGGGAGGATTCAGTGCGTAAAATCCCGGGGCCGGTAAAACGGCATTAATTTGCCGCGCGTCTAGAAAAAAAACCCCAGCATTATATAGGCCGAATGCAAAGCTATAAAGAAATGTTAAAATGAAGAAGTTTACCCAAATTTAAAACGGCACTTATATAGCAGAGATTATTGGGAACATGAAGGAAAGAAAATAATAAACAAAACAAAAAAGCAAAACAAAAAGAAAACACAAAGAAAACAAAACAAAAAACAATGATGATTCATTCAGTACGCAAAAAATTACTTTTTGTCTCATATAAACCCGGCATGATTGCTATCTTCGGTAGACAGTCATATCATTAAAAAATCATTAAACATAAAGAAAAAAATTAGAGGTATGAATCAAGGCCCTAAATGCTATCTACAGAATATAGCAAGGAAAGCAAAAAACACTCAAAATAATAATGTTCCAAAATAGCATTGCCTAACATGCGTTCTAGATGATGATGATTCAGAAGGCAAAATGAGAGGATTCAGTGCACAAAATCCCGGGGCCGCGGCGGTAAAACGGCATTAATTTGCCGGGCGCCTAGAAAAAAAAATCAGCATTATATAGGCCGAATAAAAAGCTACAAAGAAATGTTAAAATGAAGAAGTTGACCAAAATTTAAAACGGCACCTATATAGCAGAGATTATTGGGAACATGAAGGAAAAAAAATAAACAAAACAAAAAAAGCAAAACAAAAACAAAACAAAAACAAAACAAAAAAAAACAAAACAAAACAAAAAACAATGATGATTCATTCAGTACGCAAAAAAAATACTTTTTGTCTCATATAAACCCGGCATGATTGCTATCTTCGGTAGACAGTCATATCATTACAAAAATCATTAAACATAAAGAAAAAAATTAGAGGTATGAATCAAGGCCCTAAATGCTATCTACAAAAGATAGCAAGGAAAGCAAAAAACATTTAAAATAATAAAGTTCCAAATACCATTGCCTAACACGCGTTCTAGATGATGATGATTCAGAAGGCAAAATGGGAGGATTCAGTGCGCAAAATCCCGGGGCCCGGCGGTAAAACGGCATTAATTTGCCGCGCGCCCAGAAAAAAAAAAAATCAGCATTAGGCCGAATGCAACGCTATAAAGAAATGTTAAAATGAAGAAGTTGACCAAAATTTAAAACGGCACTTATATAGCAGAGATTATTGGGAACATGAAGGAAAGAAAATAACAAATAAAACAAAAAAGCAAAACAAAAACAAAACAAAAAAAAACAAAACAAAAAACAATGATGATTCATTCAGTACGCAAAAAATTACTTTTTGTCTCATATAAACCCGGCATGATTGCTATCTTCGGTAGACAGTCATATCATTAAAAAAATCATAAAACATAAAGAAAAAAATTAGAGGTATGAATCAAGACCCTAAATGCTATCTACAGAAGATAGCAAGGAAAGCAAAAAACATTCAAAATAATAATGTTCCAAAATAACATTGCCTAACACGCGTTCTAGATGATCATGATTCAGAAGGCAAAATGGGAGGATTCAGTGCGTAAAATCCCGGGGCCGGTAAAACGGCATTAATTTGCCGCGCGCCTAGAAAAAAAATCGGCATTAGGTCGAATGCATGCAAAGCTATAAAGAAACGTTAAAATGAAGAAGTTGACCAAAATTTAAAACGGCACTTATATAGCAGAGATTATTGGGAACATGAAGGAAAGAAAATAATAAATAAAACAAAAAAGCAAAACAAAAAGAAAACAAAAAGAAAAGAAAACAAAAAACAATGATGATTCATTCAGTACGCAAAAATTACTTTTTGTGTCATATAAACCCGGCATGATTGCTATCTTCGGTAGACAGTCATATCATTAAAAAAATCATTAAACATAAAGGGGTAAAACGGCATTAATTTGCCGCGCACCTAGAAAAAAAAATCGGCATTAGGCCGAATGCAAAGCTATAAAGACATGTTAAAATGAAGAAGTTGACCAAAATTTAAAACGGCACTTATATAGCAGATATTATTGGGAACATGAAGGAAAGAAAATAATAAACAAAACAAAAAAGCAAAACAAAAAGAAAACAAAAAGAAAACAAAACAAAAAACAATGATGATTCATTCAGTACGCAAAAAATTACTTTTTGTCTCATATAAACCCGGCATGATTCCTATCTTCGGTAGACAGTCATATCATTAAAAAAAATCATAAAACATAAAGAAAAAAATTAGAGGTATGAATCAAGGCCCTAAATGCTATCTACAGAAGATAGCAAGGAAAGCAAAAAACATTCAAAATAATAATGTTCCAAAATAACATTGCCTAACACGCGTTCTAGATGATGATGATACAGAAGGCAAAATGGGAGGATTCAGTGCGCAAAATCCCGGGGCCGGTAAAACCATAGACATACCACCTAGACCTGTAACTGCCCATCCCTAACCATGGCAGTAGGTGAAGCCACGTATCCAAGGTGATTTTGGTCGGGTGGTCGGACGCGGAGAAATAAGCGTTCATGTCTGGAACGAAAAACGCGATCGTTTGCGTGATTGCTGCGCCGTTATCGCCCGCGTCAAACGCAACATGTTCTGCAGACGCGAACATGTCTGCTTGTTTGCGTCCGGGTTGCGTCCTTGTCAAAATCGTTGCTAAGCAGTGTTGACTTCACTACGCAAACCAAAGTTATAGGTCTAGGTTCTTGTTTGTCTGGGGGTAAAACGGCATTAATTTGCCGCGCGCCTAGAAAAAAATCGGCATTAGGTCGAATGCAAAGCTATAAAGAAATGTTAAAATGAAGAAGTTGACCAAAATTTAAAACGGCACTTATATAGCAGAGATTATTGGGAACATGAAGGAAAGAAAATAATAAACAAAACAAAAAAGCAAAACAAAAAGAAAACAACAAGAAAACAAAACAAAAAACAATGATGATTTCATTCAGTACGCAAAAAATTACTTTTAGTCTCATATAAACCCGGCAAGATTGCTATCTTCGGTAGACAGTCATATCATTAAAAAAATCATTAAACATAAAGAAATAAATTAGAGGTATGAATCAAGGCCCTAAATGATATCTACAGAAGATAGCAAGGAAAGCAAAAAACATTCAAAATAATAATGTTCCAAAATAACATTGCCTAACACGCGTTCTAGATGATGATGAGTCAGAAGACAAAATGGGAGGATTCAGTGCGTAAAATCCTGGGGCCGGTAAAACGGCAATAATTTGCCGCGCGCCTAGAAAAAAAAATCGGCATTAGGCCGAATGCAAAGCTATAAAGAAATGTTAAAATGAAGAAGTTTACCAAATTTAAAACGGCACTTATATAGCAGAGATTATTGGGAACATGAAGGAAAGAAAATAATAAACAAAACAAAAAGGCAAAACAAAAAGAAAACAAAAAGAAAACAAAACAAAAAACAATGATGATTCATTCATCAGTACGCAAAAAATTACTTTTTGTCTCATATAAACCCGGCATAATTGCTATCTTCGGTAGACAGTCATATCATTAAAAAATCATAAAACATAAAGAAAAAAAAAGAGGTATGAATCAATGCCCTAAATGATATCTACAGAAGATAGCAAGGAAAGCAAACATTCAAAATAATAATGTTCCAAAATAACATTGCCTAACACGCGTTCTAGATGATGATGATTCAGAAGGCAAAATGGGAGGATTCAGTGCGTAAATTCCGGGGCCGGTAAAACGGCATTAATTTGCCACGCGCATAGAAAAAAATCGGCATTAGGTCGAATGCAAAGCTATAAGGAAATGTTAAAATGAAGAAGTTGACCAAAATTTAAAACGGCACTTATATAGCAGAGATTATTGGGAACATGAAGGAAAGAAAATAATAAATAAAACAAAAAGCAAAACAAAAAGAAAACAAAAAACAAAACAAAACAAAAACAATGATGATTCATTCAGTACGCAAAAAAATTACTTTTTCTTTTTGTGTCATACGAGGGGCAGTCAGTATGTTTTAAGAGTTGACTCGTGACGTCATTTGTGGATTGTTTTCATGGCATTTCTCAATGATTACATAAACACTGTACCTTTGTCTTTCAAACAACACATGTAAAAATTATATCATACACATGATTACGTAACTGCATTAGCATAAAATCAATATACTAGGGACACTGCCAAATCACGCAAAAAGGCGGGCCTTTTAAATTACAGAAAAAACACGTGTTTACAATGTCCGAAAACAGCAAAAGTACAAGGTGCATATGGCTAGTTTTGGGCAGGAATAAACACTAGGTCCTCCGTTTGCATTTGGTCAAATATGAGACTTGCCATTAAACGTTGGTGGAATGGGACGTCTGGAAACTTTAACAACTTTAGGGCTTGAATGGAAGCAAAATTATTCTGCAAAAATGGCGAAAATGAAAAAGCAGTTATTACAAATGACATTAATTATCTCCAAAATGAAACAGACTAAAATATAATGACTGGTCACGTGTGAGAGCTGGTACTCAGTGCGATGATACCTGGTGCAAATGAAACAACAATCTGCGCATGCGCAAGTGGGATGACCGATACAACATGGTGGAAATGCACGAAAATTGCTAAATTCCATGTAAATAGGGCCTAAAATATTACAAAATGCTATGAAAATTGTAATTTAAATATTCATATGAATTTTTATGGATGATCTCAACCTGAAATGAACAGAAAAGTTTTAAAAATAAATTTCTCATTCAAACGATGGCCTCTCTCTTTGTACCACTACTTTTTGTATAAATGTAACAATGGTACAATAACAGTTATATTTTAATCACGGATTCAAATATTTTCTAGGGAGACTCCCGTTTAAATGTTTGGAGATTAGTCAACAGAACTGGCAAAAAAATTTAAATATCCACGTTTGCTATTTTTGGCAATATCAAGATTTTTAAAGAAAGAAAAGCCTTGTTTTTGTCAAAAATAAGACATATTTGACCACGCATTTTAAATAAACTAAAACCTTTACAGCCCAACAAACATAGTTTAATGAACCGGTAGTTTGTGTTCTATTACTGTTCCAAAAGGCAGCATTCTCCATTCTTTAATTCCCGAGAAAATATAGAAAATACAACAATACCTCATTTCAGCCTCTTATTTCCCTTAACAAAAGCGCCTCAATTTCACCAGGTGATTTTATGCTAATGCTGTAAGTTAATCATGTGTGTGATAGAATTTTTACATGTGTTGTTTGAAAGACAAAGGTACAGTGTTTATGTAATCATTGAGAAATGTCATGAAAACGATCCACAAATGACGTCACGAGTCAATTCTTAAAACATACTGACTGCCCCTCGTATAAACCCGGCATGATTGCTATCTTCGGTAGACAGTCATATCATTAAAAAAATCATTAAACATAAAGAAAAAAAATTAGAGGTATGAATCAAGGCCCTAAATGATATCTACAGAAGATAGCAAGGAAAGCAAAAAACATTCAAAATAATAATGTTCCAAAATAACATTGCCTAACACGCGTTCTAGATGATGATGATTCAGAAGACAAAATGGGAGGATTCAGTGCGTAAAATCCCGGGGCCGGTAAAACGGCATTAATTTGCCACGCGCATAGAAAAAAAAATCGGCATTAGGTCGAATGCAAAGCTATAAAGAAATGTTAAAATGAAGAAGTTTACCAAATTTAAAACGGCACTTATATAGCAGAGATTATTGGGAACATGAAGGAAAGAAAATAATAAACAAAACAAAAAAGCAAAACAAAAAGAAAACAAAACAAAACAAAAAACAATGATGATTCATTCATCAGTACGCAAAAAATTACTTTTTGTCTCATATAAACCCGGCATAATTGCTATCTTCGGTAGACAGTCATATCATTAAAAAAAATCATTAAACATAAAGAAAAAATTAGAGGTATGAATCAAGCACCTAAATGATATGTACAGAGCATAGCAAGGAAAGCAAACAATATTCAAAATAATAATGTTCCAAAATAACATTGCCTAACACGCGTTCTAGATGATGATGATTCAGAAGGCAAAATGGGAGGATTCAGTGCGCAAAATCCCGGGGCTGGTAAAACGGCATTAATTTGCCGCGCGCCTAAAAAAATCGGCATTAGGCCGAATGCAAAGCTATAAAGAAATTTTAAAATGAAGAAGTTGACCAAAATTTAAAACGGCACATATAGCAGAAATTATGGGAACATGAAGGAAAGAAAATAATAAACAAAACAAAAAAGCAAAACAAAAAGAAAACAAAAAGAAAAGAAAACAAAAAACAATGATGATTTCATTCAGTACGCAAAAAATTACTTTTTGTCTCATATAAACCCGGCAAGATTGCTATCTTCGGTAGACAGTCATATCATTAAAAAAAATCATTAAACATAAAGAAATAAATTGAGGTATGAATCAAGGCCCTAAATGCTATCTACAGAAGATAGCAAGGAAAGCAAAAAACATTCAAAATAATAATGTTCCAAAATAACATTGCCTAACACGCGTTCTAGATGATCATGATTCAGAAGGCAAAATGGGAGGATTCAGTGCGAAAAATCCCCGGGCCGGTAAAACGGCATTAATTTGCCGCGCGCCTAGAAAAAAAATCGGCATTAGGTCGAATGCATGCAAAGCTATAAAGAAACGTTAAAATGAAGAAGTTGACCAAAATTTAAAACGGCACTTATATAGCAGAGATTATTGGGAACATGAAGGAAAGAAAATAATAAATAAAACAAAAAAGCAAAACAAAAAGAAAACAAAAAGAAAAGAAAACAAAAACAATGATGATTCATTCAGTACGCAAAAATTACTTTTTGTGTCATATAAACCCGGCATGATTGCTATCTTCGGTAGACAGTCATATCATTAAAAAATCATTAAACATAAAGGGTAAAACGGCATTAATTTGCCGCGCGCCTAGAAAAAAAAAAAAATCGGCATTAGGCCGAATGCAAAGCTATAAAGAAATGTTAAAATGAAGAAGTTGACCAAAATTTAAAACGGCACTTATATAGCAGATATTATTGGGAACATGAAGGAAAGAAAATAATAAACAAAACAAAAAAGAAAAACAAAAAGAAAACAAAAAGAAAACAAAACAAAAAACAATGATGATTCATTCAGTACGCAAAAAATTACTTTTTGTCTCATATAAACCCGGCATGATTCCTATCTTCGGTAGACAGTCATATCATTAAAAAATCATAAAACATAAAGAAAAAAAATTAGAGGTATGAATCAAGGCCCTAAATGCTATCTACAGAAGATAGCAAGGAAAGCAAAAAACATTCAAAATAATAATGTTCCAAAATAACATTGCCTAACACGCGTTCTAGATGATGATGATTCAGAAGGCAAAATGGGAGGATTCAGTGCGCAAAATCCCGGGGCCGGTAAAACGGCATTAATTTGCCGCGCGCCTAGAAAAAAATCGGCATTAGGTCGAATGCAAAGCTATAATGAAATGTTAAAATGAAGAAGTTGACCAAAATTTAAAACGGCACTTATATAGCAGAGATTATTGGGAACATGAAGGAAAGAAAATAATAAACAAAACAAAAAAGCAAAACAAAAAGAAAACAAAAAGAAAACAAAACAAAAAACAATGATGATTCATTCAGTACGCAAAAAATTACTTTTTGTGTCATATAAACCCGGCATGATTGCTATCTTCGGTAGACAGTCATATCATTAAAAAAATCATTAAACATAAAGAAAAAAATTAGAGGTATGAATCAAGGCCCTAAATGCTATCTATAGAAGATAGCAAGGAAAGCAAAAAAACATTCAAAATAATAATGTTCCAAAATAACATTGCCTAACACGCGTTCTAGATGATGATGATTCAGAAGGCAAAATGGGAGGATTCAGTGCGCAAAATCTCGGGCCGGTAAAACGGCATTAATTTGCCGCGCGCCTAGAAATAAAATCGATATTAGGTCGAATGCAAACCTATAAAGAAATGTTAAAATGAAGAAGTTGACCAAAATTTAAAACGGCACATATAGCAGAAATTATGGGAACATGAAGGAAAGAAAATAATAAACAAAACAAAAAAGCAAAACAAAAAGAAAACAAAAAGAAAACAAAACAAAAAACAATGATGATTTCATTCAGTACGCAAAAAATTACTTTTAGTAGATGATTCAGAAGACAAAATGGGAGGATTCAGTGCGTAAAATCCCGGGGCCGGTAAAACGGCATTAATTTGCCGCGCGCCTAGAAAAAAAAATCGGCATTAGGCCGAATGCAAAGCTATAAAGAAATGTTAAAATGAAGAAGTTTACCAAATTTAAAACGGCACTTATATAGCAGAGATTATTGGGAACATGAAGGAAAGAAAATAATAAACAAAACAAAAAAGCAAAACAAAAAAAGAAAAGAAAACAAAAACAATGATGATTCATTCATCAGTACGCAAAAAATTACTTTTTGTCTCATATAAACCCGGCATAATTGCTATCTTCGGTAGACAGTCATATCATTAAAAAAATCATAAAACATAAAGAAAAAAATTAGAGGTATGAATCATGGCCCTAAATGATATCTACAGAAGATAGCAAGGAAAGCCAAAAACATTCAAAATAATAATGTTCCAAAATAACATTGCCTAACACGCGTTCTAGATGATGATGATTCAGAAGGCAAAATGGGAGGATTCAGTGCGCAAAATCCCGGGGCCGGTAAAACGGCATTAATTTGCCGCGCGCCTAGAAAAAAAATCAGCATTAGATCAAATGCAAAGCTATAAAGAAATGTTAAAATGAAGAAGTTTACCAAATTTAAAACGGCACTTATATAGCAGACATTATTGGGAACATGAAGGAAAGAAAATAATAAACAAAACAAAAAAGCAAAACAAAAAGAAAACAAAAGGAAAACAAAACAAAAAACAATGATGATTCATTCAGTACGCAAAAAATTACTTTTGTCTTATATAAACCCGGCATGATTGCTATCTTCGGTAGACAGTCATATCATTAAAAAAAATCATAAAACATAAAGAAAAAAAATAGAGGTATGAATCAAGGCCCTAAATGCTATCTACAGAAGATAGCAAGAAAAGCAAAAATCATTCAAAATAATAATGTTCCAAAATAACATTGCCTAACACGCGTTCTAGATGATGATTCAGAAGGCAAAATGGGAGGATTCAGTGCGTAAAATCCCGGGGCCGGTAAAACGGCATTAATTTGCCGCGCGCCTAGAAAAAAAAAATCGGCATTAGGCCGAATGCAAAGCTATAAAGAAATGTTAAAATGAAGAAGTTTACCAAATTTAAAACGGCACTTATATAGCAGAGATTATTGGGAACATGAAGGAAAGAAAATAATAAACAAAACAAAAAAACAAAACAAAAAGAAAACAAAATCAAAACAAAACAAAACAAAAAACAATGATGATTCATTCAGTACGCAAATAATTACTTGTTGTCTCATATAAACCCGGCATGATTGCTATCTTCGGTAGACAGTCATATCATTAAAAATCATTAAACATAAAGAAAACAAATTAGAGGTATAAATCAAGGCCCTACATGCTATCTACAGAAGATAGCAAGGAAAGCAAAAAACATTCAAAATAATAATGTTCCAAAATAACATTGCCTAACACACGTTCTAGATGATGATGATTCTGAAGGCAAAATGGGAGGATTCAGTGCGCAAAATCCCGGGGCCGGTAAAAGTAGACCTGCCTATACAGGTTTGTTACCTACCGTTTTGGTTGGAAATCAATCGGGTCAACGAGTACTGATGAAGTAAGAAGACCTTCTCTATTATGGAAAATGGAAAACGAAGACGAAACCGCTAACGGACATAAGAAAGAGTGATTAACTCCATGCCGAAAAGCGGCGGACAGGGCTCTTGATAGAGCCATGGCGGTTTGGGTCTGGTTATTGTCGGTCACTGTTGCTCATAATCTTCCACTATTAGTCTCGCTAGGGTAGCTCCCATTGGGAGATTACCCCTGTCTAAATATTTTGTTCCAGCTCCCTACATTTTGGTTTGGTCGTTACTTTTCCTACTAAATAATTTGACCAAAATCTTGAAATGTACAATATTATTTGGATCTTGAGCAACTTGTACCGGTAACCATGTGCGCCGCGTCACGGGAAGCGCATATCGCGTATTTCGCGTCGCGCTTGGATTTATTGGTATCAGCAGTAGATAACTGAGGCCTATCTACATCTAAAGAAATACTGGACAGGACCAATTGGTATCGACGTCCAGATTCTGGTGGCATCACAAATGTCTAAAAACAACTCAACTGAGGGTGCATAATCCAAGGGTGCGCATAAAAACAGTGGCTGGTGCAGAGTGGCTTAGTTTGATGAGGCTGGGGTTGAATCCACTGGCTCGCCTGTGTACAGCTGAGCTGAGTGAGTCTGTATGTAGCTCCAGACCTTGGTGTTGAACGATTTGGTTGATGTTGACTCATGAATGATGGATGCAGGAAGTATGTTCCACTGGGTGATGGTACGGGGATAGAAGCTATACTTGTGAGTCATGGTTCTGGCACCGTGGTTGATGCAAGAGCTGTAGGCATTCTTGTATTGTTTGTGATATTTGTACAATGTGTGAAATAAAATACGTTTTTAACATATATTATGTGTGATTCTGTCTGATTTTTTTACTCTTTCTGATGTTTTAATAAATTTATAATTAAAAGACATAACAAAATATTGTTAATTCCACCGTAAATGATCGTTTTAAATGGTATTTATTTACTTGCCCCTCTCCCCCTGAGAAAAATATCCTTCCGAAACGCCACCACTTTTCTGATTTTCGCGACACTATATACACGTAGTAAACGCCCAAAACACGATACGATTCAATCGGATCATGATAACATGCATATTCATGATCGATAAATGATATATTATTCATAAGTAGTGTTTATTTCCGCATATTAAATAGAGAAGGGTGTGCAACACTCGCCGATTGACCAATCAGAGACCCGCATTATCACCTTTCAATTCTGACGACAATGTCACACCGATGACCTCTCAATAATTTGTGTGATTTGCGTGACCTCGAAATTCGAACGCACTTTCACCCGCGATTTTTACAATTTCTTGCCGGAAATGGAACTGGAGCAGGTGCGAGTTTCACTTTGTTTACATGTGAAATGCGATGCAGATTGCGATCGTGAACAACCGGAGATTCGGATGATGTTTAATTTTCTTAATTTTGTGAGTAATACTGTATATTCCAAATGAATTCACTGGGGGACTGATACATGAAAATACAAATAACCAACTGAGTAAATTTCACCGAACTGAATAAAATCATGAAATTATTCAGGGACACTGACAAATTTCAGTACAATACATGACACTCCGATGTAATTGTAAGCTTACTTACAAATAAGTGATAAATATATAACATGATTATTATGGAAATGCCACCGGCCATGCGCCGCGAAATCGACGGCATTCACAATTCTACAGATCCTGTCATGCATGGGCCCAAGCCGCCTGGCACAGTGGCATACCATGCTGAATGCATGCATGGTAGGCCTACCCCATAAGTACGGGGTACAGTACAGCCACAGCACAGAATAGTCTGTAGCCTAGGTATCCCAGGCAAACTTTAGTTAACACATTTGCTAGTCAGCGAAATTCGCTGAGACGGGGGCCCAAACACAATGTCAATGGATATTTACATAGAAATTTGATTTGTTTTTTTGAGAACAGGTCGGTGAAGGAAACCTACATAAATATGTTTTCTATACTTCACTTGACCCATGAATATATGATTTTTTATGGTGATAATCAAGTCGCACATGGAATTTTAGAGGGATTTTGATAGCAGTTCCATTAAAAAAAGCTGCTATCGCCAGGCCCATGAGACTAAGATCTAGAAACACCCCTAAATGCCGTTTTGGGGGATTTTGCTAGCAGAATCTTTTTGATGAAAGTCAATCTTTGACAAGATGTAACTTTGTTACGGAAAGTGCTATGACAAAAATGTTTTCAGTTTTGGCTTTCTTTACTCAAGGGCTTTAATTTGATATATGTAAAATGATGCAGTTTGATGGCAAATTTGAATTCACCTAGCATACCTATAGTCTGTCATGCCCGACTGTACATCATGACATGTATATGACTGCCGCAATGCAATGATGATTAGTATTATGAAAGTATACATTTTCAGGAAGGAAATAATAAAAGTTGTGATTATGAATGACTACAATTTACAAGATCTAGGATTCAGGATTGGTGTTCTTTGAAAGATTGTAGAACAGCCAATAGGTTCAGTGGGTTAACCATCCTCCACAAGGCTAAGAGGGTCTCCTGCCCCTGCCGGTTGATAAACAAGGATTGCTATAATTATTCGTTCTGGCCAAGAACAGTTCAAGATTGGAACAAACTACCCTACCACATCACCACGATATAAGACTCCAAAGAATTCAAGAATCAAGGAACCAACTACACTACAACCTGTATTAAAGCCATAATGTGAGATATGCTCCGGGACAGCAACGCCCTCAATTTTTTTTGAATTTCTACTTTTTGCACCATTGTAATGGCCATTGGTGTACATGCCCTGTGAACGACTATAAAGCCTGAACTTGAGTGCTTTAATTACATTAAAATTTATCATTTATTTAAACCGGTCGCCCGGTTTTATTCTGAGCTCATCGATCGAGTACTGAATAAATACGTCTCCTGCGTGTGTATATTGAATCATTGTATAAACTGTATGCATATACCTTGGTAGAATGTCTTGTTTGTACATCCCATCAGCTGCGTGTAGCTCCATCAATAATGATATAAATAATACGATTGGCAAGATTATACATTATTGTAGGCGCTGTACGTTAACTTGACGCATAAACTGTGTGTATATCGCTATTCAGGTCTTGCCGTTTGAGGCGAGCGATCGCTCTCGCTCGCCACCGCTCGCCCAAACTCGATTTCTAGTGAGCGATTTTCCACTCGCCATAGACACTAAATATCACTCGCTGCAAATCTCTCAAAATCAGCCATTGAATCAGCCATTTCAGCATTAAATCGAGTCTGCCCTCTCAAAGCGGAAAAAGTCACAAATTTTAGCCCGCTTCGCGCGCATTTCATTCAACAATACATAAATACCGTATTAAGACCGAAGCTCTATTTTATTATTATACCCAAGTGGTATTTGTGAAAATTCACCACTTTAAGCCGTGCTAGCGAGTGATTAACCACTCGCCTTTAAAATCTAAACGGCAAGGCCTGCTATTTGTCTTTAATACGTCTTGTTTGAATCCCATTAACTGTGTGAAGCTCCCGATAGGCGCTTTCTCTGTTTTACCTCATTTGCGCTCTCTCTGTTTTACCTCATTTGTTTGGCTCGAAATTAAAAGGGGTCAATGTGATCAGTAGCTATTCAATGAAAACTGACATTTAGATATAGGAATCTATTTTTGATGCAAATCACACATTGCTTTAAGGGGGTACTACACCCCTGCCCAATTTTGTGCCTATTTTTGCATTTTTCTCAAAAATTATAGCACATTGGGGACAAGTAAGATATGTATATTATAGGGGCAAGGACTACAACTAATGCAATGGAAATTTTATTTCAGCACAGACAACAGTTGTGGAGTTACAGTCAAAAATGAGAGAAAACCAATATTTGATCAATAAATCAATAACTACTTGCTTTGACTTGCTTAATTTTCAGTACAGTAGGTGTAGTCCTTTGTTCAATCACTCTTTTAGAAGCAACCTTAAATTTGGACAGTACCGGTACTAAGGACATTTTATAATTGTTATTCACTCATTTTATCTATTAAAGTCATAATGTACGATCTTATATTTTATGAATTTGGTTAATTTTTTTCAAACCTGATTTTTTGGCATATTTGTAATGTTTACACATGTCACAACTTGCACCTAAATGGAATCAGCCAAATTTGTTGTGTTTGTAGGTAAACAGAGTAAAGTTTGACATAAAGTCATAATTCAAGAAATTATGACTTTATGTCCTCCCATAGAACTGCGTGTTAAACAGCCAAAATAACAAGCAGTGTTTCTTTCACTTTACCTCGTTATTTCAGCTCAAAATGGACAGAAACCATTTCCCCATAATTATTCCTAGTATTATTTCAGCATTTTGAGTATATAATGACAAATTTTAAATTTGAAGGAAATTGTACATTAAGCCTTTAAATGCAATATTTGATAAAAAACACAAAGTATTTACATTTAAATTCAGTCCAAAAACACACAATTTTTTCCCTTAAGGTTGGTCTCATAACTGCTAAATTGTTGGTCTGAAGTATATAAACGTATACATATTTAGAATGGCCAAGACTTGATAAGTTTATCCGTAAGGTCAAATTTGGGCCAAAATGGCACTTTTGACCCAAAATCCAAAAAATAATGGTTTTTGGCCCACTTCTTTTTCGTTCAACGTAACAAAAAAATTCTTGGGCAACAATTTTTTTAAAATTAATTTTTAAAAACTAGATAAAAATATCTAGGAGCCGCTTTTTTATTTTTTTAAAATTTAGACCAACTTCGAGAAATTTGCACCAAAAAATGGTTAAAAAATGCTGAATTTTCAAAAAAATCATAAAAAAGGGCAACCAAACAATTTACTTTGGCCTCACTAAAGTAAATTTTGATACTCCTACTTCTATTTTTGTTTCATTTCATTAGAAAAAGTTATTGAAATCTTTAAAACTATAGACCCAATTACAGCAAAAGTATACATATTTGGAAAGCTTATGTTCCAAGCAATGCAACTGTGCAAAATGGAAGTTGGTATTCAGGGTGTGTAAGAAAAAATATAGTGTGATATCATGAAAAAAACCTGGTTTTACTTGATAATTTATTGCATTTGCTATTTAGTACTTGTATGAATGAAACAACTCAAAAGAAATCTAATTTTGTTGCAGGTTACACTATGAGCTTTAATAAATTGTATAGTTAGTTAGCTATGCAATGAATAACTAAAGTGGTGATACAGGGTGTAAAATAATAAGTAAGTTCATGCACTTACGGGCTCGAATAGCAACATTTGCACAGTATTTTTCGTGGGATAAAAAATCTTGTGAATTGGACGATCTTTAGGGACCGTTCACAAACACTTGTAAGGGGGGCCTGATGCAAAAAAATTTCATCATGAAAATTTTTTTGCCCCCCCCCCCTTTACAGACCTCAAAAATTTCAGGGCCCCCCCCCCTTAATTTTGACATGAAAATTATGGGTCAACCCCATAGAAAAGCATATAAACTAAAAAATTTCCAGGAAAATTTGTGGTAATTTTTTTCAGGGCCCCGCTTAGGAGGGTAAAAAATTTTCAGGCCCCCCCCCCTTTTTTTTTGCATCAGGCCCCCCCCTTACAAGTGTTTGTGAACAGTGCCTTAGCTTGTTTTCTTTGTTGAAAGGGATTCAGTGCAGAGTGTACTTCCATCATGTATTTAATATTCAATTTCCTGTAAATTTCATGAATACAGGTAACAGTATCATCAACGACAGGCATAATCATGGTCAACCAGAACCAGCATGATGACAGTACATATTTATGGTTTTTTTGGGGGGGGGGTTGTGAAGACAAGCATGACAGTGGCATATTTTCTGCTCAAGTTTGTCTGTAGCACTGTATGATGTGTCATCACTCATTTGAACAGTAAACGGAATGAATGAATGAATCTTATCTCCTTAAAATAAACCAAATACAATGAAATTTAAGGCTGTGACCTATCGGGTAATGACGTATTCGGGTACCGAGGTGAATTTCATGCGTGTAACCTGGTACCAGTATCAAACATATTTTTTTAAGTTACGGTATTTATTTTTTCGGCTTTGTAGTGTCCCTGGACCTAGAGCTAATTAAATGCTAGGATCATTCAATTTTCATGGCTGACTTATTAAAAAAAAATGTAGGCCTATGTCATTTGAATAAATTTGTACTCATATGTCATACTCTATTAATAATTTCAAAATTGATACTAATTCAATGAATGAATAAGTCAACAATGAATTATCCTAGCATTTAGCTCTAGGTCCAGGGCCACTACAAACCCGAAAAAAATAAATAACTTTTTTTTTTTAATTTGGGTAATCCGTAAATGGGGATCTACGCCTAATCGCCTATGATATATGTTTTTATTTAATGACTTTTTGTTTATTCTTATCCTTGCATTGCAAGCAAATTAAAAAATATTCGACCGCTTTTTACTGGCGACAGTAGTACTACTTCCAACTTCCAAGCTCTTTCGTGCTCGATCTGATGATGTATACTAGTAGTTATTAGTTTGACAGGATGTACCTTTCTTAGGTTATAGCTAAGAAAGTCAAAGGTCACATTTATGGTCCAAGGGGTCAAAAATATCAGAGTGCTCTGATTTTGACAAAAGGTGTATCAAAATGTTTATTTTCATACAATTCAAAATAGGATTTAACAATTTAATGAATAAATCTAGGATGTTTCACTTTCCATGTGTTACAATAGGTGCAGGTCAATAGGCCTCAATGGTACTTCAGTGACCTATTTGAGAAGCTTGATGTGAATCAAAAAATGCAGTACTTTTTTATGGTGTGTGCCAATGTTATACTGACAATTTCAACACCTTTTGTAAATAGGTTATAATTCCCCTCTCTCTTTCTCTCTCACTGTTTTTCAGAGTCATAGATCCACCATGGATATCCACCTGAGTTCTGATTGATCAGCTCAAGAGAAAATTTCCCTGCTTGTGGTATTAGAGAGTGCATGTGATACATTGTTGTTTGCTGCATACTTTTCAACATCAGCCAGGATGACTTAAAATGCAGGACCTTATGATTATGTCGGCCATCAATGACGTGGAAGCTTCTGATGCTGATGAAGTAGACCTGGTGCCGGGTGGGACCTGGTCCAGTTCGCTGATGTGACTGACCCTCCATAGTAATAACCAATTGAACTACCCCCGCCCCCAGGAACTGAGGCATTGCTATCAGCCCTAAGCCCTCAAATTAAGGATCTGAAGGGGCACAGCAACTTTTTAGGGCAAGTTGATAATTGCCTTAGATGTTCACTGAAAAGGCAAGGCAGCACAGCACTTTGTAATATTTCAAGAGGGGCATCATGGGAACTGTTGAAAATTTGAGAAGGGCACCAAGGCAATTTCTCAAAAGTGAAGAAAACACACAAACATAGATAGATAATTTTATATAATGTAGAGGCAGGGCTGGGGCACCGACTGCCTTGGGTAAAGGACATATTTTGAGAGCCAGAAAGCCTTAACCCACAGTCACCTGCTTCCACAAAATGAGCACAAGTCACCAGAACACTAGAAGATCAGTGGCATAACTAGGGGGTGGGGGATTTGATTTTGAACCCTTGCCCCCCATGAGAAAGGTAAAGTAGGCCTACTTCTGAGAGTTAATTAACCTCATATTTGGTCAGTTTAACCTAAACCGTACCCTAATTTTTGCGCGTTTCGCGTGCATTTATTCCACTTTTATACTACATGTCACCAGTTTAGCTTCAATATGCCAAAAATTTTCACGCGCATTTGTACCATAAACTTCTTTTGTCGCCAAAAGGTGCTGGACTGCTGGATTCACTATACTTCAAGACAAATTTTCCACCCCACCCCACATGTCAAAAAAAAGAAATCTCGCCACTGTTGCGGGACACATTCACGGTTTTCTGGTTCTGAACCCTTGATATGTATAATTTCCCATGTATACATCTTGCAAAAGCTCACACAAAAATTAGGAGGGTGTAATTTCATTTCAATATTGGTCATACAATAGTTTAAAAAAAATACCAATGTATTCCTCTCATCATGACCTAGTATTTCCTATTTAGTTATAGCAGGAAAATAGGAAAAGGACAAATTTTGGCTCCACAGGGCTCTAAAACTTACATGGGTGACCTGGCAAATAGGTGAAAGCCTGTTGGACCATGACCTATTGTGTGATGTTATCTAAACTGGCCTCAAAAAGAAACTTATAATTTTTTCACAAGGTCAAATCTTAATATCCTGTCTATAAAATTGAACAAAAATTACACACCGGATTACTTCAATACTCTACTCTAAGCATGTCAGTAACCAAGCAGTTGTCAACTGACACAACAGCAAATGCACTGATATGGAACACCTTCCTGGACCACATTCACAGCCCAGCAGATTGCTTTTGCTGGGTTCACATTATTCGCCTGTGAATGTGGTCCCGGGAGCTGTTCCGTGTCAGTGCATTTTACTGTTGTGTCAGTTGGACAACTGCTTGGTTACTGACATGTGTTTAGAGTAGAGTATTGAAGTAATCCTGTGTGTAATTTTTGTTCATTTTTTTGGCGAATAATTGGAACCCAGGAAAAGAAATCTGTTGGGCTGTGAATGTGGTCCAGTAAGCTGTTCCGTGTCAGTGTATTTTGCTGTTGTGTCAAATGGACAACTGTTTAGTTACTGACATATGTTTAGAGTAGAGTATTGAAGTAATCCTGTGTGCAATTTTTGTTCATTTTTATGGAGAGGATTTTAAGATATGACCTTGTGAAAAATTATAAGTTTCTTTTGAGGCCAGTTTACATGCCCAGTATCTATGTTACAAAACTATGCAAACTATCTTTACTTTGATGTATCTATTTATTTAATTTTTAGCTCATTGTGTTAGCACAATGAACTCTAGGCATGGTCCATTTTTCTGTATGTTTTTTTCTTTCTCTTGCTACATCGTTTGAGCAATGGATCTGGTAATTTGAGGCGGCGATCTTTGCATGATGGTTCATGATTGTTACTTATTTAGCTAAAAAATTGGACGGAAAGTATCATTTTTGGAGCATTTTCTTCGAAAAGTTTTACCTAATTTCATGGAATAGTCTCATATGCAGACTGTGGTGCTTTTCATATTACAAACACTGTACAAACTCCTTGATCGCAATCGTATGAATTTGTAAAAGAGATGTTGAACTTTACTGTTTCAGTGCGGCTACAATGTCTGCTTTTCAGTGTTGCTTTTAGCACCAATCGGGCTTGTGCTGTCTATAGGCCCTTACTTATGTGCACGAGCCATGAGCAAATAGTGTCTCAAATTCTCCCAAATCAGAACTAATTGGGCTACCAAATTGTTGATTGGCAACCCTGACTATGAACAAACATCTCACTCAATTACACTTTATATCACACATCTTGACCCAATTAGTTATGTAAACATTTACTCAAGGTGAAATGTCCTTTTGACTGGCACTGGCCTAGTATATCAGTATATGGGACCATGACAACCCCTCTCTGACATTACAAAACAGACAAACAGAAAGTCTGAACAGGGAAGTGCTGGGGTAAACACTAGGCTAGTGGCCTTTCCCTGTTCTGAAGATTGAAGGGAGCACTTGTTTGAAATATGAAGTCAGGAAAATTAGATGTGTGTGCAAAATTTTATTTATTTATTTATTTCATTTACCATGAAAGTGTTGTAGTTTTTAAGTTTCAAGTTTTTATTTGGAAATTGCTTTTACATCAGTGGCACTCATCTATCCGATGGTGCATCCAAGACATTAAATATACAAACAAAACTGTATTAAACAAATTAAAATCAAAGGATACTCGACAAGCAAAAGGTACAAATAAATAAATGCCTTGAATAAATAAATATCTTGAGAAGCGCAATTATATTTTCAAAATGCTGATTTGTGCTTGATCACAGCACTAGGGTGATTTTGAGGTTTGAGAATACTGAATGTGTTTTTTTTTTTTTTTGGTAGCCCTGTATACATAGTTATACATGGCTATAGATAGCTATATATGGCTATACATGGCTATGACATGGTTACATATGGCTATACATAGCTATGCATGGCTATACATGGCCATACATAGCTATCCATGGCTATACATAGCTATGCATGGCTATACATAGCTATGCATGGCTATACATAGCTATGCATGGCTATACATAGCTATGCATGGCTATACATATCAGGGTTGTCACGTAGACTGAATTTAGTGCCGGCTAAATTTCCATGATATTTGTCCAAAATACTCTCATGCGCCACTTTCCAGCTGTTTTTAGGGTAAAAAGTACAATTTCTCTACTTTAGTGCCGATTGGCAAGTCCTCATATTCCCTTGAGTGCCGGTTGGTCTGCCTGAGTGCTGGTTACTACCGACCGGCACCGACCAGTGTAGTGACAACCCTGATACATATCTATGCATGGCTATACATAGCTACGCATGGTATTCCTGACCATAACCCATAACAAATGAGCTACAGCACCAGTGGTGCTCTTGTTACAAACTTCAGACATGTCTGTGTAGGGGTGGGTGTATGCGTGTCTCATCACGTATGTGTGCAATATGACTTTCCACCTTTTTACCTAGAACTCTCAAAAACACCTTTAAATTTCAGTTTATTTCACCACTGCACAAGTGACCATACTGGCTTTCTGCAAAGTAGGCACTACTTGGGAATTTCATAGACTTTTTAATTTTTATATGTGAGCGAGCTTTTCGGGACTGGATGCGTGTGAAATGGATTGGATTCTGTTGCAATTACTCCAGATTCCAGAAAAATACAACACTAATTTTTTTGAATTAAAGACAAGATCTTTGCCAATTGAAACATGGTGGAGTCTAAGTATCCAAAATCTTTTAAAATACAGACTAAGAGTGAGCTCATAATTAAAATATTTTAAGTTAATGTTGATTATTTGGTTATGGTAAAGAACAGAAAATCTGTTTTCTAAAAAAAAGAATGCAATTAGTCTTAGTACAAGTCTTTGGGCTTGATTGTCACAGCCTATGAAAATGCCATAAACATGCATTATTTTGGCCCTTATTGCCAAAAAATTGACCAAAATATTAAAATTTGACTTTCATTAGAACTAAGTAAAGGATTAGGATTTAGGTATGTGTCATTTAGCACAAAGGGCTATATTTTTCTAGAATAGGAACTAGTGATGGAGTCTGTTAACCTAGGGGGTTATGATTTATAAGGGGGGGGGTCCCAAATTTACAAAAAGTTTGTGTCAATAAAATTGCAACAATAGGTTTGAGTGGATCAGATTGAATGATATATAGCTAAGGTGTATCTTGTTCATTTGATCAGATCATGGAAGTACTTACTTCCAAGCAGCTGTACTTACTTCCATGATCAGATATTGATTAATCAAAATTTTTAGTGGTAAAACGGGCACCTTTTTGAAACAGTATTGCTGTTTGATTAAAATTGATTGATTTATTGGGAAAGTCTATCCTGATTAATTTTTTGTACAACAAACTGTATATTTTCTAAAGAAGTCTATCCTGATCAATAATTTTTTGTACGACAAACTTTATATTTATTAAATAAAGAATTAATTTCCTGAACAATAACCTGGTTTGTGGTGTGAATTTATTTTGCCTCATCATACATGTACATAAGGGTATCAATAAAGCACCATTTCCCCATTTCCTTTTGCCAGCCATTACTACAAGGCTGAGGCTGGTCGACTGCAGATCTGTTGGAACACGCTTTTCAATATGGAATAAATGCTGACCTCATCGTGACATCATCCAAGCAGCAAAGTTCATTTCCTATTGAAAAGCGTTATCCAACGGATCTACAGCTCGACCATTCTGCTACCCATGGCCAGAAAATTGTTTATCTAAGTTTGTTGCACAACAGATATTTATTATCGTATTTACCAAATTCCACAAACTTCTGGTCTGTGACATAAACTTTGACATATGTGGGAATTTTCACACAATCTATTAAAGCTCATGTTGTGTTTGTGCTTTGCCAGTTTTGAAATACCTTGGGATAGCGGCTTTTTTTAATTTGTGAGTTTTCTCAGTCCTATACATGGATGAACATAATTATTCGAGCATTTATTATTTACGTGGCATGTGTTAAGCGGGCGGAAAAGCACAAATATTAATGTTCTGTAAAATGTCCACTTTTACAGTATTTATGTGCCATGGGGAGGGCTAAATTGGGATGAGCAAGAAACAATTTCTGGAAGGAAAAAACTACTATATCTGGGAGGCTATACAACAGGCTGTATCAAAATGATTGATACACAAATATTTGTGATATTTGCAAAATAGAATTCTCTTGAAATGACAAAAGTTTATATATTGATCCACAATTGGGTTATTATGCCTCCACCCTCGAGGCATACTGTTTTTGCAATGTCCGTGCTTCCGTCCGGATGCCATATCTCGGGCATGGATGGGCGGATTGACTTCAGATTTTCAGGATAGGTGGGTCATGGTCAAAAACTCTGGCTACTTTTTTTGGGGCAAGGTTCAAGGTCATATACTGAGGTAAAAGGTCATTTGAGGTCAGGGGGCTCATTTTCCTTATTTACCTCTTTTCTCGGAGACTAAGGGTCGCATGTTCCTCAAACTTGGTGGGTGGGTGCATCTTGAACCCAGGCAGAACAAGTTTGTATTGGTTAGTGGGTCAAGGTCACCTGAGGTCATGCAGGGGTCATTTGAGGTCAAATTAGCAAAAACTGTCATATGGCCATGAAACTTGGTAGGTACAGTCAATATTTAGAGCATAATTTTTGGAAGGTCATTTTGGGGTCACCCAGGGGTCATCTGAGGTCAAATTAAAAACTGTCGTATGGGAATGAAACTTGGTGGGTACAGTCAACATTTAGAGCCTAATTTTTGGAAGGTCATTTTGGGGTCATCCAGGGTCATCTGAGGTCAAATTAGTAAAAACTGTCGTATGGGCATGAAATTTGGTGGGTACAGTCAATATATAGAGCCAAATTTTTGGAAGGTCATTTCGGTGTCATCTGAGGTCATCCAGGGGTCATCTGAGGTCAAATTAGTAAAAACTGTTGGATGGGCATGAAACTTGGTGGGTACTGTCAACATTTAGAGCCAAATTTTTGGAAGGTCATTTTGAGGTCACCAGGGTCAACTGAGGTCAAATTAGTAAAACTATCATATGGGCATGAAACTTGGTGGGTACAGTCAACATTTAGAGCCAAATTTTTGGGAGGTCATTTTGGGGTCACCAGGGGTCATTTGAGGTCAAATTAGTTAAAACTATCATATGGGCATGAAACTTAGTGAGTACAGTCAACATTTAGAGCCAACTTTTTGGGAGGTCATTTTGGGGTCACCCAGGGGTCATCTGAGGTCAAATTAGTACAAACTGTCATACGTACATGAAACTTGGTGGGTACTTTCAACATTTAGAGCCAAATATTTGGAAGGTCATTTTGGGGTCATCTGGGGTCAGCCAGCTTTGTATCAACTTGTGAGTACATGCCACATCACTCCCTTTGGTGGAGGCATCACGGTCGACGCTTTCTTGATGTCGAAAACCGCAACAGCCGAGAACCGCGGTACATCTAGTTTTGTGTTGCAGTCTTGTACATACTTGTACTTGAAACTTGGGTAATAATCATTTTGATACAGCCTTATACATAGGTATAGGCCTACATGGCTATACATAGTTATCAAAAAAACTACCAAATACAAACAAGCATAAGTAAATTTTGGGAGTTATTTTATTTATTACATACACAACATTTTGACTTCTGGATACACAATTGGAATTTAGAAGTTAGTTAAATCTTGTTAAACCCGATATCAATGTATTGTTCTCATCAAAAGGTTTCAGAAAAAGTATAGTTTGATCTGTCTCCTACATACAGTTGAGTCCCGAGTTATAGGAAAAAAGGTCAAATTTTGAGGTCCACTGGTGTCCACAATTGAAAATGCTCCTTTTTCATCCAATACATTGTTTTGGATGTTTTGTTCTATAGGTATCAATAGGTCAATGGTCAAAATAGGTCAATATCAACATGCAGGGCTCAATTGATTTTGATCTTTTTTGCCCATGTTACTAAGGTAACAAAGCACCCGAGATATGGTAAACTTCTTTTTTTAATTCTAACTGTTTTTTGCAAGCAGAGCAATCTGAGACCATTTTTATTAAAATCAGAGAATTTTTAAATGTGTGTTCCCCCTGTGGAATCCAAATTTTAACATTTGACCTTTTCCACTCATAACTGTACATCTAAGATAGGTCAACCTAAAATTATCCTTATGACGAGAAGAATACATTGACATGGTTTCTAAATCTAAATTTGACCAACTCAGAAATTTTACCCCTGCATAAACAGCCTTTTTTGATTCATGCAAATTAGGCACTGTTCCACGCCTCCTGTGAGATTTTGGCCCAATGGAGTAATATTCTAAGTTCAACATGCTCCAAGAGCATGTTTTGAATGCACACTGCTCCAGGAGCATATATATGTTGGACATGCTCCTTGAGCATTGTGCATTCAAAACATGCTCCTGGAGCATGTTGGACTTAGAATATTACTCCAGATTATTCATGCTTGGAGCAGCTGTTCCTGGAGCAGCTGTTCCTGGAGCATAATTGAGGACCAAAATCTCACAGAAGCACAACTACTTGGATATCCTGTGACATTTGATGTTTTTGCAAGCTTTTGGGAGATGGACGATGTGAAATGGATTCTGTTGCATTTAGTAGTGGGTAATTTCATATTTAGACTGACCTATGATTACACAGTGTATAGTGCTATCTACTGAAGATAACAGACACACTGATCAGCATGCGGTGTAAAGTGCTATCAACTGAAGATAACGTATACCACTGATTACAGTGTATGGTGTTATCTACTGAAGATAACAGGCACACTGCTGATCATGCAGTGTAAACTACTATCAACTGAAGATAACAGATATACCACTGATTACATACCGTATACTACATATAGTGCTATCTGCTGAAGATAACAGACACACTGCTGATCGTGCAGTGTAAAGTGCTATCAACTGAAGATAACAGTGTACCGTATGGTGCTATCTACTGAAGATAGCAGACACACTGCTGATCATGCAGTATGAAGTGCTATCAACTGAAGATAACAGATATACCACCGATTACAGTGTATGGTGTTATCTACGGAAGATAGCAGACACACTGTTGATCATGCAGTCATACTATCTACTGAAGATATTAGATATATATTACAGTCATCTTAGGCTATTTAAATGCAGGCACTTAATTTAATGCCCCCGTGGCCAGATGGGTGCTGACATTACAGCTTGTAGACATGGTCACATGGGCATTAAATTAAGTGCCTTAAATAGCCTAGGATGACGGAGAGTGCTGATCTACTGAAGATAGCAGACACACTGCTGATCATGCAGTGTAAAGTGCTATCAACTGAAGGGTTATTAGTCAATAAATACAGCAACTTAGTTTTAATCCATAAACCTTACCCTAAATGTCACCCTTACCTGTAACCTAAGCTCTAACTCAGACTCTAAAATAGCAGTCAGTTGGTCACTTTTAGTTCCATTCCATGCATGTTTCAGAATTATCACCTACCAGCCCAGTCTAAAAAAAAATGACCCACCATTAAATGCACCAGAATCTATTACATATGCACCCATCTCCTAAAAGCTCACACAAAAATATCAAAATTACAGAAAATCCAAGTGGAACATTGCCAAATTGGCATAAATCAAAATGGCCACTTATACAGGGGTGACATTTTAAAGTTGGTCAAATCTTGTTAAAGCCAATGATACCAATTTATTCCCCTCGTCATAGGGATTGAGTATACAGCTCTTGAGTAATAGGGAAAAAGGTCAAGATGTAAAAATTCTATGATTGTGAGAAAAACAAACTCGGATTGCTATGCTTGCAAAAACATTTTAAACAAAGAAAAGTTTGTCATATCTCAGGTGGTTGTTTTACCCCTACATGCAGTAGGGGTAAAATCATCAAATTTGCTGAAATTTGCCCATAAAAGTAGACAATTCCCTAATTTTGGGTTTTTAATGGGGGAACAAGGGGCAAGAGTTCTGAATGGGGGGAATTTCCCCCCAGGCTCCGCCACTGGGCTGAAGGAATAATTTGAAACCAGTTTCATTAAAATTAGAATATTTTTCAACTGTAGCTGCCTGTGGATCCCAAAATTTGACCTATCACCTTTTGCCTATAACTCAAGAACTGTATGTTGGAGACAGGTCAAACTATACTTATTCTGCATCCTTATATGAGAGGAGTATGGATATTATCCAGAGTAGAATAACTTTGAAATCTCACATATGCATAAGTGGCCATTTTGGATTCATGCAAAAATTAAGCATTGTTCCACTAAGTGACTTCTGGTGAAATTTATTGATATATTCTTTAATATGTTTTTCTGAAAAGAATGGATGATAAATAGAACTCGCCCAATTTGCAAAACCGCAATGACCCTCAAATAGCGAGCGAGTTCTAATCGCAAACCGTGATACCCCTCTAATAGCAAGCATCTTAGATCATTGTATGAGGGCCTGCTTGGAAAGCAGTGCTTGCCACTGAAGTATAGGAGTCGAGCTCACAGCCTGTCTGTACTAGGTGGTTATATGAATTATGTTGCAATTAGTGGTGGGTTATTCAGGTTAAGCCCTTATTTACCTTTGACTGGGCTACCTCTTCCACAACAGTTTAAAAAAACACAATACAGTGTCATTCATGTGAAGTCACAAATTTAGCACTCCAGTTCTTAAATATAGTCTGATAAAATGTCACTTTAATATATTACCAAAGATAATTCATTTCACCTCTTGATTTTTGCTGAATACTGGTACTTTACATTATACTTTAACATTGTTTGCCAAATGTGTAGATTGAATGACCAACAAGAAAATGTATGCTCTATACAAAAATCATATTTGTTTATGGCAGCTATCATTCATGAGATACATTGTAGATTGATGTCCTGAGGCCCTTTTTTCAAATCATCATGCCCCTGTGAAACAAAACAAAAAATAAGAAGAAGAACATGATTATTTAAAAGCTTGAATTATAAAACCATTTGATGTATGAGCAATACATGCAATGCATAGATGAAATCTACCAACATGAATTTCAACCAATGAATTTCTTGGATCTTGTATTCTACAATGTATATCTACCTGTAGAAGTTTAAACTGGAGGTATGATTGGGAGGTCTATTTTTGGAGTCAGGGTACTGTGTCAGAACATTCAGCTAGAACAGATTTGAAAGCTGAAGTTGTCTGATGAGTAACGGGGGCAAGGTGGCGCAGCAGTACAGGTTCTACCTCAATAATCAGAGTTTTGCAAGTTTGAGCCCCAGCAGTGCCATCGTGTTGTGCCATTGTATTGAACAAGGCGCTTTACTTCACTTGCCTTTCTCTACCCAGGGGTGAAATGGGGAGCTGTTAGGAATATTGTCCATTTAGCGCCGTCCAAAGGTATGAGCATGCTTTAGGCATTGTATGGCAGCTGACACATTCTAACAACAGCGGAATAAATTTAAAGCGCTTTGATACATGTGAAAGGCGCTGTATAAATGGCAGCATTTATTAATGGTGGATGTAAGCAAGTTGTTCCACTCTTTTACTGAATGAAAGAATTGAACATTGTACAATTCGTATCCTCTGAACATTTTCCATAATACTTGACTTGGCTATGAAACTGCTTAACCCTAACCGCCTCAGGGTTTTTTTTGGCAACGTAAAGGGAAAGAAGGAAGAAATAAAGAGAGAAAACAAAGAGAGAAGTTGTTTGGTCTGGGTGGGATTCAATTTATCCCAATTTTCAACAATTTGTTTTCTGTATTTAGTTTTGATGTTGACTGTAGTCTACTTACCAATTTACAGCAACAGATCAATTGTATCTTCACAGACTCTTCATAGAGATAATTAATCCATTTCCACATTGATAAGCTAGGTCAACTGCAAACCAAACACACACAAACATAAAAGCATTTAATATAAAATATGACTAAGGGACCTATTGTTATAACAGCAGGGGAGAATGGGTGTTTTGGAAAAAATATTGACAGGAAAATTTGCTCAAAAGTTTCGGATACCCCCTTGTTTTCCCAGGGTGCACCGCTCAGTCCGACACACCGCTAGTCCGACAACACAAATTCCCTATACTTAGAGGTGCGACAGTCCGAAAATGAAAAGCACTGCGCTAGTCCGAAAAAAAGCATGCGCTAGTCTGAAAATGAAAACCACTGCAACAGTCCGACACGCCGCTAGTCCGAATCTGAAAACACAGTTTTCATTCCGACACACCGCTAGACCGAATCCGAAATACACTGCGCTAGTCCGAATTTGGAAAACACTTCTTCAGTCCGACACTGCGCTAGTCCGAAACTGAAAACCATGGCGCTAGTCCGAAACTGAAAACCATGGCGCTAGTCCGAAACTGAAAACTACAGCGCTGAAAAACACTGCGCTAGTCCGAATCTGAGAAACACTGCGCGCTAGTCCGAATATCAGACTAGCGCAGTGTTTCCCCAATTCAAATTCGGACTAGCACAGTGCTTTTCAAAATCGCTTTCAGTTTCAGTATTAGCGCAGTGATTTTTAGATTCGATTCGCGCAGTCTCGGACTGAAAGAGTGTTTTCCAGATTCGGACTAGCGCAGTAGTTTTCAATTTTGGACTAGCGCAGTGGTTTTCATTATCGGACTAGCGGCGTGCAGGACTGGCAAAGTGTATTTTAGATTCGGACTAGCGGCATGTCGGACTGGTGCAGTGCATTTCAGATTGGGACTAGCGGCGTGTCGGACTAGTGGCGTGCCGGACTAGCGGAGTGTCGGACTAGCGGCGTGTCGGACTAATGGCCTGTACCTGTTTTCCCGCATTTCTCCATTTAAAACTTAAAAATCCCCCCTCCTGGTTCAACAAAAAAATTTGCATTACCCCCTCAAGAAACAAAACATGGCGCTAGTCCGAAACTGAAAACCATGGCGCTAGTCCGAAACTGAAAACTACAGCGCTGAAAAACACTGCGCTAGTCCGAATCTGAGAAACACTGCGCTAGTCCGAATATCATATCAATATCATATCAATAAAATTTTGCATTCAGTAGTGTTAGTGTTAGGCCTATAATTTGGTTCACCAAGTTCGGTAGTGACCTAGGTGCTTATTTTGCTCGCCGCCCCAGACAAACAAGTACCTAGACCAGTGACTTTGACAAGGACGCAAGCAAGCAGATTACGCTCGAGTCTACAGAACATGTTGCATTTGACGCGAGCAATATGGACGCAACATCACGCAAACGCGCGCGTCTTTCTCTCCAGACATGAACGCTTATTTCTCCGCGTCCGACCACCCGACCAAAATCAGCTTGGATACGTGGCTTCACCTACTGCCATGGTTAAGTATGGGCACTCATAGGTCTATGCTTGCCGCGAGTATCGAATCGCAGCGCGTGAAGTTAAACGCAATGTACACGCACGCCGCACAGGGGCGATTTGTCAGCACGCTATGCGGCACAACCGCCGAAAGAGAGGTAGTCATCAATAGAGGTAGTCATTGACATTGTGACATCAACGCCGCCATCTTGTGGGTATGAGTACCTTGCACAGAGGAGTAAGATAAAACAGAGCGCGTACCACCAGTCAAAGTCCCCGTGTATTGTATGCTACCAGTTCTAGCATATTCATGAGGGCCGATTGTTCGACCGTGCTGTGTCTAACAATCACGCCAGCGCTGCATGCCTTTGCGTATACGCGATAGAGCGTTGCGTGCTTTCGCGATTACGCAACAGACCATGAAAATACGCGGTAATTGCGTAGCAGTCACGCCTGTCGCATTTCATGGAACAATCAGCCCTCATTAATTGTTGAGGCGGAGACTTTGACTGGTGGTACGCGCTCTGTTTTATCTTACTCCTCTGTGGTACCTTGTTGCTAAGATCACCGCGTTGACGCTTGACTGAAGAGGTGCGCAACGCGTTGCAACTACCGCGTAATCGAAGACGTAATGTCTATCGCATGGCATGCAGTACGGCAGGACCCACTGGATGGCGGATCCTGCGGAAAAAGGCTATTGCTGTTGCCGATTGCTCAGACCATTTCGTTCTAATTTCCGGCAGAAACCTAATTAATTAACCTCAGCAAGGTCAAGGACAATGTCAGGAATACGTGTAAGCTCATGAACATATTAAATGAATACATGAATAACGTCCATGTTAACATGTAACATCACGACATGAACATTACCAACATAAGCACATGCCAGTGCATCTACATATTACATGTAAGCTAGCTTACAAAATTAGACAGTCACATTTCTCTCAGAATTCAGCCACGGCTTCAGCTCACGACACAGGCAACTGCAGACAACAAGGCTAGTGGAAAGGTTTGTGTACTCAACATGCTCAAAGGAATGATCAATCATGATTTCGATCATACATCAGGCGACAGGAATGCACATCCGTATTAATTTACCATGGCATGACCCGGAAGTTTTTGACTGGTTAAAAAAACAACAAAAAACAAAAAAATTGTAACAACTATCCGATGTCCTCAAAATTTACCCGCAAAATCAGTTTCTAATTTCGCTTTTATCAACATTCGATTCAAAAAACAAGTATAATGTTTTAAATACCTTGTTTCTGCCGTGTGCCCGATTCTGCAGCAATAAAATATATCCATTTAACCCGGCCATTTGGTTCATCTTTGTTGACCAACTCCGCTGAAATTGAAATCCGTCGATGTGTGTGCCTGCCAAATCTCTTTGTGTTTCGCCGCCGACCCTTCGCCCCGCCCACAATTTCTTAAAAGTTTTTACAGATTTTTATCTGCCCAGGCTCCGACGTCATTCTGCCCTAGCGACCAATCTGCCCTGGCGACGGTGTGACATTTTGGTCAGATAAAACTGCCTTCGTTGCTCACCCCATCTATTTAAGAGATCAAGCGTTACACCGAAGTATTCTGATTGGTCCGCAATGTGAATATGAATATTCATCTCGAAATGTCAATATGAATATTAAGTAGATTCGGCCGTCTTTCATCTTGATCATGTCAAGTATATAGTGATTTATGAAAGGTTCGATCGGGAAAAGTGGTGGCGCTATATTAATAATTAATCAAACCAGCAGGGACACGATACGATGATTCGATATTTATTGAATATTTTTTTATGATATTTTCTGATTACTTGTAACAAACAGAAAGAGACAAAAATAAGATAAATGAACACATAATATTTTAAAGATGTATTTTATTTGACAAAACATTTTACAAACAATACAAGAATGCCTACAGAGATCAAGCGTTACACCGAAGTATTCTGATTGGTCCGCAATGTGAATATGAATATTCATCTCGAAATGTCAATATGAATATTAAGTAGATTCGGCCGTCTTTCATCTTGATCATGTCAAGTATATAGTGATTTATGAAAGGTTCGATCGGGAAAAGTGGTGGCGCTATATTAATAATTAATCAAACCAGCAGGGACACGATACGATGATTCGATATTTATTGAATATTTTTTATGATATTTTCTGATTACTTGTAACAAACAGAAAGAGACAAAAATAAGATAAATGAACACATAATATTTTAAAGATGTATTTTATTTGACAAAACATTTTACAAACAATACAAGAATGCCTACAGCTCTTGGTTGATGTATTGGTTTGGTCTTTGGCTACGGGTTTCTGCTCTGTCAGGAATGTCATCAACAGATATAAACTTCTCGGGGATGGAGAGTGGAAGATCACCTGAGTTGATCTTGTGCAGCATGGTCAGACGTGTTGCTGTTCTTCTGTCTTGAAGAGAGGGCCAATTCAGCTCCTGAAGCATATCGGAAACGCTGGCCTTCCGTTGATCCATTATCCTATGATCCTATTATCATTAATCAGCAGTGAAAATAGATACTAGCTGATGACGGGGAGAAAGCAATTGTGTTTTTGCAAGCGTGTTAAAATGTGAGCCTGAAGGTCAAGTTTTGAATATTCCTCTACCTGAGAGGAAACACCGCTCTAATTTGTATGACATTTGTATTACACCTGAAATTGTTAGAGAGAAACTGAGTAAACTGCATTTGAATAAAGCATGTGGACCAGATGGTTTCCATGTTAATGTGCTCAAGAATGTACTGGACTTCGACGTTCCACTGTGTATGATTTTTAATTCGTCGCTGATTTCCGGGCAGATCCCTCAAGATTGGAAAGACGCCAACATCACACCGCTTTTCAAAAAAGGTTCTCGTCTTAGCCCAAACAACTACCGTCCTGTTTCGCTCACAAGTCAAGTGGATAAGTTGCTGGAGTGTGTCATCTATGACCAGCTAATGGAGTATATTCTCAACAATAATCGGATTTCTTGCCATCAACACGTTTTTCAGAAGAGATGCTCTTGTGTCACCCAGCTTCTGGAGTGTATTTTTGACTGGACCACAGCCTACGATAATGAGAAAGGTGTCGACGCAGTCTACTTAGACTTCCGTAAAGCGTTCGACACAGTGCAACATGCCCGCCTTCTGTACAAATTGAATCATCTTGGGGGCATTTACTGTCTTCATGGTCTTGGATAAAAGGATTTCTCACCGGTAGAAGACAAGGGGTGATTTTGAGAAACGGAGCTTCCAGTTGGAAAAAAAGTTACCAGCGGGTCCCTCAGGGATCGATACTGGGTCCGGTGTTGTTTCTCCTCTTCGTGAATGACATCCCCGACATGATTTTAGCTTCCATCGCTAAAATGTTTGCCGACGACACCAAAGTTTACAACCTGATAGACACTAAAGCCGATTGTGACAACTTGCAACGTGACCTCAACGTCCTTTCTGGTGGTCCAAGATGTGGTTATTGGACTTCAACGCCGATAAGTGTGTAGTTCTCCGCATCAAGGCAGCCCTACATTACCAGTATTCACATAATGGTACGTGTCTACCTGCAGGAAGTGAGCAACCAGAAAGATTTGGGGATCACAGTTAATAGCAACACCCTCACCCCTACTATGCATGTTCAAGATAATTATAATAAAGCCCACCGGAAGATAGCGATGTTTCGGCGCTGTTTCACTGGATTATATATGAGAATAAAGTCTCTATTTTGTACCAGCCTATAGTGCGTCCAGCGTTGGAATATGCATCAACCGCGCGGAGTCCTCAATATAAGAAAGATATTGAAGCAATAGAGAAAGTGCAGTCCAAATGTTTACGCCTTTGCAAGAATGAAATCCAAATGGAATCTTTGGAGAACGGAAGACTTAAGACAGATTTGATAGACACTTATAAGTTCTTTCATGGGTATTATAAGACTGATGCTGACAAGTTCTTGTCTCTCCCCACAAAAGTCTCAGAGGCCATTCCATGAAACTATTCCAAAGGCGTTCCAGAACGCAACTTGCAAACCACTTCTACTCTAATAGGGTGGTAAAGCATTGGAACCAATCACCAGAGCAAGTAGTGACTGCACCTACTGTGGCATCTTTTAAGAAGAATTTGAGAGTCCTGCCGATAGGAATGAAGGACTAATGTACCAAGTATACCAAGTAAGTAAGTACTAACTTCATCAATTTACCATTAATAAGCAGTGTACGTGTAGATATATAGCTACTGACTTCATCAATACTGATATCAGCAGTAGATAGCTACTTCATCAACACTGATATCAGTATAGTAGACAGCTACTTCATCATTATTATCAGCAATAGATGGCTTAATGTATTATTATAAATATCTGCTAGTTTATCAATTTTGATTGATTCAATCAATCAAGAATTGATAAAGTATAGATATAGCAACAGATAGCGATTGATTGATTAATTGATTTTTGATTTGACTGATTTTATATTCTGAAACTAATTTAACATAATCAAACAAAGCAGTTTAACAAAATATGTACATTTTTTCAAAATTGATATCAACAGTAGGCCTAGGCTTAGATACTTCATCATCGATTGATTCACCGAAGTAAATCCCGTAGCAGAGAGAACTAACAAAGACTAACAAGTGGCAAGAATATTTTCAAAAAACTTTTTATCGTGAAATGTAAGGAATAACATTGTTTTGTTAGAAAAATTAATATCAACAAACTTACCCTTTATCCAAGATACGATCTGAACCGTTCCACTAACTCAAATCACATACCCTATGATTTGTTATAAGGATAAAGAATATCATGATTGACCTTGTCGAATGCTTTTTGAAGATCAAGAATGATAATGCCAGTGAAGAGATCATACAAATTCTCTGCTTTTGATATAATCTAGAATGTGGTGGAGCGCTGTATTTGGAATCGCGAGAATTGTCGGATCCCAGACTGATTTTCAAAAATGAACCAAATATTTTCAGTGAGGTATCCTCACCTTTGTCTCTCCTGGATGTTTTTCAGAATATCAGATGTCATCCAACTTCCAAGGTTTTGTTGCGAATCTCTGCTTTATATGGATCTCCTTCACTGGTGTGAGCTTATTTTATATTCATGATATTGCGGTAAGTTTATCTTAACATGCTGCAGGCAATATTAACATTCGAAATCTAACCAGTTTATTTGTGGAATTCCTTCTCAAAAAGAAGAAACATTATAGTTCTTCAGAGATCGAACTTTTATTATTTTATGTTTGTGTATTTGTCTCTTAACAGTTTCCTTGAACATGATACCAGAAAATAGTCACTGAGACCAATCTGAATGGCATAAGATTGGCAAATATTTGTTGTGGGATATCACAAAGGATATGGTCAATGATTGAGAGTGGAAAAAAGTCACTACACAACACTTGTTCAGATTGTTTATTCTTATCTTCTTTACCAAAGCAGTCAATCATAAGAAATAAATATCTCTGTTTCGAAAACAATCTATAAAAATGAAATATGCAAAGCTATATTCTGAATAGAATAATTTTGCACCAACCTCCCCTCTCCAACATGATATAACATTGTCGAACATTAGTAGCCGAAATGGTAGGCTGAGCGTTATTCCTTTTATTTAAAACCAATTCTTTTGGATCCCACGCAGTACGATTTTACACCTCTCCTACTGCAATAGATATGCCTTATACATTTAATAAATTTGTGTACTATGCTAATGTTACAATAATTGTTTTTTAAAGAAGAAAAAAAAATTCAAATGGTTGCATGTCAACACATCATATCAAAGCTCCCATTGGGCTCTCATTCCTCTTTTAACCGAGATTTTTATTAATAAGTTAAGGGCTCTGGTAACACCGTTTGCACATTATTTTTTGTGGGACATGAGAGCACATCAGATATATCAAATTGTATTCTGAATACGAGGAATGTCCTGATATCAAATAATTTTGAATTTTGGAATTGGCGATATAATACAATTGTTATGTCAAATTATTAAAAATAATTATTATTAAGCAATCGGGCACATGTATATAGAGTCAAAATATATTATGTATGTTACATTATAGTCAATTTTGAAAAGAGTAGAGTGAAAACCCGACTCCCCCACCCAATTCGTCTCGATTACAAAGAAAGCAATGCCCCAGTAATCTACTTTCTATAAAGATCTCATGAATAATAAAATTATACATGTTTTAACAAATTAAAAGAAAAATTGCAATACTTTGTTTTTGAACTTCAATGGTGTGCTTACATTACACTGGGATGCTTTGAATACTGACATGTACCGCGGATACCGGTACTACTCATTATGGGACACTTTCAATAACATTCAAAAAACATTTTTGAAAACGTGATGCAAAACATTTTAAAAGAATGTTATTGACAAAATATTTTGCAAAAATGTTTGCACAAAATATGTTACATTTTTAAAAACGTATTTTATGATCTTTAACCGACATTTAAATGTTTTAAGAACATGTTTGTGTTTGCTGGGTTACTGTTTCCAGGTATCGAGTCTTATGCGAGTGATACGAGGGATGTGCCTAGATGTTGGGATGCATTTCCCGCAATTTAGGAAGGACCTGCTATAGTATTAGTAGGATAAATAACGATGTTTAGTTTGTTCCTATACCGCTATCGGTCGCCTGATATTGACCGATGCAGGGTGCGATAGAAAGAGCTATCGGTATCTATCGGGCACCGATAATGTTATAGGTTCAAACTACACGTTATGCCTTAGTGCTCCTATGTCATCACACAAACCGACTTTTGACATGTTGGGGAGCGGCGCGACGTCTCTGACTTTTATCACGGCTGCACCCTGTGTTGATATGCGATTTCAGCTATGTTAGCGCTAGCGGCATAATGTATCGTAGGCTGGCAACACCGTGTTTACATTGCTGTGATAATAATACGTGACGGTTATTTAAAGTGGTTATAAATCCCTTATAAACCCCTTTCTCAAGCCCAAGGAAACACATGATGTCCAGAAGTGGACTCCACCTAAGGATGCAGAAGAATTCTGAAAAATCGACGGGTGAAGAGTACAGAACGTACGCAAAGTGTGAGCACTGTAGCTAAAAATAGACTAAAAACTTTTGCTCGGAACAGTGCACCCAATCCACGCCAAAATTTCCAATTTTATCCAGAGGGCGCTGTTTATATACCAGCTAGTACCGGACACGATTGATAACAAAACTCGAAATGAACTCGTTTCACGCACCAGTAATGAACTGGGACAGTCCAGACCTCCCAAAAGAATTTAAGAGATTCAAGCAGCACTGTCTTTTCACATTTAAAGGCCCACTGGCAGATAAACCAGAGCTACGTCAAGTCAATTATTTGATGACATACATGGGTGATAAAGGCAGAGAGGTCTATAGCACATTTGAATGGAAGCCAGCAGTTCCAGCAGATGAAGAAAATAACATAGCAGCCCAACCTGCTGAGGATGCCACGCTTGATGGAGTGTTTGGTAAATTTGAAGCATATGTTGCACCAAAGAAAAATGAAATCAGAGCAACGGTAGCATTCAATAACAGATATCAACAGTCAACAGAGAAATTTGACAATTTCGTAACAGACTTGAAAATTCTTGTCAAAGCATGCGGGTACCGCCCAAAAACGGCCAAAGAAGCATGAAAGCGATGTCTCAAAAGGCTGAAACAAATCTCCACGCAATCAAGAAGACACAGAGAAGTCACAACCACGGTGCAAAGCCGAAGAATGGACCCGACAGAGGTTCAGACAAGAAGAAACAGATGTCGGACAAGACATTCCAGTGCAAGTGCGGCAGAAGGCATAAACCAAGGTCATGTCCTGCATGGGGAACAACTTGTAAATCCTGTGGACAGAAAAATCACTGGCTGTCTCATTGCCCTTCAGCGAAGAAAGTCGACCAAATCGGCACAGCTGAAAGCACATATGAGGCTGAAGAGTTCTTCGTAGATGTGTTAGTCAGAGAAGACGACGATGAAGAAGAGTGGATTTTACCAATGAAGATCAACAATATCACAGTACCGTTCAAACTGGATACTGGGGCTGGATGCAATGTTCTTCCAATAGGTGAATACAAAAGACTAAAACCCAGACCAGAAATGAAGAGGACTGAGGTGAAGGTTAAAGGGATTACTGGAGCACGCATACCCATAATAGGTGTTTGCATGGCACAAGTAACATACAAATCAGGAACAGTACTATTACCATTCCACATCTCAAAGGAGGGTGGAAGACAAAATAGGTATCAACCGGTGTTAGGATTGAAAGCCTGCAAGAAGCTAGAGTTGGTCAAAGCCATCTGGAACATAGAAGCTTTAGGTGGTCCATCAGTCACAAGATACAAGATCCTTCAAGAAGAGTTTGGAGATGTGTTCGAAGGCCTCGGATGTCTACCGGGTGAACACAGGATCAACGTAGACAAAGAAGTGATCCCCGTCAAGAATGCCTGTCGGAAGGTTCCATTTCCGGTCAGAGAGAAGTTGAAAGCACAACTCGACAAAATGGAACAAATGCAAGTCATTGCCAAGATAGATGAACCAACTGATTGGGTTCATGCAATGGTAACAGTGGTTAAGAAAGATGGCAACCTAAGAATATGCCTTGACCCCAGAGACTTGAACAAAGCAGTCAAGAGAGAAGATTTCAAGTTACCGTCAAGAGAAGAGATGATGGCACAGTTTGCAGATGCCAAATATTTCTCCAAATTAGACGCCTACTCAGGATTCTGGCAGATCAAGTTAGACGAAGAAAGTTCTAGGTTGTGTACATTCATCACACCGTTTGCCAGATATCGGTTTTTGAGGCTCCCATTTGGAATCTCAATGGCTCCAGAAGCATTCCATCGCAAGATCCACTGTCTGTTTGAAGACCTTGATGGAGTTGACACCATGATGGATGATTTCATCGTGTGGGGTGCTACAAGAGAACAGCACGATGAACGTCTACGGAAAGTGTTGGAGAAATGCAGAAGTGTAAACCTGAAGTTAAATCTTGACAAATGCCAGTTCGGAGTCAACGAGCTGACATACCTAGGAGACGTCCTTAGCGACAAAGGAATTAAACCTGATCCTAAGAAGACTCAAGCAATCCACGATATGCCACGTCCAGAGTGCAAAGGTGATATTCAAAGATTTCTGGGTATGGTTAATTATCAAGCCAAATTCATACCAGATGTATCAGCCAAGGCAGCTCCACTTAGAGCACTGCAAGAGAATCAGAATGAGTGGTTATGGGGTCCTGAGCAAGAGTCGGCATGGAACGACCTGAGAACAACACTGATTACAAGTCCAGTCTTGAAGTTCTACGATCCGAAGAAATCAACAAAGATCTCCGCTGATGCTTCACAGAACGGCTTGGGCGCAGTCTTACTTCAGCAAGATTCAGATGGTTGGAGTCCTGTAGCCTACGCATCGAAAGCGATGACAGATGCCGAGACTCGCTATGCTCAAATAGAAAAAGAGTGTCTGGCGCTGACAAATGCATGTGAAAGATTTCACCAGTTTGTACATGGTATGACATTTGTGGCAGAAACTGATCACAAACCGCTAGTCTCAATCTTCAAGAAGCCGCTAGCAGATAGTCCGCTACGCCTACAGAGAATGCGCATAAGACTCCAGAAGTATGACTTCAACCTGATATACACACCAGGAAAGGAACTGTTCACAGCGGATGCTTTATCAAGAGCATTTGATCAGTCAGAGTCCGCAAAGAAAGATCCATCGCTGGAAGAAGAGGTAGAAGCATACGTAAATGCTATCATGACAACATTACCAGTAGCTACTACAAGAATGGAGGAGATTAAGGAAGAAACCCTGAAAGATCCTAATCTTACAAAGCTAACCAATGTAATCCTGACTGGTCGGCCAGATGAAAGAAGACAATGTCCACCAGAATGCAGAGAGTACTGGAACTACAGAGAAGAGTTATCAGTAGTTCAAGGCATCATCTTCAAGGGTAATAGGATAGTAGTACCCTCAAGTATGCACAACGCCATGTTGGAACAGATCCACAAAGGGCACTTGGGAATTGAAAAGTGCAAGCGTCGTGCAAGGGATGTACTTTATTGGCCCAGAATCAACTCGGACATTGAAGCTATGGTACAAAGTTGCCCAGCATGCATTGGAAACCAAAGAAAACAGCAAGCTGAACCAATGAAACCACACAAGGTACCAGATCGACCGTGGGAGAAAGTTGGGGTGGACCTTTTCACAATAGATGGAAGAGATTATGTCGCTATGGTAGACTACTATTCTCAGTACATAGAAATCAGCACCTTGACAAGCAACACCACCAGCAAAGCTGTATTCAATGCCAAGAAGTCAAATTTTGCAAGACATGGGGACACCTATGGAAGTGATTAGCGACAACGGACCACAATTTACAAGCCAAGAATGTGTAGATTTCAAGAAAGTGTGGGACTTTAAGCACACAACGTCGAGTCCACACTATCCAGCGTCAAATGGACAGGCAGAGAATGCAGTAAAACAAATGAAATCCATGATCAGAAAGGTGACTGCAAGTAAAGAAGACATTTACCTTGCATTACAGATCTATAGAAGCACACCACTAGAGCATGGACAGTCACCGGCAGAACTTTTGTTCAACAGGCGTATTAGATCTAACCTGCCAATAGCCAAAGTCCTACTAGACACACTAACAAAGTCTTCAAATTCAACGAAGAAGATGAAAAATGAGTTGAAACGAAGACAGAAAGCAAACTATGATAAGAAAACTGCTTTCTTAGCTCCACTGAAAGTGGGAGATACTGTAAGAGTACAGAATATGGACAAGCCTACTACTAACAATCCACTTTGGTCACAGAAAGGTGTAATCTTGGAAGTCCTTCCAAATAGATCCTACAAAGTGAAGACTACAACTGGTGAAGTTTACAGAAGAAATCGGCGTCATCTGATGAAAACAACAGAGTCAACACTTCCTGAAGAGTCAGATGAGGAACCAGCTACAAACCAGCAACCAAGTCAAGCTACAAATCAACAGCCAAGTCAAGCTTCTGTGTCATCGCCTGCTGCAAGCAAGTCACCAGTAACAGCAACAGCACCAGTTCGTAGAAGTAGTCGCGAAGTCAAGTTAAACCCAAAATACTACAGCGAGGAGTATACCGCTTAGACATTTGTTAAAGTTACATTCATTATTGTGTGGTATTGCATAAATAATATGTTTGTTAAAAAGTTGTAAAACAGATTTGGACAATTGTACATGCATCACAAGAAGTTTGAATGTATGAAAAGTTTGAACAGTTTTGTATGGTATTATGCAACTTTACATACCATAAAAGTTTGAGTTTATAACTTACTCTAGAATAGATAAATGAAACGGTGATTGGTAACTGAGCAGATATGTTTGGATTTCTTTTCTTAGAACATGTTTGGAAATCAGCATGTCCAAATTCATGCTAGCAAATTTCATTGTTTTGTCAAAAGATTTTACTAATTTGTAAATCTGCATAGTTAAGATCTCACTGCATCATACATGTAGTTATGTTTGTTGGAACTTTGAACATCTTAATTTGTTAAAACAGAATGTATTCTATAATTCTGAAATGTTAAAAGTGTTTAAACATCACACATGTTAAGGACAATCAAAGACTCAAAAATGACTCAAAATATAGATGTAAACACTGCAGTGAAGCTTTATTCATCACTATAATATTTTATACTGCACAGGATGTGAAATGCATATTTGTAAAGCGTTTTATGGAAAACAGCTAAAACAGCTAAAATGCAAGGATACAGCAGAACTGAAATAACTCTGAACATTTGAGAACTTTCAAAAGCATTGTTAACTTTCAAAAGTATCAAGTTTTGCTGAACTTTATCTTCTCCGTCAAAAGGGGGAAGATGTGTTGATATGCGAGTTCAGCTATGTTAGCGCTAGCGTCATAATGTATCGTAAGCTGGCAACACCGTGTTTACATTGCTGTGATAATAATACGTGACGAGAGTCAATACCGGTAGTTTTGGTTCGGTTATAACAACATTTATTTTCATTTTAGAATTTTTTATAGTCTATTTTTTCTTCATTTCAGCTTAATTTAGCAGTTGTCATGGTTGTGTGTAAATTCCTATTACTATTAGATACGTTGTAATAAAACATGATTTTAAATATATCAATTTTCAATTTTCTCCGAGGGTTTGCAGCAAAATTGATATTTTATTTTCCTTGGTATGGGTTTGTGGCTAGTAGTCAGGTAATGATGATGGTGATGATGATGATGACGATGATGATGATGATAATGATGACGATGATGATGATGATGATGATGATGATGATGATGATGATGATGATGATGATGATAATGATGGCGATGATGATGATGATGATGATGATGATGATGATGATGATAATTAATACACAAACGACAAAGAGGAACAAACATGCCTAGCATGTAATTCTATTTTTAACATGGAAACATTTGACCTCTTATCTTCTCGCAAACTAAGATTATGCATATCTTATCTCTTCAATAAACATTGTAAAAGTCGATTTGGCCTTGGCACGTGGGCCTTGCCGAAAATAACGTGTTAAGCAAAAACATATATGAAAAGTAAGCAGGTTACCGTGATACCATAGAATTGTGCTCTTTGTTTAAACATTACAAGTAACATGAGTGGCAAACATTAATGTTTCATATTGCTTGCAACCCCCAAAGCAATGTTGGAGCCAATACTAGACCAATTGTCCGTTCCTGTCTCAGTATCAAAACAACATTGACTGGTGGGTGCGGGAGGGGGATTGAGTATTTCATACTAAATTAAATCCCTCATCACTGCCATCATCGTCACCATCACGACTCTAATAATCATCTGACATCAGTTGTATTATCCATCATCATCATCATCATCATCATCATCATCATCATCATCATCATCATCATCATCATCAACAACAACAACAACAACAACAACATCATCATCATCATCATCTAAACCATCATCATCATCACCATCATATTCACCACCATCATCATCATCATTTACACTATAGCCACACAAATAGAATTAACTGCAAGTCATCAGAAAAACAAAATATTTTAAACAAATTATTGTTTTATTACTGTGCGCACAGTTTGCAACAACAACATCAACTGCTAGATTATGCTCAAATGCAAAATAAAATAGACTTTCAAAAATCTACAATGAAAAAATATTTTGTTTAAAACAAAACAAAACAAAAAAGCACTTTGTCGTATTATAGATCTTCTCCGATATTACTGTATAGTAGTACATTGACTTTCTAAAATATATCTGGTTCGCAATGTCCTTTCTTTGAAGGCATGTGGACTGTTAGCACATTAACTAGCCCAAAAGCTCCTTATATACTAAGCACCAATCAAATGTCCCATTCTATTAATAGCCAATTACTTCATTCACATCCTCACAACATTATGATGTAATCGAGGATTAGAGATAGCAAGAATTTCTTTGACAAAAATGGCCAGGTGTCTTGTTATGTTAATTGGATAGAACATCTCATGAGACATCTGAAAAGTGAGTATTGAGTGTCGTGAGCATGACGTGACGTCAGAGGTCAATGACCTCAAATTTGACCCCGATTGCCTGTGTGTCCCAATTCGCTATATGCATGCCATTTATTAACAAAAGCCTTGATTTGCAAATTGGCCTGACATAAAACTTGTAATTTCCGAAAAAGTTTAGTTGTAATACATAACCATTCTTACATAAAAACCGACCAATTATATTCCAAAAAAACATGACCAAAAATAATGTGTGTGGGTAAAGTCGTTTTGGGGCAAGAACGTTTAAAGGGCAAAGACCTCTAAATTTACTCAATTTCCTATGCAAGAGGTTTTCGACACGTATCACCTGATCCACTACTTCAATTGTCATGAGTGTGGTGTCTAATGAAAGATATTTGTAGGACCTAACTAATGACACCTGTATTGATGACATTTTGTAATGTTTTGCTGTTATTTTGGGTTAAAAACCTCAAATTTAACACCTTTTTTCGTTTTTTTTTAATACAAATTGGCGAAACATGCAACTTGTATTTTTTTATAGTTAATACATACTATTCTTACTCAGGCACTGACCCGTTATGATCACAAATAGATGTTTAAAAAACTAGCTAGGTGTGTAGTTTAAGTCATTTTGGAGCAATGGCGTTTAAAGTGCAATGTCTTCTAAATTTACAATGTAAGAGGTTTATTGCAGGCATTACTTGACAATTTTTTTTGTCTAATGAAATACTCAAAATCTATCACATGGTACCTATATTGATGATATTTCAAACTGTCGGACCATAATTGTAGGCCAAAACCCTGAAATATTAAATTTTTTAGCATTTATTACCACAAATAAATATTTCCATGCTTATTGCTCAAAAAGAAGTTATTAAGTTTCTTTTCTGTAGTGAATCCCCCCCTCCTCATCTGTTCCTCCTCCTCATTTACATCACTCTCATCTTTAACCAGAGTATCTGGACAGCTTGATCTAATTAACTATTTCATGGATAATTCTTGGGCTCAATAGGAAATATATAAGAAATAGGAAATAAGAGTTGCTATTATTGCATTTCTCCAGATCATTAATGTATTTGACTCTTACAGTCCTTAAAAACAGCTTTGCATGGTATATAGAAAGCAAGATGCTTCTGATAAATTGATGCTTTTCATGGTCTTATTAAAGCACCTTGTTGCGTGCAACTTGCTAAAAATGGCATTATCATTTATGTCATGTAATTTGGCCTGTTCGTACATAGCACACTCAAATTCCTCCAAAGTATCCGTAGCAGCTTGTGGTACATCTGGAGCGCCTCACCGCTGACTGAATACCAGTAAATATTTGTCATGTTTTCACATTATGTCAAACAGCCGACGCTTGCCCTAACGAATTAATGCTGCAGTGCAATCACAGCCCGTAAAGTCATGAAAGGCGTCGCAAGCCTTAGCTCCAAGCTCCAAGCGTCTTGTTAAAGAACTGATCTCTATCGAACGTCTTGTGTTAGATTAAGCCGTACCATCATCTATCCAAATTGAAGCATTCAATTCAGAAACCCATGGAGTGGGTTTCTACCTACACCCAGAAATAGCTAGGAACATTATGGAAGTTGACTACATATCCGAAAGAATAATCGGACTCAGAATACAACAAGAGAAAGAGGTTACAACATACATCCAAGTGTATGCCCCATGCAATGATTCCTACTCAGATGAAGACAAGGATTCTTTGAAGAGTTATCTGATGTTATAAACAGTACAAAGAATCAGGATATGCTGGTGGTAATGGGAGACATGAATGGACATGTGGGAAGTGAACGATCACCTTGGGAAGATTACCTCGGATCCCACAGTGCACCAAACACAAGTCGGAACTACAATGGACAACTCATCTTGGAACTTTGTGCCCAACATGATCTCTTTGTCACAAACACATTCTTCCAACATAGGAGTAGCCAAATATTTACATGGTGCAAGTGGAATGACCTCACCAAAGCTTCTCAGCTTGACTTCATCCTCATTAAAAAGACAGATCGATGTAAAGTGAATGACTCTAAAGCAATGCCAAACATCCACATAGATACTGATCACAGACCAGTCATGATGGAAACAAGTGCCAGGAGAAGACCACGGCCAAATAAAAGGCAGCAACCTGAGACAATAAACCTCAGAAAATTAGCAGAAGAACCTGTGAAGGCAGCCATCGAACAACAGATGGATCAGCTATTCCAAAAACTACCAGATCAGGAAGGAAATACAAAAGAAGAGTGGACATGGTTCAAAGATGCTCTAACAGACACCCTTAAAGCAAATTGTGGGACTAAGAAAAGAAAAACGGGACAAGTGAAAGGGACATCCTGGTGGAATAACACGGTCAAAGCAGCAACCAAAGAGAAGAAAAGACTCTTCAAGAGAATGGTCCAAAAGCAACCTGGAAGCAGACTATAACGAGTACAGGGAAGCCCGGCGAAACTGCAAGAAGACTATCAAAGAAGCCAAAGACCAGTCTTGGAAAACATATGGGGAAGATCTGGCAGAAAAATCAAATAGCTCAAGCAGAGAGTTCTTTAAAGCAGTTAAAGCCTACAAACAGCAGGACGAGCCTTTTGACCCAACCGCCATCATAAACGACAAGGATGGAAACCCCCTCACAGACAGCTGCGAAATCACCAACAAATGGGGAGAATACTTCGAAGATTTGCTCAACCCAAGCGGTGATGGTGACAGACAACAGCAGCAGCCCTTCCATCCTCGGTTCCAAGAGGAAGTTGATCCACCCATACTCCAGGAGGAAGTCAGAAATGCTATTAATTGATGACATCACAACAGAAGCCATACTTGCTTGTGGAGATACAGGAGTCAAATGGTTGACAAGAGTGTTCAACAGGGCTTGGGAGGAGCGAGCTGTACCCGATGACTGGCAACGTGCAATAATTGTCCCCATCTGCAAGAAAAAAAGGAGTAAAAGAGATTGTAGCAAATATAGAGGAATCTCTCTGCTCAGCCATACTGGGAAGATTTATGCAAAGATCTTAGAGAAACGAATAAGACCAGTTGTTGAACATCAGCTGAGTGAAGCGCAGTTTGGGTTCAGGAAGAACAGAGGGTGCACTGATGCCATATTTGCTCTGAGACAGCTGTGTGAAAGGAGTATTGAGTACAACCAAGATCTGTACACTATATTCATACACCAAGAAAAGGCGTTTGATCGAGTAAACAGAGATCTACTCTGGACTGTGCTAGAAGACTACGGTGTAAAAGGGCAACTCCTGGACAGTGTGAGAGCCATCTACAGGGGCAGCCTCTGTACTGCCAGGACAAGGACAGGACTCACCAAGTGGTTTCCTGTGAAGTCAGGTGTCCGACAAGGATGTGTCCTCTCGCCTCTCCTGTTCCTCATTTTTATGGACAGGATCACCCAAGAAGCAAATCTAGATGAAGAAGCTCTCAATGAACTACTGTTTGCAGATGATCAATGTCTCATCCACCAAGACAGCCTTAGCTTACAAAACCACACCAACAGACTGCGCGCAACCTGCCAGAAGTATGGCATGAGCATAAGCATCCCAAAGACAGAAACCATGCTGATCAGCCGATCCCAAAAGACCTTGGACATCAAGATTGACTACACAACCCTCCAGCAATCAAAGGAGTTTAAGTACCTGGGCAGCATCTTTACTGAAGACGGGAAGATAGACCGAGGAATTGAAACCAGATGCCAGAAAGCAAACAACATCTCCTTCATGCTTGGGCCTATACTTTCCCACCCAGCTGTGCCAATGGATACAAAAAGAACAATCATCAATGCAATCTATACTCCGACTCTTTGCTACCAGGCACAAACATGGGCTATGAACAAAAAGACTGAACGGAAGATCACCACCTGTGAAATGAAATGCCTACGAAAAGCTGTTAACAAGACACGACGGGACAAAATTAGGAATGAAGACATGGTTGGCACCAAGCCTATGCTAGACCAGATTGAAAGCCATCGCATCCAATGGTTTGGTCATCTTATGCGCATGCCCACAAATCAACCAGCCCTGCGGACCTACAACAGCAAACTGTCCGGTACCAAGCCTGTAGGAAGACCAAGAAGAAGATGGATTGAGGGGGTCAAGAAAATCCTGACAAGGCACAATACCAACCTGACAGATGCTACCCATGCAGCCCAAGACAGACGTCCCATCATTTCCCCGCGACTCTGAGAGGAACAAGCGGAGGACAAAAGTAAAGTAAGTAAGTAAATTCAGACTTGTTCCAATACTACTTTAGCGACTCCACCAAATGATTAAGGAAGATGTGCCACTGTCTCTTTGTCATCATGTTGGTAGAATAAAAATATCAGGCCTTTTCAGAAAGCTGGAGGAGAAAGTTAAAGACTCAGACTCGAACTGCAAAGGTCCTGACAAAGCTTTTTTTTACATCGCCATGTTCTTCTTTCGGTGTCAAAATGCTCCAGAACACGGGATCGATACATAAAATTGATTTTTCGGTTGAAATTAGGCTAATCTCTAATCTAGAGACAACTTCACCGTGCTGGTTGCTTCACCTTTCACAAAATGTTTTTTGAATGTCCAAAAATGATTTTAAAATACTATAGAACATTTGATCGATACATAAAAGTGTTTTTTAGGTCGAAATTCGCCAAAATAACGAAAATCGAAAATGTTGAAACTTTTCCAAATATGATGTGAAAATACACCAGAACATGTGATCGGCTTTCGCGGTTCTCAGCATTCGCGGTTCTCGGTGGGTTTGTGGTATAGGGTAGGGGAACCTTGTGTGATCCTGGATGGTGTGTTTTATTGATTGGTTTGTGTCTTTGTGTTGTTTTGGCCCGTATGTGTTGTTTCTGTTCAGAACCTTGTGTGATCCGAATGTGTATTGTTTTCTTTGTGGTATTTGATGTGTTTTAAATCTATAGGCCCTGTTTGCTTGTCTGCCTGTGTGTCATGATCAATCCAATTGATCAATAGCTCCGCTTATCTAGCATTTTTAATAGCGCCATTTGTTGCGTGGTCTTTCAGCGTCCCGCGTGTCTAAGCGAGACGCGACTGGAATAAATTCTAATAGTTTTGAGGGAAAGAAAAATGAGCATTCTTTGATTCGGGTTTAAAGAGAGCAATCCTGGGGCGTAGCCAGCCCTCTCTGTCAGGGTGGGCAAGGCTCCAAAAAATTTCCCCGAAGTTGATTAATAAAAAAAGCGAAGCGAGCATAGCGAGCGGAGCGTGCAATGGGGCGGGGTCCAGGGGCCCGCCTTAGGGCCCCTGGTGGGGTAGCCCCTGGAAGCTCATGGGTTTTGGGCATTTTTATACCATGAGGAAAAGCCTCCTTGCATACATTTGTAACATTTTTATGTGAACATTTTACCATGTAAAAAATGTAGTTCTGATTTAAAAAAAACAAACACAAATTTCCCCCTGAACTCCCATCGTTCTCGTTCCTTCTTCTTCAATTTCTTCCACATTCCTTCCTCTTCCTTTAAATTACTCCCCCCTAAATGACTTTCCCTTCTCTTCCTTAAGTTTCCCTTCCTTCTCTTTATTATGTTCCAATTTCTTCCCCTTTCTCTCACTCCTTCCCCCTTCCATTAAATTACTCTCCCTTCTCTTCCTTAAGTTTCCATTCCTTCTCTTTCCGTCTTCTTCATATTCTTCAGTTTCTTCCCCTCTCTCTCATTTTTTCCCTCTTCCATTACATTGTACACTCACTTGAATTACTTCCCCTCAAATCACTTCCCGTTCCCTTCCTTAAATTACCTGTCCTTCATATTTTTTAATTTCTTCCCCTTTCTTACACTCCTTCCCCCTGTACATGTATCGCTCCCTGTTTTCTTTACCTCTTTTCCCTCTTTCATTCCCCTTTCCCTATTCTTTCCCCCATCCCTCTTAGGCTTCCCTTTGGTTTGGTTTTCTTCATTTCCCTCTTTTTTTATTTATTCACATTTCCTCTCCGTTGCTTTTCCTTCCCTCTTAACCCTTTCTTTCCCCATTCCCTCTTCCCTTCTTTCCTTTCCCCTTCTTTCTTTTTACTTTCCCCCTTTCCTATCCGAATTTAAAAGTTGCAGTTTACAGCGATCAATGGTTATAATGCCAGCACTGTAAACACGTAAAGCCCGCCATTATCTTAGCGCTTACTTCAAATCAATACAAATTACTGCAACTTTTAAATTTGGGTATTTTTCTTTCAAAACACTGCTGTATTGTCAATATTGATATAATATTGGATGGCTGAGCATGATACCATAACATATCGGATGAGTCATAAAAATATCGGACGAGCCAACGGCGAGTTCGATATTTGTATGACGAATCCGATATGTTATGGTATCATGCGAAATAAGCTATCAATATTATCATTATTAGGTTTTCTTAACTCCTAATAACCCTGAAAACATAATAATGAACCAAATTGGACAAATGGGGTACGTATCAAAATGCGAGTAAATAAATCATCCTTCTTTTTATGTTAAAATATTGTGAAAACAATTATTAGTTCTGAATCTATAGGCGTATTTATAACAGCTGAGTTACTTTTTGTGCAGACTTTAGTTTGATTTGAAGAGTGACAGTAACGGTAAAAAGCATTTGCGCGCAACTAAACACATGGATTTAAAATCTTCATATCTTTTTGTAGGTTGTAATTTGAGCGTCGATCACAATGCCTTGAGAAACATGTTTTATTTTTTACTCGGTCTTATCATATTTACCGATGCTTTTAACAACAGCGTGAGACATGGAACTTGTTTGGATTTGTGAATGGACAAAATATTTTTAAGGGTAGGCCTGCATAGCTGTTGCATCAATTGACACTTCTATCGCGGGTTGCCTTTGTCCAGAATTTCTGTTTGTTTGTGTAATACACAACCATTAACATTCATGCACCCTTAACCCATCGCAAACATTATAAACTTTATCAAGTGGTAATTGTGTTTACTTTTAGAGCCAGCACTATAGTAGCTACTAGTCTCCTACAACAATCGTCGTTCCTAACAAACATGTTTGTTCGGGATAGCCACACACAGTCTGGCCCGAGACTAAAGCCATCACAAGGAATGATAAATTGCCTAAACGATAAATAAGCAAATAGCCTAAACCCTTCCAATTTCGATTTGTGAAGCCGTGTTTTGAAAACCAAATAATGATGCGTAAAAATCCACTCGTGTCATGACTGATCTGCTTCTCTTTTTTGGCGTTTTTCTCATTAAATTAGGGTCCCGTTTAAATTCAAAATAAACTGGTGTCTAGATGCAATCACAGTTAACACACCAGGAAAATTATAGAATATACAACAACCTAGTTACGCCTGTTCAGCGCGAACAAGCATGACCTGGTCGTATCGCTTACATGTGATTTTCCTCACGGATCACACCAATAATAATAATAATAATAATAATAATAATAATAATAATAATAATAATAATAATAATAATAATAATAATAATAATAATAATAATAATAATAATGATTTATAATGCGCCATCTAGACAACCTATTCCGAGGCGCAAACATTGAACAATTAAAAATTAACACACAATTATAAAAATTGTCACATATAGAAGGCAAATGTCATAAGCAATCTTAAACAGATAAGTTTTTTTGAAAATATCAAGTGAATCACAAATACGCAGATTTAAAGGAAGCAAGTTCCAAAGTGCAGGTGCACAAGCATAGAAGAAATCGCTGCCCGGGGCAGCGTAACCTCGTTGGCTACAGGTCGGCGATCTTCTGCGTGGTATGCGAGGGGTCCCAGGTTCGAATCACGGGGTACCAAGTGACTTCTTTGTTCACCTTCTGTCCTTTTTTCGTTTCTTCTTTCCCTTCCGATAGCAACAAACTACGGGTAAGGTTGGGGCTAATAGTAATACAACCAGAGGATAAGCATGTAGATATTATATGTTTGTTGCGTTCGGTGTGTAAAAAATATTGTGAAATAATAGGGGTGTGATATGCAGGAGAAAGAGGCCTAATCGAAATCATCACATAACAACTTGTTTCCTAATCAATATTGTCACGATCAAATATTGGTATATGCCATTTAATTATAATAAATGACATTTTGATGAGAGCAATCACTTTAGGTGGCAATTTTCAAAAGCAATCACTTTAGGAGGCAATTTTCTTGCAATTAATTAGTCATTATCGTTCCATTATAGCCGATACTGCACAAATCTAAATCGATATATGTTCTTTCCGAGGGCAATAATTAATTAATAAGTAATAAATAAAATAAATAAACTGCGTGATCAAAACAGAAACCTGTCACGTAGCAATGATTCAAGTTGTTGTCATGTGTGTGGCTGGATTGCAGATGAATATACCACTTGCACTTGACCATATTACTCGTGTCTCCGTGTCTGAAAGACCTAGGAATAGTCCGACTTATAAACAGTCGTAGTTTGATCAATCCACCTTTCTAGAAGTTACTCAATGCTAAAGATTTTTAATGAATAAACGCGAAATGATTAGAATGGAATTGGACGTTTCTTTCATTTTGGTCATCATCGCTGCAGGTAAGTGTACATATTTTGCTCACTTTTTCATTCATTCATTCATTCATTCATTCATTCATTCATTCATTTTATTTCCATAAAAAACTGACATTCACAAAAACAATCAAATTAAAAATTTACAGAAAACAACACATTATGGAGGAAGAGGCTGGAAGGCCAATAAGGCCAGATATATCGCCTCCCCCTAGAAATTATAAAGTTACAAATAACATTTATACAAAAAATCAATCAAACATCACATAAAAAGGAATCACTAACCAAAAGACAAGACAAGGACGGTGCTTAAAGATAATATATTAAGTATATTTTGAGATTAACATTTCTTTTAATTGATAACGGAAATGTTTAATAGATCTGGAGTTTTTCACAAAAATACCTAGTGAATTCCAAAGGATGGGGCCTTTAGTACGAATTGCGTGATCAGAAAAAACTTTTTTGTTTTTAGTCAAATTTAAGTCGTTTACATGTCTTGTCTTGTAGTTATGTACATCAGAGCGTTTGGAAAATAATTATTAAATATAAGAGGGAGTTCATTAATAGAATACTTGTACATGAATGTACCCAAATCTAGTGTGTACATATCTTCGATAGTTAAGATGTTATAGTTTGCAAACAACGGTCCTGTATGTTCTCTGTAGTGACTGTTTGCTATCGTTCTTATAGCCCACTTTTGGAGTTTCATTAATTTACTTAAGTAAGTTTTACAGGTATCCCCCATACAAGTATTCCATAATTAAGATAGGGCATTATCAAAGTACAATAAAGGGTATGTAAAATACGTTCTGGTACATAATGTTTTAGTTTGGTCATGACACCAACATTTCTTGACACTGTTTTTGAAATACAATCTATGTGGCTTTTCCAAGTGAGACATTCATCTATTAACACACCAAGAAACTTGGTTTGTTGTACTCTTTCTAAGGTAGTGTAGTTAAGTATGATTCTCAGATCATTAATTTGTGTCATATTTGGCGTTCCTAGTATCATCAATGCCGTATACCTTCACCACAGGATAGATCAATATCTCAGCTCTTCATATTCAAATAGCAAATACTGCAGCAGGCACATCGCATATTACGCAAATCACACCGCTAGTTTCCAATTACTACTTTTGTCAGGGGACATTCATCAAAACCCTGGACCTCAGTCAAATATAAACTCCAGCTTTTCATCAAATACTTCAAATGAGGAAAGGGTGCCTCACTGTTCCCAGAGTATTTCTGGTGTTTTTTTGAATACCCGCAGTGTTAAAAACAAACTGTTGGATTTGCAGACTTATGTCTATACTCGTGGATTTCAAATTGTTGGTATAGCCGAAACATGGTTAGATTCTCATATACCCAGCTCATCTGTACTTAATGACTATATTATTTTTAGAAATGACAGAAACACTAATGGAGGTGGGGTTCTGCTAGCCCTCTCTCCAAATTTGGATCCAGTTGAATTAACATCTCGGCACAGTTACCCGAACACGTCATCACAATCTGTTTGGGCTTCAATCTGCATAGCAAATAAACGATGGCTGTGTGGGGCTTTTTATCGCCCGCAACCCAGGGATATGGAAGCTCTCGATTGTCTCGAGGAAACTATTGCAAACCTTCACCCTGAGCGTTTTGCCGGTACCTTGCTTCTTGGTGATTTCAATGTAAATTTTGGACCTAATCGCATTCCCAATAGCAATTTCTATGAAAAGCTCACTGCCATCTCTGACATTTTTGGTCTTCATCAGCTGGTCAACGATTACACACGCACGCCAGAAAATGGTCCTCCTCGATGCTCGACCTTGTGTTCGCTTCAAGATCTGATCAAGTGTTTGATGTTCAAGTAACTGAGAAACTTGCTACTTCGGACCATCATATGGTAACTCTTAAAATTAGAGGGAAACCACGGGGTTTACCCAACCTTCGCAGAACATTTTATCAATACGATCGCGCTGATGTAGAGCAATTAAATTATCTGGTTTCAAATACTGACTGGTACAATGTTTTCAAAGATGACTGGCCCATTGATCGGGTCTTGGACTCCTTCACAGAGACTTTTTCTCTTATATAGATAAATGTATACCTAAGGTTACTAAAAACGTAAATTTAAACCATGGTTTTCTCATGATCTGAAGCGAAAAAAAAAAAAAAAACAGAAAGCTTATCATAAAGCTAAACGTAGTGACAGACAAGCTGATTGGGAAACTTATCGTAAGTTGAATAATGAATTTACCTATGCTAAGAAACAAGCCTACAATTCTCACTGGGAAGTTAAGTTTGCCAAAATGATAACTTGAAAAGTTTCTGGTCATTTGTTCGCTCTAAACGTGCTGAGCCAGATACTTGTTCTTTTGTCATTGATGGTATTCAATCATCCAACCCGTCTGAAATTGCAAATGGTTTCAATCACTTATTTGCCAGTTATTTTACCAATTCCAGTCATGTCAGGGAGGTAACTTCTCCTGTTCTTGATGTCCCCACCATAAGTCATATTAAAATATCTGATGACATGGTTTTCAAAAACTCAGGAGTCTCTCCCTGACAAGGCAGTTGGTCCTGATGAAATCTCATGTCGTATGCTCAAATTGTGTGCAAACCTCATCTGCCCTGTTCTCACTCGCATTTTTAACATATCCATTTCAACTGGTAATCTTCCTTCATGTTGGAAGACCGCTAATATTGTTCCTGTGTATAAAAAAGGTGATCGGAGTGATTTCAAAAATTATCGTCCGATTGCACTTACATCAATTATTGTCAAAATGTTGGAGAGTATTGTTTCTGACCACATTAGAAATCATCTTTTGTATAACGGTCTTCTTTACACTGACCAGCATGGATTTTCTCCTGGGAAATCGTGTACCACTGCTTTAAATGAAGCCGTTTGTGAGTGGAACAAAATTTTGGATCGTCGTACATCCCCGACACCGCGTATTGACTTAGTTTCAGTTGATTACAGTCGCGCTTTTGACTCTATTTCGCATACAGTTCTTTTGGCAAAGCTGCATCGCACTTATGGTTTTAGGGGTCCACTCCTAAGCTGGATCTCTTCCTTCATTACCAACCGCAAGCAGAGGGTTGTTTTCCGTGGTCAAATGTCCAATTTTGTTTCTGTCCTCTCAGGTGTGCCCCAAGGGTCGGTGTTGGGGCCACTGCTTTTTAATATTTATGTCAATGACCTCCATCTTCACCTCTGCTCCAAGATTTTTCAATACGCTGATGATACCTTTTTATTTCGCACAATTACCAATGATTCTGATATTGAAATTCTTCAGAATGATCTTACTACGCTTCACTGGTGGTCAGAGAATAATGCTCTCCAACTAAATCCCCAGTCAGGTTATGTGTATTACCCGTCGTAAAAATAAGCCTTCTCCAATTTATCTTGTGTCAAATACTAAGCTTTCTCAAGCTAACAGTCTTCGTCTTCTTGGGGTTCAGATTTCTTCTGACCTCACATGGAATGTACATGTATCTTATGTAACCAAAAAGTGCAATAGATTGTTAGGTTTTCTTAGAACTGTGGTTGGAAATCAAAATCAAAATATCCTCCTTACGCTGTATCGTTCCCTTGTTTTACCTATTATTGATTTCTGTTCCCCAGTTTGGTTTGTTTATCGCAAAAATCACATTAGCACCCTGGAAACTATTCAACGTCGTGCCACCAGGTTCATATTGGGTCAACGGCGGGGGGATCAATCATATGGGGAACGTCTCAAACAACTCAACATCATGGATCTTAACAACAGAAGGAAATATTTGTCTATCTGTTTTGCCTGTACTTGTATATTAAATTGTAACGCTTTTGGTTTCAGCAATTGGTCTGTAAACACACGTCACTCGGACAACTTAGTTTTTAATCATAATATCACACCCAAAACTGACAGTTTCAAATTTACCATTGCTGTAAATTTCCCTCGCTTGTGGGCTGGTTTGCCAAATTCTGTAAAGGATCATTTTATCTTGTACATGGGCACAAAGTCTTTTAAAAAACATTTGAAAACTTATTTAGTAAATAACAGTACTGAAGAGCAGGACTCTTAAATTTTGTTGTCTTGGTTTTCTGCTCAGTGACCTACTTTATCCGTCTTCATGGCCTGTGTTGGTCTGGTGGGTGGGAGTGGGGTGTTGTTGGGTGGCTCGGTTGGGTTCAGGTGGGCCAGGGAGGAGGGGGGGGGGGTAAATCTATGTGTCTGATAGGTAGGGGTCACTGAGCAGATTTCCATCTTGTAATAATGTAATAATGTGTACATCCATATCGGGAGGGTGGGCTTGTCAGCTGCTGCATGTGTCTCTTTTCATTTGTTGGCCTTGGGTGGATGCCGGACTCGTCCCGGGTCCCGGTCGCTTGGGATCGTCCCCGGGTTGCCTGGTTTGGGAATGTTTTCTGTATTCCTTCATGTAGGCAATGTGGCTTGGGGTTGATTTGGAGTGGCCTCCATGTGGCATGTGTCTGGTTTTTGTTCCTGGCTGGTAGGTGGGGGAGGCACGTGTGATGGCTGGCGGGTGCATCCTTGTGATGTGGATGTACACACAATGTGTTTAAACAGTGCAATAGTATATATCTTTTTATGTAATTGCCCCAATGGGTTGGAGGAGTCACACCTTTTGGTGACAGTGTCTTGATGCTTCTGACTCTTCCTGGCTAGCCCATTGGGTCTATTTTACTTTTGTTTCCTTTTGTATGTATTGCGTAATTTTACTTTGCTTTTTGATGTATTTTAGCCGAATTTGTAAAATAAATAAATAAATAAATAAATAAATCATGTAATTTGTTTTACTGGCATTAACAGACAATATATTTGCTCTGAACCAATTGCTCACTTCCTCTAGTTCTTTGTTTATAAGATTGACTTGCTTTTCTATGTTTTCATGTGAATATAAAATTGTTGTATCATCTGCAAAGAGGATGAAATCAAGTATATTAGATGTATTAGTTATATCATTTATATATAGTATAAATAAAAGAGGGCCGAGAATAGATCCTTGCGGAACTCCGCAAATTACATTTTTCAATTCTGATGAATGGCAATTATAAGATACATATTGTTTCCTGTTACTTAAATAACTTCTGAACCAGTCTAGTCTAGACAATGCCACGAAGGCCATAGTGTTCTAGTTTGTGAAGGAGAATATTGTGATCAATTGTATCAAATGCCTTAGACAAGTCCAAAAATATTCCAACAGTCGTCTCGTTTCTCTCAACCGCGAAATTTATTTTATCTACCATTTGTTCAATAGCCATAGAGGTTGAGTGCTTTGGTCTAAAACCAAATTGTTTAGTGTTAAGGATTCCTTGAGTATCAATATAATCCATACATCTGTTAAAAACTAATCTTTCAAGAATTTTGGAAAAACATGGTAGGAGAGAAACGGGACGATAATTTGAGAAAACTTCAACATCTTGTTTTTTGAAAAGTGGTATGACCTTAGCTACTTTCATTTTATCTGGAACAATTCCGGTAGAAATAGATAAATTAAATATCATATTAAGAGGTTTGGCAATTTCTCGACTTACTTTTTTATGATTAGATTGCCAATATTGTCGTGACCACCACTCTTATTTAACTTTAACTTATCTATAATTTTGATTATATCAAGTTCAACAATTGGTTTCAGGTACATACTCCCAGATATGGTATCGTTTAGATAATCAAAATAATGTTTCCCTTTGTGTTGAATGGTTGAAGCAAGATTAGGACCTATATTTACAAAAAATCATTAAATTTATTTGAGATATCTTGAGGATTGTTGATAGTATTGCCACCTTCATCTTTAAATTTACTTTGAGTCGATTGTTTTTTGCTTCGTCCAATAACATCATTGATTGTTTTCCATGTTTGTTTCATATTGCATTTAGCATGCTCAAACTTAGAGAAAAAATATTTTCGTTTCGATTTTCGAAGAAGCATTTGTAACTTATTTTTATATGTCTTAAATAATTGACAATTTCTAGCATTAGGTGATTTAATATATTGTTTATACAATAAATTCTTTTTATTAATACTCTTAAGTAAACCTTTGGTGATCCATTCTGAGACTGATGTAGAAATCAAAATGTTTTAGCTGATGACGGATCATAAAATGATGGCATCCAAGCAAATACAAAATGCTGTTTAATAGCATCCAAGCAAATACAAAATGCTGTTTAATAGCATCCAAGAATATACAAAATGTTTTACAGAAAACGTTTAAATGTTGGGAAAGGCATAAAACATTTTCATAACATTTAAAACACTTGCTACAAAACCGGGCTACAAAATATTCCAGCGTAATGTTATTTTAGTGTTGACAAAATATTTTAACAACATTTTAAAAGTATTTTACCAAAACCATAACATGTTTATAACACTTCTATAACGTTTCAAAAACATGTTTGTGGTTGCTGGGATATATTGTTAAATGAGTTTGCGCTTGTTGCATTAATATTAGAAGCAAGCTTTGATTATGCAAGATTTGTCACAAGCAAAGGCATGGATCATACTGATAAATTTCGCAAAGGAGGGGGAGGGAGGGAGGGGATACTTAAAACTGAACAAGTGAGAGTAGGAGGAAAGACTAGTAAGAGAAGAAAACGAGAAGAGAGAGAAGAGACCGGGGAGAGAGTGGGGAGACTGATCATTCGGAGGGGGGGGGGAGGATGAATCAAAATAGGGAGATAGACATTGATACGAGGGAAGGGCAACACTTTGGCCCTGAACCCTCCAGGTTACGAGTTCTTAAATTTCTCTCGTGATAGCTCTAACCGTGGAGGTGGTGTTGGTGTCCTTTATAAAACGCCTCTTAATTTAAATGTCACACCTTCATCAACATATGTCAAATTTGAACATTGTATAACTACCATGAAGAATTCAGTTGATTTTATTTTGATTTACCGACCTCCACCTTCGAAGGTTAATCGCTTTAAAACATTTGAGTACTTGACAGAATTCGAATCATTTCTTGATGATCTTAGTGTTAATCCACATCAGCTAGTTTTGATTGGTGATTACAATGTTCAGGTCGACACTAACAAATGGGATGCAAAACAGTTTTTAGACATTATTGTCTAATAATGGTTACCATCAATACATATCAGGCCCGACCCACATACATGGTCATACTCTTGATTTACTCATAACACGTGATGAAGCCTACCCTGGTACAATGACACGATTCATCAAGCTCGTCGGGTTCGTCGTCGGCTTGAGCGATAATGGCGGAAGTCCCGCACTGAAGTTGATGAACAGTCCTTTAGAACTCAGAAAGATCACGTTGCGAAACTCATTACGACTGCTAAAACAGAGTATTTCTCAGATAAATTCTCTACGGGTACTTCAAAGGATATGTATGCTATCATAAATGGACTGCTTAATAATTGAATATATGAATACAAAAGCCACCTAAGTCCATACTTTGGCCAAATTGAGTTAAACATGGGAAATTGTTGCTATACATAGGCCTGTCATATGCATGAAAGAACAACTCAAATTCATCCTCTGTGTCTATTGGGCATGTGAAAAATAGCATGTATGAAAGAATCACCCAATTCCATGATTTGAGTCTTGTAACACATTGATTGAAATCCAGTATATGTATAAAAGTCCACTTGTAACACATTCATTGCTAGAGAATGACTTTTGAACAAAAAATGGGTTTAATAAAGGAAAGTGTGTGTTTATATTACATGGCAGAATGCTTATCAACATTATACATACCTGTGTGCTTTATTTTGTATTATCTTACTAGTGGTAATCTCATTCTAACTGTGTTGTCTTTGTATAAGATTCAAAAAACCAAAGTCCAAAATTTAAAATGAACCCCACGAAGTCCCTGAAATGCTAATCGTCATACCTAATACAGGTTAATCCACTCATTTGCACGTAAAACTTACCATATTGACCAGGTAAATCTAACTGAAGGAATTAAAATGATACACGGGTTTTTCTCTCAAAATAACTTCGCATGGACTTAGGTGGCTTTTGTATTCATGTATTCAATTCAACCAAAGCACTACCAGTGCGTGAGACATCATCTGACACTGAATTAGCCAATGAATTTCTTTCATTTTTCATCCAGAAAGTTGAAAACATTAGAGCAAATATTAATGATTGCTCCTCCATGCGCAGTGCTTCTTCATCTCATACTGTGCCCTGTTCTAATTTGATGTCAAATTTTGAATCACTCACCAGTGCTGAGGTTGAGAAAATCATCAAGGGCTTTTCAAACAAGTCTTGTATTCTTGATACTTTACCATTTTGGTTGATAAAAGATAATTTGGATATTATTTTACCTATTATAACAAAGATTGTAAATTGTTCTTTATCCTCTGGAATATTCCCTGATACACTGAAACAAATTTATTATTACCCCGGTTCTTAAGAAAGTTTCTCTTGATGTTAATTCTCTGAGAAATTATAGGCCGGTTGCTAACCTCAAATTTTTGTCAAAAGATATAGAGAAGGCCGCGTCATCTCAAGTTAGTAACCATGTGAACAGCTTTGATCTTGGTGAGAAACATCAGTCTTTGTATAAGAAACATCACAGTACGGAGACAGCGCTCCTGAGGGTCAAGAATGACGCTCTCCAGTCCCTGGATGATAACAAAGCAGTTCTCATGGTTCTACTTGACATGTCTGCGGCGTTCGACACCGTTGACCATCCCATTCTTTTAAAAAGACTGGAGAAATGTTTTGGTTTGCATGGTGCTGTTGTATCTTGGTTTAAGACATATCTTGGAAATCGTACTACCAGAGTTTCTATCAAGAATATTTTTTCTGATGAACATGTTTTGTCATATTCCTTACCACACTAGGGCTCTATCATCGGTCCACAAGCATTCATATTGTATACATATCTTGTTGGAAACATCATTCGTGGACATGACCTGAGTTTTCATTCTTATGCTGATGATATACAACTTTATTCTGAATTCGACCCCAAGATTCCTGGTGACTGTGATCGGGTGCTTAATAATCTTGCCTCATGTATCTCTGAAATCAGTGCATGGATGTCTCAGAATAGGTTGCAACTTAATCAGGATAAGACTGAATTCTTTGTCATTGCATCTTCTAGAGCTCTGTCTACTTTACCTTGCATTCAATTAGACATTGGTGATATCACTATCAATCCTGTAGTCACTGTTAAAAATCTTGGGGTGACATTTGACCAGTGTTTAAATATGTCTAGTCATGTCAACAGCATTTGTAAAACCGTCAATTCTCATATTCGTAATTTGTGGCGTATTCGCCGCTTCATCACCCAAGACATTTGTCATCATGACGTCAGAGCATTGATCTTATCCCGCATCGACTATGCCAACTCACTTCTTTATGGCGCTCGGGAAGTCGACCTGAAACGCTTGCAGCGATTACAAAATAAGGCTGCGCGGCTAGTCCATGCTTGTGGACGGGATCAATCATATGATGGCCTCTTGCTGTCTCTCCATTGGTTACCGGTAAAACAGAGAATTATTTACAAAATCATTCTATATGCATTTATATGTCTAAATAACCAGGCCCCAACATATCTCACTGATCTTGTCCAGCTACTTCAGGATATTGCTACTGGCGAATACAGACACAGACTTCGTTCTTCTACTGATGCAACAAGACTTGCTGTTCCTCGATCTAAAAAACGAGTCGGAGATAATTCCTTTGTTGTTGTTGCACCTCGCCTTTGGAATAGTCTCCCGTTGACATCAGGGAATCGGCGTCTGTGTCTATATTCAAAAAACGTCTGAAAACACACTTGTTCCAGAGTTAATGTTTCTGCATTTCTTTTTGTTTTCTGTATTATTGCTTGTGTATTGCTTTACTGTGTTTTTGTCGCTTTGTAAGGCGCTGTGTGCTCCGTAGAGCGCCCTATAAGTATTGTGTAATAATAATAATAATAATAATAATAACATGTGCATTGGGGTGCTACATGCTCAAAAGCGGACATTTTATAATTTTCAACGTTTTTACAGGAAAAGGTTGACCTTTTCATTCGGATTGGCATTTTGTCATAATCATGATAATAATGTTAATCAATAATCAATGTCAAACACGAGAGGGCGCTAGACCAATAAAATACCGGTCAGACATCTGTTATCTCCAGCCTTTTAATATTGACACAGGCAATCACCTCTATTGAAATAAGCTGATTGGTACTTCAGAGTTAAAAATGAAGTCAGATTACAGTAACTTACTGAATCCCTTGCGTTTTCGTACCTGAACAAATACTTACAGAAACTGAAAAGATAAAAAGAACCCTAGTATGATCTTGTGGAAAAATTGAGTTAGCTTGAACTTCCCCTGGACAAGGAACTTACTGCTTATTGTATCGTTGTAACCCGTACGAAACTCGGGGAGCTGATCCTGGTTGCGAAGGTTATTTGTGGAATGTCTAGGGTGTGCGCTCTTGTAGCAGCAAAGACCCTGAATTGTTGTTAAATGGTTTATGGAATGATATGGGCCGTAGTGGTCAGCGACAACCTGTAAAGTGTTCTGAGGCTTGTGGATCAACGTCTAGGCGTTGTGCCTCGTCAAACTGGGCTCTACATTTTCACAAATGTAGAGCCTGGTTCAATCCCTGCCATTTTATCCCTTGCTTTTTACTCTTCGAGATTCTATTTTACACACTGCAAAACGTCGGTGTTAAAAGTAATACCGAGGGTGTTAATTTTAACTACGGGGTGGTATTCTGAATGGTCCATACTTTTCGGTGTTATTTTGATACTACGAAGTGTTATTTTGACACTGTATCCTGGTGTTAATTTGATCCCTTTTCCGATGTTAATTTGATCCTTTTGCCTAAATTTCCTATATGCCACACCACTGTGGTGTATATTTAACACCACTGGGTGTTGATGGAATATATTTAACACTGCGGCGGTGTTCTTACTAGTTCCTATACTGACTGTATATTAAGTCATGAGGCTTGTACACTTGTATTTATAATAATTATTACAAAACAATTCTCAATTTTGCATGAGTTTTTAAATAATATTTTAAATAATATTTAAATAAACTCAAATTATTTTTAATATACTGTCAAAGCACTTAAATAAAACTAGCGAACCCACTAAAAACCCACTAATAGTTTCATACCAGTTGAATGAAAATTGGGGTCATTCGAGGTCAGAAGCAATCAGACAAAAGAACCAATGTAGGTGTGTCTACTCTCCTGTGTGCCAGTTGGCTGAAAAATTGTGTGTGTAAAGTTATGTTTTATTGAGTAGTTACAGTGTGTGAGAGGTCCACACTCTTTGTGGTGTAGAAGTGACACTGTACGGGTGTTGAAATTATCATATTTAATTATTGTTAACATCTTAATCAATGAACATGAATTGTTTTTGTTGCTTCTGCTGGTTTCCACCCATATAATAGATCACTTAGATCTACAAAAAAATCCATGCAGTGCACATTTAAGATTTTTTATTGACACAACATGATGCAGTCATGTCTACAGTAGAATTCAATTCGACCTTTGCAGGACTTAAACCCCATTAAAAGCTATTAAACCAAGATAACACTCATTGAAAACAGCTCAACTGATTAAATCATATCTTCTCTGGTTTAAAAATACACACATCATATGTTTCTGCTTTTACACGTACAATGGAGCAATGCGCTGGGATTATAGTTTCAGTTGGGTGAACGATTATAAAGCGAGCGCTAGAGAACAATTGTGTGTGGTCTTTGTTTACGAAATGAGACAATACGTGCTTATTGTTCACCAGCGTTCTTGAAAATGAGAAACATGGTGGTTTGCAGACTTAACACGGTTTGGAAATAATTTCTTCATATTTTTGGTGTTATCTGTCGTTTACATATCCTTCCTAAAACACCAAAGTACGCATATTTCCAAACATCTAAATTAGCTAAAAATTTAGGACATGTTACAAAACTATATTGTCTAGAATTTTAGAAGAGTACTTTTAATATTGGCCGGTTATTTTTCACACAGCGACGTTAACTAGGCAATGTATTATTACCTATAACATTAACTAAAACACCAAAGTGCGAATATTTCCAAACATCTAAATTAGCTAAAAATTTAGGACATGTTACAAAACTATATTTTCTAGAACTTTAGAAGAGTACTTTTAATATTGGCCGGTTATTTTTCACACAGCGACGTTAACTAGGAATATCCCCATACTTTTAACGTAGGCTATTTGTAGAGGTCACGCGTCAATGGGAAAGAGCACTGTGTATTATGTATAGGAAAACGGACAGTAACTGCAGTATGACGTGATGTTAATCTAACAATCTAACACCGTAAATTAACACCAGAAACTTCAACACCAACTCGGTGTTGCATATTCAACACCGGAGGTTTTGCAGTGCAGCCTTTAGCGCAGCGGGTAAATTAAAAGAACCAATTTCAATACAATCTTGTAAATGACAGCAACTAATGTTCCTAATGGATGAAATAAAGTATGAAATGCCATTATTTTATTAATTTATTGATTCTTAATTACCTACATGTTTTAGTAAATTAAATCGCATCTTTCCGTGTTTTAAAACCATAGCAACCACCAAAATTATGAAAACTACACATCATTAAGGGAAGGCAACGTATTTCTAGCTTACAAGTTCATCATCATCATCATCATCATCATCATCATCATCATCATCATCATCATCATCATCATCATCATCATCATCATCATCATCATCATCATCAGTGGGCTGCGGAGCAGGCGACAACAGGCTTTCTCCAACTATTGCGATATTTTGCAAGCAAAACAATTTTGTTTGGCTGCAGCATCCCGTCAGTAGTTCACAAGAGGTGCTGGACATACTGTAAGTACAGTTTACGCCGCCGTCCCGGTTTCCTCTTCCCATGTGGTGGAATATAAAGGCATATTCTTTCACAGGCTTGCCATCTTCAAAACGCAGTATATGGCCGAGAATTTTGAGTTGAAGAATCTTAACTCTGGCAACCAGTGGAGTGGTGTTATTCAGATTATAGATGGTTTCATTTGGAATCCAATCCACACATTTGATGTTTAACATGGCTCTGTTGCAAGATGTTGCAAAGGCATTGATCTTGTTTTCCATGTCCTTGGTAATAACTCATGACTCGCACCCGTGCAGAAAAACAGTAACATACGTTGTCTCAAACAGCTTGATTTTGTTTCCGATTTGCAGGGACGGGCTTCACCAAAGGCGTTCTAGTTTACAAAAAGCTGCACAGGCTAGTGCTTTTCTTCTTTGTAGGTCTCCAACACTTGATCCCATCTTGGAACCCAAGTACTTGAAGTCTGTGACATGGTAGACTATGCCATAGTCGAATTTTATTAAAAATATGTTATTATTAGTCATGATGAACCCAATTCGTTGAACTCAAAATTATACTGATGTTTATTAAAATTAAAGTATTCAATAGTAAAATGGTCATAAAGAATTAAGAATATCAGATGATTATTGACAATAAAAGTAATTGAATGCAACATTATCTTGCATAATTGTAATAGCTCACTTTAATACTGAACAATTCTGATTTTGGAATCTACCAGTTTATTGATAGCCAACCACGAAAATCCGACTATGGACTTTGAATTTTAAGCAGAACTTTGCCCCGGACTTTGCTCTCTAAAACACACTGTCAAGCATACTTGTTTATCAGTCCATTAACCACAAGTACTAAGCATGGTATAGTACAGATATATAGCAAGATATGGGCGACCAATCACAAGGCAGATCCATTTAAAGATGCATTACATCATAGCCAATTTTAGGGAAGCTAACAGACAGAGTGAGTGCGGTGACTGAAAAGATCAGATACAGATGTGAAAATCTATCAGTTGCACACAAATCAATATAAATCAGAGTTTTATGCTTAAATGTAATAGCCAGAATATGCAAAATGGGCAAGTGGACTACGGAGAAGTCTAGTGACATGGTTGATGGTACTAGCATAGACGTCAAGTGTTGGTTGGGCGTTACAGTATGCAGTTATATATTATTCTGTCTTATGTGAGCTGATGACAAGGCCTAGATCTGCTGCTGCAGTTGCAGTCCTAGTAAGCTGTGACTGGGCCCGGGCTACGGAAGATTCCAACAGGGCAATATCATCAGCAAAACCCAGGTCATTCAGCATCCTAGCAGGATACCTGCTTGACCGATGTGGGTAGGTAACAATTACAGCGTCAATTCCAGAAAGTAGTCTAGCAGAATGATAAACAGGAATGGTGCCAACACATCACCCTGAAGCACTCCAGTTGTTACTTGGAAAGGATAATAAACAGTTGAATTTTGGTCTCTTGCAAGGGTTTCCTTTGCTTGTTCACAATGGGAGTCCACTTCTAGTGAGTTGTATGCTCGACAGTTGCGAAGAGAATTTACCCACTTGCTGTTTATAAGAATGTGATCTAACTGTGCATGGGCTGATCCAGCTAGTTGGGTCCAAGTCCAGAGACGATTCCTGGGTTGGAGGAATCTCATCTGGGACCCAATACACATATATTGTACATGGAAAACACTGTGACAATACGTAGTGTATTGTCACGATAAAGACCGTGCTTGGTAGAGTATCTTATATGCTAGCATACGCATGGTCACGATGTATCCCGTTGTCAAAATACCACGTACTTTAGTACAATAATAGCGCCCTCTGTTGGTCATAATTCACTTTAAAACGTATTTTCAACGTAGTGAAGAAATATTTTAGGTAATATAACACTATAGAATATAAAAACTAAGTATTTTTAGAAGTTACATTTCAAGGTCGTTACATTAAGGTTACTCAAGGTTTTAACATTAAGGTTAATTTAAAAAAAAAATAGAGACAGCCCGTCACCCTTAAGGTTACTCATTGTTGTTTGTTGATGCTGAGGCCCAAGCACGGTCTTCACCGTGACAATACACTACGTATTGTCACAGTGTTTTCCATGTACATACGTGAGGATCAGGCCGTTCTGAGATTGTACTCCTGGCAAGTGTTGACCAAACGCGCACCATTGTCATTGGTTGACAGTAACAGTATGGACCAATGACCCGAGGATGGAAAAGTTGACTATCTGTGTATCCCTTTCTGGTATTAAAATCGCCGAGGATGAGATGGATGTTTTACCATTTCATACCATCCAGGTGGCCAGACAAAGATGAATAGAATTATTCCTTAAAACATATACAACAGTCATGCTAAGCTGACGGTTACCATGGAATGTTACAAATAGTGTCCTCTCGAAACAGCTTCAACACTCTTAAGTCATCTGTGAATGTGCTAGGACATGACCAAACCCACTCCTCCGTGCCTTTGTCTGGTAGAAAAGTTGAATATTAAAACCCAGTTCTATATCGTCTGACAAAAGTTCATCAATTGGGAATCGACACATTTTGCGTAAAATTGCCGCAAAAAGAGGAAAATTTACGTATTTTGGGGGGTTTGCTTCAAAACACTTGTTGCATGACATTTCATTTTATCCAAGTGTCACTGTGTCCAAGTTTACTTCGATCTGCATAATTTATATATTTTCCATACTGTTTTTAGGTTCGAATTAATATTTTCTTCATTTACAGCTCATCTAGGTGTGGTGCAGAGCCACCTTTGCGATCTGGAAAAAAGACCAGATCCATCAAGAGGCGGTCTCTTGAGATGGTCTCTAGCATTTGCAGAAATATGTCTCTGTCAAGGCGTGGTTGCACCGATACGTGGCAAAACATGTCGAAGAAAAGATGTCAAATATGACGACGGCGAGCTGTGGTATGTCGATGATCCACATCCACTCACCATGCGTCATAACTGGGAAAAGTATATACTTGATGACCTCTTGGATCGCACTACGTATTGTAGTAAGAAGCTTCATAATTACACAAAAAATAATTTTCTTCATCTTAATCTCATTAGTAGAGCGCGCGTTCCAAATACTTATAAGCGGATAAGAAGAGCTCAGTCGTTCAAGCCCTACATGTCACCTTATTTAGGTTTTTGATCACGATATATCGACTTACTTCGAGACATTTACGAATTAATTTGATAAGTATAAATAATATTTTAATAAGTTTGAAGATATACATTTGGCAGTTAAAATGGTGCATGGGGTCAAAATAAGGCATTGTGGGTTTTACTAACTAGCCACTGAATCCAACAGATTGATCAATACTCATTCATTATTTCTGCGATAAAGCACAATGATATGCACTGATTGAGAACTCGAACGGAATATAATTTGATATTCAAAATAAGCTCTATTTTTGGAGCCGAAAGATCTTGATATTACATTACTGAGAAGCTAAAATTGTTCACTACTTGTGTATCACTAATACTAGTAATTTGTTCCTTGTAGCGTATTGCGTCACTTTACACCAACAATAATTCTTTCAAAAAATATTTGTATGGTCCATTCAGAAAATGTTTCTTATTACATGCAGAATGTACTTTGGGTACTCATAACTGTGACGCAAATGCTGTTTGCACCAACATACCCGTTGGTTCCTTCACGTGCGCATGTAATGCCGGTTACAGTGGCGATGGAGTAACATGCGCAGGTTAGTCTATTTTGTGCCATATCATAACACTATTTATTTCAAATCATTGCCACCTATACGCAAATCAAAATAATTTTTTTGGCGCAATCCTATCGATATTTTCAACTACGAATGCTTTTAAATTTTCTAAACGAATTTGTCTCAGCACCAATATATTTGTGATGTGATAAAAAAATGATACATTATGTTACGAAGCAAAGGCAATTTATTCAAGTATTATTAAGTTTTAATTGTGTCATATTTCAAATTACATCATCCCTCAAAATCTGTGTTTAACCTAATACATATGACGTATTTCATTATCTATGCCCGTGCAACGGGGCATAGATATTGTATTTGTTGTGTTTTAGTCTTCGACTTCTTCATCTTCTTAAGACCACTTCTTTGCACTCCTCTAACTCAGGAACTCAAGTAGCATCGGAGCCCATACTTGGTACAATGATGGCCCGTGGCCTTAGAAAATTTCGTAGGGTAGCCTCGACCCCAGAAGTCAAAGGTCATTGGCTACAGGGGGCAATATGTTTAAAATTTCAAACAGCTCTAGCCCAAGAACTAAAGCGCCCTCAGGGTTTATACTTAGCACACTCATGGCCCATAACATTCAAAAGCAACGTTTGGTAGCCACGACCCCAGAGGTCAAAGGTCACAAGATGCAGGGAGCAATATGTGTAAATTTAAAACCGCTTTAGCTCAAGAACTATAGCGCCCCCAGGGTTCATGCTTAGTGCAATGATGGCCCATGACCGTTAGATATTTCCTGTAGTAACATCGACCCCAGAGGTCAAAGGTCATTGGCTACAGTGAGCAATATGTGTATAATTTCAAACAGCTCTAGCTCATGAACTACATAGCCCTCAGGATTCATACTTGGTGATGACCCATGACCCTAGATGTATTCAATATTAGCCGCATCTCTGGAAGTCAGAGTCTGGTAGGACCTATTAACACAGTGTAGCGCAATAGGTAGTATTTTATTGGCTCCCTGTGTTTGCAATGGTAAAGGCCTGAATCGTACAGGGAACTGATCACTTGACAAAAACTCCCTTAAAAGGGAATGTGTAGGCATTTCGATTTT